>NC_053155.1:195107734-196307734 GCF_016835505.1 Polypterus senegalus
TCTAGAGGTCACAAAGGCATTGTAGTTTTGGGTGTTACTTTTCTGAACCATTGTTTACAAAGCACCAAATTAGATTTTTTTTTTATTTGAGTTTATATTTATTGTTATTGGTACTTTTATGTATACTCTTTACAAAAAATTGTAATACTTACTGAGGTAACATTTAGTGACATCTGTAACATTTCATTGTACAGTACTACTTCAGTAACAGTATTTCTTTTTTCATCAATGTAAAAAAAGTTGCCCAGATAAAAATGTCTTTACTTTTATTGTTTGCAGAACTTTACCTACTTTTAACAAAACACTGTAGTACTTTCATTTAATGACTAAAATTTCTATTATTCACTTCCATCAATGTTAGTATTTTAATGTACAGTATTGCAATGTATTTAAATACATTTTTTTATTGAATTACATTGTATACTGTATAGCAGGCATGTCAAACACGCGGCCTGCAACAGAAATCTGTGCGGCCCGCATGACAGATCCTAGTTAGCACTGAACTTGTACAAAATGATTACTATCGTTTGTGATTGAATCATTCTGCATCTTTGGCGTTACTTATTGACTTTTCTTACTTCTGCCTTCTGACGAAAGTGCATTTTCCCATGGCATTATGGTACCAGAAACGTTATCTGCTAGTATAGCCACGAGCCTTGACCAAAGTTAATTAGCTGCAACGTCACAACTGAAGTGCTAGGCTGCAGCAGGGGTGGCCTTAGGCATGTGCAAACTCTGCACCTGCACAGGGACGCCAAATCCCAGGGGCCACCACGCCAATATATATTGAATATAAAACAGAAAGAGAAAATAACGACACAACTGATGGCAATGTGGCCGAAAAACATTGTGTTTCTTGTTAATTAGTACACTCTATTTACTAATGTCTCTCGAGTCGGAGCAGCAAGCTGTATGTACTGTAGTATTATAACATTCTGCCGTAATGAGAATATCATGGGCCACCACTTGGTTTTCAAGTTACAGACACGCGCATATATAAGCGTGTCATGAGCACGAGGCAGGCCATCCCTGCTAGGCTACACTATTAGCTGGGCTGCTGAAACTGGCCACTGGGCAGAACTGACCATCACAAGTAAGTAATAGCCCGCATACTTTCACATTTTTTTGCTCTAGTTTTATGTAATTTTGTGCTAGTATTGTAACAAACAATGCAGACTACAGCTGAAGATCTGAAGTGGACGTGAGAAGTTGATGACTTGTTTATTAACATATTTTTGTGCTTTTGAGTTTGTAAAATTAGTGTAGGTCAGGGGGCTTTTTGCATATCAGCTTATTTTACAATATAAACTTTGAGATAAACTTAGTAAAGTAAAATTTGATTTTTGGAGGAGCGTTTTCGTGATTTCAGTTCACGCGAACAGGACTTTGCACTGTTTTCTTATAACGTTGAGAATGCGCCTGAGAATATCCAAATGGAATTGACTGAACTGCAGTCAGATTCTATTCTGAAGGCAAAATACAACAAACTTGGTGTGCCAGGCTTGTATGCTTACCTGCCACCCTCGTATGTACAGATCTGTAAGTTGGCATCGAGAGTACTGTCTATGTTCAGAAGCACTTACCTTTGTGAGAAATTGTTTTCGTTAAAACCCCACATCACTCAAGACTTACTGTCGAGCACCTTTCATCCCTCATAAAAGTTACAGATTTCAAGCCTGATATTGACGAACTGGTCACTAACAAGAGATGCCAAGAGTCGGGACAAAAGAAATAGATCTCACACTGTAAGACTCCTATATAATATAATGAATATAACATAATACTATAAGGACCTAGCTAAGAGACTAAGACTCTAATTGTACACTGTTGTACAGAGCTTGTATGGAAATAAATAGCTTTCTTTAAACTTTAAGTGTTACATTTTTTTTTTTAAGTTTTCAGTATTGGAAAGAAAGCAACATTAACTTTGTATAATAGTATAATAGTATTTGTTACAGTGCGGCCCATATGGCAGTCGAAGCGGCCCAGCAATAGTAGAGAGTTTGACATGCCTGCTGTATAGGGTATTGAAAAAGGCATCAAATTTCAATATTTTACTTATTCTCAAATGGAACTTCAAAATATTGGTATTGTGACAACCCTAGTGAAAATGTTCAAATACCTTCTCTAGATATTCTACTAAAACCATTATTTATATTAAACAGGGATAAATAGGACTCTTATGTTAACTCGAGAGTTGGCCCAAAGTTTACTTTATTCTTGGATCACTAAGATTGAGGCTTTTTAGACTGTCCTCCACCACACCAAATCTTAAAATTTAATATCACTGTGCAGGGGCTTTTTATTTTTACTTATCCTAATCTTAATATCCTAACCCTAATCATAAAGATTGTATATTGGGCCCTGAAGTTAATTAGTATTCATCAGGTCACAGTAATAACTAATGGATTCATTTTTTTATGTTTTTTTTTTTTCTTTTTAAGCACCTCAATTTAAATGTTAAGTGTATTTAGATACTCTCTTTATTAGGTTTCACTTTAGCTGAAATTGAAATCTTTAATTCAAACATTTTTGAAATATTATAGGATCTGTTGATTAACTGCAAATTAAACTATAACTTATTTTCATGCAGTTTTAATACAGAACTATTATGTATTTCAAAACATTTATAATAAAGATAGTTTGAACTGCATTTAGCAACAAATTTGACAGTATCTTATTACACATTAAGAGTTTTTGTGATGGAACACGGCAGGGATGCAGAATTGCTTTAAATAAGATTTTATTTATAGAGTCAGTGTGTCTCTGCCCTCTACAATGTCTTTAAACCTAACCTAGCACATTGTTAAGTGAGACAATACTTCTTATTCTTTGTTGTTTTCAGGTTTTGCTTGATCAGACTTTGATATTGCTAATGCCTAAACACTAAAGCTGAAATAGCCATTGAACTGGACTCTTAAGTACAGTAATTACTCATGTTTGTAAATGACATCTCATTTACCCCTGTACCATTTAAATTTGTGTCATTTGTGGGAGTCTGTAGGTTAGACACATTTTAGGATTTATACAACAATAACAATTTACTTCTTGTATAGACCATCATCACAAAATGAATCTGTCACTGGGCTTTAATAGGCCCTGTGTTTTGAGGGAAGACTCCCTAAGAGGACAAAAAAAAATACTTATGGGGTCTAAAAATGGAAAATATTTTGGGAAAGGCAATTTAGAGAGAGACCATGTTCCAAGTAGGTTGGGCATGTAAAGGGTGTCAAAAAATAGGGTAAATAGAATACACAAATCAGAACACACGTAATCCTCTTCTTAAAGCTAGATGGTCAATCTATTATTGCCACCACGGTAATACAATAGTACTTTGTTCTTCCACAGCGCTCCTTTACAGGTTAAAAGGTGCATTTACTGGTTAAAAAGTTACCGCATAATTCTTTCCCGCACAGAATGATGTAGTCATTTGTAAGTGCAAATAAATAATCTGTGTTTTCTTAATTTAGTAATGATTTCTTGAATAAATAATTAGTATTTCTTTCATAGTGTTTTTCGACATTTATCTTAGTATTGGATAAATGGTTGACAAAGAATCTACAGAAAACACCAGTCACTGAAATGGAAGAAAAGGAAGAATCTGTTGCAAATGAAAAAGTTAAAAGAAGTTAACAAAAAAAAGCATTCAACAAGTTCCCAATTACCAAAACAATGAAAAATAATAAGAAAGTATGATTCTGATTACAGATTACTTACAATTCAGATTACAGAATGGTGATAAACAAGATCCATGTTCACAGTGTGTTGTTTGCTGCAAAATTCTCAAGAACTAGAGATTGCAACTGAACAAATTACATCGCCATATTGAGACAAAGCAATCAGATTTGAAAAACAAGCTGCTTTTTTTTTAGAGAAACTATAAGAAATAAATACATTGAAAAGATACATTTTCTTATTTCACAAGCATGAATGAAAACACTATGCATGTTTCATACCTCATTAGCGCATGAACTGCATAATTTGGTAAGTGTTTAATGCTCCTAGTGATAAAAGATGCTGTTGGAGTTATGTTTGGTGACAGGAGCTTAAAAGAGGTTAAATCCAATAATACAGCTGAATGCAGAATTGATGAAACGTCCCCACGGGAATCAGCTTACCAGAGTTAAGGCAAGTATATTTTTTTCACTGCAACTAGAAGAGTCCACCAATGTACAAGTGTTGTCTCAATTGATTGGTTTTATACATATTATATAGAACAACGATTGGCATGGACATATGCCCTTTAGGAAAACAATTATTGAAGGTATGAGCAAGAAAATTTGCCACTCATGACACTTGTATAAAAACAAAGGGTCTGTACTGGATAAATTGTGGAGATATATTCATGAACAGTGCACAGGCTATGTGCTTTAAAAATACTGGTATTGTAACTCAAGCTCTTAAACTAAGTTTGAATGAGTCATGAACTCACTGCAGTCTTCACGAGAGGCAATAGTTCAAAAACTATGTCAGACTATTTGAAAATCATTTTAAACATTGTCATGAAAATTGTAAATTTCATCAAAACTAAGCCATTACAGTGACGATTATTTGAAAAACTGTGCGAGGAGCTGGGAAGTTTTCATAAATCACTTCTTCATTGAGGTATATTGGCTGTCAAGGGACAAAGTGCTGACAAGCACTGTTGAACTTTGTAATGAAGTCACACTGTTTATGGATGTAAAAACTATTAAGCAAAAAGCAATGCATGATAAGAATCTTGCACTGAATCTCACATATTTGGCAGATAAATTTTCAAAATTAAATGAACTGAATTTATACTTAAAAGGAATGGAAATATATTTAATTTATGCTATATTTATAGCACAATAAAATCTGACGTTTCAAAAAAAAATTAAATGACCAAAAATATGATGGCTTTGAAACATTCAAAATCTTTATTATTGAAAATGAAGTGGAGCCAGCTGATGACTTAATCTTTCTGATAGTTGCAAAGCTAGACTTGTTGAAAGAAAATTTTTTATTACTTCCTCGAAGAGATGAAAAATTGTGAGAAAAAAAAATCTGTAATGCAAATCCTCTTCAGATCAATAACGTGGCTATTGAAATATTAACGAAGTCAACTAAAGAACTAATTGATCTGTCTGAAAACAATTAATCGAAAATTAATTTTGATCGCAAAAAATTATAATAGTTTTGGTGGTCAGTTCAACACACCTATCCAACTCTAAGGCAAAAGAGAGCTCAGAAGAGATTCTTTTAGCATTTTACAAGTAAAAGAACAATCAAGGAGGAGGTGAAATGCATCAGGAATAGTAAAGAGGAATTAAAAAATACAGACATTGAACTCCTCTAAGCTTGCATTTTTCTAAGATCTTCACATAAGTGATTTGGAAATTGTAGAGGGAGAAATGCTACTTAGATTAAATTGGCTGAAATCAACCAAATCACCAGGATCAGATAATATTTATCCTCAAGTTAGGGAGTACATATAAACATGTGACGTATATTTTTAGGACATCGTATTGATCCACAGAATGGACTCTATCCCACTGTTCTTACATGGTTTGTTTTATACGTTTCAAATTATTTTTAATATTGTTTAGTTCTGCAGATGGAACTCACTGAGCCCAACTACATTTAGACATGATGTCACCACAGGGTTTTGTTCTGTGACAACTCTGCCAGCAAGAGATGTAATTCTGAAACATTTTAAATAAAGACATAGTACAACTCTATATCTCCAGTTCTTACATCACTACACTAACTTCCTGTAAAATATGAAGGGGATTTTAAATCCTCCCTTTGGTATATAAAGCCCAGAAATTCTATAGTATCAGCTTATTTGACTGGACTTTTAATACATAGACCCAAGATCTTAAGATGCAGGTGTATGTTTAAAATTCTAGGAATCACAGGCCCAGCCTTTACCTAAATTGATCCCAAACTCTTAAAGGGTCCACCCATCAATATTAGAGAATATTTAAAGTGTTTAAATCATATCTGAAGACATAATTTTTAACAGCAGAAAGCTAGTATAAACAGCTACTGGTTCTGTTCAGTTTTCTACTTAATACTTGTAACAACAGCTGTGTTTAGATTTTTCTGTGCCAAAGACGGACCTATTGCTAGACATTTACTGAATTCTGGTTTAATAATTATCAAGATTAAATGCTAGTACAAGGTTTCACCATTCCAATACTGTAGCTTCATCAAAGGCTAGACAACCTCCCCTGACTTTGCCATTAGGCATTCACAATCAAACATCCAACCCTGCAGGTAAGCCCTACTACCTCTTCCTGGACTGCATGATCCCTGGTTTTTGCAATATGTTCTGCATATTAGGTAAAATCCACACATCTGTCTGAACACTGTTCCTTAAATTGAGAATATTAACAGGTTTTGCCTTTGCAACTGACCCTCCCATAGTCAAAACATCACCCAAAACTCATTATAAGGGATGTTTTAAATGGAAAACAGCTGGCTACCTCACAAGTTATTGCAAAGTTTCAAGAAGGAAAAAATACAAAAAAAAGGAGAGTGCTGTACCAAAACTGAAATAAGCCTAAGTTAACGATGTTTCTCTTCTGAATCGGCAATGAAGAGGTTGAAAAAACACACAAAATGCCCAGAACAACAGTTGTATGAATTTTACTGCTCATCTTTCCAAACACATACCATGAAGTCATAATTTTTGATCAGTCCACTGCTAGAATTTTTTTTTCCCCAATTGATCTACACAAAGACAAAAAGCCACACTTGAAATTTCACCTTCGGGGTGCCAGTGCCAACAAAATCTATTGCTGATAGTTAGCCACGTGCATGCTTATATTCTTTAAACACAAACACATGCTGGGCAAAGGTAATCAAGGAGCTAAAAATATACACATTCACCGTTCTATGTGGGAACATTACAGATTAGAAGTATTGTTTTAAAAGCAAGGGTTTATTTAAATTTTTTCTTGGATGTCACAGCACGGTAATTTACCATGCTTACCCCAGACAACTGCAGGATCATCCCGATAAGAAAAGATCAAGAGTGCCAGAATGTTATATATTTCTTTGAGTAGCCAGTCACCCACGTCATGCCTCTTGTAAACCATCCTGGCTATGTCTAGTTACGTTAGAAACGACAGGATGTTCCCTGTACGCAAAGCGCACCAAGATCTCCCCTACAAGTGTAAGAAGTGGGCTAGTGGTGCCACAGGCATGTCTGTACCTAAAAAAAAATGAATGAAAGAGTGCAGTGTTAAGGATGATACAGTGAGAAAACAATGGAGGCAATAGATTATTACAGCAATAAACTTGATGATCAAAGCAAGCAAAAATAAGGGGAAATGTGAAAATTCAAGTATTAACTTTTAGGATATTCAAGGAGGGAAGAGAGAATAGTTTAGAGCAGACCTGGGCATTGTAGAGCCTGAGAAGGTGTGGATGGCACGTACTTCCCTGAGCGTGTCAATCTGCATCACAGCTAGATTTGACTGTTCTGATGCAGATCACAATTGATATGTACAGGAAATTGCGGACGATTTCATCAGAAAAGACAGAACATAAAAGAGGGATATTGCGAAAAACTGAATCAGAGAAAAGGGTGATATAGAGATTTTTCATGTTATACGTAATATAGGAAGAAAACACCTGTTGTTAATTTGTGTCCTGTCTGCATTTTGTACAAAAAAAAGACAAAAAAGAGCAGTAAAAAACAAAAAGTTGATGCAAAAAAACAGATTATTCAACAAATCCTAAGTACTATTTCCATGGAGGTTAGCAGTAAAGCAATCTGTTTGGTATGTAAACAGCACATCTCTGCATTTAAAGACTACAACTTGAGCAGTCATTGTCGAGACCAAGTATGCCAAAAAATACAGAAATTTATATGACGGTAAGGTGAGGATTGCAGAGGAATTGTTAGCTTAACTGCAAAAACAGCAGTCTTTTTACAAAGATTTATATAGCAAAGGAAGGAACATTAAAACCAGCTATATATTTGCTCACAAAATTGCCAAAAGAAGCAAACCAAAGATACATTTGAATATCTGTCCTTCTCACTGTATGGGTAGAAGACAGATATGAGGAAACTATGGAGAATCTGGTACTACAGCTGAAACGCGTGGTGGAAAATTTCAACTACTTCTCCTTGGCCTTGGGTGAGAGCTCTGATGTTCATGACACAGTGTAGCTGCCGACTTTTGTGAAAGGAATAACGAAAGACTTTGAAATGACAGGGGAACTGGCTTCTGTGCAGTCAGTGAAAGAGACAACTGGTAAGGACTTGTTAACCAGTAAGAACCTATTAACCAAAGTCAGTATGTGCATGTAAAATTTAGGAATGCAGTGGGAAAAGTTAGTTGATTTGATGGTTCTCCTAATCTGACAGATAAAAATTTTGGACTTTTAAAAAGGATGGAGGAAGAATCTATCTGCTGATTAGCCTAACTGATATGTAGCCATTGTCCAGGCACTGCATGGTGAGTTTTCCAGGTGATCTGAAGACTTCAAAGCAGTGGAAACTGAAATGCTTCATTTCCTCTCCGTTTACAAGTGTTGTGGACAGTGCCGCAAGTGAGGTACAACTTGAACTTATAGATTTGTAGTCTGTAGCATACCTGGCAGAACACTTCAAGTCAGTGCCATTACTGACATTCTACAATTCTCTTAGAATGGAGAATTTTCCACACTTGAGAAGACTACCTCAGAGAATGCTAATCCTCTTTGGATCAACATACACACGTATGTAAATAGACACTCTCAATAATGAAATTCACCAAATCCAGGTGCAGAACTTCCCTCAGTGATTACCATCTGTCTGCTGTACTGTGAATAGCAACATCAAGAATTACACCGAAGTTCAGTGCACTAGTTGAAGTTCATCACAGACTTAATTCTTCCCACTATTTTGTCAAAGGTAAAGAGACAGTAAATACACTTTAGTGCATTAATCATTTATAAATTATTTCTAATTTTGTTTTTTGTTTTACACAGTCAGGAATTATAGATTATGTTGGAAAGGAAAGAACACTATAGTGTGCGTATGTTTCACTGTTCAGTAAATCAAACAAAATCCATAAATATGTGGTCTATATTAATTATATTACGGTGAAAAAAATACATTAAAAAGATTTTTAAGTAACATAAATTTATTCAAAAATGCACTAAAAAGTAAAAAATATTTTTTTTCTTCTACTAAGATTTTATTGGTCATATATAACTAAAAACAAAATCGTGTGGTGGCATTAAAAGAATTAATTTAATTCAATTAAACTACATACATTTGTTAAAGTGAAATTTCTAAGCAGCTTAACTATGGAAAAAAAATGACACATATAAAAGCTGATTAAAGTATGCAGGATAATGGTTATAATTGGAGAAATTTTCAAATTGTTACAGTTATTTTTTTGTGAATCATTTAAGGAATCTATGCATTTTAATTGAACTGAACACTGCGAAACCTTACACTTAGTACGGGAAATGTGCATTTGTCTATTTGAGAACGGAACCTTCAATATATCTTAGAAGAGCCCAACACTTTATCCACTGACCCAAATTGCCAAATCAATTAAATGAGTATTTTTCCAAATATAATGTAATAAAATAATATATAACAATATAATAATATAATATAAATTATGAAAAACTGGTAAATTAAAAAAGAATGTGTACATTGATCTCCAACCTTCATCCATTTCATTGAACATCCAACACGCTAACCACTTTACCAATTCTGTTTAACGGTCATATTGAAGTAATCTGACAAAACTTTTTTAGCATTTTATTGATTTTATTAAAATCAAATAACATTCCATACAAGCAACTCAAGTTTAACAAAACTAGGTTAGAAACAAATCAACCCCTACTCATGAGACAGAGAGCTAGGTCAGCAGAGTAAAACTTTAAACTAGTAAAAATAAGTAAATAAATAAAATAATAAATTAATAAAAATATATAATAAAAAACAGGAAATAGAATAAGCATTTAAATTGAGGAAGTAGATTCTAAGATTTTGTTGATTAGAACCTGCCAGGTTTTGAAAATGTTTTGTGCAGATGCTCTAAGTGAGAATTTGAATTTTTCCAATTTCAAATAGTATATAACATCAGTTACCCACTAACTTAAAATAGGTTAGTTAGGATTCTTCCAGTTCAGCAAGATAAGTCTACATGCCAATAGTGTAGTAAAGGCCATTACAGTTTGTTTGTCCTACTCCACTATAAGTCCATCTGTAGGTACATCAAACACAGCTGTTAGTGGATTAGAAGGGATTGTGACACCAAGGCTGTCTGAAAGGCATTTAACAATTTTGGTCCAAAATGATGTTAATTTGGTACAGGCCCAAAACACATGGCCCAATGAGATTGGAACTTGATTGTCATTTCAGTTGGATCTTGCACTGGAAACATTTTAGACAATTGTAAACGAGACAGATGTGCTCGATAAATACATTTTGAGTTGAATAATTGTATGCTTTGAGCATATGGAGCTCAAGTGAATTATGTGCATTGCTACCTTACACTCTTTTTCTGAGATGTTGAGCGAGAGATCCTTTACCTGGGATCTTTGAAAGGGAGGGGACTGTAAAATGTTTTTATATATTACGGAGATGCTGTCCGAGTCCTCAAGACTGATTAATATTTTTTCTGGCATAGAGGTAGGTGGGAGGTGAGGAAAATTGGGCAGGTTTTGTTTAACAAAGTTTCTAATTTGAAACTAGTGAAAGAAATGTGTTGCTGAAAAGTTAAATTTGGAATGTAATTGTTCATTGGATGCAAAGGCGTTGTCTATGTACAGATCTCTAAGTGATTTAATCCTTAATGTTTTCCAGACATTAAAAACTGTGTATGTTTGAGAGGGTGGAAAAAGGTGGTTCTCGTGCAGAGGTGCCACAGATAAAAGCTTCTCGATCTTAAAATACTTTCTACATTGGTGCCATATTCTGAATGAGTGAAGCATAATTTGGTTGTAAGTATATTGGCAATGAATTGTAATTGGGGTACAAAGCAAGGAATATAAAGAAGTACTGCAGGATTTTATTTCTATTGTAGACAAAGCATGTGTATGTTCATCTATTTATGTCAATGTCCAGATTTTTATAGCTTGTATATTTGCCTCCCAGTAATAAACTTTAAAGTTTATAGAGCCATGCCACCTTCTGCCTTAGGTCTTTGTTGGGTCGCCCTTTGGATACATGGATGTTTTGAATACCAAATAAATTAGGTTATTGTTGATTTTTTTTTTTTTTATTATTAAATTGTCTGGAACCTTCAACCATTTGTTCAAAAGTCCAACACGCTAACTATTTGACCAACACCGCTAATTTTTCATATACTGTACATGTGTGTTGGCTAAAAGCACTATTCGCTAAAACTATAATATATGGAAATGAGAAACTTAAATTTAACATAAATTAACGTACAGATCCCAGGTCAAAACTGACTAAATACTCACCAGATATCAGCATGCATACATAATTTAAAAACAAAGTGGTTTAGTTAAAGTGGGAAATAAAAATTGATTGCAAATTTTGACCAGGCAAACAAGGAGGGCAAGCTGAATAAAATCGTGTAAACGTCCAACATGCAAAGCACTTCAGCAATGCTTCTAAATTTTCATATTGATGTAATCTGACAAAGCTTCAATATCAATTAATCAAAATTATTTTTTTTAATTCATTATTCTACATTCGTCTTGAACCTTCAATCATTGATCGAAAGGCCAACACACTAACCACTTGACCAGCGCTGCTAATTCATATATGTGTGTGTTGGCTAAAAGCAGTGTTTATATTATCTATATATATAATTCACTAAGGCAAGACAACCATGAAAAGCACGCCGGAAGGGGCGTGGATTCACTAAGCCGCCGACAAGTGAGACATCTATGGCGCACGAAGGAAGGAGCCACGCCCACCAACTCCATTGGATACGACAACTCGCAGGGCCACGCCCACCAAGTCGGACACGAGGACACAGAAAAAGTGGCGTCATTTATATTCGTCTGTCGTGGAGGCCACATGCGGTGCAGGGCAGGTTAATGTCATGTTCATGTCATGCACCTCCGAGCTACGTTGACTGTTCATACAGGCATGTTTCTCGCGGAGGTGAATCGCCATATGCAGCATGTGAGGGGTATCTCATGGGATCTTTAAAACAATCCTTTACAACTGAGGTTAAAACACAATGAAGTAAGCAGTCTTTAAAAACCGATTTTTCGGTTACAACGCATGACCGCTTGCACCATAGCAAACTGTTTTACACACTACATACAGCAATTCGCATCCGCGACAAACATGCGCCTTCTTAGATGCTCCTGCAGGAACACGGAAGACGCTTTTCCTACCCACCAACACTCCTTTTTCACCGGCCCGCGTCTACCCTCGCTCTCTAGGCATTCACACTGCCTGCCCATGTGCCCGGACGCAAAAACTCACCGACCACCCAGTTAGCCTCTTTCGTCTTTGCTAGGAGTCCACATGCACGCCTAAGCCACGCTTGACTTTTCATTATTCTTTTGGTTTCGACACCATGAAAACCATGCGAAAGGAACAACGAAGCCCGCCCAGAAACTCTACCCTCCTCCCACGTGCTCAGGAACGCACCTCAGACCACTGCCCGCCAAATCAAACAGCTCATCAAACACATACTCACTCGCTTTGGTCTGTGCTCCGGTCCAAACTCAGCTGTGAGCCACATTGACTATTCTTTTGCCCTCCATGGCTGCCGCTTCAAATGTATTTCATGGAAACAACAATTCTTTCAATGTTATGGAAATTCCTGCTTCAGGTAACTGTTTGTTTCTGTCAGTCGGGTTTTTTTTGAAGAAATGTCATTGACGAAACTGTTGCTCTCAAACTTCGTGACATGGCTCTTAGCTTTGTTTGCCAACATTGGGATAACTTCGTGACGTGGTGTCCGTTGTTCTTAGTCACAGAGGCATTGTTATACAGTCTGCTCAACAATACGCTGATTACATGAATACGTCCGGACTCTATGGTGCAGCGTGTCAAACGGTTTGCCAGGGGTATCCCATGGGATCCTTAAAACAATCCTTTACAACTGAGGTTAAAACACAATGAAGTGAGCAGTTTTTAAAAACTGAGTTTTCGGTTACGACGCTCCACCACGTGCTCCATGGCAAACTGTTTTACACGCTACATACAGCAATTCGCATCCGCGACAAACATGCGTCTTCTTAGATGCTCCTGCACTTTGTTCACACCGCCCTCCCACCTCGCTACTACCGTGGTCAGGTGTCTTGGTGGATTATATATAGAAAGGCAGCCGAAACCGCACAGAGCAATGAAAAGTCTAGAGTTCCATCTTTTCATTCACTTTCTGTTGTATCCTCAAACCCTCCCTTTTTAGACAACGGTGTCTTTCCAGAAGTGTTTAGCATTCAATAAATAATTATGCATGACATTGACCGTGTGTCTACCTGGCGTGGTAAGCCGTTGAGCCCCATTCGGCTGCAAACCGTGGAATTCCCACTAAGTGCAACTCATACGCTCCCAGGGCCGATCCTGGCGACGGGCAAAGACGCGTGCCGACGTGGCGCCAAACTCAAAGGCGGCCGTTGAGGAGACGCAGCAGCCGGCGACGCTGCGACCGCGGCTGTCTGCCTTTGAATTTTAAAGTCTGAGCGCGGCGACGACTATAGCAGCGGCGGCGTTTGCAGTGAGCAAAGTTTGACAAAGTGGCGTGTATTGTAGTCGATGCGTTGATGCCTATTAGGGACTCCACATACATAGCGATTTGCTCGCGCGAGCGGCGAAAAGTCTTTGATGGTCGCCGGCTCATCGCACGCTCTGTCTGAACGGTTCCATTGCTTACCATGTGTTTACGACACGCTCTCTAAATGTGTGTAGTCCCTAGTCAACGCTCAACTTGCATGTTTCATAGTTGCGTCGCGGCGATAGATTTCATGTGAGACGCGACGCTCTCAACGGGATTGCGAGTCAAGAGAAGCGGCAAAAGACAGCGGAGCTGCGGCGATCTCTGAATTGACTGTCACTGTGTGCAGAACTGCCTGTCGCTTAGAACGATTAAATAAACCGCTTTCTAATCTAGGCTGGTTTGGTTTGAAATTAATCGTTTGAAATTAAATTTTATTTATACATCCCGACTCTAACCCTAACACCGTCATAATCCTGTTTGAAGTAGTACATGTAATAGTAATATCCGTCATGTCATAATAGAAAATAGGTACGTAGGACGGTGAAACCACATTCGCAGAAAGGCGGCCGTCTACCCCAGATCGGTCCTGACGCTCCCACTGGTTGCGTCGCGACAAACGCGGCGTTCTTTAGATGCTCCTGCACTTTCTACGCACCCCCCTCCCACCTCGCTACTACCGTGGTCAGGTGTCTTGGTGGATTATATATAGAAAAGCGGCCAAAACCGCACAGAGCAATGAAAAGTCCACCTCAGTCACATGTACATCTGGACTGTGTAAAGACGACGATTCAAGTGACAAGTTGGAGGTGGGCACATGACCGGCCAGTACATACTGAACGAGAAATCAGCAGACTAGCATGACGGACGGAGCTGAATGGACGTCCTTCTCTCCTCCCGTTCCACTCTCCGTGCCGTGAACCCCCATCCCTCCTTCTGGCAGCAGAAGGCGCGAGGACGATCCGCCGGTTTTCAGTCACGGACGATTGTGTGTTGGTTCGTTCCATGCATTGTTACAATGTTGCTTTTCTTGCTGATTTATTACATTACCGGTGTTTCAAATGTTAATTTTCTCCCTGTGCTTAAAATTCATTAAAAAACCAGCCTGATTATGTGGCGTATGGTACGCCGCGGGTTGGCTAGTATATACATATACACATACTGTATATACATATTATATATACCCTTGCATCTTCTCACTAAACTTGTATCTCGCGAAAATTGTATTCGTCTTAGGCATGACAAACGCCTCGTAGCAGCAGCGTGTCTGCTGCTGGACGGCCTTATATGGGCAGGCACTCAATTACGTGGGTGGCGTGGGTATGGGGGGCGCAATATAGGCAGGCAGCCAACTACGTGGGAGGCGTGGTGATGGGGGACACAACTCCACCTCACACGGCGACCGAGCTGCAGGCTATGGCCGTATATATGTACGTAAGTTGGATTCAGTTATGACCGTTACGCGTAGAATTTCACATTGAAACCTGCTTAACTTTTGTAAGTAAGCTGTAAGGAATGAGCCTGCCAAATTTCAGCCTTCTACCTACATGGGAAGTTGGAGAATTAGTGATGAGTCTGTCATTCAGGGCTTTGCCTTGTATTAGTATAGATATATAATATTACATATAGGAAATAAATTTAAATTTGACATAATTAACATACAGATCTCCTGTTCTTGTACAGCATCACTGTGTTTTCAGACCAGTTCTCCACAACCTTCCTGTACTGTGGCTCATTTCCATTATCAATTCAGCTTAAGATGGAAGAACCATCTGAAAAACTCAGTAGATGGCAAGAGCTGGTATTATACTGGAAGTCCGTCATGTAAAGTGTAAACAGGAAGAAAGACAGAACAGTCACCTGAGGTGCTCCAGGTTTACATACCATCGTTTCTGAAACACAGTCCCTCAGTCTCACAAACTGCTGCCTGTTGGTCAGTTAGACTATGATCCAGGAGACTGTGGGAACATCAAGATTCAAAGCCTTGAACTGTTTCCCCAATCAAAGAAGCAGAATGGTGTTAAAACCACTTGAAAATATTTTTATCGTTAGTTTTCATCTTCCACATGATCACTGGATTTAAGGATTATTTATTATTCATTTATTTATTTATTTGATGAAGACTGTACTTTGTTATCACTGCACTTTGCACCATACTCTTTCTGTGTTAGGTGTCCTCATTGCCTGGCTCATCTCAGTCATGACTGTCGATATTCCCGGGTTCATGGATGTAATGGCACCTGCAGCCAAGCCAGACTGTCACTGGAGCAACTTGAAATAGTGAGAAAAATAAAAGAACTAGTGATGGAAATATAAAAATTTGAAATTAAGAGGGCAATAAGTCAGATGCAGGGAGGAAAAGCACTTGAATCAGAAGTGCAGACTGAAAGGCTGAAAGCATTGGAGGAAGACAAAGAAGGCTGACTGCAAAAAATTTTCAAAGAACTATAAAATGAGGAAAAAAACCCAGATGACTAGAAAAAGTGTGGATTAGTCCCTTTGTTTAAGAATGAGATAGATATACTAGATTGAGACAACTCTATTGAACAGTTAAATTAATTCAAATAATTGTGTGTCAATAGCATAAATAAAAGAACTGTTTCATCAAAAACACAATTCAGATTTTCCGGAGCGGAGCTGTAAAGAGAAAGAAGAAATGTTGGAGGAGGACATCACGTTTACGCGCATAGTCTCAGAATCTGCGAGACTGGTACGTGGCCAGTACTATGTAAATAAGCCTTTAAAAGATGAAACACTTGAAATGTCAAACAATCACTGTATTGCAGAACAGAATGGCACTGGACTTGAAAGAGAACCAAAAAAAATTCTGGTTTCCATGAAGACTGTAAAGTTTTCATGAGAGACATAATAGAGAAGGGTTATGTCATCAAGGTACCCAAAAAAAAACCTGAATTGTAATGAAGGCAGGTTGCAGTATATTCCACATCATGGTGTGTATGATCCAAAGAAAAATAAGATTTGAGTGGTTTTTGATTGAACAGCCATCTACCACTACTACTGAAATGTTCAGATTTAACCAACACACTCATTGATGTCCTTACAAGATTTAGAAAGGAAACAGCAGCATTAATGGTAGACATCAAACCAATGTTCGACCAAGGTAAAGTCCCTGATAAAGACACTGATCTTGTTCGCTGGCCTGAAGGTAATCTAAGTATAGCCATGGAAGAATTTAAAATGACAGTACATCTTTTTGGTGATACTTCTTCACCCAGTTGTGCTTCTTATACTTTGTGTAGAACAGCCAAAGATGCAAGAGAAACAGTCCCAGAAAAAGCAGTTAACTCTGTGCTCCACGATTTCTACATAGACTGTTTGAAGTCAGTTGCAACAGAAAACTAGCAATAAAACTGGCAAAAGCTCTCCAAGTTCTGTGCTTCAGAGGGGGATTCCACTTGACCAAGTAGGTGTGAAATAGCACAGCAGTCTTACTGTCTATTCCTGAAGAAGACAGAGTTCTAGAATAAAAGGATTTAGATTTAAGTCATCGTTTGCTCCCAACAGAACCTGTCCCAGGCATCCATTGGTGCATTAAAATGGACAGTCTCAAATTTCAGATAAAGATACAAGATAAGCTCAATACAAAGTGTGGTATTCTATCTGTTGTCAGTTCAGTTTATGATCCCCTTGGATGTTTAGCAACAGTTATACTGCCTCCAAAAGCTTATCTTAAGAGATTTGTGCAAAGAGAAATGTGGATAAAATGAAGAAGTGGGAGTCAAGCACATGCAGAAATGGAAAAAGAAATGTATAAATGACTTAGTTACTGGCAAACTACAATGTGAACAAATGCATAAAACCTGCATGATTTGGAATGATAAAGTCAGCAGAAATGCACCATTTTGCAGATGCCAGTGAAGATGGATATGGCACCATCTCCTTTTGACTTTGAAGAAGGCAAGAGACATTATTCACTCCTAATGGGGAAATTAAAAGAGGTACCACTGAAGCATGTCACAAATCCAAGACTGGAGCTTACAGCAGCCACTGTACCAGTTAAAATGGACAAGATCCTAAAAAGTGAACTCCGAATACCCCTGCAAGAATCAACATTTTGGACTGAAAGCACCACAGTGCTAAAATACATTTCAAATGAAAACACCCAATTCAAGACCTTTGTTGTCAACAGAATCACAGTGATCAGAGATCATTCACAAACTTCACAATGAAAGTTTGTCACATATGCCCTAAATCCGATCGATCGATAGATACTTTATTAATCCCAAGGGGAAATTCACATAATCCAGCAGCAGTATACTGATACAAAGAAACAATATTAAATTAAATAGTAACAAAAATAAAGAAAAAAAAAAAACAGACAATAACTTTCAGTAATGTTAGCATTTACTCCCCCGGGTGGAATTGAAGAGTCGCATAGTGTGGGGGAGGAACGATCTCCTCTGTCAGTGAAGCAGGACAGTGACACAAGTTTGTCACTGAAGCTACTCCTCTGTCTGGAGATGACACTGTTCAGTGGATGCAGTGGATTATTCATGATTGACAGGAGTTTGCTTAATGCCCGTCGCTCTGCCACAGATGTTAAACTGTCCAACTTTACTCCTACAATAGAGCCTGCCTTCTTAACAAGTTTGTCCAGGCGTGAGGCGTCTTTCATTTTTATGCTGCCACCCCAGCACACCACCGCGTAGAAGAGGGCATTCGCCACAACCGTCTGGTAGAACATCTGCAGCATCTTACTGCAGATTTTGAAGGATGCCAACCTTCTCAGAAAGTATAGTCTGCTCTAACCTTTCTTACATAGAGCATCAGTATTGGCAGTCCAGTCCAATTTGTCATCCAGCTGCACTCCCAGATATTTATAGGTCTGCACCCTCTGCACACAGTCACCTCTGATGATCACTGGGTCCATGAGGGGCCTGGGCCTCCTAAAATCCACCACCAGCTCCTTGGTTTTGCTGGTGTTAAGATGTAAGTGGTTTGAGTCGCACCATTTAACAAAGTCTTTGATTAGCTTCCTGCACTCCTCCTCCTGCAGCCCACAATAGCAGTTTCATCAGCGAACTTTTGCACGTGGCAGGACTCCGAGTCATATTGGAAGTCTGATGTATATAGATTGAACAGGACCAGAGAAAGTACAGTCCCCTGCGGCGCTCCTATATTGCTGAACACAATGTCAGACCTGCAGTTCCCAAGACGCACATATTGAGGTCTGTCTGTAAGATAGTCCACAATCCATGCCACCAAGATCATGCATCAAGTGGACTATGAATAAAAAACTTTATCAAAAGCAAAACATCGTTATAAAGACGGAATATGACTGGTCAAAAAGACCAGATAAACTGAAGGAGTCATTTACTGAAGACAATCCAGAAATTAAAATCTATGCAGTTAACATGACAAGTGCAGAAGAGATTATTGACCCTGTAAAAACTAATAACCTGCTTCTCAGAATGGCTACACTTAAAGAAAGCAGTGGTATGATTTCTCACGTTTAAACAAATACTGCTGCACTTAAACGATAAAAGAAAGACATTTCAACTCTAAGTCGGTCAATCTGAAAGACACCAAAAAAAAAAAAAAGCTCATTGCAGAACATATGAAAAAGTACAAACTGACAATAAATGCAAACCTAATTTCTTCAGAAGATTTGACTAAAGCTGAAGCAGTTGTTTATCTGTCTCAGTCAACTACATGAATATTTGGAAGAAACAATGGCTTTAAAGAACAATGTCCATTTTAAAAGCAACAGTCATATCTTTAAACTAGACCCAATCATACAAGATGGAATACTGAGACTCTGAGGCAGATTCAGCTAAGGTCCTATGCCAGAAGAAGCTAAACATCCTGCAATTCTTCACAAACATGTACATACTGCTTCTCTTATATTGCAGCACATCCACAAAGAAATCAGACATTACGGCCTCAATTATATCCTTGCACAGTTGCACCAGTATTATTGGAAACCTCAAGTTAACTCAGTTATTAGGAAAATCATTTCAAAGTGTAAAATATGCAGAAGATAAAATGCAGAAGAGCAAAAAAAATGGCAGATTTGAAAGAAGATGGTTGGTTACCTGACCGACCACCTTTCACCAATGCTGGGGTTGTTTTGATTATTTGGACCTTTTCAAGTTAAAAAGAGGACACAGCCTAGTCAAGAGGTACAGAGTAATTTTCACTTGTCTAACAATCAGAGCCATACACAAAGAGATTGCACACAGCTTGGACACTGACACTTGATGTGAATGTTGGAAAGAGTAATAGACGGCTGATTAAGAGATAGATACTAGACATGATTGTTTTGCTAAAGGTAAATGAATGGTAAATGCAATATTTATTGTACAACAGCTTCAGGAAAAATGCTTAGAATGAAATTAAAAGCTTTATTATGCACTTACAGATCAGGATAAGGCCTTTGATAGAGTCCCAAAGAATATAGTGTTTTGGTGTTTAAGCCAAAAGAAAGCTCTAGTATAGTTGGTAACACTTTTACAAATCTATGAGAGATTGGTAACAATAGTGAGAACTGCATGTGTCCAGAGGAATGTTTAATATGCTAGTAGGTCTACAGTATGTTATGGTTCAGCTTTTATTTCTTTTGTATTTATCCTTTTTGTTGATGTGAGGGTATTAGGGCTAGTGAATTCTGGTAATTGTTATATGATGATGAGTTTGTGATCACTGTACAGAGAGAAAAATAATCAATGCAGCAGTAAAGAAGCAGGCTGTCTATTCAAATCTTAGTTCACACCGCTGCATTAATTATTAGGATGTAGAGTTCTTCCTCTAGCACAGTGATAGGCCAGTGACATCACTGGACAGCTGTTTTTGTGCCAATTTATACAAAAAAAATTCTACATCATTTTACATAGCTTTTTTTCCCAGCTCCTATAAAAAAAAAAAAGTACTTTATTGCTATAAAAGTCAACAACATGACTGTCCCCCCTTAAATACTTCTGATCAGTTATAACGCAACAACAGAGTCTGTGAAGAGGAAATAAGTGAAAGGATAAAGGCAATATGGAAAAACAGCAGGCAGTGTCAAGAGTGGAATGTTATAAAAGGATGCCAAGCTAAGTAAAGGTGAAGATCTATTTACCCATATTAAGCTAGTTTTTATGTACTAGAAGAGTGAAGATGTGAAGAGCAATATGAAGGATTGGCAAATATGTCACAGACAGTTCACACCGAGCCAAGGAACAGCGGTAGGCAAGTGTAAGAAGAACCTGCAATTATTTCCATTTTTGCTGTACCACGATCAACTGCAGAGATTGCAGCTAATGTAAGATATTCACAATGTGGGGCTAGTGGATACTTCCTACATACTGGTCTCCAGAAGCCCTTATCTCTTGACATGAACTTCATTTTTATGTCATTTTTCTTGTCAATTATCCCCAAGTTATTGAGATTCGGTGAAGCACTGGCTTGATGAAACATGTCAGACAGCTAATCAATCTCAGCACCAAAGAAGGGGTTTGAGGTGAATTTGATTAACTCTTAAAACAGTCTTTTAAACTTATCTGCCAGAAAGGTAAAGAACTGAGCAGGAAGGAAGGTGTGTTTTTTATGTAATGTTTATCATTTTGTCTAGGTTTTAGAAAAGTGCTATAAGCTTTACCATATGCAACAGGTCGATGTCCTTTCAAGGCAATTCACAGTTCGGTTCATTCAGTTTTTCAGTGAATTCAACTGAAGCTGAAGGTTTCAACTGTTAAATTCAGAAAGGGCTCTGTTTTTATCAGCAAGTCATGGATCACAGAAACACTTTTCATTAACTTAATCACTGTTCAGTATATGAAAACATAATACAGTATTATCATATGCAGTTTATTTTGCCTGTCAGTTTTGAGTGGACTGGTTTTAGTTTTTGACTAATTTTAGGACGTTAATTTTATTAAGATACATGGCTTTTGTAAAGCTTACTAAATATTTAAAACTCGTTTTCTCCCCTTTAATGGAAAGAGTGAGAAAGCCCGCCTTAGTAATAACATCATTTAATACTTTGTAAACTAAAATGATGTGGTGGACTGTATTTTCAAATTCTGTGACCTGCCAAAGAGAGAAACATGAATCTCTTATCATCTACTAAATTACATCTTCAGGCAATATTATTATTTTTCTTAATACACTGAGCCCAACAAGGGGCATATTCCTTAAAGCTTTGATTCTATGAATAAGTCAGTGATAACTGTCATTACTTCAGTGAAGTACTAAATGGTTTATTGTACTCAGTTGTCAAACGGCTCGTTTTGGGTTTTTTTTTTCTTTTTTCTAATTTCGTAAAGAGAAACTGTTGAACCTTCAACAAAGTTTTTGCTAGAAAAAAAGCATATCAATTATCTGTATCCATAAAAGATGAGTGATATGACTGTATACTAATTTGTTTTTTCTATAAAGGTCAACATCAATGACATTTGCAAATTATTTACCTTTAACAATTGTTTAAAATTTGTAACTATCATTAAGGAATCTAAAGCTGGCCATAGTCCTCACTACTACCAATCATGCATCAATCAGAGAAATGTTTTTCGTATGTCTGCCGATTTCTCAATCTACCTTTTGAATTTAGCGAGCAAGTAGAATTTGAGACTCTGCAGTTCAATATCTACAGTCAACACTAATGTGAATGTCCAAGGACTCCATTGTTGCAGTGTGGTAACACTTGCATCTGCAAGTCAGTCTCTACTATCAACAATTTTGTGAAAGTCCAAGGGCTGCAGTGTTGCATACAGTGCTCTGTCGTTCATAATTAAGGCTCATGCACCCACTGAAGTATAGAAGGAGCCTAAGCAGGACAGACAGGGGACAGATTCACAGAGAACAAGAAACAAAAAAGATAACAAAAATCTGGAGGATAAATGGAAAGAAAGAGGAAGATTGACAGGACCAAGTCTGAGCCAGTGCTGTAGTGAGGAAGCAAGCAGTTGGGAATGAGGACCAAGGCGGAGAAAGAGAATGGCGCTGATGGGGTAGATAAAAAGTTCTGTGTTTTTATGGACTTGTACCTGTGTCTGTTGTGTTGGGTGTTTGGGGAGCTGTGCACTCCCTGGTGGTCACACATTTACACAAACATACATAAATATAGCATCAAGTCGATGAAACTTCTAGGATATTGATCTGGTCAGTTAAGTAGCAGAGGGGTTGTTAATCAGTTTCAGCTGCTTTGGTGGTGTTGAGGAAATTAACAACAGGTGCATTAGAGGGGCAATAATGAGACGACCCCCAAAACAGGAATGGTTTAACAGGAGGATGCCACTGACATTTTTCCCTCCTCATCTTTTCTGACTGTTTTTTCACTAGTTTTGCATTTGGCTACAGTCAGTGTCACTACTGGTAGAATGAGGCAATACCTGGACCGTACAGAGGTTGCACAGGTAGTCCAACTTCTCCAGGATGGCACATCAATACATTCCATTGCCAGAAGGTTTGCTGTGTCTCCCAGCACAGTCTCAAGGGCATTGAGGAGATTCTAGTAGACAGGCTGTTACTCTAGGAGAGCTGGACAGGGCCGTAGAAAGTCCTTAACCCATCAGCAGGACTGGTATCTGCTCCTTTGGGCAAGGAGGAAGAAGATGAGCACTGCCAGAGCCCTACAAAATGACCTCCAGCAGGCCACTAGTGTGAATGTCTCCAACTAAACAATCAGAAAGAGACTTCATGAAGGTGGTGTAAGGGCCCAACGTTCTCTGGTGGGCTCTGTGCTCACTGCCCGGCGCCGTGGAGCTCGATTGGCATTTGCCATAGAATACCAGAATTGGCAGGTCCACCACTGGAGCATTGCACTTTTCACAGATGAGAGCAGGTTCACTCTGAGTACATGTGACAGATGTAAAAGGGTCTGGAGAAGCCGTGGAGAACATTATGCTGCCTGTAACATCGTTCAGCATGACCAGTTTGGTGGTGGGAAAGTGATGGTCTGGGGAGGCATATCCGTGGAGGGACACACAGACCTCTACAGGCTAGACAACGGCACATTGACTGCCATTAGGTATCGGGATGAAATCCTTGCACCCATTGTCAGACCCTATGCTGCTGCAGTGGGTTCTAGGTTCCTCCTGGTACACGACAATGCCCGGCCTCATGTGGCAAGAGTATGCAGGCAGTTAATGGAGAAGGAAGGAATTAATACCATTGACTGGCCTCCACGCTCGCCTGACCTAAATATAATAGAACACCTCTGGGACGTTATGTTTCGGTCCATCCAACGCCGCCAGGTCGCACCTCATAATGTCCTGGAGCTCAGTGATGCAGAGTACGATTTTGACTTGCTGCGATGAAGTTTCAGCAAAATGGGCTAGTCTGCCGCATCATTTTTTCACTTGATTTTCGGGATGTCTTTGAATTCAGCCCTCTGTAGGTTGATAATTTTCATATCCATCAAACGATGTGACATCCTTTTGATCCTAACACATTACCTAGTCCATATCAGTATAGATATCCAGCATGATTTTTTCCCCCATTGAGATCTGATGTGTCTTCAAAGTGTTCCTAAAATTTGTTTGAGCATGCATACATACAGTACACACTATATATATATATATATATATATATATATATATATATATATATATATATATATACATACATACATACATACATACATACATACATACATACACACACACACATACATACATATACATATACATATACATACAGTGGTGTGAAAAACTATTTGCCCCTTCCTGATTTCTTATTCTTTTGCATGTTTGTCACACAAAATGTTTCTGATCCTCAAACACATTTAACCATTAGTCAAATATAACACAAGTAAACACAAAATGCAGTTTTTAAATGATGGTTTTTATAATTTAGGGAGAAAAAAAAAATCCAAACCTACATGGCCCCGTGTGAAAAAGTAATTGCCCCCTGAACCTAATAACTGGTTGGGCCCCTTAGCAGCAATAACTGCAATCAAGCGTTTGCGATAACTTGCAATGAGTCTTTTACAGTGCTCTGGAGGAATTTTGGCCCACTCATCTTTGCAGAATTGTTGTAATTCAGCTTTATTTGAGGGTTTTCTAGCATGAACCGCCTTTTTAAGGTCATGCCATAGCATCTCAATTGGATTCAGGTCAGGACTTTGACTAGGCCACTCCAAAGTCTTCATTTTGTTTTTCTTCAGCCATTCAGAGGTGGATTTGCTGGTGTGTTTTGGGTCATTGTCCTGTTGCAGCACCCAAGATCGCTTCAGCTTGAGTTGACGAACAGATGGCGGACATTCTCCTTCAGGATTTTTGGTAGACAGTAGAATTCATGGTTCCATCTATCACAGCAAGCCTTCCAGGTCCTGAAGCAGCAAAACAACCCCAGACCATCACACTACCACCACCATATTTTACTGTTGGTATGATGTTCTTTTTCTGAAATGCTGTGTTCCTTTTACGCCAGATGTAACGGGACATTTGCCTTCCAAAAAGTTCAACTTTTGTCTCATCAGTCCACAAGGTATTTTCCCAAAAGTCTTGGCAATCATTGAGATGCTTCTTAGCAAAATTGAGACAAGCCCTAATGTTCTTTTTGCTTAGCAGTGGTTTGCGTCTTGGAAATCTCTCATGCAGGCCGTTTTTGCCCAGTCTCTTTCTTATGGTGGAGTCGTGAACACTGACCTTAATTGAGGCAAGTGAGGCCTGCAGTTCTTTAGACGTTGTCCTGGAGTCTTTTGTGACCTCTCGGATGAGTCGTCTCTGTGCTCTTGGGGTAATTTTGGTCGGCAGGCCACTCCTGGGAAGGTTCACCACTGTTCCATGTTTTTGCCATTTGTGGATAATGGCTCTTACTGTGGTTCGCTGGAGTCCTAAAGCTTTAGAAATGGCTTTATAACCTTTACCAGACTGATAGATATCAATTACTTCTGTTCTCACTTGTTCCTGAATTTCTTTAGATCTTGGCATGATGTCTAGCTTTTGAGGTGCTTTTGGTCTACTTCTCTGTGTCAGGCAGCTCCTATTTAAGTGATTTCTTGATTGAAACAGGTGTGGCAGTAATCAGGCCTGGGGGTGGCTACGGAAATTGAACTCAGGTGTGATACACCACAGTTAGGTTATTTTTAACAAGGGGCAATTACTTTTCACACAGGGCCATGTAGGTTTGGATTTTTTCTCCCTAAATAATAAAACCATCATTTAAAAACTGCATTTTGTGTTTACTTGTGTTATATTTGACTAATGGTTAAATGTGTTTGATGATCAGAAACATTTTGTGTGACAAACATGCAAAAGAATAAGAAATCAGGAAGGGGCAAATAGTTTTTCACACCACTGTATGTATGAGTTACTGGCAAAATCAGTTTTACTGTTGTCTTTAAGTTATACAAATGGGACCTGTCTCTTCAGGACACACAAAAGTCCAGCCCACACACACGGACGCTGACATCATGCTGTATTTGCTCCCTTCTCAGATTAAAAGAGTAGACAGACTTCCAGCACAAGTGAGAAGATAGACAGTAAGAACACAGCCAAGTCAGCAGCCCATTTTAAAATTTTCCCTGCATCAACCATTGGGTGACAGATGCATTACGTGGCAAGCCTGTGAAATTGCAGTTGCACCAGTGGTAGACTGGCAATCCCTGCCTGCATTAACAGAGTTCTGGGGCGGGGTACAGCACAGTTGGGGGGTTATCACACCCTCATAAATTTCACACACTTACATTACTTATGAACCATCATTCAGGAGATACTGATAAACTTAAAATTATCTTCAAAATATTTAACTTTTTCCAAAGTGCTCCAATTTAAATAAAAAAAAAAAATTTCCTTTTCATAAGTGAAACATATTATATGATATATTTTTGTGGGGTATAGTTACAACTAACGGATCTGTATGTGCACACAAAGGAAATCTACTTTGCTCTATTGTACTAAGACTTGCTGCAACCTATATGTAAGTTATGCCGAACTAATAATTAAAATTATGTTAACTGCACATTACAATAATTTTCATTAAGTACTCAGATCTATCAGGACACAATAACCAAAATTTAATCTGTGAAGATGAATACTGTATATTAAGACACTGGCTCTTACTGGCATCAATACAAGGGATAAAATGGCTGCTAAATAAAGTATAGAAATCAACCTTATGTGCAACATCTGACCCTTTCCAGAAATATCTTTGTGACATTGTGTTAGGATTTACTTTTTGAGAATCTTCTTCTTCCGGCTGCTCCTGTTAGGTGTTGCCACAGCGGATTATCTTCTTCCATATCTTTCTGTTCTGCATCTTGTTCCGTTACACCCATCACCTGCACATCCTCTCTACCCACATCCATAAAACCTCCTCTTAGGCCTTCCTCTTTAACTCTTCCCTGGCAGCTCTATCCTTAGCATCCTTCTCCAAATATACCCAGCATCTCTCCTCTGCACATGTCCAAAACCAATGCAATCTTGCCTCTCTGACTTTGTCTCCCAACCGTCTAACTTGAGCTGACCCTCTTATGTACTCATTTCTAATCCTGTTCATCCTCATCACGCCCAATGCAATTCTTAGCATCTTTAAATCTACTATCTCCAGCTCTGTCTCCTGCTTTCTGGTCAATGCCACCATCTCCAACCCATACAACATTTAAAACAAAGAGTGGCTGTAAGCACAAGCCCATTTATTTATTAAGATCATACAGGGAGTAGTGAACCCAGATCCATAATGGCAGTCAATTGTGGGAGGGTTACTTACATAAATGGTGTATTTTAATTACTAAATTGTAACCTTTGGCATGAATAGAGCAGCAGTGAGAAGAGGTTAGAGCATCAAGGTATATCAATACATTCATAGCAAGGTAGGCCAAGTTAATGGTATGAATTTGGTGTTTCTGAAGGCAGAGTTACAGGCCAGTTAGAAAAACAAAGGCAAACACTACTTGCATGGGTGCTAAAGAAAGTGAAAAATGCTGCTGCATTGTAGGCAAGAAAAAAATCATACAGTTACATCACTGCAATTTTGTAGAAAGTAAAAACATTTTGACTATATCAGATCATTATGATACCCTCTGAATTTGCTGTTATCCAAAATAAAATATTACACATTTAAATATTAATACATGTATTACTTAAATTTTGGACATCATCGGCACATAGTTAAAATTAGATTTACTATAAGCTGCCTAAAAAGAGAAAGCAACATGCCTAAAGCCACTTAGTCCAATTTAGAATCGCATGGCTTTCAGGTGTGAAAGGACAATTGATTAGTCCTCCTGTGTTTGAATTGTTTCTGGCACAAATCAGTTTTGTTGCCCACCCCCACCCCCAACCCCACCCCTCTTTCATATTATAGTGGCACACTTACCAGATTTGTAAAAACTCAAAGTGTGAAAACAAAATTTAAACAAGTTAAAAAATGTGTGCATTGCATAATATCCACGTGTGATTGACGACTAAGTTAACTGATATGAAAGTGGGAGCACCTTACATTTTATGTGCTTCATCTAAGAGTCAATTATTACATTTTTTATCATATATTTTTGTAACAGTGAATCATATTTGAAAAATAACAGGGAAAACAGAATTCAATTATGTGTTATTAGACTACATTAAATACAATCTTTTTAAGAGTACTTTTACAATTACATGCCGTTAAAAATGTAACTTCAGTAGATCTGTGGTGGCTCAAAAGCTTTCATACAATGCAGATTCCAATTCAAGTGATGTAAAAGTGACATTGTTAATGTGTTTTAGTGGTGGAGTGCCTGTAACTAACTGCTGTTCAGTTTTCTTTAACATCTTTGAAAGTATACTCAATAGAGTAGTACCCAATAACTACCAAAATAAAATAATTAAAACAAAATTTCCAAAACTTGAATAAAATAACTATTATTATTACCCTATGAACGCAGAAAACCAACTTAATAAGCTCACCATCCAGCTATAAACATTTCTTAAAATATAGTAATTCAATAAAACTAGTGTATCAATAACTAAGAACTTGGAAAGGAACTGATTTATTGTATTACATGGATATTAACGGTGACAATTACTTTAAAGATTTTAATTCCAGTCTAAAGATACACTCTTCAGGTACAGATAAACCATAACCCAAGCACAGTCTGTTGAACATCACACTGCTGAGTGACTCTTCCAGCACAGCACAAACTATAATCTTGCCCTGCCCTTTTATTTGGACCACAATCAGCCTTTCTGAACTCTAGAAGCTGCATAACACCCCTTTGGTCCTTGCTGCATGTCTGCCAGCAGATCAACTGCTTTCCTCTTTCTAGGTTTATATCACTTAGAAGACAGGCATCTTTATCATGCAATTAATTAAATCAGTGTTCAGCTGCAAGTTGATAATGTCAGTTCTTTACAATTGTAATCTGCAGATAATATTAGTTCAGTCAATTCAGTCTTATATGCGTTTACATAATTGATTTTCTCTTCTATTTATTCTAAAGAAGTGATTTTTTTTTTTAACTTTTGCAGTTAACATAACTAAGACAGCACATGATGGGTGCCCAGCATTCGTCTCGCTTGCATTTGGCAACCAAGTGGTTATTGGACAAGTAAAAGATGAAAATATACAAATTGATTTAAATACTCTCAAGGTAACTTTGAAATGGTAAACTCCATCATATTTGAAGCTGCACAGAATGTTCTTCTTTTTCAAGACAGGCATGGCTGAAAATTCACCAATGGTTTTCAATAGGAGATTTTGAAATTTCAAAACTTTGTAAAGTATGTTCCGTTTAAGAAATCTAAACAAAAAAAGAACTGTCTTAACAAATTTCTTTGAAGAGTAAGTATGCTAAATTTCAACAAAAATCAATTCATAAAGAGCTGAATTTTTTCATTGCAGACAGACATACAGATGTGGCCATCGTAGTAGATACTTCTCACATTATCCTATTATACTGTGTAGTTACTGCTTTCAATAAAAACTGTGGAATAAATAGAACATAGTGCCAAATTTTCCTATGAGCATCCCAAAACCATTACATGTTAAAAGTGAATAAGAATGAAATATGCTTTGAAGACCATCAATCTAGCCATTTTCTGAAGCCAATAAATCCTATTATAGGTTTAAATACTAAAATAGAAAAATAAACTCTAAACACTGAATATCTACCAAGTCTCGTATAATAATACCCTCATTTTTATTGTGACACACGTTACCATGCATACCTCTCATATTTCACAACCATATTCTTTACCACATACAATTTCAGTCATACATACTCAAACAAAATACAAGTGTACAAGGATAAATGACATATTACAAAATGTTTTTACATTTTCCGTGTAAAAGTACACCTTGCTCATTGTATTAAAATTTGTTTAAAGTGTATTTCAGGAAGGATGCAAGTCATATTCTAGCCTCCAAATATGAAAAACCAAAAATACATTTTTAGTAAAATAAATAAATAAATAATAACAACACTCATATTATTGTTTGTAGACTTTGCTTTTTCATTCACAAAAGAAGAACTGGTAACGTTTCCAGGGACAACATGACCAGAATAAACAGAATCAGGATCAAAATTGCAAAGCTTGAACAATCTTAAACAATGTGGTCTATGGCCGGCTTGTCATCACAGCCAATACCCCCAAGCCGCCAGATTGAGCTCTCCCTGCATCATGGAGGTGCCCCGGATGCCAGCAGGGAATCATGGACTATGGAGTTTTCTGTTACAAACCTGCTGGATACCCCAGGGGCCAACAGAGGACGCTGCAGGGAGGCCCAGAGAGTCACATGTGCCCAATAACCCGGAAGTGCGTCATAGGCAAAGCAACTGCGGAAGTGACATGCTTCCGGGGTGAAGGACTTTTTATCTGACCCGGAAGTAATAAGGAATCATGAACTGAAGGAATGTGGGAACACTTCCGGGTCAGGGGATATAAAAGACTAAGAAAGACACCAGAGCGTGGAGCTGAGCTGGGTGGTAGGAGGGCAACATGTCTGGGACTCGGAGGAGTATTTATTATTGAGATTATTGTGGAATTGATTGAGTATTGTGGAAGAGAGGGTGCTTTGTGCACTGTTGCAGAAGAATAAATTCAATATTTGGATTTTTACTTGGTGTCTAGAGTTTCTGATAGTGGTGTATCAAAACACTTCCAGTGACTCAGTCTTAACAATCTACAACTTACTATAACATAACAACAAACTGGTTTCATTTACAAGTCACAGGTTATATACTTGGGCTCTTGTGCTTCCTTGCGAATGAGCACTCAAAAGGATGTATAATGCACATAATGTCAACAAAAAGTGAAGAACATTGGTAGTTCAAAAAACGTGTTGGAGTGGACCTTGCCTTCGCTTAGCTAGCAATACCTGTTTGTTCAGCACACATTACTATCTAGAGATTGTTAAAGAGTAACGTTTGACATTTTTGAGAGAGAGATCGTAGCTAAATGTGTCTTAGAGGGTACCTGCTCATTGGCAGAGATATCATGGCCACATGCTCTTCTCCCCATGCGGGGGACAGTCTCCCATCAGAGCTGAACATGATCAGATATAGCGGCAACGTTTGACGTTGGAGCATACCTACCTTTCGCTTGGCCAGAGAGAGAGAGAGAGAGAGAGAGAGAGAGAGGGGTTAGTAACCTGCCGTTCTCCCCTGGCACCACTTGTCACGTTGCATGCCGGGTCCTTAAGCTGCTCCTCATGCATTAAGTAATAATTTACATTGAAAAGAATTTGTATTGACAGCTTATATATCCAAGGGCCTCTTCTCTCTCTCTCTCTCTCTGATTTCCGATACGGCTCCATACATTGTCCGTCTTCCCACCTTTCTGGGTCTAATGAGTTTATTTGATTTACAGTATATGGGGCTAACAAACCCAAACCTTTCATGTTGTTGTCTGTATTTATTACAATATACAGTATCTCACAAAAGTGAGCACACCCCACACATTTTTGTAAATATTTTATTATATCTTTTCATGTGACAACACTGAAGATATGACATTTTGATACAATGTAGTCAATGTACAGCTTGTGCTGTCCCCTCAAAATAACTCAAAACACACAGCCATTAATGGCTAAACCACCGTTAACAAAAGTGAGTACATACATTATGTATATATATATATATATATATATATATATATATATATATATATATATAATTTATTGTCACACACGTGCGCATGGGAGGCAGCTAAAGGGCTTGAGTAAGGACAGTTCCGGCAGAGAGATGTGGCAGAGTGCACCGACTCTTCGACCCCTTTGACTTCACTTCCTGTCTTCCTCTTTGAAAGCCTCCACCTTTTCCCTATTCCCTCAGTTCTGTTTTGGACTTGGTTTTGTGCACATCAGTGCTGTATCACTACAAGCAACTTCGCAGCCGGGAAACCAATTATACGGGTGGCTGCCCCAAACTCTGTGTCGAGTTTGTGACTATATATATATATATATATATATATATAAAATTGTCACACACGTGGGCATAGGACTCAGCTGAAGGGCTTAGAAAGGACTGATTTTACATCTGCCAGTTGTACACTGTTGCTCTTTCTAAGTTCCCTACAGGTGTTTCCCGGGAAATCCCTCCAGGAGCCACCACCTCGAAGCGGGACACATCACTTCCGGTCCCGGCCCCGAGGACGATGTCACTTCCGCCCAACGTCCTATAAAGCCTCCCGCCTTTGCTCTGGGAGACAGTTCTGTTTTGGACTCTGTCGTGTAAACTTGACTACATGAATCATTTGCTTTTGCAGCCAGGAAACCGGATTAAACGGGTGGCTGCCCCAAACCTTGCCCTGCCTCGAGTATCTTCTTGTTACAATATATATAACATATAAACAAAACAATGGTTATACATCTCTTAACAACCACTTGAAAATAATAAAGCACACTGCATATTGCAGCTAAACCAATGATACAAAAATAAAGATATTTCTTCTCAAACATACAGCATTAAGACAAGACATTAATTAAAACAAACAAAATTGTGTCTTTTTGTAGAGGCATTAATCAATTTCAATCTACATTTCAACATTTCCTTTTCACTCTGTAAATGGCACAAAACAAAAGATAAAGCTATGATATTCCTAGCTGCAGCCAGTCACAGTGCTACAGTACTTCTGCTAGACTGAGGATGCATATCTCTCATGCCATATTTAATCCAGCATCACAATGGCTGATAAAATGCTGTATCAGCAGAGAGAAGAACTATGTCTACAAAAAAAAAAAACACATATAACTGAGATTCAGTTTCCCACTCTTGCAATGCTTTGTTACATTTCCATGAGAAAGCCTGCAATTCAATATTACAAAAAAGAAGGTTCCTTCAACTACATTAAAAACAGTGATACTTTAGAGCATCATCATTCTGAACAGAAACAAGCTGTGTGGAGGAACATTTCATACCTTTACTAGGTCTCTCATACATTAAAACAAAGAACGCAATTTTTAATATATAACCACAATAATTTTGCAAGGTGAGGGGATTTTATTATTATACTTATTATAACTGAATGTAACACACAGCTCTTCAAAGTTTTAAGTAATTAATACAACTTCATTCACTCATCAGGAGGCCAAAGATGCAGCTGATGCATCCATGAGAATGGAAACATGAAGCTATAAAGAAAAGCATTCAGGCAGACAAGAATCAAATGCTATTCATAAACACAAACATTTAAATAGCAAGAGGAGACTATACATTTTTTAAAACATGCAGTTACGTACTTCAACTGTGCAATAAATTTAAAGACCCTAACTTCATTCACGTTTGTCAGCATGGTGTCCATCCAATTAAGAATAAATAAAATTCTACCATCTATTAAAACAGTTTGCTTCAACAGATGTGAAAGACACCATTACTGCAAACAAAAATATTTCCTTTGAACGAATCAAAAAACAGAATAAAATTAATTAAGCTTTCTAAAATTGCATTAAAATAAAACAATGCAAATATCATATTTACACTTTTACTAAGCAAACCAATGTGTAAGTTTAAACTTTTATGAAAGAAGTCTGGAAATCAAAAAAGATAAATTCAAACAATAAAACTTGAAAAAACACACACTGACAGGAACCATACAAGTAGTCTTAATGGCATATCTAGAAGACAACATTATTTAATTTGTACACACATATAAAATCATTTACAAAAGGATATAAAAGGTAGTGCTTTTGATTTGTCACCGAGTTAATGTATGAGATTTAAAAGTACTGTATGCAGTAATTTAAAAAGCAGTCAAGTGGAACTTCAAGTGATGACATTAGTTTTAACAAGGGTGGTTGGGCCTTTTTTACAACTATCTTTTTGTTTCATTCAAGGTTACAATTCTACACAGCATGTGCTGCAAGAATCAAAATTTCTATTAAACTCTTTACAAGAAGAGCCCAAACTGAAGAGATGCAGTGATTAAAAGGACTGCCAGTCTTACAAGTCTTATGAAAAAAATGTAATATTCAAAAAACATTGCTAGTTTTTAAAAAGGCCATCGTGTAGGAATTGTATGGAAATGCACAACAATATACATCCAAAACAAGTGCATATATTTCATTAATACACCTATTTAGTTATGTTAATTGCATACCTTTAAAGGTATCTGTACACTGTATGCAGTTGACAGGATAGCCAGAGCAACCGAACCTTAACTTTAATCTTTGTTGCAGTTTACAATACAGGTCTTGGTTATTGCATTCCCTTTTCTATTAGGTTCTCATAAAAGAGTATAAAAACATATATCAATCATGTTTAAACACTAAAACATGTTTTTTTTTTTTTTTTAAAGCAAGTAAAAGGGTAAGCAAGAACAAAGTAAATAGTTTACTGTAGTGCATACACCCACTTTATTTGTGGGCAAGAAACAAAAGGCATATTTAAGAACAGTATATGAATATCTATATGAAATGTGAATTTAAGGAAAAAGGCAAAAATAAAATTAAACCATACTTGCAAAGCAATAAATTCGATTTTTAAAATGAGATGAATTAAATCATTATTCTGAAATGAATGTAAAAAGTGAAAGGTCTTAAACATGGGTGCGTGTCATATATACACACACATATACATATACACACGCACATTTTTTTCAGTAAGAAAAACCCTAACCCTTTACTGTTGTATAAGAATCACACTATGTAAATTCAAACGATTGTAACACAAGACTGCCTTTAGTAGTACCTGCACAAGAGCAATGGTGCATTCAGCACTTATCCAGAGTAAAACCCAATTATAGCCAGATGTTCCCAGTGAAACCCATAAACGCCTATTCGTGACATGCACGCCTTATTCTACACCACTTTCCAACAACACCCTCAGTGTACAAGTATATATAGTATATATTCTGCGGCAATTGCATCAGAAGGCACCAATGGGTCAGATGGTCTCTGGCAAGGCTGCAGAACTGCTCCCGTTTTTTTTTCTTTTTTTTAAACCGGGCCAACGTAGCACCGGTCAACGGACGCCGTTCAGACCTTACAATGCCACCCAACATCCGGGCAGAAGACACAGTCAATGCAACCTTGTACAGAACGGGCCATCACCAAAACAGAAACGTGCATGAAAGGTTGTAACGTAAAGAAAAGGCACCACTTACTTTCCAATCACTTCACAGAGCTCGTATACATCTTCAAACAGCACGTCGTCGTCGGCCATGGTCCAAAAAGAACGGGAGAATAATCCCTAGAATTGATCACCCACCCAAAACGACAGATCGCTGTCAAATTAGAAAAATGCAATCGGCGGTTGCACACTTGTGTGGCTGTATGTTTCTTCTTGAGCAAAATATATGCATATATACATGTATAACAAATTTCTTCAAAAAAAAAAAAAAATCTCACAACGCCCTCTCCGGTACGCTCCAAATTCCAGTAGTAATTGATAAAACTGTAGTGATAAATCCTGACGGCTTCTGCTGCTCCTTCTGGATCTCTCCCTGATGTCGATCACAGCCGGCCAGCGCCGGGTGATGAATTTGTATTTAGTCAGTTTCTCGTTCCACGGCCCCACCTTCTCCCCTCTCGCTCGCCGTATACCTCCAGGTCAAAATCCCAAATCCTCAGCTTCCAGGCGACAAATAGGGCGATTTCCAAACGTTTTCAAATACACACCCCGCCTCTCTCACGCCTGCGTCTACGTCGCTTTCACAGGGCAGCTGACTCTCTCTCTTCTCCTCTAGCTATGTATCTATGTATTAAATTATTTAATTATCATTACTGAAAATAAATGCAGTTTTTTACATGTCCGCTTCAGGAAGTTTCTGTAGCTTGTTAATTTATGTTATTTTAGCATTTTTCTCCAACACACGTTATTTCCTCATGTTCAGGTGTGCAAAATGGATCTCTCTTTTCTTTTTCACTTTGTCGTTGCTCTAAGGGTTTTTTTTGTCTTAAACCCCCTCTCTCGTTCTGTCTTCCAATCCTGTCAATTCAGTCACTGCTGCTGTGGTTCGCCACATAGGTCAGAGGCTCCTCCCTCAGTTTTATTTCATGACTCTCTTTTAAGCAGGGTCATTCCGGCTCCAGACTGCAGCGTATATTCCCGTGCAAACTTAGGCAACACTCAGAGCCAAAATGGCGAAAAACTGTGCCTTTACGACTGTAGCGATGGGTCGTGTTGAAGTCAAGCAAAAACTTCCACCAATCAAGTTGCGGCGACGCTTTTTGGCGCATGCGTATCTTCCCATCTTTGGATTTCTAAAACCGACCTTACGTCAGCTTTGACTGCAAGGAGGGAAAGTGTACTGACGTCAGAGGGCGATGCCGCCAGTTCTTCCAGACCTCACCTGAGCCGGAAAGGAGGGAGCGTTGGGCCGATGCTATTGGCCACTTGCAATCCGCGCCCCCGGCCTATTCAGTACGTAACGTAGTGAAAAGAATGAATTAAATAACCGATGGATCGTTGATGATGTAGTCCTCCTTCTTCTTCTTCTTAATGCGAATAAAATGCTGAGAACAAGATCTTATGTAATGGAAGTGCTCCTGTTTGTCAGCTGCAGGTGAATAATGATGAAGGCTTGGATTGTAAACGCAGTTCATTGAATGTCCGTTAGTTAATAGAAAGGGAAGAACCTTTGTGATTTATGTTGACCAACAGAAAGAACCCAGTGCCCTAATTACATATATTGTTATAGAGTACACCTTTTCATCTGGGTTCTTTTATTATTTTTGAAGTAGAAACTTTGAATTTATTTTCTGATCAATGTCTTTTGTTGTTTTTATTTCCTTCTCAAATATCATTATATTTAGAGTAACTGTATCATTGTATTGTAAATTGTTTAACCCTGAGTGTGCTACAAAAAGAAACCTGTCTCAAAAAGGAATATGTGAAAATGTAAACATTTTTGAAGTTTTTGTTTTTAGACTTGTCGAGACTGACATAATGTTTAAGTTAACCTGTTACAAGTCACTATGAAAAAGAATTGTCTATCTGTCCTTGCTAAAAGAATGTTCTTTAGCTCAGCAACTTATTTTGCTTCTTTTTCCTTTCCACAACAGGACTGACTAACACAGGGTAAAAACTTCAAACCAAAAACGTTTACTTGAAAGAGCTTTTAGACTGATTCTGTTGCAAAGCATGGGTGTGCAATTTTTATGTCTCTTCCCAGTCCACCTTTGGTCTCAGTACTCAAGTTCAATTCTTTTCACTGTTTCTTTAAGTTTCTTAAATTGCATTACTTTATAATTTTTTGTTATCTGTCCATAACTGTTCAATGCACTATTATGGGAGGCGGTTAGCAATACTATTTCATAGATCTTTCAGCCTGGGTTTGTGTCACGTACCTAGTCTTTGTCCAAATGGAGTTAGCATATTCTCTGTGTGCGTCTGTATGGGTTTTCCATTTCACATTCATAAAGATGTGCATGTTATTCCAATTGGCAGTTCCAAATTGGCCCATTGCAATCGTGTGCAGAAGTGATTTTGTGGTGGAACAGTGTTGCATCCAGAAGTAATTTTTCTCTTGCTCGCAGTATTTTCAGAATATACTCTGACCCTTGTAACCTTGAATTGAATTAAATGGGTTTCTTTACATTATTCTATCATGTTGCCACTTACTATATACCAACAATGCTTACTTTAGATGTATTTAAAACTGCTGCTTGAATCACATTGAAATATAATATTGTCTTGATCTTGGAATCACCATGAGATGGTTAAGAAAAAATTTGTCAGATCCCTGTGTGTGTTTTTTATTTATTTTTTTTTAATCGTAGCACTTTCAAAAAGATAAGACATCTTAAGGATATGATAAATTTACCTACCAGCTAAGATGCAGAACCACATATTCTGCATCTTTTTCAAGAAACTCTATTTTCTTTTAAGTATGTTTAAGACCAAATTCAAAAACCATCTTCTAATATATAACTTCCAATGCATTTTGTCTCCTTGACATAAGGGAAATTATATGTAACCAGTAACGTAACATGCAGTGAATACACTTGACTTATAGTTTTCATCTAATTTCTCTGTACATTTAGCATTTGTTTGCTCAGAGGTTGATGTGCTTGCTGCTTCCTAAGCATCTCTTCTTTTCTCCACCCTAGTGACCCGCTTCTTCTCTTCTTCTGTCGGCATCTTTTCACGTTAAAACTGATTAAGTCAGTGTTTGTGTTGTAATTACTTAGTACGTTTTTCTTAATTTTTCCCTTAAGCTGGCACTTAAGTCTTCAATCTGCCTCAAGAATGATTTAAGATATGTAGAGGTAGGGGAAGTGACGATGAAGGTGGTAGGGATGAGAACGGCACCCATACACTTTGCCGCACAGCCTCTCTGCTGGCAGCTACCGAGAGCTGATTCTACAATAAAATAAAATAAAAATAAAAAGAGTAATAAAAATCATCACCCCAAAAGTGGATAGTAGACTCCACATAGTATATTTGTACTAAATTTCGGTTCAATAGGTCAAATGGTTTGGGGTCTACAGGTAATTTAAAATCCTAGACAGACAAATGGAAAGTTACAGTAGCATAAGAAGATGTGTACATTGCTATCAGAAGATGAGGGTCTTCTCAAAACCTCAAGTATAAATAACGGAGTTGTGAGAGAGAGGTTCAGCCTTTAACCACAAGATACTAAATCTTTGAAAAAGTCTGTTAGTGTAACAAATGACTCATCAATCTTGTCATTTAAATATAAGCACATGACCCAGTTATTTATTCTAGTGTACCCTGAGTAGAGCAGTTGATTAGGTTGTTCATCATGTAATATTTGTTGGTTATTTTTCTTAGTATAGCAATTGTTATTAGGTGTTACATATACATTCCTACTCTGGTTTTTGTGTCTCTGTCAATTTATACCACTGTAATATTGTCAAAGTTACTGCTCTTGGCCATGGAATACACACATGGAATGTTATTGTATTTAGGTTCCTTGGACATAAGCAATTGCTAACACAGTATTGTTCTGTCATATTAAACTAATCGTTTGGTTTAAACACATGACTAACACTAAAGGATGTCTGAGATTTAAAGGGTAGCAAGTTGACCAAGTGTCAGACTCTAGAGAGGTTTAGTTTTTCTTGGAACCTCTCTACCAATGTCAGCTGGTCATATATATATATATATATATATATATATATATATATATATATATATATATATATATATATATATTGTGGCACGCTGGGGTGGTACCTATTCAGGGGGAGGACCGGAGGAGGGCTTGACCTCCTCCAGACCCTGGTGCTTTTGCCTTTGGGAACCACAGGTACAGAGCTTTGAAGCTTAACCATGTAGGGGCCCGTGGTCACCACCAGGGGGTGCCCCTATGCCTACGAAGCCCTGGAGCAGTTCCACCACACCCAGAAGTGCTGAGTGGAAGAGGATCAGGGACACCAGGAGTGCTTCCGGATGCAGAGCCGGTGCTTCCGCCACACTGGGGAGTGCCGGTGGAAGATTGCCAGGAGGCACCTGGAGCACATCCAGGTGTGTATAAAAGGGGTTGCCTCCCTCCATTCGATGGCTTGAGTTGGGTGGAAGCGGACAGAGCTCAGAGGAGTGGAGGTGGACCAGAAGAGGCATTGTGTAAGGGCCTGGACTTTGGGGTGAATGGTGCTGCGGCACTGGGTTGTGCGTGTTCACCACTGTAAATACTGATTGTAAAAAAATGTGTGTGGTGCTATAAGATCATGTCTACCTGTCTGTGTCCGGGCTGTTCCCCACAATATATATATATTCTGCACTTGGGACACAGAATTGCACAGAAACACACAGGAGATTATAGAGACAGGAACCTTTTTTAAACACTTCAAACAAACATATGTCTCTTTCAGAAGTAAAACAAGCTCCATGTGTGGAGAAAGTTGCATCTCTCAATAAAAGAGTAGAAAATCATCTTCCTCTTCATATGGGCGTGCCTCGGGAGCAGGACCTCCAACAGGAGCAGAGGATGTCTGGGGGAGAAGAGACAAGGTAATGAGACAACAGGACAGGTGCTGTACAGGTTTTTAAATGTATGAAGCACTGTGTGAGAAGTATATCATGCGACATAGCAGCAGCAACAAGCCAGCAGCTAATGGAGCAAAGAGGAGGTAATAAAAATCTGTATTTGTTCCCATTGTATCAGCGTTTAAAAGGGGGTTTCGGAGGAGCAACCACATCCTCTAGGGGTGCGTTCAGCCCCCCTCTTCACAATATATGCACTCACCGCCCACTTCATTAGGCACACTTTCTTAGTGTGAGGTTTGGACCCCCTTTTGCCCTCAGAGCTGCAGGGATGGAAACATTTCTCAGGAATTTTGATCCATATTGACATGATAGCATCACTCAGCTGCTGCAAATTTCTGCACATCCATGCGAGTCTCCCATTCTTCCACATCCCAAAAGTGTTCTACTGGATTGAGATCTGGTGACTGTGGAGTACATCTGAGTACAGTGAACTCATTATCAAGTTCAAGAAACCAGTTCGAGATGATTTGAGCTATGTGACATAGCAATTTATCCCACTGCAGGTAGTCATCAGAAGATGGGTTCGCTGTTACCATAAAGGGATAGACATGGTCAGCAACAATACTCATGTAGTCTGTGGCATTTAAACAATACTCAGTTGGTACTAAGGGGACCAAAGTGTTCCAAGAAAATATCCCCCACAATATTATACCACCATCTCCACCAGCCTGAACCCTTGATTAAAAGCAGGATGGATTCATGTTTTCATGTTGTTGATGCCAAATTCTGATCATGCCATCCAAATGTCACATTAGAAATCGATATTCATCTGACCAGGCAATGTTTTTCCACTCTTTAGTTGTCCAATTTTGGTGAGGCCACATGAATTGCATTCATAATTGCCTGTTGTTAGCTGATAGGAGTGGCACCTAGTGTTCTTTCCTGCTGCTGTAACTCATCTGCTTCAAGGTTCGATGTGTTTGTGCATTTAGGGATGCTCTTCTGCATACCTTGATTATAACGAGTTGAGCTGAGTTGAGTTACTATTGCTATTGTATCAGCTCGAACCAGTCTGGGCATTCTCCTCTGACTGCTGGCATCAACAAGGCATTTTTGCCCAATCAACTGTCGCTCACTGGATATTTTCCCTTTTTTGAATCATTCTCTGTAAATCTTAGAGATGCTTGTGCATAAAAATCCTAGTAGATCAGCATTTCTGAAATACTCAGACCAGCCCATCTGGCACCAACAACCCATCCCATGTTCAAAGTCACTTAAATCACCTTTCCTCTCCATTCCATATCACGGCTTGATCTTCAGCAGGTCATCTTGACAATGTCTACATGCCTAAATGCATTAAGTTGTTGCCTTGTGATTAGCTGATTATATATTTGCCTTAACAAGCCGGTGGGTACATCTGTTCAGTGAGGAAATGTACAGTGGCCACCACCAGGGTCCACCTGGATGGTTCCCGAGCCATGGACTACAGCACTTCCGCCACACCAGGGGCCTCATGCATAACGTTCCGTGCATAGAATTCGCACTATAACATGACGTAATCACAAAAGCCGAAATGTGCTTACGCACAAAAAATTCCAGATGCAGGAATCTGTGCGTTTGCTGACTTCCACATTCTTCTGCTACATAAATCCCTTTTAGCGTGAAAAGTAACGCTCGTACACGTGCCTGCTGTTCCGTCCCAACTCCTCACAGAATTATGCCTCTTTGAATATGCAAATCAATATAAATAGCCATTAAGATCAACCTTCTTTGAAAAGACAATGGGAAAAGCACGGGGGAAAATATAAGAATTTCAGTGAATACCAAGTGGAGGCAAGGAAAAACATACTATTTGTTGGTTTAAACAGTGGTATAAACAACAAAAGGAAGTCGATCGAGTGACATAGCATGTCGGAGAAACTCGAAAGTTCATAAGGTCGCACAGTGCCTGAAATAAAAAAGAAGTTGTCACATATCAAAGTCGGCAAGTCGTAGGCCACCGGCTGAGTGTCATATGAAAGCTTATTAGGGTACAGAGAAAAAAAAAAATAGGCACATGGTGGGGAAAAAAGCACGAAATGTCAACTTTAATCTCAAAATTTCTACTTTAATCACGTAGTTTACTTTGTCATTAAAGTAGAACATCATAAACTTCATCTTAAAATTGTTTTATTTATTAGTTTCTCAAATCCCATCGTAACTAAAGTAGCAAGTTAAATGCTTTGTTTTGTATTTGATCTTCTATGTGCTCTATGTGTGTGAATCACTACATGCTTTTTAAACCACCTTTCTCTTCCTCCGACAGAACACAGAATAGAATCCATTACAGTAATCCCTCCTCGATAGATAAAAATCTGCGAAGTAGAAACCATATGTTTGTATGGTTATTTTTATATATTTTAAGCCCTTATAAACTCTCCCACACTGGTAACATTATTAGAGCCCTCTAGACATGAAATAACACCCTTTAGTCAAAAGTTTAAACTGTGCTCCATAACAAGACAGAGATGACAGTTCTTTCTCACAATTAAAAGAATGAAAATATATCTTCTCTTCAATGGAATGCGTGTCAGGAGCAGAGAATGTCAGAGAGAGAGAGCACGAGAGAAAAGCAAACAATCTAAAAATTAATATGTGCTTTTGGGCTTTAAAGTATGCCGAAGCACCGCGATAAAGCAACATTTTGTAGAGGAGCGTCCGTATCCTCTAGGCAAACAGCCTCTGTGCAAACAGCCCCTCTGCTCACACTCCATCCGTCAGGCAGAGAGAGTGAGAGAGACAGAGAAAAGCAAACAATCAAAAACTCACGCGGGAAGCATATCGTATATCATTGAGGAGTTTTATTTAATACGTAATACGTGCTCTGATTGGGTAGCTTCTAAACCATCTGCCAATAGCTCCCCTTTTATGAAATCAACTGGGCAAACAAACTGAGGAAGCATGTACCATGAATTAAAAGACCCATTGTCCGCAGAAATCCACGAACCAGAGAAAAATCTGTGATATATATTTAGATATGCTTACATTTAAAATCCGCAATGGAGTGAAGCTGCGAAAGTCGAAGCTCAATATAACGAGGGATCACTGTACATTCGTAATATTACAGCTCTCTGAATAATTAAAATACTGAGATGTATACGTGATATCATTTTCATGATGATAGTAGTTAAATCATGTTATTAAACATGGGAACACGGTGGCGGAGTGATTGTTCATGTCTCAGATGCTTGCTGCGCCTTGTGCGACCTTCGATGAAATGCTTTAGTACAGAAGTACTGTCTCTTTCAAACGTACTAACCTCCAATTCCTGTTCTTACTCCAAATACCCAATCGCCACACAATCAGCTCTGTAATAGACGTTTAGCCATCTGTAAGCTTAGAACGCCGATTCTTCAAAACTTTTAAGGAACATTGAAATATCTTCGTGGTACGTGTTTATTTATTTTATCCATCTATTCTTCCAGTGTCACGCCAGTCCCAGTAAGAATACAGCGTAAGGCAGGAACAATCCGTGAACGGAGCGCAAGCTAATAGCTAGCGCTGCGGCACCGTGTCTTGGCATGTTTAATTATTGACAATATAGATTATTTAAATGAAGTTAAAGTTTTATCTGTATAATATAATAAACATATTTTGCTGCATTTCATCTTAAAAATGATATTGTCATCATATGTAAATACACGCTTTATGAAGTGCCTCAGGTTGTGCAATATTGTAACTGTAGTGCAAGTTTACAGTGAGGTAGTTCTACTTATAAATACAAACAGTTCTACAAGGATCACTTGATTGAGTGTGTTTATAGTTCTTGGGATGAAACTCTTTCTGAACCATGATGTCCGTACAGGAAAGGCTTTGAAACGTTTGCCGTGTGAAAGCAGTTCAATAGGCAGCATGGCTGAGGCAGCATATGCTTGATGCTGTATACCAATAATTCTCTTTCTCAGCTTCTGTAGATCTTTGATTCCCCACTCAGATACAGTGATATAAATACTCTGAGTGGTGCAGTGAGAGTAATATGGAAAAAGATGATCCGCTGTTGCAACCCCTAATGGGAGCAGCTGAAAGAAGAAGAAGGTGCAGTGAGAGTAACAACGCTAAAACAGCTATCATATTTATAATAGTATGACCATTCCGTGGACCATTATATTGTTACTGGTTAATTACAATCAGATGCATTAAACTAATAAACAATATGCGGTTAATTTCATTGTATTTATAAAGCCACGTCGGGGATGTTGATCTAAAAAAGAAAGGATAACCACACAGAAACAGTAGCACTGCTTTGACTCTGGGAGCCGCCAGTCTGCAAAACCAAGCGCAGAACTTGGGTATGACAGGGTATGAGATAACGTGGAAATGTCTGTTTAGGATTTATACATCATGATTTGAACGTGGAAACGTTCTTACACAACATTTCTGTGTGTACGCACTGTTTATACATGAGGCCCCAGGAAATTCTGCTGGTACAGGAACCAGATACGCCTGGAGTGCTTTCAGGTGCAAGAGGCAACACTTCCACCACACCAGAAAGTGCTGTGGGAAGATCATCAGGGAGCACTTGGAGCACATCCGGGTGTGCCATAAAAGGGGCCGCTTCACTCCATTTGAGGAGCCAGAGTCGGATGGAAGAGGACGGAGCTTGCGAGAGAGAAGTGGATTAGGCAGGAAAAGAGAATTAAAGAAAGTATTGGTACACTGTACTGTGTGTACAGAGTGGAAAATAATAAAAGTGTGTGTTTTGGACATTGGCTGTCTCAGTGTTTGTCTGTGTCAAGGCTGATCAAAAACTAGAAATGTGTATACGCACCAAAAAATTCAGATGCATAAAACTCTGCATAAGCAAAGTTTTATGTGCTTTCCCTTTATAAATCCCAATTAACATGAATTTTAATGCACATACGTGAGCCTATAGCCCCACCCTGACTCCTCACAGAATTTCACCTATTTGAATATGCACATCAATATAATTGGCCCCTTCCGTTCAGTGTTTTGTTAAGACAATGGCAAAAGGAGAATTTCAGCAAATGCTAAATAGAGGTCCTGTTCAGTGCAGTTGAGGAAAGGAAAAACATACTATTTGGTGGCTTAAAGCAGTGGTATAAGCAACAAAAGGAAACTGATGTAGTGGCACAGTGTGGTGAAGGCACTCAAAAGTTCAAATTCAGAAAGTCAGAAAGGTGGAATACAGTATACTGTATTCTATGCAGGAGATGCAGTCTGAAGGAGATTGGAGACTGAAAAGTCATGGTGGGGGAAAGCGTAGTTAGGCAGCATAGGATGGTGGTCTGTAGGATGACGTTGGAGATCAAGTAGAGGAGTTTGAGGTGAGGGCAGAGCCAAGGATCAAATGGTGGAAGCTGAAAGAGGAAGATTATAAAGTGCAATTCAGGGAGGAGGTAAGACAGGCACTAGATGGCAGTGAAGAGTTACCAGATAGCTGGGCAACTACAGCAGAAGTGATAAGGGAGACGGCTAGAAGGGTGCTTGGTGTGACATCTGGACAGAGGAAGGAGGACAAAGTAATCTGGGGGTGAAAAGGGAAAGTACAGGAGAGTACACAGAGGAAGGTGTTGGTGAAGAAGAATCAAGTCAGAGAGATGAAGAAAGTAAACGGGAGTACAAGAAGATAAGGCTTAACGGGGAAGAGAGAGGTGGTGAAGGCTAATGGTAAGGCATATAATGAGTTGTATGAAAGATTGGACACTAAGGAGGAAGAAAAGGGCCTATACCAATTGGCTAGTCAGAGGAATGAAGCTGGGAAAGATGAACAGCATGTTAGGGTCATAAAGAATAATGATGGAAAGGTACTAACAAGTGAGGAGTGTGTGTTGAGCAGATGTAAAGAGTACTTTGAGAGGTTGATGAATGAAGAGTATGAAAGAGGAAGAAGGTTTGATGATATGGAGATAATGAACTAGAAAGTGCAACACATTATCAAGGAGGGAGTAAGGACAGTTATGAACAGGATCATGAATGGAAAGGTGAATGAGTTTAAAAACTTGGGATCAACAGTACACAGTAACTGGGATTATGGAAGAGAGGTGAAGAAGAGAGTTCAGGCAGGGTGGAGTGGGTGGAAAGGAGTGTCAGGAGTGATTTGTGACAGCCAGGTTTCAGCAAGAATGAAGGGGAGGGTCTATAAGACAATAGTGAGACCATTTCTGGTTCAAGACAGTTTCACTGACAAAAAGACAGGAGACAGAGATGGAGTTGGCAGAGTTAATTAAGTTAAAATGTGCATTGGGTGTGATGAGAATGGACAGGATTAGGAATGAATACATTAGAGCCTCAGCTCAGGTTGTATGGTTAAGCGACAAAGCCAGAGAGGCAAGATTGCGCTGGTTTGAACATGTGCAGAAGAGAGATCTTAGGTATATTAGGAGAAGGTTGACATCCATGCTAAGGATGGAGCTGCCAAGCAAGAGGAAAAGAGGAAGACCTAAAGAGGAGGATATAGTGAGGGAGGACATGCAAGTGGTGGTTGTGACAGAGTAAGATTCAGAGAATAGGAAGATATGGAAAAAGATGATCTTCTGTGGCGAGCCCTGACAAGGTGCAACTCAGTAATGACTGAAAAATACTTGATTGGTCACACTGAAAAGCTCCTGTGGCTAAAAACCCAAGAATGGACAGAACTTGCAAAGGAATAAGTTGAACACAGTTCCTCAAAGTCTGTGTTTGTAAAGCCAGCCCCAGTTCAGCACACAGCTCCAAAAGGATAGCTCTTGGAAATCTAAATCATCATAGTACAAGAAACCAGTATGATCTGTAAATACATGCTGTCTTCAAATTCTGCCATTTGTGATGTCTTCTACAAATGCTAAAGCAGCCATGGTAGTTGGAATAGTTTGGTCATTCTTCTTCTTCTTTCACCTGCTCCCATTAGGGGCTGCCACAGCGGATGATATTGTTCCATATATTCCTGTCCTCTGCATCTTGCTCTGTCACACCCATCACCTGCATGTCCTCTCTCACCACATCCATAAACCTTCTCTTAGGCCTTCCTCTTTTCCTCTTTCCTGGCAGCTCTATATTTAACATCCTTTTCCCAAGATACCCAGCATCTCTCCTCTGCACATGTCCAAACCAACGAAATCTCGCCTCACTAAATTTGTGTCCCATCTGTCCAACCTGAGCTGACCCTCTAATATACTCATTTCTAATCTTGTCCATCCTCGTCACCAAATGCAAATATTAACATCTTTAACTCTGCCATCTCCAGCTCTGTATATTGCTTTCTGGTCAGTGCCACCATCTCCAACCCATATAACAAAGCTGGTCTCACTACCGTCCTGTAGATCTTCCGTTACACTCTGGCTGATAACTGTCTGTAACAAATTACTCCTAACACTCTTCTCCACCCATTCCACCCTGCCTGTGCTCTCCTTTTCACCTCTCTTCCACAGTCCCCGTTACTGTGTACTGTTGATCCCAAGTATTAAACTCATCCACCTTCGCCAACTCTACTCCCTACACCCTCACTAGTCCACTGACCTCCCTCTCTTTCACACACATGTATTCTGCCTTATTCCTAATGACCTTCATTCCTCTTCTCTCTAGAGCATATATCCACCTGTTCAGGGTCTCCTCAACCTGCACCCTACTCTCGCTACAGATCACAATGTCATCAGCAAACATCCTAGTCCAAGGATACTTCTGTTTAATCTCATCTGTCAAGCTGTTCTTTACCATTGCAAATAAGAAAGGGTCAGAGCCAATCCCTGATGTAATGCATCCATCACTCCTACTGCAGACTTCACCACTGTCACAATTCCCTCATACATATCCGTTATACCTGCATTTTTATCACTCTTTAATATTGTTTTTATCAGTATGCTGCTGCTGGAATATGTGAATTTCCCCTTGGGATTAATAAAGTATCTATCTATCTATCTATCTATCTATCTATCTATCTATCTATCTATCTATCTATCTATCTATCTATCTATCTATCTATCTATCTATCTATCTATCTATCTATCCTGTACAACTCTTACATACTTCTCTTCAACTTCCGACTTCCTCATACAATACCACAACTCCTCTCAAGGCACCCTCCAGGTCCACAAAAACACTATATAACTCCTTCTGGCCTTTTCTATACTTCTCCATCAATACCCTCAGAGTAAACATTCCATCTGTTGTGCTCTTTCTTTGCATGAAACCATACTGCTGCTCACTAATCATCACCTCCCTTCTTAACCTAGCTTCCATTACTGTTTCCCATAACTTCACACTGTGGCTCATCAATTTTATCCCCCTGTAGTCACTACAGCTCTGCACATCTCCCTTATTCTTAACAATCCATTCCACTCCTCAGGTATCCTCTCACTTTCCAAGATTCCATGAAACAATCTGGTTAAAAACTCCACTGCTATCTCTCCTAAACACCTCCATGCTTCCACAGATATGTCACTTGGACCAACAGCCTTTCCATTCTTCGTCCTCTTCATAGCTGATTTATTATCTCCACATCATCCATCCTTCCCTCTCTCATTTTCTCATTCATCAGCCTCTCGAAGTACTCTTTCCATCTTCAACACACCCTCCTCGCTTGTTAGTATGTTTCTATCTTTATCCTCTATCACCCTAACCTGCTGCACAACTTTCCCAGCTTGTTCCCTCTGTCTAGCTAATCGGTGCAGGTCCTTTTCTCCCTCCTTAGTGTCCAGTCTCTCATACAACTCATCATGCAACTTTTCTTTAGCCTGTCTCTTTACCTTGTGTCTTATCTCCTTGTACTTTTGTCTACTTTCTGCATCTCTCTGACTATCCCACTTCTTCTTCACCATCCTCTTCCTCTGTATACTCTCCTGTACTTCCCCATTCCACCACTAGGTTTCCTTTTTTCTCCTTCCTCTTACCAGATGTCATGCCAAGCACCCTTCTTGCTGTCAGTCACTCTTACTACTTCTGCTGTAGTTGCCCTGCTGTCTGGTAACTCTTCATTGCCACCCAGTTCCCAGATTGATTACAATCAAGTGTCGTAAATATGTAAGTGATATGCAATTAATTTTGGTGTATTTGATAAAGCCCACATCATGGATGCAAATCTAAAAAAGAAAGGGAAACCACACAGAAACAGAAGGACTGCTTTGAAGCTGGGTGACGCCTGTTTACAAAACAGAACAGAAACATGCATATGCATGGTCTGAGACTGCCATGAAAATGTGCATAGTGTCATGCCAAATTTAGTTTTTATACATCTTGATATGAGTATGGAAACAAGCATATTGTGAAATAAATAGACCTTGACATGAAAAAGAGGTTTGTGGCAGCCACCCGTATACTTGATTCGGGCTGCAAATTTGAGTTTTTTGTTGCACAGAAGTGTACAGGTTAACTCCACAAATAGAATTGACTGCAAAGGGACGGTTGGGTTTCTTTTATGGCTGGTAAGTGGAAGTGATGTCATCTGGAGCAGGAGCTGGAAGTGACACTGTCCCGCACGCACAAGTGTGACACAACCCTTAGCCCAGACCCTTTGAATCAGGCTTTCCTGGCCAAGCGGTTGTGACACCAAGAAAGGGCATTGGCATTGGCTTGAAGGGTACCCTGGCAGTAAATGACCGAAAACTTTTACGGCTGTAGGTCCAAGAACCACCTTATGATTCACGGGTTTGAATCCTTGTGTAAGGCCATGGGGTATAGCGGGTCTGCAGCTCTAAATGCATGGCCAGTTTTTAAATAATCTTCGCACTTGCGGCTGAAGGAGGGGGTGGGGAAAGTGTGGCTGGAGCAGTTCCCTGGCAAAATACACCATGGGCGTTTCTGCACTGAAATGTACAGGTGTGTGATTGCCCGTGTTCATAATTGATGTCAGGAACTGCTAATTGCCACACCTGTGCCACATCCCCAAAATAAATAGGAGAAGTGCGAGTGCGAAGGGGGAGAAAAAAAAAGACAACACCGACGGGGGTTAAGACGGAGAGAAGGCATGAAGCTGAGAGCTAGTGCGAGCGAGCAAGAGCAGGCTCACTGGTGGGTGCAGACAGCTGATAGGAGAGCCTGGAAGGAGTATTTGGCTGACACTCAGGGCAGAAAGAAGCAGTCGCTCCTGCTGAGTGCTTAAGAGAAGCAGGAGTGACTGGGAGTAAGGACAGCTTGCCGCATAAGGCCACGGAAGGCAGCGGGAGTCGGAGGCTTGGGAGGGGCTGTATGGAGCCAGGGGTCGGAAGGCTACCAGACCAATGTAGAAAGCAGCTGCCCCTGCAGGAAGCCTGTATGGGAGAAGCAGGGGAGCCACCAGCTAAACGAAGGCTTTTAAAGGGAACTGCTTCCAGCCATTGTTTTTAACCCTGTTTTAATAGATTTATTTATTTGGATTATTTTAACCTCTAGTATTATTCACCCTGTTTTTATGAATTATTTATTGTGGCCATTTTTGAAGCACTGCACTTTGGACACTGTTTTGTTTGTTTGAGTATTTTTAATAAAAGCAGTTTCACCTTTTGCACCATTCCCTTGCTCAGTTTGATTTGCCCCCATTAGACCATCTCATCCGGTTACATTACTAATGATGTTGGGTTTGAGGGCTCCCAAAGCTGGAAGTGGGAGCCATGGAGCAGGACCCACATCGTCACAGGCCATCCACTATAAAGATGCATGGTCTGTCACCAGGGTGAAGTCGCGGCCCAAGAGGTAGTACCTCAGCTGAGTTATCACCCACTTAATTGCTAGGGCCTTCTGCTCCATGGCCGCATAGCTGGTTGTCCGGTCCAGAAGTTTCCGACTCAGGAACATGATGGGGGTATTCAACACCATCAACGCTTTGGCTCAGCACGGCACCAAGACCTGTGTCCAAAGCGTCCGTCTGGAGGATGAAAGGTAAAGAAACGTTAGGAACTTTCAAAACTGGTGATGATGTAAAGGCCTGTTTTAAGTAGCCTAAATATGTGGCTTCAATTAATCCAAAGAAGCATTTCTTTGGGTTAATTTGAAGACCAGCTTCTCCTAATGACCGCAATCCAGCTTGTACCTGCTGAAGGTGTTCCTTCCAAGTGCTGGAATAGATAATTACATCGTCCATGTAGGCAGCACTATATGAACTATGAGGACGGAGAACTTTATCCACCAGGTGCTGGAAAGTCGCGAGAGCCCCATGTAACCCAAATGGAAAGACATGATACTGCCAATGTCCATTAGGGGTGCTAATCTCAGTCTTCTCCTTTGTGAAATCCGTTAATGGAACCTGCCAGTACCCCTTTGTCATATCAAGGGTGGTCAAGAATTTGGTTTGTCCTAGCCTAGCATCGAGTTGGGAGATCTGGTTAAGCTAACAGAAGCAATTATGAAACCTCAAACTCCCATCAGGCTTTGTGACCAATATGACGGAAATGGACCAGGGACTATGACTCTCCCCTATCACACCTATTTCCAGTATTTGTTTTGATCTCCAGCTCCACTTCTGCTCTTTTTGCTTCAGAAAGTCTGAATGGGCATTCTCGGACTATCACTCCAGGTTCAGTCACTGTCATGTGCAATCAGGGAGGTTCATCTGGGTTTTTCATCCACTACCTCAGGGACACATGAGATAATTGCTTCCAGCTCTCGTCATTGATGGGTGGTCCAAGGCCAAAGTTAGTGTCTAATTTTTAAGTGAAGAGTGAACAGGGCTGTCTGGAGGAAGGATCAGGATCCCTATCCTTCAACGGTTTCAGCAGATTCACATGGTATACCCGATTGCTTCATCAACGATTTTTGGTTGTTTTACCAAGTAATCGACGAGCCCCTTCCTCTCCTTAACTTCGTAAGGGCCTTGCCAATGAGCCAGTAATTTAGAATGGGTGGTAGAAACAAGTACTATGACTGAATCTCCCATTTGGAACTTCCGTAGAGACGTGCCACGGTCATAGCAATGAACCTGGGCTGCTTGCGCCTTTTCCAAGTGAGATTTTAGAATAGGTTGGATTTTAGTGAATCTATCTCATTTCTGTGTGGTATACTCTAATATATTAGTTGATGGGCCTTCTTTTAGAATATCTAATATGCCCTGGGGCTGTTTCCCAGTTCCTTCGGTCCTCATTGACCACCTTGCGAAACATCTTTTTGAGGGTCTGATTAAACCTCTCTACTAAACCATTGGTTTAAGGATATATACCAAGGTTTTTAAGTGCTTCATCTTTAGTAACTTGGCCATTTCCCTAAACATCTCTGAGGTAAATGGTGTCCCCTGATCCATAAAGATTTCTTTAGGGATACCCCCTTGTGAGAGGACCCCTACCAATTCCCATGCGATAGCTATAGATGTCGCTGAATGCAACAGAACAGCCTCAGGGTATCTGGTAGCATAATCTACCAGGACCATTATATAGTTATGTCCCCAGGCCAAGGGTTCTAAGGGTCTCACTCGGTCGAAAGGGACATCAATAAGGGGTAAGGGAACTAGAGGAGCGTGGTCCCTCCTAGGAATCTGAAGCAGTTGACATTACAGACAGGACATACAAAAGCAGCACCTTATAACTTCTTATAATAAAAGAATTATTGCACTTTTACCTAGTGTTTTGGCGTGGTACCTGAGGGTTCAAGGGAGCACTAGCGCCCCCTACTGCGACACTATATATATAAATATATTGTCATACACACGTGTTTAGGAGACAGCTAATGGACTTGAATAGATGTCATTCCACGAAGGGCCAGGTGGTGGCGAAGTGTAATAATTCTCTCTCTCAATCCCTTGAAGACCATTCTCGGGAAAACCCACCTGTTTCTGGGGCAGCCAATGATGTCACTTCCGGTTCCTTACCTGATGACATCACTACCTTTACTGGCCTTTAAAGCTGCCATCTTGCTTCCAGTATATCAGTCCTGTTTTGGACTCAATTGTGTGAACATGTCTGTTCGTGCTAATCATTTTTACAGCCAGGAAATATTATATTTTTGCAATTTGTTTTGTTGTTCTTGTGAATATATATATATGAGCAAAAAAAGTAAAATGTTATCTGATCAATAACACCAATGCACAGCCTATGGACCAACCTATGCAGTTTCCTAAAAAACTGTAAGTGAAAAGAACACAGCAGTCTAAAGGCATGGAAATCATTACCCAAGAATGTTCTTCTGGGGCAAAGCCTCACCAGTGCACAAAGTATTCCACAATAGAAATGCATTGACAAGAATACAAAATCTATTGTACTTCATTCTTATATTCACCACCTACTTGAACAGAAGATGGGGTGAGATAGAACAAAATAAAACAAAGACTAGGCTTTAATGTGGAAGCATTAAAAATCAGATGTATTTAAAAATTAACAGGAAGTATCAAAATGGCCTGCAAAAAGTTTCCACCTACCACAGATTCTCCACAACCAGCTTCCAAATGTCCAGAAAACTAGTAAAGTACTCTGGTGTTAAATTCCAAGGAATTTGGTGTAAAGCTTCATAGGCATTTGAAGTATTACATCCTTACTTTAGAATTGTAAAATATATTTGGGGCAAATTCTGCAACTAGCAAAACTGTACTCCATCTATCCTTAAATTGTAGCGGTGCCACATAGGTATTGTTGTTTATTGTGTTGCACCCAGTCACATCTCATCTCAGCACCCCATTTAAACTAATGTCTGTTTAAATGTCGTCCCCGTAATAAGAAACGGAGAAGGGTGTTGCGGGGAGGCAGCAACCCCCCTAGATACGTCAGGACCGGGATTTTACCAGTTACATCCGGCTCATCATTATTTAAACCATCAGGGAAAAATGGAGATTTCATTTACCAACAACCGCTCATCATTTTCTGCCACTATTTACATTGCGTCTTGATCCAGTTTTGCTTCTCATTCCACCAGAATCACAAAATCCCAATCACCGCCAGAAACCCCAGGGTTGAACATAATTATATATTATATATTATACTGTATATTATACAGTGAGGTTGTTCTATTTTTTCCGGTAGATTCAAACACGTCTGTTTTTGGTCAGTCATCCGTATTCTGGACAGTGATTTAACCGGACTCAATTTCACACCATTGACATTCAGATTATTCAGTATTATTTGTGTTTTGTGTTTGTTATACATTTGCAAGGGCAAGAGAGGTTTTTTGTTATTATATATGTAGTGTTTTCACTTTGCGGGTTTGGTGGAGGGATATATATATATATATATATATATATATATATATATATATATATATATAGATAGATAGATAGATAGTGTGACAGATAGGGGCGCTATTACTCCCTTGAACCCCTGTCCACGACTCCAAACACCAGGTGAAAGTCCAATGCTTCACTTTATTAAATTGCCACAGTGCACAAAGCACCCTCTCCTCCACTATACTCATACAATCAATAACAATAAACCCAATAATCCAATCCTCCAACTCCCGGACGCGTTGCCACCCTTCCACCCAGCTCAGCTCGCCGTCTGGGAGCTCCCACAATCCTTTTAAATACCCTGAGCTGGTTCTAATGCCCAGTCCATGTGACTCTCAATCACTTCCGGGTCAGGTAAAAAGTCCTTTTCTTCACCCCGGAAGCATGTCATTCCCCTTGTCCATGTGTGCTTCCAGGGCATAGGGAAAATATCCGTTGTTCCTCCCTGCAGCGTCCTCTAGTGGCCCCCATGGCATCCAGCAGGGCTGCGTATAAAAACTACAATGTCCATAATGCCCCGCTGGTCTTCTGGGGACCTCCATACTGCAAGGAGGGCTCCACCTGGCGGTTTGGGGGTATTGAATGGGATAAACGGCCGGCCGTTATATATTTTACGTTGGGTATTTGTATTATTATTTTTGTCAATGTGCTTCATTTAATATATTTCTACATTTTTTTTTACATATCTGCCTTTGTTTACTAGTCTTTGAACTGTCGATTGGGGAAGAGGGAAAATACTAATTGTCAGAGGTACGGCTTGGTATAGGTAAGTTTCTCAGTAATTCATACAGGCCACAGGTCTTGGTAGTGAGGCTGCTGGCTGGGTAAGGGGTCAAAATGTTTTATCAATTGTATCTTTGAATGTTCGGGGTCCTGCTTTAATTGTGAAAATGACTGGTGTTCCGGACGTTCTACAATGTAAACAGGGGAATGTCACTTTACTACTAGATGCCAGGTATTTAGAATGTTATGTGTCTTCTACATCTGCTGTCTCTAAGAAACATGGCTTTTCAGTAATTGTGCATCTCAGCCTCCAGGATGAAATTATAGACCCATATACTGATGGGTTTGGGAGGTTTTGCTATGCTCTAACTGAATTTGGAGGGAAGAAATTTGCATTTTGCTCTGTATATGGTCTTACCTTTTATTAGGCTAACCTCTTTTCTTAGGTAGCTAACCATATTCTTCAGCTAAACACATTTTAGATTATTTTGGGTGCAGAAGGTAGTGCGTATTTGAACACTCTTACTGAGAAATATCATACTCCATTTCATCAATATATATCCCATTCAATATGCTCTCTTTGTAAATTTATTTCAAATCTGAAAATGATTGATTCATTTTACTTGCTTAATCTCTCAGCCAAGGTTTTCACCTATGTTTACCCTTGTCCTCTCAGTCAGACTAGGCTGGATGATGTATTTATCTCTAAATAATTGGCATCATTCTTCACTGATTCTTGGTTGCATACAGCTTCCTTATCAGACTATTGTGATGTTCATTTTCTCCTGCACCTCTCTTGTCTTCATTAGCATGCTTAAATGTGATACTTTAGTCATTAGATAGGACCATAGATTTTTTAGATATTAATTATAATTCTGTTACTGCCCACTCTTATGTTTGAATGGCTGTTAAAAGTCCTATTAGAGATTTTACTATGAATAACCCGTCTAGTTAAGTCTGGACACATTGTGAAAGGATTCACGATTTAGAAGTCACTTTTATCTGCCCTTAAAGATAGATGATCCCAAATAATGGACCTTGAACATGAAGCTTTGATTTCAAATATCAGATCTCAATTAAATTCTCTTCTCTGGCACAAGGCCAAATTTGAGATCACATCCAGGAGAAATATTGTTTCATGGGCCAAATCTAGTCAATTTCTGGTGCTTAAACTGCATCTGTCAGACACTTGCATCCATTTAATCTATTAAAAGTAAATTAGGTTTCACTACACAAGACATTTTAGAAATTAACAAAACATTTTATGATTGTTATTCAAATATATTTTTTGAGAACTCCAATCCCTCCCCACTGAACTTACCTCCTTCCTTGGGAATCTCCTCCTATCCAGGTTAGACGAGTCAGAGACTGATGAATTTGCCTGCCTTGTTATAAAAGCTGAGCTGAAAGAAGCTCTGGAGTCTGAGATCTGGTAAAGGTAGGCTGCCGCCTGACATTTTATGTTTTCTGGATATCTGCAGAAGTTAAACACTGCTTCCACATACATACATTGAGACCCTCTTTAAGTTTAGACTTAATTATTCTTTTCTAAAACAGGACAAAGACCCTGAACAATGTTCCCCGATGAACTTGGATGTGAAATGTTACACTATTAGTGAAATGGATGCATTCTGTTATTAATAAATTAATCCATTCTAAACAGACTAGTTTTATTAGAGTACAGCAGGCTACAATGTCTAGCGTCTTTTACATGGGTTAGACAGCAATCCATCTGTATACCAAAAAGCTACACTTTTGGCTCTTGAAGCAGAGAAAGTCTTAGAATTGATGAACTGGGATTTTTGGTGAAGCGTCATGTATCCAATTAGATTTATATTCATTAGCCACGGTGGTAGTTCTTACTAATCTGAATATCTCTCCCCAGTTATGTTTTTTTATCCTCACCTTTTAAGGGTATTTCTGAGCATTAAGAATATTTTTTGAACATTTTTAGCCTGAAACCCATTTTGGGCCTCTGCCCGCCTTGACGCCTAACTTTTCAGTTTGGGACTAGACTTCCTGGGGTGTGGCCTGTTTCTAGCCAGACCATTGAAGTCCTGGGATAATGTTCATAAATCTCAAGCATACACAAAAAAAGGCCAAAAATGTGTGCACGCAACTTTCCATGCCAAAGTACATTAACTATCCCATCCATATGCAGTATTTCAGGGAAAGTGGGAAATGCTGCCAAACCAGCTAAATAATGACTCTTCGGTTCCATAATTCATATCACCGATCCATTATTAAAATATGTGTTCAAGTGGCAAACATATTAAATCTCAAAGGTGATAAATATGGTGTATATACTGTATAGTAGTTGCCTTTTAAGAGGGCCAATGCTACATTGTACTTAAGAACTTGCAGTACTTGGTTTTCCTTCAGTTTATGTAGGCTATATGTTGTCACTTCTCAGGATTAAAAACAAATGTAAACCAATGCAATATTTCCATTAAGTATAATCACATGTGTGATATACTCCCTATGTACAAAATCTATAAATCTCTTGCCCTGTAGCCTATTCATAGCCTAATGTTTTAACAGAACATGGTTTGTTTGGCACTACTTGAATGGTCATATACAACGGGAACAAGCTGGTAGGGCAGGATTTTTTTGTCCATGATGAAGACTGGCTTCAGAACTGATTTAGGCTTTCAAGAGCCATTCTCTGGGAACCATGTGCCAAAATTACTACTTGAAATTGGGCTACATCTTTTGGTATATATCTTTTAACAACAGTCAGCTTTCTGGCGATAGTCATCTATTAGAGAGGACTGGCCAAAAGGTCAGGAATATCTCAGTCAAGCCTTTGCTCTATCATGCCTGCTGTGCTGGAAGTCATAAATGACTGATGAAGCACTACATTCAGTTTTCATATGGTGTGGGTGTATAGGCCAAATAAAAAGGCAATTTGCAGCAACGCCCATTTTCCTCATATAATCAGGGCAATTGACTGCACTCATATTGCAATAAAGGGAATCTAGACAGAATGAAGCTGCTTTTGTAAAAATTTGCTGTTATATTCAGCATCTGTGATGACACTGTGCCAAGATGACACTGAAAAATGTTGTGGCTCAGTTGCCTGGGTCAAACCATGATTCGTTTATTTTGAGTCAAAATAGCATTGGCAGTCAACTTGCTGATGTTGCTGCACATAATGGCTTGCTTGTTGGTAAGATATCTGGCTGCACCTTCAATTATTAACATGGGATATACTATTCATTGTAACAGCTATCGTGTCATTACATTTATCAGGTGATAGTGGCTGCCAGCTCAGTTACTGGCTCCCCAATCCCCAGAACATAGAAGAAAGGAACTACAATGGTGCGTATGGTCTTGCCGCACTCAGTTTTAGAGCATATCATGGGACTCCTTAAATGCAGGTGGTGGTGCCTGGATGTGTCATTAGGGAGACCGTCAACCAGCCAGTGAAGGTCTACAGCATCAAGACTACATATGCATGAGGTTGATTAGTAAAGTGTATATCTAGTTGTATCAGGGTGGCAACTGGATGGGATTCGAGGAACATTCACATATAATTCACATAATATACAAGATTGTTGTTATTTATAAATGGCAAACTGCACACAAATGGGTGACACCAGGTTTTATGAATTATATTTTCATTGTGCATATGCATTTTGCTGTTTTTGGGCATATACAGTACATATTTTAATGTTTGAATCCATTGTGAAGTATTGTCTTCTTGAAATAAAAGAAGCGTCACAAAAACAAAGTTTTGGGGACCATCCTCGTATAATGCCCGTAGGACAAGGAAAAAAACACAAGAAAAAGACATTTAGGTGATCAAAAGCAATTGTATCTAGCAGTTGATAAATGGTACATGACAAGATGGCGTTTATATACAGAAAACAAAATGAGGACAGGAAATGGTTGGTGGGATATGATGTTGATGATGTGGGACGGAAACGACGTCATCAACTTAGGACCGGAAGTGATGTCATCAGGGAATGCCGGACGTATCGTCATGATGTGCACCGGAAGTGACATCTTGGCAGCTATTTTGGAACCCAGAAGTACGTTCTTTATTTTTCTTTGGATTTCCTGCTGAGAAGAACAGGAGAATCAGGTTAATACCATATGATAACCACTTGTCTCACGATGTTTCACTCACCTTTAGGCTTTTTGACTGCCTCTAAGCGCACGTGTGTGACACCATACAAAGTTTTATAAATGAGATCCCTGGTCTGCATTTCTGCTTATTCTGAGGCCTGTGGGCCATGTTTTTCACATCCCCGTTTCCTACTTTTTGAAGGTGCCAAGTAGGTATTCTCCTATGTCCACGATTTTCAATCTTTTGCTAATCACCCCAGTTTATTTGCTTTGTTCCAGTTACAAAATTTCTCTATACACAGATTCTATTTTTTTTCCAGGATAATGCCCTGTACTATCTTTCTCATATTTTAAAATTACATGATTCCTAATAGCACCTATTTAGTTACAAGATAACTGTCCTAAATCTGTTCTTATACCTCTGAATTCTTTCAGTAAGCAATATTCCTTTCATTCGTCCATCCCAATTTCTACTTGCTGCATCAATCAAGTATTTAAGTGCAGACCTCTCCCCCTTGTTTCAATATACCATTACCTAATTGTCACAGAGGTTCAACAGTGTCAGAGACTCAGTGACTTCCTGGTTGTCCATGCCTCTGTCTTTCTCTGTCTCTGACTGTCAGTCATAATTTTATTAGTGCCATATTTCTCCCTCCACTAGTTGGTCAAAAGTTCCAATATTCAAAAACCCTGCATTAGATACTGGTAGTGATCCCATTGCTTTCCATCCCTAGGCCTGTAAGGGTACTCATACTCCTGGTGATATATTTGACAGCTCATGCCGCTGAACATTCCAGTCTCTAATATCTTCTTTCTCTATTCGTCCTTCTTTCTTTTTCTTCAATGTGAATGTGTTTTTACAGTATGCGGGATTCTAAATTCACCTGCTCTTACATCTCTCTCTGTATAAAATCTCACTCACACTGCTAGTTGGAAACCTGTGTCAACTTTATATTTAATGCTGTGTAAGACATCTTATCTTCCATTACCAACTAAATTAGGTGTAGCAATGGGACCTCCCCTCTATTCCTGCTGTTGCAAGGACTTCAGTTTTTAAAAATATCTCATATTTTATTGAGAAACCGAAATGATCTAATTAAAGTTTTTTCAGTTTACTTTAGATCCCTAGAAAGTGGTCTCTTAACCGTCATTTTTGTCTTTTAAATACACGGTACATTTATAATCATGTTTTGAGATTGTCCTTCAGTGTTTAAGTTTTGGCTTTAAGTGTCAAATTCTTTGCATCCATTATCTCCACTAACATTCCTTGTTTAACCTCATTTCTTTTTACTACTACACCTTTCTTTGCTTCAGCATTTTGATATCAAGCAGCATTTTTTTTGCTTTAGGGACAATTAATGCTAAGTTAACATTGCCTCTTGCTGGAAATCTACCTTTTTCTAATTTGACTGTACTGGAAGTTTCAGTGGTGAGGATCAATGAGACTTCTGGAACCTACATTGATAAATGGTTTGATATAAAAAGTTGGTGCTTGAGGGTGTACCCTGTGAGCTTCACCCTAGCCCTTTTACCTAGCTTTCTCTATAATTGCAGTAACAGGATGCCACTTCTCACATATTTAACCACTCAGGCTACTCTAGTTTTGTTTTTAGATTTCTGATGTTTTGTATGCTGGTTTGCATTTAGGTGCTGTGTATATTATTGTTATCTTATTGCTTATAAAATTTTGCCTCAATACATCTTTAAATAAAGAAAAAAGTCCTATTTATATAGATATATAACATGCATTAATATAATCATATTCATCATAATACATATTTTTGTACCAAAAACATCACTGGAGCAGTATGTTTAATCCTGAATGCCCACACATTTTACTCTGATGCCCCTAATGTAATAATGTACCCTGCAATTTAAAAGGAACATAAATGAAGCTTATTCTGTAACTGATTGTAGTCAAGGTTATCTTCAGAATTAATTCAGTTGGATTTATCAACAAGTTTGTGGCTTGGAATCACTTAGGACAATGTTTCTCAGCCTTTAAGTATTTGTGACCCGAGTTTTTGTAACAATTTTAATTGCGCCCCCCTCCTTAACATTTTTTTGAAATGTAGATGCATATTTTATTATACCTACTTAACTTTTATCGACATTTATCTAACTATTATTGTTCTAGTACCAGAATGTAGTTTAAGTTAATTTGTTTTGGTTTCAACAGATGTTTTTTTCATATTTTTGATTCTTGTTTTTTTTTTTCACATCTTCGCACCCCCCTTTTTGTTACTTCGCGGCACCCTAGGGGGGCCCGCCCCACAGGTTGAGAACCACTGACTTAGGAGTAGTGAAATGAAACTTGGCTGTTTGTTGGTTGCTCATATAGTTTTGCAAAACAGACACTATAATTAAGTTTGCTTGTGACTTTACAATTGCAAAAGGCAAAACTAAAAAGAGTTTTTTGGAGTTCTAAATGAGTTTTTTGGGGGACAGAAAACAAGGAATACTGCTCCTTAAAGACTCATTCACACTTGTGTTTACTTCTGTTTTTTATTTCCACATCTGTTTAATGCAGGTAATCAACTGTACACCACCAAAATCAATTCTTTGCATGCCTCTCATTTTCATCAATTCAGAGATGCTGTGTTTTTTTGTGACATTTTGCAAATTTTCAACATCACTACATGGCAAGTCGATTGCAACTCTTTCCCCCACCCTGCCATTATCTACAATCTTCCCTTTCCTGTTGTCGAGAATTGCATGTCATTTCTATCTCTGATGTATCTCTAATATTGCGATTCGGCAAAACTGTCATCATTACAGACAAAGTGACCATGCTTTTGCAAGTACAAACCTAACATACACCTGGCAGTATGTTTTCCACTAGAAATCTTTATTTAGATATTAAATGACATGTGTAGAAGTAATGATTGAGGTTGTTCCAGAAAGGAAACAAACACCTTTCATCTGATATCAGTGGTGCAAATTTTGCAGGAAGCAAATTACTATTTGATTAATATTTTTTTCTGCAGAGCAAAACACTGAGTTTTGTTGCAAATTCATTTTATAATCATTTTTACTCATCACTACTCAGGAGGCAATGTTTTCTTCCAGAACGTGATGAACATGATAAGGCATCAGCCTTTCCGTTTTTGTTGCCTGGCCTATTGAAAAAATATACACATCTGTATATGGTACTCACACTTCTTGAGTTCAACAAGCAAATTATTTTGTAAAAATCCTTCCAGTGCTCCTCTAACATGGTCTACATGATAATCAATATCATTAGAAGATATTAATAGGTCATCAATATACACTAATACTAAAATACCCAATAAGTTTCTAAATACATTATTGACAATTTCTTTTTAATATTGGAGTGTTGGGAAAACCATAGGGGATCACTTTGTACTCATAATGACTTATAAATATATTGAAATTGTCTTCTATTTGATTCTCTACTTAAACTTAATGATATTGTACATGCTGTAGAGGTCCAGCTTAGTATATACTGTACATACTCTAACTTCATTTAAATAACTCATTTGATAGATATTCTGTTTTATACTGAACCATAGCCTGGCCAAGATAAAGCATAAATTTTACTATTGGATAAAGGAGCCCCAAGTAGTAACCTGATCGTGAAATCATATGACTAGTGACATTTAAACAGATGCTCTGTAAAGCAGTCAATGAGGATGGGAGAAACTGGGATCAGCTGCTCCCCCTCATACTTTTTGCTTACCGGGGGGTCCCACAGGCCTCAATGGGTTTTTACCCTTTGAATTATTATACAGGCGACAACCCGGGCATTCTGGACATCTTAAAGGAAGGCTGGGAAGTTGAGGCCCTTCCCTCCATTAACATTCTAGACTATATCGCATAATTATGCAATAGATTTGCAAGAATGTGGCCTTTATTAAAAGAGCACACAGAGAAGGCTCAAGCGCACAGGTATGGAACTATAATAAGAATAACACCTTGTGGGAGTTCCTTCCGGGGGACCGTGTCATGGTACTCGTGCCCACTTCCCACTCTAAATTGTTGGCAATTGGCAAAAACCCCTACAAGGTTAAAGAGAGAAAATCTCTTGTCTATTACTTGGCCAAACAACCCAATCAACGCCCAAGCAAGCGGGTTTATCATAGCAATTTGTTGAAACTGTGGAAGGACCAGGAGGCTGAAAACCCCTCCTGCTAACCCACTCCCTTTTCTCGCTAAATTTCAGCCTTAACCTCAGCACTAATTTGACTCACCGACAGAAACGGGAGCTGAGATCTGCCATTCCATTAGTCCCAGAAGTGGTTAGTGAGTTACCTGGCCATACTGCGCTGATTGAGCATGATTTTGTGACCGACCCGGGAGTAGTTGTTAGGGAACGGCCCTATCGCCTCCTGGAGACTAAACATGCTGAAGTAGAGGTGGAGATTAGACGAATGTTGGATCTGGGTATAACTGAAGAAAGCTACAGTCCCTGGTCCATTCCAATCGTCCTAGTCTCCAAACCCGAAGGCTCATGGAGGTTCTGTAATGACTTTCGACGCCTCAGTCAGGTCTCCAAGCTTGACACATACCCGATGCTCCGAGTAGATGAACTCTTTGAAAGGATAGGAAATGCGCAATACTTTGACTACTTTAGAGATGACAAAAGGATACTGGAAAATTCTCTTAATGGAGTCTGCAAAAGAGAAAACTGCTCCCCTAGCAGACACTGGCAGTACAAAGTCCTCTCATCTGGATTGCACGGGGCACTGGCGACCATCCAGCATCTGGTAGACTGACTGCTAAAGCCCCACAATGCCTACTATGCTGCCTATCTAGACAATGTCGTCATTTATTCCAGCACCTGGGAGGAAAATGTGCTACAGGTTTAAACCATTTTGCTGACGCTGGCTAAAGGCAGACTACATATTAACCCAAAGACATTTTTATTTGGGTTAAATAAACCTAGATACTTGGGCTACCTAGTAGGCAGGGGATCGGTTAAACAAAAGTGCTCCAAAATTGAAGCCATTCTGAATTGACCCAGTCTGATAACTAAGCAGCAGGTACAAGCTTTTCTCAGATTAGCCAGTAACTACCGCCGGTTTGTACCTCATTTTTTGGAAAGAGATATGCCCTTGATTGACCACAAAGAAAAGGGACCCTTTCAATGTGGTGTGGGACGAGAACACAGAACATGCATTTTGTGACTTTAAAAGGGCCCCTACTTCGGCATGTATTCTGAATACACCTGATTTCTCTTCTCGGTTTATTCTCCAGACCGATGCTTTGGACACAAGTTTAGGAGCTGTGCTGAGCCAAAACATCGATGGTGCCGAACACCTGTGATGTACCTGACCCGGAAACTGCTTGACCAGGAGACCAGGTATGTGGCGGTAGATCAAGAGGCCCTGGTGATTAAATCCAACTGCAATAATACTACCTGTTGGGTGAAGAGTTTACCCTGGTTACAGACCAAGCGGCACTACAGTAGATGGCTGTACATAAAGAGTCGAATCCTTGGATCACCAGGTGGTTTTTGGATCTGCAGCCATACATGTTCACTGTTGTTTATCGTAGGAGTACTCTTCAGGCTAATGCCAATGCTCTCTCTTGGACAATTCAACCTCTCGGTTTGGGTTGCCTGACCCAACGGGTCTGGGCTGAGGGGGGACTTGATTAGGGACAGCCAGACGGACCGACGGACTGCACAAATTCACCAGACGGGGATCTAAGAAGGAATACTAATGCTTCTCTTCTTTTTTCATCAGAAAAAACCAAAGACCAGATGAATCCCGGTACGTGAGTTCTACGCCAAAACCCAATCCTGTCATTCCAACCATACCTCCTTGATGACATCACCTTCAGTCGCCCTTTGATGACATCATCTCTGTCACAGCTCTGTTCATGTCATCTCCTCCCTGCACCAATTTCCAGTTCATTCAACATAAATTCAGTCATCTTTCTGGCATGGTTGTTGAATGTATATTGCTACTTTGACAGTGCTGTACAAAACAGTAATTAACTTTGGTTCACCGACAGTATATGAGGACGGTTCCCCAACCCTTAATCTGTCTCTCTGGTCTCTTTTCTACACAAGAGCTATCAAATAACAGCAGCCTAAGTAACCCCAACACCCAAGCGTCCCAGTTGCCAATTTCTTTCATTTAATTTCTACAAACAAAAGACATGACACTGGTACAAAATTAGAAACACAAGAAAAATGTAGGAAATAAAAAACAAAGAAAAGAGAAGAGAGAAGAAATCTTAACACTAGACAGTAACCAAACATTTGCTGCCTTTCAACATACGAGGGGGAGTCAAGCTAAAGTTAAAAATGGGATTTATTACAAAATGGAACAAACCTTAACAAAACTGATAATGTAATTTCTCAATGTAGTCTCCACCCTTCTCAAAGGACTTCCTAGAAGTACCTGGATTTCAGCAGAATAAAAAGTTTTGTCTTGTCCTCGCAACCACCTGTGCACCTGAGTTATTATCGAACACTTCATGCCAAGGTGTACTACAGTCACTTGTGCAAATTACTATGAATTGCTGGAGACCAATGTGAAGCCTGCTGTTCAATCCAGGCAGCAGAGGCTACTGTCTCAAGGAGTCCTTTTGCTGTAAAGCAATGCCCACCCACACCCTGGGGGCCAACATCAAGGCTTGTCTGGAGAAACTGAAGTTTGGGGTATTGCCACATCCTCCTTATTCACCTGATTTCCATATTTTTGGACTGCTATAAAAAATTTGGGTGGTTGTCGATTCAAGACAGATGACAACGTGAAAAAAGGGGTGCAGGAGTGGTTACGAGGATAAGACAAAACCTTTATTCTGCTGGAATCCAGGCACTTCCAAGCAGGTGGAGCAAATGCATTGAGAAGGGTGGAGATTATATTGAGAAATGACATTTTCTAACAAACCCCATTTTCTAACTTAAGCTTGACCACCCCTTGTATATTATTATAGACTCCCCTTCTATATTTCCAGGCTGTCTGCAATGTGCTAGTGCATCTTTATGTAATTTTTATTGTCTTGCACTGCACCAAGCAAAACACATTTTTTCCGACTTGGCAGTGCTGTATAGCTATAAAAAAGACAGACCAAAGATAATGATTATTAGTTTATACTATATATATATATATATTTGTATACTGATATAAGAACATGTTATTTACTAATAAAAGATAAACAGATTAAAAATATTCAGACATATGATTTCATTGCATTTCATTGCGCTATGAACGAAACATATTTTAACACCTAAGCCTCATATGCTTGTGTTACGGAAATTTTCCCTGAATGCTTTACAAATAAATAAGGTTGATTTGACAAGAATATCCACAATAAATGCATGCCATTGTCTAAATTATACCCATGTCAGTTATTCATGTCATAAATGAAAGGGCAGCTCAACTAGATATGAGCGATTTTATAGTGTGCCACAACAAAACAGTTCTACAGTGTTGGAAGGTAGCATTTGCTCTTGTTATCACCTGTTGCACATTCTTCTTAACAAAAGCTGATTATAAGAAATTGAGGAAATGTCTTTATTTGAAGACTAAGCAGAAGGTTATTTAAACAACTAAAATAAAAATATCATACCTCCCATACATAATCAGCTTAGCTGAAAGTTTCAAAAGTACATTGTCAGAGTACAATTGGTGCATAATAGCAAAATGCCATCTCACCACTTCTTTCAATCTTGGCACTTGGAATCATAAGCATTCCATATTTAGAAGATCTAAGGTTAAGACTTAGAATATAGGGGTTCAGGCACTCCAAAATATAGGTGGGAGTAAGATTATTTAAGGCTATATACACCATTAGTAGAATAGTAAAATCAGTTCTAAAGGATACAGGTAACCACTGTAACAATGCTAAAACTAGTTAAATGTGCTCAGATGTTCTTTTTCCTGGTTGAAATTCTTGCTGCTACATTCTAAAATAACTGCAACCTATTAATGTCTTTCTTAGGTAGACCAGTTAGAAGTATATTGCAGTAATCTAACTCACTAAAAATAAAAGTGTGAATTAATTTCTCAGCATTTTGCAACATTAAAAGAGGTCTAACTTTTGCATTGTTTCTTAAATGGAAGAATGCAGTCCTAGTAATATGTTTAATATGCATTTTGAAATTTAGTAATTTTTTAAATCCACCTTACGTTTTTAATGCTAAGGAGTCAAGTTTATTTTTAATACAATCACCATTTTTATTAACGACTTAGATTTCAGTTTACTACTTATCCATTTCGAAATGCAAGACAGATAATGGCTTAGACAAACCAGAGTGTCAGGGTCATCAGGTGCTATAGATAAATAAAGATGCCTTTCCTCTACATAACTATGTTAGTTCACTTTGTGTTTTGAGATAATCTGGCCAAAGGGAACATGTACATTGAAAGTATCAGCGGGCCCAAAGTAAATCTTATTCGTATGCCACATACAGTATTTTGGATCCATAAGCTACAATCACCACAGCTAATAAAGAATTTTCTACCTATTATGTAAGATTTAAACCAATTTAAGAGGGGCCTACCCATGGGCTAAGACAGTTTATAAGAATATTGTAGTCTTTAATGTCAAATACTGCACTCAGTTCTAATAGAACAAGAACATATATGTTGCCTCTGTTAGCATTAACTCATAAGTCATTTTCTACTTTAATCAGTGCAGTTTCTGTGCAATGATTTCTTCTAAAATCTGACTGAAACTTGTCATAAATAGAATATTTCATTTAACTATTGAAAAACTGCTTTTTCTGGAATTTTACTAAATAAAGACAGGCTAGAAATACGTCTAATGTTGCCAAGTACAGCATTGTCTAGATTATTTTTCTTGAGGAGTGATTTAATTACTGCAGTCATTACACAATGTGGAAAGACTCCAGTATCTAATGGCGAGTTAGGTATGTCAAATACACTATCAATAAGCATGTCTGAGACTTCTTCAAAGATCCCTGTTGGGACTGGGTCAAGGACATAAGTGGAAAGCTTAAATTGAGAAATTATTTTACAGAGTTCAGGTAATTCTGTCTCAGTGAATGAATTTAATTCTCTAAAAAGAAAGAGGGATTTATTGTGCTACTTCTAATATCCATTATTTTGTGTTTATAAATGTGAGAAAAGCCTCAAAAGTTTTGCTAGACATATTCAGGAAGAATTTCATTGGCTGAACTGGGTTTAAAAGGCAGTCAATAGTTGAAATTAAAACTATTTGGTTTCCTGCATGATTATTTATAATTTCAGACAAATATGACTACCCACAAGGCACACTACTCTATTGTACTCAGCTATATGCATCTTTAATATTTCATAGTCTATTGTTAATTCAGTTTTCCTCCATTTACACTGAGCACTACAGCATTTTCTCTCAGGATCCAACACGCTATAATTTATCCAGGGTATTTTAGTGCTGGATGATTTCTTAATTTTTTCAGGAGCCACTATGTCAACTGTAGCTCTCACCTTTGAAAGGAAATATTCTACCTCACAAGTTGCAATGCTGCCTGTACTAGGACAAGCAGTAAAGTCAGACCGAATATTAAGAATACTGTATTAGCAAATCTAGCCGCTGTGAATGCATCAAAGTAGTGATTGTGAACAATATGCTGCTTTTTAATTCTAGTCACTATTATTTCTGCTTTAAACAAAATGAAGAAATGGTCATATAAACTGATATTAATGGCCTGCCTCATGCTAACTTTAAATCCTTTTGAAATAACTAATTCCAGCATGCATCTAGCATGTGTAGGCTGACTGACATGCTGGCTAAGATCAAAGTAGTACAGCATGTTAATGAATTCTCTTGCTTTAGGGTCACACTGAATAGCCAGGTGAAGAATCAAATTCCCTACAAGTAGTAGATACTGAGTCTGAGAATTCCTCTATAAAATTTTGGTTATATATTATATTTTGGTCTCTAAATGGTCAATACGAGAGACTGATTCACTCCTTGAATAACTATTGCAAGATAATCAATAGACACGATTGTACCAAAAATGATATCCGTGCAGTTTAACCACCTAGAGAAAAATACTTGAAAAACTGCTGCCTTATTTTACCCTGTTGAAATGAATGAACAAAATTGTAATTTGGAGGTGCTGCTTCAATTAAAACTGAGGCACTATCACTGCTGAGCCATGTTTCACTCAATGTATGAAAGTCTATTTTCCTATCACTAATAATATTGTTAATATAAAAAGAATTACCGGTTAATGATTTAGTACAGTATTTTGCAAAGCCTTATTTAAGTTCTTGGAAGGTATACAGTCCAGGTTTCATACAACGGAGTCCCCCCAAATGACAATAGGACTTTGGTAGGCAGCTGGCGCAGAGTGCAACTGCAACATTGATGCTTCTCTGGGCACTTAAGGTAGAGGCCCTCTTTTTTATTGGTAATCCCATACTCCATCCTGAGTGAGTGCAGTGGTAAAACAGATACTTCCCAGCTTCAGGCACTGCCGGGATGTGGACAAAGCTGGCAGGCAATTGCTGGATGAGGAAGCCAGCTCAGAATGCCCTACTACATTGCACTGTAGCTTTATGTCTTTTAGGTGCATTTAGGTGCTTTTAGTCTTTTATTTTTTATTTGCCATTGTTTATCTGTTCTATGCCTTGATTTCATGATACATAAGACATTAAACTGTGTGCATTTCCATAAAACCTAAAAAAATTGAGATGTTCTAAAACTTTTGACCCTAAGTGTATCTCATCCAAATACTTCTTAAAGGTTGTCAAAGTTTCTGCATCTACTATGGTAATTTGATCCAGATTCCCACAACTCAATGCATAAAGATGTGCTTGAACTCTTCAGTCCTTAATGCACTTCCCTTTAATTTCCACTGGAGTCCTTGAATATGTGATTCCCCATTTAGCTGAAAGAATTCCGCTGGATCTACTTTTATTAATGCCTTTGGATATTTTAAAAACCTGGATTAAGCTCCACAAAGTCTCCTCTGCTTTAGACTAAACAGGTTTAATTCTCTGAGTCTGTTAGAGTATGATATTTATTTTTGTCACTGATGCACTTGGTTGGTCTCCTTTGCAGAGCTTCGAGTGCTTCTATGTCTCCCTTGTAGTGTGGTGACCAGAACTGCTCACAGTACCCCAGATGCAGTCTCGCTAGCACATTATATAGTCAGAATATAATATCCCTCAATTTATGTTTAATTGTTTTTAAAATATAAACTAACATTTTATTTGCCTTTTTAATTGCTTTTGCACATTGTTCAGATGGTGACAATGTCCTATCAGCATAAACCTCTAAATCATTTTCAGAGGTTGCTTCTTTAGGATAGTGTCTTCCATCTTGTATTTAAAACAGAATTTCCTTTTTGTCCTGTGTAACATTTTCCATTTTTCTACATTGAACTGCATTTTCCAGTGTTCACCCTGTATTGTCCAAGTCTTTTTGAATTGTCTTTGCTGCCTCCTCAGTGTCTGCCATTTTTCCAATTATAGCATTATCAGTGAATTTTAGAAGTTTACTAACCATATTGAAATCAGAAAAAATGACAGACCAAGTACATTCTCCTGAGGGACTCCACCAATGACCTCATTCCACATGAAGAGTTAATCTTCAGTGTGAGACTGTATCAAAGGCTTTTTGAAAGTCTAAATAAACTATGTCATTTGATTTGCTTTTGTCAACTACAACAGTAGCTTTCTCAAAAAAATGTTAACAATTGGTTTGACAAGATATTTCTCCCATGAACCCATGTGGGTTAATATTTAGAATGTTATTTTCATATACTTACTTTTGTAATTTATTTATTATTGTAGTTTCCATAATTCTGCATGGTACAGAAGAAGACATATTGGTCTATAATTATCACAATTAATTTTGTTTCCCTTCTTGGAAACTGTAGTGAAATTACCAACTTCTTACTCCTTTTCTTAAGTGAATGTTCACATATGCCTAATAAAGGTTTATAAAATGATGTTAATTTCTTTCATTACAGTTGGTCAAAATCTGAACCTGACTACTCACTAATACAGCCTTCAAAATAGTAGAACCAGTCACAACAGTATTTGTTTCAACAACTGTATCAACTCAATAGGAACAAAATACTTCCTAAAAAATGTGACCAACCTGGAATAAACTGCTCTTGACAATGGGCTTGTTCATACTATGCTACCTACTGAATGCAAGATATCAGGATTTCTGTTAGCCTTTTTCATTTCTCCCGTCTCTTCATGATGAAGTGACCATTCCTGGAAATGCCTCGATAATTTTAAATAGAATTTCACCAATCTATTAAGACCGTGTGGTCTAAAATTCCCACATTTAACTCAGCTGAGACATTCATTTTTGGAAATAGCAAAATGTCATTTATGCAGATATTTTTAATTACTTTATTCTCTCCCTTGGAATCTTTTTGACCCAGAATAAGAATTTGCAAAACTAGCCAAGAATATCAGTATCTTCACATTGATAAATTATGTTGGGTTCTTTTAAACAAACTGGATAGAAGAAAGCTGCAGCCATCAAGTACAATGACTGTTGTGAGCTCTGACATGTTCTTGTGTTACTGAAGATAAGACACATCTATAAATGTTTGACCATATTATATAAAAATGAGACCACAGAACTTCATAATGCTCTTAACAAATAGTTATATATGAGCATGAACAACCAATGACCAATTATTGATAATTATATAAATTATTATATAAAAATACCTATAATATGTTTGGATCAGTATTGTACATATGTTTGTGCTGTGTATGAATCTGTATATTCAGCATTTCAATAACTACCACAGTACTTGGTTAATAATCCAGCATTTATCTATATACATTTGTTTTTCTTTGCACGATTATGTCTTTTAGCCAATCCTCTTTTAGTGTAGGGATGATCCTTGGTAAACTATTTATTCTTGCATAGTTAAAGGAAAAAACAACTACTTTGGTGAGTTCTTTAGCGGTTTCACCGTTTCAAACAGAAACAGTACAAATCATTAAAGTGCTTCACAATTAATATCCAGTCTCTGTGAAAGCTTGTCAAAGAATTCCAGGAAACATTTTTTTTCAGTCTCAGGGACACAGAAGAAATAATCATGTAAAATTGTGCAGTTTTGGTAGTTCATCACTTGCTTCCTCAAAATTAAAAAAATAGGCTAAGAATCTACACATGTATAGAAGCTATAGAATTTTTGTTTCCTTTTGTTTATCCTGGTGCTTTATCTTTTCTCTTTGTTTATCTCTCCACAATCTCTACTGTTTTAATAAAATTATTCTTTTTGTATACTCCTTTGTATCACTTTGAGTAGCAGAACGCCTCTGAATTAGCATCTCCCTTTTGTCACAGCCTAATTGTTATCGGTTAAAGCAGGAATGACTCTGTTGAGGTCTTCTTAAAATTATATGATAATAAATCTCTTATTTCTACCTTTTAAACTTTTAAATCAAACAAACATACCATATCCATATGATATATTATCACTGGACATTGCAAATAAAAAAGAAACAAATACAATTGCAGAGCTAACCAGATCCATGTTATCTTCAAGTTATCATTAAAAATATTGTCATATAGAGAACATTTATTTACTATTCTTAAAATTTAGGTGGTCATACCCAATGAATAATACTCTTTGCAACCTTTGCAGGGATTCAAAACTCACTGATAATTCTTTGAGCAAATTTTTATTTCAAGACACACATTGAAAGCCATCAGTTAAAAGAGACAAGAAGCAATGTGTAATAAAATAACAACCCAATGACCAGCTCCTATTCCTGACCTTCCTCCCCAAAGCAAAGTGGAAAACAAAGTCTAACATTCTAAATGACAACTAAAGAGGAGCCTCTGTGGACCAACAAAGAGCAGCACCACATTGATTTTTGATTAACTGAAAGCTGCGTAGAGAACAGTTTGAACAGCCTGTGAATAACATATTGCAGTATTCAATCTACTAGAAATAAATGTATGAATTCATTTCTAAGTATCATCCATATTTAAAAGCCATCTTAATTTTCCAATTTTAAAACATAAGAATATGTACAGAACTAGCCAACCCGCGGCGTACCATATGCCGCATAATCAGGCTGGTTTTTTTAATGATTTTTAAGCACAGGGAGAAAATTAAAATTTGAAAAATCGGTGATGTAATAAATCAGCAAGAAAAGCAACATTGTAACAATGCACGGAACGAACCAAAACACAATTGTCCGTGACTGAAAACTGGCGGACCACCATCGCGCACTCTCGTTCAGTATGCACTGCCTGCTCATGTGCCCACCTCCAACTTGTCACTTAATTCGTTGACGTCTTTGCACAGTTCAGATGCACCTGTGACTCACATAGACTTTTCATTGCTCTGTGCGGTTTTGGCTGCTTTTCTATATATAATCCACCAAGACACCCGACCATGTTAGTAGGGAGGTGGGAGGGGGGTGTGTACAAAGGGTAGGGACGTAATGGCTCACCCAAGCCTCTCTGCGCTGGGTAGACACACGCTCAATCTCATGCATAATTATTTATTGAATGCTAAACACTTCTGAAAAGACACGATGCATGTTTGTTGCGGATGCAAATTGCTGTATGTAGCATGTAAAACAGTTTGCTATGGTGCATGCGGTTGTGCGTCGTAACCGAAAACTGCCTACTTCATTGTGTTTTAACCTCAGTTGTAAAGGATTGTTTTAAGGATCCCATGGGATACCCCTCGTAAACCGTTTTACATGCTGGCTGGGAGATGCAAGTGGCCTCTACGGCAGACGAATATAAATGATGCAGTTTTTTCTGTTTCGTCTTGTCCGAGTTGGTGGGCATGGCTCTGCGAGTTGTCATCGTATCCAATGGTCTTGGAGTTGGTGGCTGTGGCTCCTTACTGCGTGTGCTATAGGTGTCTTACTTGTCGGCGGCTTAGTGAATCCACGCCCTTTCTGGTGTGCTTTCCATGGGTGTCTTGCCTTAGTGAATTATATATATATAGATATATACTGGTGTCAAAGATAACACCTACACAGTGTGCTGATTCAGTAAAACTAATAGTTATTTCAACTGAATGCAAAATTGACTAAATATTGTCGCTGTCTGCGTCATTTGCCCAAGTAAATAACATTTCTATTTTATCTGTATTCAGGGGCCAGTAGTTCTCATCTATCAACTCTTTTAATTCACTGATACATTTAATTAAGGACAATATTGGAGAAACATCATTTGGTCTAAAACAAAGTTATAGCTGCATACAAGTCAAAATGAAAGTTATATTCTCTAATGATTGTTGCCAATCTAAACACATAAAATGAAAATAGTAAAGGTCTAAATTTTAGCTCTGCAGGCCACCAGAAGGGTATTTGAACATCAGAAGATCAGAGAGATGCTCTTCTTGACATACATTTCTGAATTTAGACTTAACTAAATTGTGCTTGGATAAAGCAATTACTGTTGGTTTAGGTAATTTAGCAATGATTTTACAGACTGAAAAAGCGCTTGCAAGTTTCAATTCATATCAAACTTCTTATCATGTCCAGCATTGCTTGGGTAACATGCTTTGTGCAGGTATATGAAGAACTAAATACTCTAAGCTCTGTCAGTAGACCCCAACTGAATAAGCTTGAATAGTACTCCCAAATGTGGTCCATCTCTTTTCCTCTCACTGCAAGCAGACACACTTTCAAACATAGAGGAATGTATTCACTATTATGTAACAAACTGAATTCTTGTATATTTTGCATTTTAGTGTTGTTTTTGTTATTTTTTTAATTTTTTTTTTTTACATTTTTATGTAATTTCTGTTATATTTGTAATGTTACATTGTTTCTTGAAATGTTCAGTGTGCTTTATGAGCCTAACGTCACTGCTCCTGAGCCCTCCTTCTGGCCATTTAAAGCCTAGAAGAAAGGAGCTCAGGCAGTGCTTATGTTGTCATTTGGAGTTTTTATTTGTGTGTTTTGTATGTTACTACTTTGCTTTTGCTGATTTTTTTATCTTTGGTTAATGATCTTTGGATTAACGAATTTGAACTTGTTAACACTAACGCCTTTTAGGCAATTCCTTTTGCCTGTTTGTTGGTCTTGAAACATTATTTTTGTTATTTGTTGCTTTATTATACATATCTTTTCTTTGTAATATTCTTTGTTGCCTTTTTAATTTGATTGAAAGTTTTAGTTTTTGCTTGGCTTCTCACTTTTGCGAGGCATTTTGAGACATTAAGTGCTTTTTTTAACTTTGTTAATCAGCTTCAACATTTTATGTCCTAGTCAGGCTGAAACCTACTGTCATAGCTGGGAGTAAGCTGAACTGAGTGAGCCTCTTCTGGTCTGGTCAGTGAAGTTCCTTGCCTGTTCTTCTGAAGCTTTTTGGAGGCTACTAATCATTTTCATCATGTTTGAGACTGCATTTCATGACACTCACAGACACTTGTGGTTTTACAGTAGTTGCATTGTGCTTAAGGTTGATAGGCAGAAAAAGCTGTTCTCTGTGAGAAACAGTTATTTTATAAATCTCCAATACTTGTTGAAAGTGAGGAGCAGCTGATAGCTATAACAAGCCAACTGGAAAAGTTAGCATTATAAGCAAAGTGAATATGTGTAGCTTGGGTACAGGCATTACAGTGACCTTCCACATCACAAAGTAATACAAACCAACATGACGAGCACACAGTATTTATTATACATTTTAATAGAATTTATGGAAACAATTGTCTTAGACCATACTTTATTTCTTAATGGGATAGTAAATAGTAGCCTACCTAGCTTTAACAAGACGTTTTGTCACTGCTTTTTGTCTGTTTCTTACAATGAAAAGGAAGCTCATACTTGTGCCCAGAAGCTATCAATTACCTAAAGACAAGAGAATAGGGCACTTGGGCCAATGAAGGGGAAGGGTAATGGGCTTGAGCCACTGTAGCCACCCTTTGTGCACACTCCAGCAAGAGAAAGACAGAGAGAAAGCGATTTCAATGAAATGGCAAAGGCAACTTTTTCAGCAATTGTCTCTTAGGCAAATAACCTCTGCTGTGTAATACATAAATGGGGCCAATAAAGATCGAGAAGCAGACAATGTGACGAATGCAAGAAAGCTAGACAGTCAGTCACTCAGTCAGTCATTCTCCAACCCGCTATATCCTAACAAAGGGTCACAGGGGTCTGTTGGAGCCAATCCCAGCCAACACAGGGTGCAAGGCAGGAACAAACTCTGGGCAGGGTACCAGCCCACTGGGGGAAAATTAGACAAATCAAACCAAATACTAAACATTGAATGGCAATAACATATAAAGGTAACGTTCCCAGAGTATTCTAGGAGCAAAGAAGACACATTGCGTATTAGAGTAGAATAAAATAATGAATGAACATGAATTAAATGTGTTCATAATTTGAGTTCTTTAACTAAACTCCACAGAAATTCCCAACTCATTTACTCAAATGCTTTCTTTGAATGTCGAGCCAAATTACAGGTGTTTGGTATTGAGATGGAGCAATGTCTAACACATGCAAAAAGCGCTGAACATTGTCTGCTGCTTACCATGCTGGTCAGGATTGATTGGTTTGTGCACAATAGAATGCAGGTGCATCTCTAGGAATCTAGTCAAATTAAACATCCTCGTTCATCAGGGAACAACTAAATGAATAAAAAAGTGGATAAAATCTCAGATTGCAATCCTGATGTTTTGGAGCACAGAGTCCCCATCTGAGTAGGTACACTACCAACTCTCATTGAATCCAGCATAGCTTGGTAACTGGAGAGTTGAGTATCTATGACTAACTCATTTAACTTAGGGAATATTCTTTGGAAAGGAAGAGAATTTCAAGAGGAAAGAGCTAAGGATTTCAAGGAATGAGTCTCAACAGTACTCACAAAAGGATTAAGTTAATTTTTAATGGGTAATGTGTAGTGGGGTCTAATTTATTTTCAATAGTGAGAATGGAAACAAATGGCCGACAAGTATGTAGCTTCAATGCTAATTATGTATTACAAAAGTTTATTTTGTTTGGCACCTGAAAACAGAGTATGTGATGGAGGTACAGTGGGTCTCAAACTCAGCCTTTTTCAACAACAATGAATTTAGCTCAGATCAGTTAGATAAAAACGTGTATCTTTAGAATCCACCACACTGATGTGCATCTAAATCATTAACCCATGTGTCTGGAATAAATGTGACAACTAAAATAAAGAATGTTAGCTACAGTAAAGACTCAAATTGCAGATTTTATTGCCATCCAGACATATGTGGGGTCATTAATAGAATTACACTTGATAGCCAAAAAAGTTTCCAACATGGAGAAATGTTTACCATAAAAATCATTATTCTTTAGCAAATAAGAATGTACATTACTATAAATAAATTAAGGGGGAACATGGTGGCGCAGTGGTAGTGCTGCTGCCTTGCAGTAAGTACCCCAGGGTTGTCATCCTGGGTCCTCCAAGCTTGGAGTTTGCATGTTCTCCCTGCCTCTGTGTGGGTTTTCTCTGGGTGCTCCAGTTTTTTCCCACTGTCCAAAGACATGCTGGTTTGGTGAATTGGTGACACTAAATTGGCCCTAGTATGTGTGTGTGTGCCTTGCAATGGACTGGCACCCTGTCCAGGGTTTGTGCCCTGTGCTAGCTGAAATTGGCTCCAGCCCCTGTGTCCCTGACCTTGTTTAAATGAAAATAGAAAATGAGATGAGATAAATATTGTAAGTTATATAGCCCAGCCTAGAATGAATGTAGTAATTGAGGTATGGAATCATTCAATCTGATTTGAAATAATTTTACATAGAGGATCTGCCAAAGAGGGATTTCATGTATGCATCAGCATCTGTACATAGTATAATCTCAAAACCCTTTAATTAGGATACGGCTGGCTACATATGAAAACTCGTAAGACTATGTTGAGAGTAAAACTCAATTTTCTTCCTCCACATTCAGTAAAAATATCTTTCAAAGTCATAAGAGCCTAGTGTAAGATTTTAACTTGAAAACTGCAGTGTACAAGAATTAAACACACTGTGCTTCCTGTTTTGCTTATAGTTACGAGACATGGACACTATCCAGTGACCTGAGATGAACACTGGACTCCTTTGGTACTGTGTCTCTTCGGAGAATCCTTGGGTACCGTTGGTTTGACTTTGTATCAAATGAGGGGTTGCTCATGGAGTCCTGAATGAGGCACATTACCTGCATTGTGAGGGAGCATCAGCTATGTCACTACGGCCATGTGGTGCGATTGCCCGAGGGTGATCTGGCTCGCAAGATCCTCAATGTTGGGGACCCAAGTGGCTGGACCAGGCATAGGGGTCGCCCGCGTAACACCTGGCTGTGGCAATAGAGGGTCATTTCTGGAGGGTGGGACTGAACCATGTGTCTGCCTGGGGGGTTGCCAACCAGGATCCTGAGTTGTTTCGTCGTGTGGTGGGTGCAGCAATGCACTGTACCAGTGCATGCTTCCCAACCTGACCTGATCTGACCTGTTTCCTGGAGAAGAAGTATTCAGAGGCCACTACATGATAGTATCTGCGCTCCACATCCAAGCAGTTTGGTCTCCATGTGGAGTGCAAACCCTAACTTCTTACATAAAAGGAATTCAGGACACAAGCCCTTTTCACATTTGAGTGCAGACTCTGAACATTCTCAAGAGGCAGCTGATAAATCAGGCATCACTATAGAAAAGATACAAGATTAATAAAAACAATATAAATAGAAAGGCTGAAAAAAATTACACAACACCACACAACCACCCACACCTGCTGGCCATCCCAGGCTTAAATATGAGAAAAAGAGCAGTGCATAATCCCCCACCCCATCCGACAGCAATACCATTCCTAATTGGACCCTTCCTCAAAACCAGCATCCCACACCAACCCAAGCTGCCAAGTCTATATATATACTGTATATATATATATATATACAGTACAGGCCAAAAGTTTGGACACACCTCCTCATTCAATGTGTTTTCTTTATTTTCATGACTTTACATTGATAGATTCTCACTGAAGGCATCAAAACTATGAATGAACAGATGTGGAGTTATGTACTTAACAAAAAAAGGTGAAATAACTGAAAACATGTTTTATATTCTAGTTTCTTCAAAACAGCCACCCTTTGCTCTGATTACTGCTTTGCACACTCTTGGCATTCTCTCGATGAGCTTCAACAGGTAGTCACCTGAAATTAAACCATTTCAAATTAAAAAGAAAATAATTACAAATAAATACAAATTTACATAATGCAGATAAACAAATAAATAATAATAATACAAATGGTAGAATCCAATTCCAAGTCCAATTCTATGGCCAGATACTAGGGAGGACAGGAAGAGAAAAAATCCAGCTGGCGAGATGCTGGAGGAAAAAACTTGCAAGAGTTCCAAGACCAAAAACCACAAAACCTCTAATGGGAATTCTGCCTAACATAAATGTGCTAAAGAAGTGCATTACTGTTTTCATGCATTGTCATAGAAGATTAGAGGCAGAGGATCTCATTTACAGCTACCCACAACTCAGCTTGTTCTGGCTTTTAGAGCTGGACTGGAGAAAACAAGAGGACTTGGACAAGGACAAATAATATTTTGTAACAGTGTTGACCTAAAACATTATTTTAAAGGGTTAAAATTAAAGAGATATTAAGATATTAATGCAATGTATTATTTACAGAAAAGATCTGCATAGTGTTTTACAGTGCTGCTCATAAAATATTATGCTTTTCTAATAATTGCAGCATAAAAAGCCAGCGGTTTAAATGAAAGCTTGTATTAATGGGAGTGATAGTCTAAGTAGAAAATTAAACACTGCTGATGAAACTATTATTGTTTTGAGAAAGAAAGGGAAACATATTTAATAAAGAAATCAATAAAACCTTTAGCAGAAATGAGTAAAATCACATGAGAGGGTTTTCTGGATGAAATCATTTTAATTTGTAATAGTTTATCATGAACTGAGGTGAATTAGACTGATCTGTTGCTTTTCTGAAATGTACTGGATTTTACCGAATGATGAATACAGTAACTGCTTTTATTGGTTGAAATATGTGCCAATAATTTAAAATGAAAAAAGTAAAAGTAATAGTACATTTATTTACTGAACAACATATTAGGATAGAAGCTTCTTTTATTTAAAACTACTCGGGGATGTGGAGCCTATATACAAACCAAATACTGAGCAGATTCTGGTAGATTCAGTGAAATAGTAAATGTTTTTGCTTATTTGATTTGATCCCTTCTCCAAAACTGAATAGAAGTAGAAACAGTAATTCACTGGTCCAGTGGTTGTGGTTTTTCCTTAACACCTGCTTGATTGTCTGTTTCTGCTTTCTGTAAGCCTTTTATTAAAGTTACTACTGCTGAATGAGTAATATGGTTTTTGGTGTACATTATTACTACTTAACTGTGTACCTCCTCTCAAGCCCTATTGCTTTCTTCTCCAAGAAACATGATTCTGTAGCCTCTTGCCTGCATGAACTGACTTCCCTGCCCTTGATTCTCCATTGTGCAGCAAATCTTACTCCCCTCATTCTGATTTAAGAGGCACTCTGGTCTCTAATCCAAAAACAGAGCAGTAGATAGATGGCCCCAGCTTTCATTTACCTGATGGCACATACACCTTAATTAAGCTATTCTATCTGTACACAGTTTGTTTCAAGTTAAAATGTCTGTTTAATTGTTCCTGGCTCTGCTCCAGTTGCAGAACTGACTCATTCATTACTGCATCATATCTGAATAGTATTTATTTATATAGTACCTTTCACTCATACTCAAAGTACTTTTTATATATTCGAATTCAAATATGTATTCAAATATATTCCAACAATTTAACCAGTCTAAGAGTGGTTTAGAGGCCTTGGCATCTTCCTTTTATGTATAACATCTCTATCTTATGGACACTGTATTAATGGCCCTATAGGCAGTGTCCAGTTTCACTGCTGAGTAAATGACTGAAAACAACGTAATTTAACGTTTTACTGTAATTAAATTAAATTAATTTTGTCCACACAAACACAGTTTTGCAAGTGTAAAAACACAGGTTCTTTGTAGTTGTTGTCATAAATGCACGTCAGATTATCAAAAGGGTTCATCCAAGGTATGTAATAATATTTTAGGACAAGAGGGGGCACTGGCGCTAATCATGTCTTCTCCCTTTCCCTCTACAGAGCTAAAAAGATGCCCAATGAGGGCAACTGACTACTCTTTTTCCAGTCACGAGCCCATAAATTTCAAGACAAGCTTTTCTGTTTTGCTGGCTGAACCAAAGGAACCAAACTTATTGTGAGAGCTCCAGAGAGGTTACCTTTGTGTTATGTTTAATAACCACGCCTTTGAATGCCCTTTTTGTTTATATTTGTTAGTCAAAGACTTTGAAGTAAACAGGGACAGCCAGGTTGGCTACGGGCATCCCAACATTTCTTCTGTTGAATTGTCATTCCTAATATAGCCACATCAGGTTGTATATCATTCAAGTTGTACCTGTCAACTTATGCCTATGATTTTACTATCTGTAACATTATTCCATTTTGTTCTAATAATGGGACAGTTCAAGGTTTTCAGTATAATCAAACAATGTAAGAATCAGGGAAAATTGGAAATTAAGGTCAAAGTTGTCTTATTTTCAGTTAAGACTTAAAAATGACAATAAAGGCTCAGAAGCAATGTCTCAGACTGGACAGTTAACTTTGTGAGCTGGAATGTTAAAGGCCTGAATCACAAATTAAAGAGAAAGAAAGTATTCTCTCACCTAACAGGTCTAAATGCTAAAATAGTATTTTTACAGGAGACCCACTTATTAAGCAAGGATCAGTTTCGACTGCACAGAGACTGGACTGGCCAAATATTCCATTCCAGCTTTACAAAGAAAACTAGAGGTGTGGGAATTCTTATACATAGAACAGTCTCATTTGTATTATCAGATGTAGTATCTGACCCTGAGGGGAGATATGTGATTGTCATAGGTAATTTATTTAACTGTAAAGTGATTTTAATAAATATTTATGCACCCAATGTCGATGATAAGGAATTCATGCAATATGTATTTGCATCCATTCCCAATGAGAACACTCATAAAATTATAATGGCTGGGAACTTTAATTGTGTTTTAAATCCAGACCTAGATAGGTCTCCTGCCACAGGGGTGATGACATCCAACACTGCAAAGACAATTACACAGTTTTTAACTGACCACAACTTATCAGACCCCTGGAGATGCCTAAACAGAAAACTCAAGAGCATATTCCTTCTACTCACCAGTGCATCATTACTACTCAAGAATTGATTATTTTCTTGTAGATAACAACTTCTTGCCTACGATTAAATCTTGTAAGTACGGCACTAATATTATTTCTGACCTTGATTTTGGAGCTAAAATCACTATGCCCCACATACTCATCTCACAGATGGCATCTTAATCCACTTTTATTAGCAGAAAACAAAATGTACAGAATTTATAACCAAGCAAATCATTTTTAGAGACAAATAAACCCTTTAGAGGTTTCTGCAGAAACACTCTGGTACAGGGCCGAATTAAGACGAAATTGGGCCTGATGCTGCAGCGCAAAATAGGCCTATTTTTTCTCGGTATTGGTGCATGTACATTCAACACTCACTGTACATGCGCACTCAGACCGACCAAGGAGCCTTAATTACTTGTGATGCAACCAGCCAGCCTTTATTGACCATGAATAATAATAATGATGTAGTATCATAGCAACTTGAGATTAACATCAAACTATGTAACATCAACATTCAATAGCAATTGTCTGAAAAGTGCATTTAATGCAGAAAACCTAACAATGAAATACACAACATTTTGCAATTCTCTTACAAAACAGAGTAAGAAAAAATGAATTTGCAGAGACATTGGGTCAAAGTGACTCAGTTCAGGCTTTTGAGGGAAAAAATTTGTCCACGATTTTAATTTCATAATAGACCAGAATCCTGTTGAGGATTTAAAAAATTCTAAACATCCATACCAGGCCCATGGGCCGGCTTTTAGTTTTACCTTTACAGATAACCATTTAAATAGCCATCTATTTTTACCGTACAACTAACTTTCAAGGTGAAAAATTTACTACATAGCACTTACTGTACAATAATAAAGTGGCAAGAATCCCCAAGATATTGCAAAAAACGCAGCTAAATTACTAAGTAAACTGTTTAATGTAAAATTGATAGCATTAACTTGAAATCTTCGGTTAACAATAAACACAACAACGTTATAGTTACGTCACAGCGCAAAGAACAATAATAACTGTATACTGTAATAAGTAACTCTGTGTCTAGGCGTCCGAAAGTTGGACTCCAAATTTCATTCTAAGAATTATTTTGAGGTTAATAAAGCAAAGGAAACCTGTTCAGCTTATGGAAAGTTCTCGTCTGTTTTCATCTGGGCCTATTTCAGGAATGAGCCTAATGCTGCAGCATCAATAGCACCCAACTTAATCCGGCCCTGTTCTGGGAAACCCTGAAGGCCTTCTTAAGAGGACAGATTAACCAAGAAGGTATCAGAGCTAATCAACGAAATTGTTAGAATAGATCAAGAACATGCCAGGTGTCCAAGTGAGACACTTCATAGGAAAAGGCAGGCCCTGCATTCAGAACTCAACCTCTTGACAACTAAAGAAACTGAACAACTCATACTTAAATCAAGACATCATTATTATGAACATGGAGAGAAATGTAATAAGATCTTAGCTCAACAAATCCACAAGCAAGAGGTTCGCAATGCAATCCCAGCAATCACCAACACAAATGGAGACAAAATCATTGACCATAAAAATATAATGCACACATGCAGGCATTTCTGGATGCATTACATATACCACAAGTTGAGACTCTTAGGGCAGAGGAATTGAATAAACCTCTGGCACTTTTACCTCTGGTAAAAGAAGCATTAACATTTGGAGTAATTTTTCGTCTCCAGTTTTCCCCTCTATATTAATTCAAACTACAAAATAATTTCAGAAAATCACTGTAAAAAATGACAGAAAATCAAATGGGACACATTGTTTTATCATCTTACAAGCTCACTTAAATTATTCTCTTGAGAACTGCATTTGTGACACGTGTTTCATCACAGCCCCAAATAACTTAATCCTAGAAAAGAAACATTAACAAATTAAGTATGACTTTTGTAGAATGAAGTGGATAAATATATTTTACCAGTAATGGCGCACTGCACAATAACATGCAGTGAATACACCTGACTTTTGGTTTTCATAGTCTTTCTCTGTATGTTTAGCGTTCATTTGCTCAGAAGTTGAAGTGCTTGCTGCTTCCTGAGCAGCTCTACTTTTCTCCACCCTAGCGGCCTGCTTCTTCTCTTCTGTCATCGGCATCTTTTCATGTTAAAACTGATTAAGTCAGTGTTTGTGTTGCAGTTATTTAGTACGTTTTCTTTAATTTTTCACTTAAGCTGGCACTTAGTGGTAGGGGAAGAAGAGGTAGGGGAAGTGACGGCGAAGGATGAGAATGGTGCCTGTACGCATGCGCCACACAGCCGCCCTGCAGATTTGAGTTGATTCTACAATAAAATGAAATAAAAATAAAAAAGAAATAACCTTGGTGGTCAATCATTACCCCAAAAGCAGATAGTAGACATCAGTATATGTAAGTATATAGTATATGTGTACCATTGTTCAGGTCAATACATCAAACAGTTTGCACGCTACATGTGATTTAAAATTCTAGACAGACAAACAAACAGCCACGGTAGCGTATTATATATAAAGATATTTCCGTTACTCTACAGAGTGTGGTCAAAAACTTTAATAGTGATAAAGACAAATAAAAATATTTTTGGTGGAAGCATTTGTGATGCCATGACACAAAATAAAAGGAAAATTTAAACTGTTGCATGAAAAGCAAAACAGAAAAGTGAGGCTTAGAAATGAAACCTTGATAGTTAAAATCTGATAACAAAATTTGCATGTATTCTATTGTTTTTTTTAAGTTTTCTTTTCCTGAATTTGTCACTGATCCATAACCTCACCTACGAACCAGGTAATGAATGTGGTTCAAAATATGCACCTAATCATAAGCTTAAGTTAAGAAATAAGTAGGCAGAATTTTAATCCATTTCAGTGAAGCCAGAAGTAATACTACTGACCTCATGTGTTAGAGGTTCCTGTTGGGATGAAGGTAACATGGAATAAATTTTGATTATACACAGATAAATTCCAAATTGCAGTGAACAACCAAATAGCCCCACATAGGCTAGATGAGTTCGTGGAAACCCTGTGAACCACTTGTGACTCACAGATGACTGTTTTAATTTTTTTAATGTATTTTAACCAATTGGTTTGCCAAACAGCATATGGGATAATTTGCCTAGGGTACTCCTATAAGAGTTGTAGAAAATGCATTTTATAACCAAAACAGGAAAAGCACAAATGATCTGAACTTGTATACAGTATTCTTTGTATACTCCAGCCATTGCATATTTACACTCCAGGTAAATAACTAAGTTGACACACAATGACACATACAGTATATTGTTTCAATTGATTTTAGCCTATGTTTTAGATTAAGCATGACAGCTAGGGGAAAGATTCTCTTTAGGTTTAAAAAAGAATGACTTTTTAAATTAACAAACAAACCTAAAGCTATATCTAATATCATCTATTTTCATCACTTTAGGGACCTATATTTTTGGCGACTGTATTACCTGGAGGTAATGTCCTTAGTGTGAGCAATAGCAATGGGACCAGCTATTAATCCCTCAAGTATGGAACATGAGTTACCTCACCTGGTAGTTGTGCAATCACCACATAGACACAGTAGCAGAAATTGAATAATTTCTATGAGATTTTAATGATTACCAACCATGCTACTTTATCATCTGAAAATTACATTACCCACAAACCTTTTGGTCTCTTTTGCATTTTTAGAAAATACCTATCAGCAACAGAATTTCATAAAAAAATACTTCTACACATTAATTACAAGATATTTTAGCTAATGACATTTCATACATTTTTGGCAAATGTAAAAGAGAAAATGATTCTTATTTTGAAAGAGAATGCTTATAGAGCTAGAGTCTGGCCACTATTGTTGGAAGCAATTCGCACAATGAAGTGAAAGTGGTTTCATTTCTACATTGTCTCAAATAGTCACAGGCTATTCATGTTTTCAAGTGGTTTAGATACAATTTTTCAGTTTTCTGATAATTCTCAAGAGAGACTATAACCATTTCAAAGTGTCTAAAAAATAGTAGACTAACCGGTAAGAACAACACTATCAAGCTAAGTGTGTTCTAACATTACTTCCTTTGTCTATGGTTTCAAGGAAATATTGTATTTACCTGAAACTTGATCATACTGTTCTTCAAGATATCCACTGCTTAAATACCTTCCTCCTAATTTTTTTTCTTTTGCTGGCAAAGTATTTGCATTTCGCAAACAATCTCATTTTTAGGGAGGATCTGAACACTTGCCAAGCGTTTCAAAGTAGTTTGTGTAAGTTTATGGCCTCTGTCAAATATAATACAACAACTGCCAAGTGTAATAAAACTAGGTATTCACTCTTTTGCTAACATCTAACTTAATCTGGACTCTTTCTCACTAAAATGAATTTCCCAGGAGGTAATTAGTAACAGCCTATAGTATTTCATATTTAAGGGGATTAATGAATCATAGCTCCAAGCTAAAACTTCTTTGTGAGCTGTATTAGTAACAAGCAGTAAATGGTTTTGTTTTCTGAAGGAATCTCATTAGCTTGAAAATTGAGAAAGATCTGAACGTGATCCACTAACTTGGGAGTGGCCAGTATAACACCCCCCTTTTCAGACCCATTAAACACTGAATTTGTGGTATCCATGATCTTGTCACTTGGTATGCTGGGTTCACAATCATGCTTCAGTTCTATAAACTAATGCTGCCTGAATAGTGGCTTTACACTTCTCTAAAGTACAATAAGACATAACATAACATAACATTTTTAAATCTACTTAAATCAATCCAGGGACCATCTCGGCAAAATCAGGGGATAATTCATGAGACACCACTTCGCAGTGACATGATACTGTATAACTAATAATTTAATTAAAATGGATAAAAAATAATGGTCATCAGGTATACATATACTTATGTCTCTTAGCCTTTTCAAGGTTTGAGACATATTTATGGGTAACGGATAAGTCTGATATTTTGAAGTTAAAAGTTATTTAGTCACAATTGTGGCAAACAATCATTTGTCATTGTTAAATTAAGCTGATTCATAAATTGAAGATAAGCATGTCTGCATGCTATGAAGAAAAATTTATTCATGGCTACACAGAATATCACAATAATCTGCAAGGAAAAGATATGTCTGTAGCTATTTAGCAGTGGAAGTTTTAGAAATGTGTGTCCCTGAAAACAAAAAGAGAAAAATTCCTATTTAAATCATTGCAATAAAAGCATGTTTGAAACTTTAGTAGTCTTGAGGTGAAGGGTAGTCATGAAAGGAACCCAAGTGAAGGTGAAAAGAACCAATTTATTTAAAAATGGAATATTTTCAACAAGAATTTCATTAAAATGGCGGGATCTCACAGTGATAAAATATATTTTTCAAAAAACAGACTTTTTCAATATGTATGCAATTTAAAGAAGATAATTAGTCTTCACCCTGCCTGGGGTTTGTTTCCTGCCTTGTGCCCTGTGTTGGCTGGGATTGGCTCCAGCAGACCCCCGTGGCCCTGTAGTTAGGATATAGCGGGATGGATAATGGATGGATGGATGGATAATCAGTCTTTGGGAACATACTTGATTGCAAAATGGACAGAGCAGTAGGTTTCATGCATTATACACCTGAGTGAGTAAGATAGTGATTCTACAGAAACTACATTGTGAATTGTATAACATTTGTTGCAAAAACCTCACAAGCAGAAGCCTGTCCTTGTTTCTAGACAGAAATATACAATCACAGAAAGTGGGTAATTGCATTTTTCAAACCACATTTTAAATGAAGGATTAAATCGATGGAAAACTTCTATTAATTATATACTGTCCATGTTGTCAGTTTTACATAGTATTCCTCTCTCATTGGAAATATTGTGTGGGCCCAAATAACAAGTTAGTTTGTATAAAGTCATAATTTGTTATGTGGTTGAAGCTGGCATCCCATTACCGCATATTTTTTACAGAAGTAAATGTCATTCTTGGAAAAATAGTGCTGCACAATTTTCTGAAAGTTACAAAACAAAGAAACAAAAAACAAAAAGCTAATCCTGTTGCTGTAATCAGTATCCAGTGATTACCATGAACCCATTTTAGCATTAATCAGAATGGGAAAGAGAACAGATGGGGCTGCTGGGTCCTTCATGTTTTCCAAGCAATAAAGAAAACACCTACAGTTTCTTGGTTTGAGAAGGGATTAGGATAAGATGTCTCAGTTATGTACAATACATTATAATATTTATTTACCTATCTAATTATTTATACATTTGGGCATCTGGCTGCTGTTTCACAAAGACTGTCGTGACTTTTTTATGTGTATAAAACATTAAAACCACAAACTTGTAAGCAATCATCCTAAAAATAAGACACATACAAATACAAGTTAGAAGAAAACAAATTACTACAATTTATGTTCAGTTATGCATATTTATTACATTGGCATATACTCTTAAAGTGCATTAGTTATATAAAATGCACCTTGTCAATAATTTACAATTTTTGGTTTGTAAATTTTTGCTTATTGTAAACTAACAAGTGAATTTAAGACCTCACATTATAATTATTTCCAGTTAAAGAATTAAATTACTGAAAAAAAGTAAAGCTTTTCACTTTCAACATCTTTCTTCAATTGTTTCAATTACTACATCTTAGTGACAAAAAATGTAGAAACACTGAACGGGAATCATTGATGCCTGTAGTTTCTGATTAACTATGCGGATCGAAAAGATATTCATTATTTTAAAACATTAAGAATTTTTTAACAGTAGTATTTCAGTTTGAATTTAGGGATGTACAGATTGTTCTCATTTATCACACTGCATGAACACCATTTTATGAGAAATCTTGCTTTGGTCTGATCCTGGAAGTACACCAAACAGCAGCTGTGATTCCTGATGAGATGCCTTCATCATGGAAACTTAGTACAGGGGATTTTAAAAATGCAAAACACACCAGAAAATACTGTTTTGGAACATACAGCAGCAAACAGCATCTTTGAATAAGCAGGAGGGTCAATTTCATTTTCATACATCCACTATAGACAAGTAACATATTTGTAAGATTAACACTCTAGTAATTCCATTATTGGAACCATCAATACCAGAGATGATATATACAGGATACAATGCATATAATAAACAACAACTCATATGTTGTACCCAATACTGGGAATCACAGGGAATTATATTGTTAAGAAAATAATTTCACCCTTATGGTGAAAGAAAGAAAGAAAGAAAGAAAGAAAGAAAGAAAGAAAGAAAGAAAGAAAGAAAACTAGATTCCAATAAATGCATAATTTTGAGTGGAAATTAGATTAAACCTGAACTGCTATATTTAATATTACTGGTATGTGTCATGAGGAAAATCAACCAAGTTCATTAAATAAGAATGGGCAGAGTTAGTCCTGTCAATAAATACAGTACATATTAGGTAACTGTTACTAGAATGAGTAATAATAATAATAAAATAATACATTTTATTTATATAGCGCCTTTCCCATGCTCAAGACACTTACAGAATATAAGAAAGAACGGCAGGGTATACAGTATATAGCATAGTACAAACCAAATAAATACATAAAGAAGATTAAGACAGTACTGATTAAGATTAAGAGTAACCGTACTGTATGTATGTAAGACCCACCCCACTGCAGAAACCAGCATCTGCTAATTTCTCACATAAATCATCACCAAGTGGAAATGATGAAGAGGAATTGAAGATGTAGTCAGACACATCCCTACTCTATAGTTTCATTTTCCCTACTAGGGGGGTGCCTCAGAGTACAGCACAATATGAGGATAAAGTTAAACAATTTCCAAAACCATATACTTCAAGTCATACAAATTACATCTTACTTTACGAGACTGAATGTTTTGTGCTCTGTGTATGCTCTGTCTTATATACTGAAATATGTACCTTGACTTTATGAGATGCTTTACCAACATATATCAGTGGAAATGAGCACATACCCAAATTAAAAAATACCTGTGGAATTATACATTGATCATTAGCACAATATAAACTTCCATTCAAGGTAATAACAACATACCCTTTAAGTATAAAACTGCAGCACCTGCCCCGTGGACTAGGCAAAGTGGTCTAGTTTAAATAATCTGTCACTTTGCAAGGATTTTAAAGTATTGTCAGCAAAAAAATTAAAGATATTACTATTGCTTGAATATGAAAAAAGCACTAGTAAAATGAAAGTAAGTTAAAAGTTGAAAACACACCAATGCTTCAAAATCACCTTGCCTATATCACTTGTACATTAGTGTGATACACTTTCCTATTATTGATTATTGAGTGAAGAGTGATCAGTGGGATATTCAGATCTTTCAGTATCTTTTGTGGTCTTAATATGTCCTTTGATGGGTTTAGCCCTAAAAACCCAAGGAAGTTATTGGTACTAAGATCTGAACATCATTATCAGCATGTGCACAAAAAAAAAAACAAATTGTACAAACAATTTGGCGAGTCATTACAATTTCAACAGTGACAAGGAGAAAAAAATGCAGAAAGCAGTATTTGATGTATAAATATTGGCAGGCCCAATTAGTACACTCAAAAAACAAAAGTTAAGAAGCAGAACACCCTGCTATTTTATATAACTCTTCACTTTTCAAAAGTTGGTCACATTTGCAAAGGTAGAATGAAAATTTAGACCTAGATACTTTTGTAGAAAAGGCCATTTCATTAGGAAACTGTATTATACTGCAGTAATATAGACAGAGACCACTAACTGCTTTAATGTTTTCCACTCTGTCAGACATCAAGATATGTTTATGCAAATTCCTTAATAAATAAGGCAAAAGCTTCACAGGTGCTTCACTTCTGGGCTGTTTTTATTCTGGAAAAAGATTGCATTTGTTGCAATCGATGTCCTGCGCTTTGGAATAAGGTCAGTTTGTTAAAACAACACAGAGACACTTTTAACAAGTGGAGCTGTTTTGCCTCATTACTTTGAAAATCAATTGCTAGTAGCTTGAGCTTTTTTTGGATCAAAGGTTATTATGTGTGACTGTGTTTATTGACTCAGGTACGGCTAAAAATGCTTTCCATTTTTCTTTGAATTAAGGACTGTAAATTTCATTATTAAATGCGGGATATTGGAGGGAACATCATTTGATTCTGGTTTAAACAAACCTTTATGCAACAATACATTAACACAAAAGGAAATACATTTTACATACAGTACATGTAATTATTAATAAAGTAGATTCTTAAAACATGTAAAATTAATAACATAATTAAATATTCAGGAATCAGTAGAAAAGTACTCTAACTTCAAAGAAAATAAGATTTTTTTGCCTATCGTTACTAGGAAAAGGTAACTTGAAGTCAGTCCCCCCATTTATTCCAGGGGTACTACTGATCACTCTGGTAACCATGATTTCAGCGTAATACAATAAAATTCCTATTCTGAGATTAATTCCTCCACCTTGAATAATTTCATCATAGTAACAACAATGGAACAGAAAATACAGAATGACGCATGAGTCACTGTCTTGCATCCAAGAGAAGACGTTGAGTTCAAAAGCTTCAAGAAAACCAACTTCATTCCAATCAAAACAGGAACAGTCAGGGTATTCATTCAAATGGGAGCTACCACTTTAACAAACACAGACACAACAAACAAGCAGTAACGGGGGCAATTCAGTGGCCAGATTAGAATGTTCTCTGCGTCATAGGCAACAGATGCATTACATGGAAAGGCTACGAACTCTCAGTTGTCTCGGTGGTGCCGCAAAGCTGTGGTTTCCTCAGTGACAGACAAGCAGTCCCCCACAAACATGTCAACTGTGTTTCAGCGTGCAGTACAGCTGGGAAGGATCTCAAAGGGTCTCAACAATCTCACAACATAGAGAATGAGAAAGAATTATCAAGAACTGCAGTTATTAAAAAAATATGATCTATCTCTGCAGAAGCTCTAATTATCTATACTAAAAAAGTGCGACTGATGGGACTGATTGGTACTTTGATCAAGTTACATCATCCTTGTTGAATCAGAAACAGGAATCATTCACTTTTCTGCCAATATCATAATGATGAATCATTCTGAATGCTGGGGAATTCAAGAAACCAATGTCGATCATTATATATTACTCTATACATTTGTGGACTCTACAAGCTGGGCCTGCTCTATTTAATTGTTTGTGACTTTAAACATAAAACTGTGGTAGGATCTGTGCAGGTCTGACATCATTTTAGTCACACCTACAAGCCGGTTATTGACAGCAGCAGCTCTCTATTATCTAAGACAGAAGTTCTTATGTGTGTTTGGATGGGTTGCTCTTCGTTTCTATTAAAATATATACAGTATATATATTTTTTTTGAGTATCTGTAAAATTTTCTTTTTCCGTTTTTGACAAATAATCTATCTATTTAGATTTTTGATGCCCTGTATTTAAAGGGTGAGTTGTTCTGTTACCCAAAGGTAAAGACAGCTATTTTTTGAATGAAAGATTGGAAGATTAAATGTAGTGAATAAGGCAGGCCAAGTTTGAAACCAAAAAAACTTTTATGTCAGTCCCCAAATTTCTTCATCATGGAAACATACCCAAATAATTGTTAATCATAACGACAGCCAGGTAATGTACAACGCTGCCTTTTATACCTTTGACCTGATGATAACACCGCACATTTCCTGTTGACCTTTTCTAACAACGGCATATTGACTGTCAACAAAAGTTCCTTAAAATGATGGTACCCAAGGGAAAAATAATATGGTATCTCAAGAGAATTCTAAAACATTTAAAATTGTAATAATTATATAAAATAACAAAATCAAATATCAGAAATTGATCCCTTTGGCTACAAAACCCTGTTCTAAGCATAGAGCTTTTAATAAAAGCCCAAGGAAAAATAATAATTAAAGAAGCTGATTATGATTTAGTGATTTTGAATTATGATCTATAATATATTCTACAAGAGAAAGGTGAAAAAACTCAAAGACATTCATTAGGAGATTTTAAAAATCTTCTTAAATCTTGATAGGAAGTTAATGTAGAAGCTTAAGAATTAGTTCTATATGCTGCATATTTATTTCCTAGCTGTAGGTAATTTTTTCACTAATTTGAATTAACTCAAGTGAAATAAAAAGGTTTTGGTGATGGCAACACTTTATGACATGTTTTCACTTAAGCAGATGTTCAATGGCAAAATAGATTAAGCATCTTTCATTGAAAGTTATAGTTATTATAGGTATAGATATTGATAGTTAGAGCTGCATGTCAACAGCATATATACATTTATAGTTGTACAGTATTTTCAAATAGCATGTCTGAATGCTAATGTTTAGATATGAACTCTGATGAAGCTCATGTCTAATTTTAAACAGATAAAAAATGAGTATGTAATGTTAACAAGAAAAAAATGAAAATATTATATCAATAAAAAAACAACCTGAGAACAGAGTCTACAGTTCTCAAGCTTTTTAAAAGAATTCTAAGCTGAATAACGACAAAACTAAAAGTATAATGACCGTATCCCAATGTGGACTTTGTTTTATATTTTTGCAGTGTTTTCATTGTCCTTTAAAAATAATAAAATACTGTTCTGGGATTTTAAGATATGATGGAATTTAATAGTCAGATTGTTTTTTTTTGGGTTTATGACATTTTAGAAGATTTAAAAAAAATATGTCTTCCACGGTGACATTTTTGTTAAAGACTTTGACATGTTTTGCTGTTTGTATTGAAGGGTTGCCAGGCTGTTACTAAGGAGGACAACCAGGAGTGTGCAGTACGTGACACCATTATAGTGACAGTATAAGACTCATTGTTGTACGCTTCCTGGCTCTCCAAGTTTATGGATAAATCATTACAAAAATTTTGGTTATTGACTCGCTACATTCCTCAATCTACAACTTTGTCTCATGTCCTTCTGGTTATGACATTGGCTTATTATTACTTTTACAATCCATCTTCTGATTCCGTTTTAATTTTAAACGGTCTTGGAGGATTTTAACATGCCATTATAACATGAATTAATTCTATTTCTTTTTGTTTTGTGAATGGGCAAAATTCAGACTTTTAAGATATACTACAACTTCAAGACCAAAATTTTACTACTAATTTAGAATATAACTGTATGTTTAAAACCCATTTCTGTGTAAATATACATCTACATACAGTATGAATATTTAAATAAAGATCAAGCAGTGATCAATTTGAAGGAGTCTATGACAATGTTTTTCATTAAATTTTATTCTGAACCAGTAATGGTGGACTGCACGATAACGTGCAGTGAATACACTTGACTGGAGCATTCATAGTTATCATACTCTTTCTCTGTACGTTTAGCATTCATTTGCTCAGAGGTTGATGCGCTTGCTGCTTCCTGAGCAGCTCTTCTTTTTTCCACCCTAGAGGCCTGCTTCTTCTCTTCTTTAGTCGGCATCTGTTTGCGTGAAAACTGATTAAGGCAGTTTTTATGTTGCAATTATTTAGTACATTTTTCTTAACTTTTCACTTAAGCTGGCACTTAAGTCTTCAATCTGCCTCAGGAATAATTTAAGATATGAAGTGGTAGGAAAGTGACAGAGAAGGTGGTAGGGATGAGAATGGCACTCTTATGCATGTGCAACATAGCTGCCCTGCTGGCCGCTGCCGAGAGCTGATTCTACAATAAAATAAAATAAAAATAAAAAGAGGAATAACCCTGGAGGTCAATCATTACCTCAAAAGTGGATAGTTGACGTCACGTAGTATATGTGTACCAAATTTCAAGTCAATAGTTCAAATGGTTTGAAGACAAACAGACAAACAGACAAACACACAGCCATGTAGCGAATTATATAAGAAGATAAAATTCAATTCTATTTTACCAATTCTATCACTGCCATTGGAGTGATACTCATTGTGAGCACTGGTAAGGAAAAAGGAGCTATCCCAGCAGGGACGCCAATTTAAGAGATGGACAATGGGAGACTCCCTCCCTTGGGCCATGTGCTGCTTCTCTGGTGGCGCTCCCATTGATCAGCAGCAGGCCTGCATATGAATTGTAATTCCAATTAGCAGCCTTTCCTGATTCAACACTGAGTTACAATTGAAATGTTTACTGTTTACAAAGCTTGCCATTGCAATCTGTTCAAGAGTATGATTACTACTAAAAAGAATGTTTTTTGGTTGATGTTATTATTTGTAATAACTTACAAATGATTAATCTGATGTTAAAGATAAAGCATCAATAATGTTATCACTTAGACACTTGTCTGATTTACAAGTATCTGTCACTTCATAGAACATCTGAAAAATTTTGGATATAATGCAGCTGAATGTTTAAAAATGGGACTTTACACTGCAAGATAATGGATTCAGTTCCCAGTTCAAGCTAACCCTGTGACCTTAGGAAAGAAACTTATTGTGTAAATGATCCAATTATAGGAAAGTGAAAATAATTATAACACTGTAAATTTAAAGTTTGAATACATGCATTAACCCAAAGAATGAATGTACTGTATTTCCAGATTTGCACATGGGTAGTCATTTATTAGTCTATATTTATGAGGAAATACAGAAATATGTTGAAAAACTTACGATAAAAACTGAGATGCATTGAAAGAGGACCAAAGAGAAGTTTTACCTGTCAGCTAAACTTTGGGGTCCAACAATAATTAACTGAATACCTTTCTGAGGATCATTTTTCAATGAAGAAGAACACATTTTTAACATGCACTTTAAGAAGCAGCTTATAAAAATATAGCCGGGAGCATATCTTAGAGCACTAGTTATGTTTTAATGCTGTGTACAGAACAGATTCTGACTAATATGCATTTAACAATTAAAACAAAGATCTACATGTAGTCAGGCACAATCAATAAGGCAGCCTTCTTTTATGAATAAGTAATCCTTCCAGCATTAGTGTTTTCCTGTTGTCAGCATCTGTGTTATCCCTAGAATTGATATATGAGAAGAAAGAGATAAGTAAAGCTATTTTTCCCTTTGGGCAATGTTCACAGCTAATTTCTGATGAAGCAGAGGCATAATACTTTTTTCTTTTGTTTTTATTATTAACTGGAGGTTATAATACTGTATATAACAGCCTGTTGGCTGTCTTAATCTGCACTGAAAATGCCATCGTTCTTAATTCCGATTTGATTCTAGGAACTACAGGAAGTTCAGTTATATCCATTTACATTCCCTCCTTCTAAGTGCTCCGTTGTAATCCTTATAAATTGATTGTGGCTTTACTCCAGCAGAATGTCCCATATCGTCCGCAAAGTGAGTCATTATCCTTGGGTGACCCAGTGCTTTTTGTGCAGACTCCCAGCAGACACTCAAACAGTCTCTTAGTATCCCAGTTGTCAATTCCTATTAAAGAATATATATATGTGTGTGTGTGTGTATATATATATATATCCATCCATCCATTTTCTAACCGAACACAGGGTCACAGGGGTCTGCTGGAGCCAATCCCAGCCAACACAGGGCACAAGGCAGGAACCAATCCTGGGTAGGGTGCCAACCCACCGCAGGACACCTACACACCAAGCACACTCTAGGGCCAATTTAGAATTGCCAGTCTACCTAACCTACATGTCTTTGAATTGTGGGAGGAAACCGGAGCGCCCGGAGGAAATATGAAATGAAATATTTTTAAAATAGATAAACTCAATAAAATCTCACTTTGCCCAAATATGTCCTACAAATCCTATAAGGAACAGCAAAAACAATGCTTGTTTTTATGACATAACTATTACAAACTTTGCTTCTTTTCTCTTTGCATTTATTGCATAGTTTCATTTCATCCGTATAATTGATTTATGAGTACAAAAACAGCACCATGTCAGACCCTGAAACCATTTAAAATTATTATTGTTAACTGACGTATTACTACCTACAAAGACAATTTATTTCTGTTTGACAGGAAGGGATCTAAAAGTCTCTACTTTACCAAGCAATTATTACATATTTTAATAACCGTTTGTTATAAATTAATTCATTACATTTCAGATTTGGTGTAATGCAGCAGAGATAATGGGCTGCTTCACTGTAGCTGTGTTCCTAAACTCTTTACGTAATGAGCACAGAATCCTCCTGAATAGATGCCTTAATCAGTCTGACTGTCTTTGTGTAGGAGGGATGTGTGAAGCAAGGGGCCACCTCGCAAAGACAACACTTAGGCTTTCGTCTTTCAAGGAATTTTTTATTCAAATACTCCAAATAGCTATGTTTTTTCTAAGGAATTGGAAACTATTTTTTCCATATTCAAAACAATTAATACAGTATTTAAATTTATTTGGTTGATAAATCATCCTTGTCTTTATTAGATTAAGTCTAGGAAATACAAATGTAAATCTACTTCCATTTAAAAAAATCTTTCTAATATTTACAAATTATGGGTTATGTGTTTTTGCCACATTTCATTCTATGTAGTGTTTAACATTGTATCCTTATTTCTTACCATTTCTGGACTTTAGAAGATAATTATACATCTTCAGTTTAGTATTGTGGCACTACAATTTTTGTTATACACACAAGGGAGCATGGAGAGTCAGACGTTTGAATATAGATGCCTTCTAGTAAAAACAGAGACACTTTGCTGATAAGGCAGAAATAAAAAGCATGAGCATTACTCAAACACACCACACAACCCTGCTGGTGAAGCAGCTTAGTGAAAAAATTGAAAGACAGCAAACTTGTGGTATCACAACCAGTGGTTTATAAAGAACCTCTGTCATTCACTATTATACTTCTTTGTGTGTTATTTTTTATTATTATTTTTTTTAATTATTTGATCTGTTTTAAATGAATGCTTACCTTAAACTTGAAACAATACATGCTGTGAGCAGAACTGTAAGTGGAAGGAGCTGGTGCAAAGAAACAACCTTTTAGCATACTTTTAATAAAATGTAAACTACACTGCATGTACATTTTATTTACTTTTAAAATTTTCTTTTTTTATTTCTAAAAATTACTAGATCCTGAGGTGGTTACATTATTCCCCCACAACATGATTTTTGTCATTTTCTATCCATCCAACCTGCTATATCCTACCTTTCAGGATCACGGGGTTCTGCTGGAGCCAATCCCAGCCAGGAAACAAACCCCGGGCAGGGTGCCAGCCCACTGCAGGACACACACACCCACACTAAGGACAATTTAGGATCGCCAATGCACCTCACTTCAGGACACACACAAATACACCCACACACCAAGCACACTCTAGGGCCAATTTAGAATCGCCAATCCACCTAACCTACATGTCTTTGGATTGTGGGAGGAAACCGGAGCACCCGGAGGAAACACACACAGATACAGGGAGAAACTCCACACAGGGTGGACCCAGGAAGCGAACCAGGGTCTCCTAACTGCGAGGCAACAGCCCTACCCACTGTGCCACAATGCCACCCTTTTGTCATTTTCATTTCCATTTATTTATTCTTAAAGAATAGCTTGACAATGTCTAAGACGTTTATAAACAGACTGATCACAAACAATTTTTTCATGTATCAGTGTAAATGGGGTTTAAACATGAAAAAGATTACTGCCAAAATTAAAATATACTTATAATTTTTGATCATACTTTTGGCCTAAACTGAATTGAAAGAAATTTAAAGCTTATAGATCTTATACATTATATATACTGTAATATCTGCAATTCAACCCTGACAGGATGAAAAAAAAATATTTAGTCTTTTTCAAAGTTTAACTCTGAGACATTTAAAAAGTTGTTTGTAGTCTAAATACATTGTCCACAGAAAATCTAGGAAGTTCATGTTGCAAGAGTCTTTCAAATAGTGTTAAATGACATTCTGAAAGTAAAACAAAATAAAAGATGTTAACCCTAACACTAAGATGTATTATGATGACAGTTTTCCTTTTCTCTAACCTTAATTAAAATCTCCCTGAAATACACATAGTGTGTACTTCATCTTCATTGTGCTGTAATCTGATTGTGACCCTCCTGACAATACATTTTCTTATATTTAATAACCCTGTATTTCCCATTTTATTAATTATTATTTTTTTTTTTGCAGTTAGCAATGTTTCTTGTCGCAAACAGCAGGCATAACAAGACCTATGTAGGAGATATTAATAAAGATCTTAAATACAATTCTTACTGTGGTAGTCATTCTTTTATTAGAATCTCTGAATATCAATGAATACTTCAACATATTGTCAATGGGAATATCCAGATGTGTTTCCTTTAAATAAAGGGAACACATTAAGGGTGGGTAGCTGATGCCACAGTCCTGTACAGCCTGAAAGTCAGCGACGTGGAAGAAAAACTGTGACCCTCAGAATCTGCATTGAACCATCTTCTTCTAAAGTGATGTGAGATACTTTATTTCTTCCCATTTCTAAATTTGTGCAGTACTTGCTCTTACAGTAGTTCAAGTGATTTTGTGCGTCCTACACACCTGCAGCTTCATAGATGTAAATAGACATTCTTTCCACAACATTTCCTTATTTGCTCTGTCTAGAAACATAATGAAAAGAAAGCTAGGTTTAAGTCTTTCTACATGGTTTTGTTAACTACATAGGAAATTAAATCTTGGTGAGTGTTTATATTGATTTGGATGATGCAGCCAATTTCAACAGCAACATGTGCAATGGTAATATTAATCAGGAAGTGGTGAACCATCCATTATACAGCATACTTGTTCATTCATTTACTCACTCAGGCCAGAAAAATGTTCAAAGAAACCACAGTACCAGGAGGAAAACTCTTGCAGACATGGGAAACATCGAAACTCTACATAGAGCGTGAGCTGACCAGAATTTGAACCTTGGGCTCTTTAGCTGTGAGGCAGCAGAACAGTGTTATGTCATTGTATTACTCTAGATATTATTACTTAAGTAATTACCCATGATTAACTAAAATTGACTTATTTACCAATGACAAGTCTGTTAATGTTAATAAGTACAGAATTAACCCGATGGCCAGGTCTTACAGTGTATAAAATTAAGTATAAGTACACAGCATGTTATTGTATCTCTATCAAGAAATACATCTGCAAGTAGAATTGCTAAAAAGAATACTGCTTACACAGTGAAAGATTAATGAGATGTTTATTTTTAGGGAGGCACTTCCTGGCACTCAATCAGATGTTTACATATCATATAATTGATTAAAGGTTTGAAAATTAATATTTTAGTTTATGGGCTTTTAGGTGACTAGAACCTGGCAACCATGCCCATGCTGCACTGTAGTGAGTTTGGTTTTAGTCTCAGCAAATCACTTATTGCTTGTTTTTCATAGTTTAATTAATTTTGAGATAAGGTAGTTGTTTAACTTCCTTAGTGTTTGACACGAGCATCACTTGGGCTGTGAAAACAGTGACAAAAGCACTAGTCCCGAATGTCACTCAGGCAAAGCTATAGGCGTGTTTCGTGTTAGCAGTAGACCTGAGAATTATTCAGGCTGTAAAAGAGCTAACAGCATTAAGCCCTAGGATTACTTGTTCAACGGTATAGGCATGTCTTATGTAAGCATCATGCCAGAGTTTTACTTGGGCAATGGTGTAGAAGCATCTTCATATTATAATGGAGTCTGGTAAGAAACATTTTTCAGAAGCCCAAGAGTTGCATGCTCTTGACAGTGATACAAGCAGTGAGGCTAAGGATCCACTTATCAGCAGTGATGATGAAGTGAATCTCTCTTTAGGAAACACTGTATATATACTAGTTGTGTGTGGTTTTTGTGAAAAAAAACAACCCAAAGACTCCCTAGCAGTTTTATTATAATGGTAGAATTGGAGAGGTGTCGCCTAACTCTTAAGAATTAAGCAGGGCAGAGGATGTAGACACACCTGTGCTTGCTGCCCCACTGGCTTTCATAAGAAAGCACAACTGACACCATATCTTAGGTGTATCTCTGGCATATGAGTTCTATTAATCTTTGTCTCGAGAAAATACCTATAGATAGACAATATTTAGTGAAAACTTTAAGCTTTGCCCTCTGTTGCAGAGGTGTTTTACTTACACGTTGTTGTGTGGTAACATTTGCTCCACATAGGTCTTTTGTAGTGAGAAGTGAGGTGCATGCAAGTGCCAAAAAATATAAAAATGCATGTATATGCCATCTAGTGGCTGTGGTTGACTGTGAACAGAATGGACGGCTCCACACACACATACACACACACAGACAGGTCTTTTGTATATATATATATATATATATATATATATATATATATATATATATATATATAAAAATATATACTGTTGCATAGTTTACTGTCAAATAACGCAAAGAGTAAGCGACACTTGCTTCAACCTTATTTGGGCTTATCAAGCGTACACACTCCACTGCTCCCCTTGCGGGGCTCGAACCTCGGACATCAGCAACAAAATCCCTTTACGCTGCGCCACGGCGTGTGGTTCGTTTATTTGACAGCCTGTAGATCAGAGTAATTATATTCATTGCATTAGTAGTCCAAGTCTCGACCTGATTGTATGGGTGGTTACCTACTGTACCAGTAATGCATGTGGTTGGTCTGCCATTCGGCAAACATCCACCACAAGGCCCTCTTTCAGTTGTGAGAAGCAGATCATGGAATGTTGCGAAACACGTGTTTCGCCCATATTTGGGCTCATCAGGCATACACACTCCACTGCTCCCCTTGCGGGTATCGAACCTTGGACGTCAGTGTCAGAGACAAAGTTCTTTTATGCTGCGCCACGGTTTGTGGTTCGTTTATTTTGATAGCCTGTAGATCGGAGTAATTACATTCATAGCATCCATAGTCTGAGTCCTGACCTGATATATACAGGGGGTCCTCGGGTTACAATATCTCGACATAAAACGTTTCAAGTTTACAATGCTCACTCCCATAAAAACATAAAAAAATTGAGACATGAGAACTAATAAAGGTAAGGATTTTTTTTTACACTCATTTTTTGTTACTACAGTACACTGTACAGTACAGTATATTTATGTCCTTTTCTTTTTCTGTGGCTTAGTTGTGTTTTTATGTTCTAGATTATGATTTTGCAAATGTGTTAAGATAGGTAAGTGACTTAGGCTAGAGTGTGTTTCGACTTACACCAAAATTCGGGTTACATCACTGTTGTAGGAACGGAACTGTGTTGTAAGCCGAGGACCCCCCATATATATATATATATATATATATATATATATGTATATATATATATATATGTATATCTATATATATATATATATATATATATACTAATAAAAGGCAAAGCCCTCACTCACTCACTCACTCACTGACTCATCACTAATTCTCCAACTTCCCGTGTAGGTAGAAGGCTGAAATTTGGCAGGCTTATTCCTTACAGCTTACTTACAAAAGTTGGGCAGGTTTCATTTCGAAATTCTACGCATAAGGGTCATAACTGGAAGCTATTTTTCCCCATATAATGTAATGGAGTCTTGAGTTGGAGATGGCGTGGGGGTGGAGTTTCGTGTGACATCATCACGCCTCCTACGTAAGTACGTAGAGAACAAGGAAGAACTCCAAACAGCGATGAGCACAAAACGCCATTTCACAATTGAGAAGGCAGAAAAACATTATGAAGCAAATGATGCATACAAGCATATTCATAAGTACAGCTACTGCGGAAACAAAGCACGGCGTGAACCGTAAGTTTATATTAAATTAAGTTCATAGACAGGCTGCCACTAGCGTTGTAATTTAGTGCCTGCCCATATAAGGCCGTCCATCAGCGGCAATCCAATACAAACACTGCCGGTAAATATTCACGGTGAAGGACTGTGCTTATGCAGAGGAAGATGAGATGGTCAGGGTGGTGTTTGGCACAAACTCATTGAAACTGCGAGAGAAACTTTAAGCGCCGGGTCTTAGCTGACATTACACGAGATGGCACCAGTACAGCTGGGAACCTTCGATGCAAGAACACCAAGCGGCTCACGTGAACTGACGCAATGCGCAGACAAAAAGCAACAGTTCCAAAGAGTGCTGAACAAAAACCGAATTACACAATTGAGAAGGCAGCAAAAAATATGAAGCGTCTTATACATACAATCATATTCATAAGTGCAGCTACTGCGGAAACAAAGCACACGGTGGAAAAAGTGAATGTCCTGCTAAAGGAAGACAGTGTAAAAAAACCCGTGCATGCAGTTTGTCACATCACAGATAAAAGGAAGACGAGCTGTTTATTGATGCAGTAAGGAACTAATCGATGAATGAAACCTCTTATCTTTACAACGATTGACAAACACGGAATGTAACTTGAACACATCCTACAAATACGAGCCTGATTGAAAGAAATAATGATAATCAAATCCTTGATGACAGCAACATTCAATAACACTCACAAAACAATTACTGTATATTGACAATCATGTTACGTTATTTTTAAAATGTTCCCTTTTCTTTTTCATAACTTCTACTTCTCCACTGCAGTACACGGGTATATATATAAATGTATATATATACCCCGATCTACAATACATACTTTAGCATAGACAAGCCACACGCTGTGGCTAATTGTAGAGTCTTCGCCTCTAACGCCGACATTCGAGGTTCGATTCCGAGAGGGTGTACTGACTATGTACGCGCTACCGATTCATTTTACCTTCGATCTCCTTGGTTTGGGACGTATGAAAAATATTAGGTTAACGCAGAATCATGTTACGTTATTTTTAAAATTTTCCCTTTCTTAGCACAAGCACAGCTGAGAAGCTTCGATGCATGTACTCCATAACGTTAAAAATAACGCATTTAATCACACTTTCAATTCCAAGCAAACGGAACTTTTGTCAATGCATGATTTCCTGGTACATCCATTACACTGATGCACACATCACAGCTACAAAAATGTTAGAGTCGGAATAAAGCGCTCCTACGACTGATCATTTCGACTACCCGAAAGCCTTGATAAAAGCATGGTTTTGTGCACACTGAAAAGCAAGCAAAATTAGATGCATTACAGAAAGCGGACTTTGTGGCTCTTACTGGGGATCATTGGACTTCCGTGACCGTTAGTAATTCTAAATACATCTAATTACAAAATGTTCAATGATCACACTGTTTTAGCCTAATGTACAAAATAATTTTGGCTAATGTTACTCAGAGTTTAAAGAGTAAGCTGGTCAAATTACCTTTTATGTTTCTGACTTATTTTTTAAGAAGAAAACTGCACTTTATGTTGAAATTTTGGTTATTATTATTTAAAGACAATACTATTCTGAAAATGTACTTAAAGTACTTAAACTACCACTTTATTTTTAAGTCTGCCCAATTTTAACCAGGGATGATATTTTTGTTTCTGTTTTGAATTCAAATGCAGTTTAAAGTTTTTTTTTCAGAAATTAAAACAGCTTCAGTTTACAATATTCATGTCCATGTCTATTATTTGATTCTGTCGCCCACTAAAACCGTTTTAAATTTAAAAAAAAAAAACATTTGCGATTTGGGGCAAATTTATGTGTCGATTACATACGATTAATCAAGATTAATTCTTACACAGCCTCTAATTAATTGGATTAATTTTTTAATCGAGTCCCACCTAATATATATATATGTAGATATATATATGTAGATTTGTATATATATGTGTATATACAGTATATATGTAGATATGTATATGTTGTATATACAGTATGTATATATATGTGTGTGTATATATACAGTATGTGTATATATGTATATGTATATATGTATGTGTGTGTGTGTATATATATATATATATATATATATATATGCCAGCAACACTCATGACAATGACAAAACAATTACATTAACAATCATCTTACGTTATTTTTAAAATGTTTGCTTTTCTTTTTCATAACTTCTTTAACACACTTCTCAGCTCATGAGCGGGTATTCTGCTAGTATATATATATATACTGTTTATATAGATATCTGTGTGTGTGTCATCTATTTGTATTTGGTAAAATGGTGTTTGCTGGTTTCCATATTCACAGCTTACACTATCTAAATAGAACATTTCAAAACTAAACTTTAACACTAAAACAATTAAAATAGATTTAATCAGCCATCCTTCATTCATCCCAGGAGACAGTGTCTTAATCTGGCAGCCAGTGCTCACTCATAGGAAAAAAGAATCAATGTGTTCCCAGTCACAGCTGTTCCTATCATTAAATAGGTTCTTCAGATAAGCTGTTGATGCTAATTTCACTGTTAACCCAAGAAATGAAGTACTTATATAGAGGTTATATAATCAACAACAAAACTACCTCATTGATCTCTGACCAATGGTCAAGTGAGTTTCATGTGACATTATACTGGTGTCATAGTGAGTGTGCTGTGAAATGGAATGATGTGCTGTTCCAGGACTCAGTCCTGTCTTGTGACCTTTATTCTTCTTGGATCGCCTCTCTCTCTATGTAACCCTGTAACTAAAATGTAGACTCAGAAGATCGATAGATGGAGACATATATAGACCACCCAAGAAGTCATTTTGAGTTAGTTAAGTAGGCAGCAAGTGTTATTTATTTGTGATGAAACTCTATAACTATGAATATAAAAAAAACTCAAAAAGTGCTGCTACATTGTATATTTAAATGTAAAATCTAATAAAAATTAACAGTAAATAATCAGTCTATCGATTTTGTCAGCTTCCTAGCCTAATGATTGTTTTATTATAAAAAATTCTACAATGAAAGCTGAATTCCCCTTTTCTCTGGGCATTCTCACTTGGCCATCGGTGGTGTTTGTTCCTTTAACCTCACATGATTATGTTAAATAATGTTCCCTGTGGCCTATGTAAGGACCTTGAACTTATTACAGAGCTTTTAATGTCATCATAGAAAACTAAATTATTCTGAGCGAAATCTTACTTCTGCCCAACATGGCTGATGGGGAAGTAAAATCCTGCTTTAATGCAACCTCCAGGGCCTAATTATTGTCTTTCGGTCTTACACTGTAATTTTTTTTTTATGAGTGTGTTGCATCAAAGTTTGCTTGTCCACCACGACATCTTGCATCTTATAGTTCCAATCCCTATCCTCAGTCATTATCATATGTTCTAGCCATGCCACATGTTGGTTTTCTTTACAAACACTTGTGTGTTATGTTGGTTTGAAACTCTAAACTAGTCCCATATTGGTGTGTGCAGTTGTGGACAGTGTAAAAGCCACAACTCATTTAAACAATCATACAACCACCCATTGGTTCAGCCAGAAGATTTGTCCTCTTTCTGCTTGACCTACCAAAAATGAATGTGTAAACTGCGTTATACAGTAGAAGCACTGGTTGGAATACAACTTCTAGCGGTATCAGGAATAAAAGAACTTTTAAAATTTTGTAAATGCAAAATGAGATCATTTTCAATCACCTTTACACTATTACCATGCACATGTGGATTTTCTTTACAGACATTTGTGCAATATACCGATTTGAGGCTCTAACCTTTCCTACCAGGTAACAACAATCAGCTGGGTGGGCTGCATAGACTCTTTGTTAGGATGTAGCATCACCAAAAAAGCAAACATGGTTAATGTGCCTCCAAATATTACAAACCAGACCAGAACCCCATTTGGTCTGAGCCTCAGAAACATGCCTCATTCCAAGCAGCCTGTCTCCAAACTTAAAAGGCAGGCTTTCTGGCCAGCACAGGTCCAAAATGGGGCTCACACAGTACATACTCAAACAACACAAAAATGTCCTTTAAGGTAGAGGTTGACTATTGTGGAGTCAATTCACCCTTGTTAAAGACCCAACGGCAATATGGGGTTGATGAATATAACAGCTTTATTGGGGAAGAGCAATCAGACACCACAGCCATTGTAACAATCCCATGAAACATAGCAAACCTATTGTAACTTATCTTGACATGAATTTAGTCAATTTAACTAAAGGCCACCACGCCTATAAGCTTTGCGCTATAGTAAAAACACATGGTAAATCTATGGTATTTCACACAAAAATGAAACAATATTCCTTACTTTTAATGATTTGTTAAATAAAGTAAAGGAAGAACAAAAACTGGTAAGACAGAGAAAGGAAAGCACAAAGGAAACAAAAATGGTTTGCCTAAAATAAGCAACCCAAAACAAACAAGTCTAATCCAGAATCCTAAGGCAGAATCCAATAACAGAGCAAAAAACAACTCAGAAACCAGCAATCCAATCTATACTTACATAAAGATCCTTTTCTTGCAACACTTAACAACTCTCTCCTTGATGTGTGCCCTTAGCCAAAAGGATGGTCCTGTGGATTTTTGTTTGTATTCAGCATCTAATGCCCCTTATTTCAGTGCCCAAGTTTAGTCAAACAAAAGTGATAATTTCCACTTGCCCTGCTACCACTTTTCCATTACAGTATTTGAAATGTGAAACCTTTCACCATGTGCATCACTGACTACACCAAGATTAGCAGGGCAGAAGTCTAAGTGTAAATGCAGAAAATGAATCTTTAGCAATATGTTGCACTTCATGGATATGTATTCTTGAAGCATGTTGTCAACCAACTAGACATAGCAATAATTTGGTACTCTGTAGTTGCCAAGACAATTCTAACACCCTTAAAAGTGTTCCATGTGATTTCCTCCAGCCCCAATAGCAGAACTTTGAACCCCTTTTTATTGATGATGTGTCTGATTTGTGCACCAATAAAAATGCCTTCTTTAATATTGGTATCAGTTATTCAAGGAAACATCAGTCTCAAATATCAAAATTCTTCACTTTCCTTGTTCATTGCTTTCATGAAATTGTTCATCATTACTGGTCTTACATGAAGAGGAAGTAAAAATATCTTTGTTGGATTGATGAGTGGTTTATGTGGTACAAGTTTCTGCCCTGGAACCAATGCTTACCAATTGGCCAATTCTTTGTAATATAAAGAGACTCTTGATCACAAATGAAACAACAGTATCTGGTATATCTGAGCTGCATTCCTAGTAGCAGTGCTTCTACTTTTAGACCACCACATGTGTCACGGTTGTAGTTGTTATACTGTATATCTTTCTATATATATAAAAGTCAATATATATTTGTGTGTATGTATATATGTTCCAGCATCACTTCCGAAAGGCTGTAGCAATTTTCATGAAACTTGGTACACATGTTTCTCATTGGTCGACTAAAAATACTGTAGGGTGAAATTAACCCTAACCCACCCTCTTCTGGGTGATCTTGCGTTCTTGTGTGCATGTTATCATCCAGTTGACACTCGGAACGACCACCAGAGGGCGAACTGGAGGCCAGCATTCTTTATGTTTGAGCACGGCAGCTCCCCTGATGCTTTTGAAATTAAATAGAGCTGGCTGGTTCCGAGCGTCAACTGGATGATAACATACATACAAGACTGCAAGACGAACACATTAGTGAGTCTTCATTGTTTGTTAATTTATTTTTATTTTTAAAGTTGTTTTTTTTTTAATTATATTTTTCTCAAACAATTAAAAAAAAACTCTTTATTTTCCTCCCAGGCAATGCTGGGAATTTCAGCTAGTATAGAATTTGAGAGAAAAAACATAAAAATAGGCATTTGCAATAAAACAGTATGTGATAGGAAAATTTAAAGGCATTTTTTTGTGATCATCAAGCTAAACTCCATATGATACACTTAAAAATGCTCAGGAAGCAAAATGTTCAATGTCCGGCCATATGAGACATTTACATAGTGAAAGGGTTACAACATAAACAAGCAGCAAACACCATAGGGACTGCTTGCATATTATGTAGGAAGACTTGAATCCCATATGCTCAGTATGGTAGTCCTCATCCATATTCTTAGTCTGTTATGCTTGTTAACCTTCTTAGGTGTCAGCTGCCTTCTGCATTTTTTTCTTTATGCCTTGTTCTTCTCAAAAATTACAGCTGTGTGTATGCATGTGTGTGTGTGTGTATGTGCAGTAGGCTGATTTAGCTCTTAGCTGAAGTTTAATTATGAATTCATGGTTCTGCTCTTACCAAGTCTCATCATGGATTGGGGTTCTCTTGTCAAGATGCCTCAGTTGCTTTGAGCATTCCCAATTTTGACCCTTTTCTGATAGTGATTTGCATTCTAGTTTCTTGTTTTCTGAATTATAACCTAACAGACTTGAGATTTTCTGGTTTGAATTTCTACAGACATTGATTCTTAACCTCATCCTCTTAATAAAAATAACATCAGTCATCTAGTAAGCATTATGAAAGGAAAATTTGCATGTTTGTTTTTTTTTTCGCTTACCTGTCTGTTTTGTGACACCTGTGAATTCCCACAGGTCTCAAGTAGGCTTAGCTGCAATAGTGAGGCAAATGGGTATATGTGAAAGACTCATAGTGGTGTCAGGGGGGCTGTTACAGCTCCAGGTGTCATTGCCATCATTAGAGAGCCAAGCACCACATTTCAAGATAGATTAAGTTTCCAGATGATATATAAACTAGATGTTTGTACCATCCACTGAATTTCTGTCCCACTGATTGGTCTGTAATATCCTTTAGTTTTGGCTCCGCTGACTTTCTGATTGGGCTACTGCCTAAATGTGGCAGCCCTACTTTATGATTTTAGAAAGTACATACAAAACGAATCCCAGATAACTCCCCTTAGAGGCAAATATCTATCTATCTATCTATCTATCTATCTATCTATCTATCTATCTATCTATCTATCTATCTATCTATCTATCTATCTATCTATCTATCTATCTATCTATCTATCTATCACACAGATGCTGTCACAGATCATTCAGCTAGAAATTAAATTAGTAATGTAAACTTCAATTTGGAGGAAGGAGAAAATATTATGTAAGTGCCATCTAACTCCTTATCTAGGATAGGATGAATCATAAGTCCAGAAGACCAAACCGATGGCCTGTACTTGTATTATGAGATAGTAAACATTTTATAAATAACTGGATTCTATAATTTGTAGCTAACTATGTATGTTTTGATTGACTCAGGTGATACAGAATGGCAGCTTTCATTCTTGGCACAGTTTCAGCTGTAAACCTGGGTTTAGCTTTGGTAATTTGATCTCCTAATCATAGTAGGATGGCTTGCTTGGAAGTGGGTATGTAGGGTTTTTCACAGAAAAACTCACCTGTATTTTGGGTTCTACATACCAAGAACACCTCCTTTTTCTTGACTTACAAAATTATTTGTTGACTTTCCTTTCTGATGCAACATAATAGAAGAATAAATAGCTTGTATACTGAAAATGTGGTCAGAGTAAGAGCTATTGACGTCTTTACTCTTTACCAAAAGCAAAATACACTTGTTGATTCCGCACATGATTAAACTATGAAGGTTTTGGGAGGTGTCGATCTTTTCGAGGGCCAGCTTTACACTATTTCCAGTCCTGGCACCAAGGCCATTCAGTCTAAATAAAAATAATTAAGACAAATGTGTTCATTCATCCATCTAGTAGTACAGTTATCTGATATTTTATCTTTATAGAAAAGAATGGCGGAACATTTGTGCTGTATACTTTTTTTGTTTTTCATTGATTTTATTGTAATCACACAATATTCCATACCAATAACTCAAGTTTTACAAAAAATAGGTTTGAAACAAATCAACCCCCACCCCCAAGAAAGAGAGCTAGACCAGCAGAGTAAAACTTTAAACTAGTAAAAATAAGTAAATAGATGAATTAATAAGTAAATAAACATAAATGGAGAAGAAAAAGAAATGGGGAGAGAATTCTAAAATGTTATTGATTAGATCCTGCTAGGTTTTGTACAAAATCCTCTAAGTTTTAATTAGATTTTTTCCAGTTAAATGCAATTACAGTTTGTTTGTACTCCACTTTAGGCCCATCTGTAAGCCCACCAAACACAGCTGTTAATGGGTGAGGAGGGATTGTAACACCAAGTCTGTCTGAAAGGCATTTAAAAATTTTGGTCCAGAATGATGTTCATCTGGTACAGGCCCAAAATATGTGGCCCCATGAGTGTGGAACTTGATTGCAAACGTTTGCAGGTTGGATCTTGCCCTGGAAACATTCTGGACAATTTTAAAAGAAAGAGATGCACTCGATATATAATTTTGAGTTGAATAATTGTATGCTTTGCACATGTGGATCTCAAGTGAATTCTGTGCATTGCTACCCTCCACTCCTTTTCCCACTGTTATCTTGGATCTTTGAAAGGGAGGGACTGTAAAATGTTAAATTATATATTACAGAAATACTGTCTGAGTTCTCAAGATTGATCAATATTTTTTCTGACATAGAGGTAGGTGGGAGATGAAGAAAATTGGGCAGGTTCTGTTTAACAAAGTTTCTACATTGGTTCCATATTCTGAGTGTAGCACAATTGGGTTGTTAGTATATTGACGATAACTTGTATTTATTGGGGTGCAAAGCAATGAATATAAAGAAGTACTTAGGGATTTTATTTCTATTGTGGACCAAGCCTGTGTATGTTCATCTATTTGTGTCCATGTCCATGTTTTTATAGCTTGTATATTTGCTGCCCAGTAATAAAATTGAAAGTTAAGCAGAGCCATGCTGCCTTCCGCCTTAGGTCTTTGTAGGGTTGCCCTTTGGATATGTGGATGTTTTAAATTCCAAATAAATCAGGGTGTTTGACTTTGTGGGTGAATATTACATTAAACAGGTGTTGAAAATTTGAAGCTAAGTGTCTGCCTTTAATAAATCCAGTTTGATCTTGTGATATTACTGAAGGCAGCACTTTCTCCATCCTTCTAGCTAGGACTTTGGAAAATATCTTAACATCATTATTCAGAAGTGAAATTGGTCTGTATGATGCATCTATACTAATAAAAGGCAAAGCCCTCACTGACTGACTGACTGACTGACTCACTCACTCACTCACTCACTTACTTATCACTAATTCTCCAACTTCCCGTGTAGGTGGAAGGCTGAAATTTGGCAGTCTCGTTCCTTACAGCTTACTTACAAAAGTTAGGCAGGTTTCATTTAGAAATTCTACACGTAATGGTCATAACTGGAACCTACTTTCGTCTATATACTGTAATAGCCTGCAACTCGGTCACCGTGTGAGGCGGAGTTGCGTCTCGCATCATCACGCCTCCCATGTAATTGAGTGCCTGCTCATATAAGGTAAATATTCGCGGGTGAAGGACTGTGCTTAGCATATTCATAAGTGCAGCTACTGTGGAAACCCTCCCTCAGCGAAAGTGCGAGAGAAACTTTTAAGTGCCGGGTCTGAGCTAAAACCATGGACATCGCAAGATCACACAAGATATTTGCGAGATACAAGTTTAATGAGAAGACGCAGGGTATAAAGCCTCGATGCTAAAGACCTGGCAAAGTCATGCCTTCTCTGCTGGCCTAAAAAATATCTGAATCACAAACTGATGTTAATTATATTTTGTCCATGAATACTTATTAAATAATTCCAAATAGTCTGTCCGCTTCCTTTCATAGCTTTTCTAATGGTTGTGCTGCTTCCAGACATGTATTTTCGTATTAAAGCACTAGCAAAATACCCGCGCTTCGCAGTGGCAAAGTACTGCATAAAAATTTTTATTAAGAAGAAAATTAAACCTTTTTAAACTGAGGGAAAATATGCCAATAATTATTTGTTAAGGATCTCTTTGTATACCACATTGTCAGTTCGGCCCTCTGGTTGTAACATGACCAAGCTATGCGCTGAGCTTACTCTTGAGCATGTAACTTACAGTTGGCCATGTGAACAGTAATCTTGTCTCAAATCTCACAGCTTGGATTGCTGCTGTCATAATCGGTTTCAGTTTCATGGTTTGTTTCAGTTAGGAAAGTATTTGCAGGATTTGTTGTGTTGAAGTGACATTCGGCATCTGTCAAGCGTTGTAAGCACACAACCGGTTTCATCGATAAAATCACATCCAGCTTTTGAGAGTTTAAACATTCATAAACATCAAAGTGTCCACTAATGAAATCGTCACCTGTGAATCTAAGATGTTTAAGAGGCATTGGCGGTTGTCGAAAGGTGTAAAATATTTGGCCATTTCGGTACACTTGAAAGCGACAACCGAACAATTCAGCGGCAGCTCACTCAAATGCAGAACCATAGGTGAAGGGCTTAAGCATTTCACTCTTATAGTGCTACTGTGTAGTATGTTATCTCCTGTACCGTCATCAGTCCACACCTTGAACCTGTCCCAGTCATTCAATACATAAGACACAATGTTCCTCCGGATATCAAGAGTGAGCCTGATATGGCCGTGCAATATGTAACAAAGAGAATGGAAAAGGTAGGTGCCATCTCCAGGCATGGAAACCACTCGGTAAGTGATAGTTCTTTGATCGATAGTGATCACCTCGATAGTCATGTTAATGGGGGTTGGAATGATAAAGGAAATGGGTACCTGAGCAATGTAAAGTAAGTCTAAAATACCTAAACAATAACTATAATTGTAATAAACAAACAATAAAACAGCGGAGAAGCCGTGGATTAAACAAAAAGGCTGTAGTTATCAGTAGGGAGACGTGAATCCTGTGGCGAAGCAAGAAAGGGAATGTAGAGACCGGAGCGACGGACAGTCTTATATAGGCAGGCAGCCAACAACGTGGGAGGCGTTCGGATGGGGGACCCAACGCCACCTCACACGGTGACCGAGCTGCAGGCTATGGACAGATATATGTACGTAAGTAGGATTCAGTTATCGTTGGGAACCCGTGTACCAAATTTCTTGATGATGGGCCCATAAGTAACAAAGACCGTTGAAAAGTTATATATGGCAGCCGACAGTGGCATCATACCACCGAAATAAGCATGTACATTGGTTTCGGTTAGTGCAGGGAAGCCGCCTATCAAATTTGGAGAAGATCGTGCCATAAATAAGAAAGTTCAACATGGCGGACGTTGTTGACCGTGATGACCGTTACGTGTAGAATTTTGAAATGAAACCTGCTTAACTTTTGTAAGTAAGCTGTAAGGAATAAGCCTGCCAAATTTCAGCTTTCTACCTACACGGGAAGTTGGAGAATTAGTGATGAGCCAGTCAGTGAGTCAGCCAGTCAGTGAGGGCTTTGCCTTTTATTAGTATAGATTTAACCAATCACATTTCAGCCATCATTTGTTGCCAGGCAGAGAGGCCTTCACAATCCGTTGTGCAGGCCCTCTAACACAGAATACATGTCTATTAAACTGTTGCTTCAACCAATCAGATTTTGAGTTGGTGTCAGTAGGGCCCTCTAGCAGGCGTACGGCAACGTCACTGTATTCAGACCCATTGATTGGATAGAAGCCGATATGAGGAACTCTACGGGGCCACTGAACGCACCGCAGGCGCTCCGAGTGCAAGATCCTCGCGCACACTACCGCAAACTGCATGGCAGGATTCTGGACAATATTATTTTCCAGACACAGACCAGATTTCAAGACAATGAAAAACTGATGTTTGTCACGCTCCTCAACCCCCAGAAGTTTCGGGAAAAACAAGAAAAATTTCCCGCATGCAGCCTTCTCCAGTTTAACACAAGAGCCACGGGGCAGTTTTTGATCTGTCTTGGCTAAAAACAGAACTGACTGTAATGTATGCCATGGATGATTTTGCTGGAAAATCTCCCACTGATCTCCTTGACTTCCTTCATCATAAAAATCTGAATGAGAGCATGGGGCAGCTGTTCACATTGGTATATTTGGCGGTGACCATTCCCGTGTACACTGCTTCTGTCGAGCGGACATTTTCAGCCCTAAAGCGAATTAAAACTTATGCCAGAAATACGACAGGGCAGGTTCGACTTTCAGCATTAGCTTCGATGGTGATAGAAAGGGACTTTTTGATGGAACTGAAGCGCACGAATAATCTGTACTACAGAGTAATTGAACTGTTTGAGGAAAGAGAGGAGGATGGATTTTGTTTACAAATAATCTGAATTTTTGGTGAGTAAAATGTTGCGAATTTCCTAAATAATATTGCAAGTTTATAAGTTATTATTGATGTTTTTTTATGTGTGTCGTGGCTGTAGCTGCAGTAGAAAGGAACTTGTTCACCCCTGGATTGTCTGTTCAATAAAGGCATTTATTGTGGCTACAGGAGTTATCTATCTGCGATGCAGCAGCTCTTTATACTGTATTTCTGCATATTAAGATGGTTTTTATAGCCATAAATTACTTTTTGTGGGGCGGGTTCATTCAGACGGAGCACTACTGAAGGCCTAGGTGTGAGATGCACGGTCCGCCACTGGACCAGACAATACGTAAATTTGATGAACATTACAACCCGAAAATAAACGAAACTGTAGAGAGGTTCAGATTATACTTCTCCCAGTGCGTCTCTCTAAATCCTCCATTCGGGAACTTGATCATAAGGCTTAATAATTGTGGAAACTTTTTCTATGCTGTCGTTTCTTGTGACTGAAGACAGAGAGGTAGAATTAAAGTTAGTAAAAATCTTTTATTCATACACACCAGGCAAAGGTTAAATGACAAAGAAGCACAGTCCTAGGACACCTGCCCTTCGTCTGGCCCTAGTGGTTGGTGTTCCAGATTTTTATTAGGGTTTTTGTCTTATGACTTTAGTTACACTAGTATTTCAAAATATTTGCCTGAATTAGCATTACCAAACCCTAAAGGTGGAGTACATCTGTTAGTTTCTTAGTTTTGGAAACCAAACCCGTGGCCTTCCATGTAGAAGCCCAGAAACAAGAAGTAGCACTTGTCACATCAATCAATCAATCAACATTTATTTATATAGCACATATTCATACAAAAAAATGTAGCTCAAAGTGCTTTACAAAATGAATAGAGAAATAGAAGACACAATAAAAAATAAACATAAGTCAATATTAATTAACATAGAATAGGAGTAAGGTCTGATGGCCAGGGTGGACAGAAAAAACAAAAAAAAATCTCCAAAGGCTGGAGAAAAAAATAAAATCTGTAGGGGTTCCAGACCAAGAGACCGCCCAGTCCCCTCTGGGCAATCTACCTAACATAAGTCAAACAGTCCTCTTTGTATTTAGGGTTTTCATGGAAGGACCTGATGATGATGGTCATGTAGACTTCTGGCTTTCAGTCCATCATACACTATAAGCATGCAGGGTCTGCATGACTCCTGCCACATACACCATAGAACATGCTTTCTGTCACATACACCAGATTTGTCAAGCACAAGTTATTGACCTGTATTTTTATTTTTCCACGCAATCTTATTGTTACACCTTCTACGTGCACCGAACCATCCTTATTATGAAGTCTTCTTTGCTTTACCACTGGCTGCTTCTTTCCATTCACCTTCCTAGCTCTTTATTTAAACAGTTTTCCTTCTCACTTTTCCGCTCCTTCGCTGTCTTCTCCCTTTTCGTTCAAAATACACGCCTCCTTGCCTTTTTACAGTCAGCTCCCTTTACGTCACACTATGGTACGTTTAGCACAATTTAATACCAGGAATGCTTGTTAAACATCTTACATTCACGAGTAGCGATTTGCCTAGTGAACACTTCGATGAATGAAACCTGTTATCTTTACAACGGTTAACAAACACGGAATTTAACTTCATAACAACACGTCCTCCAAATACGAACCTGTTCGAAAGAAATAATGATAATCAAATCCTTGATGACAGCAACACTCATAACAGTGACAAAACAATTACATTGACAATCAGGTTATGTTATTTTTAAAATGTTTCCTTTTCTTTTTCATAACTACTTCACACTACTTCTTCGCTGCGAAGCGCGGGTATTTTGCTAGTATTGTCATAAGTCCTTATTTTGTTTAGGAAAGACAGCAATTAATGCTTGGCGAAAAGTTTAAAACCCACATTTTAAGAACCTTTTCAAGGCAAGCAATACTCTTTTTAGCTGAATTTGCCAAAATGCAGTTTTATGCTAATTTGGGCCAACTTGGTGACTGGAGCATGTCCTGACATTATGTCGTCTTTGGCTGCAGGGTTTACACACAATGCTCTAAACAGTGAATTGTAGCTTAAAAAAACAATTCACATTTATTTATCAAACACAAAATAAATAGTTTTAAAGATTCAGATTATTTTAGCCTCTAAAATTACATCAGATGACATAAACAATTAAGGTGGGTTGAGTTGCTGTAGAAATGCTGGCCTCAAGCTGACAACATTACAAGTTGGTTTACATTTTTTCCATGAAGCAAGTATAAGAATTTATTGCATTTGCCAATTACTACTGCCACTTCATTAAAGGTTTTAGATCAGTATTAGTATCTATTAACTCATTTAAAAAAGAGGCAAACATACTATTTATTTTGACCCAGGAGGTTCAAGAGGCATTTGATTGCCTGAAAATAATGTTCAGAAGACCCTGCACTACAATATCTAGGTCCCACCATTCAGCCTAATTTCTAGGGTGATGTCAGTGTAGATGACACCATTTTCCTGATACCACTCAGTGGCATTCTTGTGGTTAGTGTTGATGTCACAGTCCAATCAGTACTCCAGCAAGTTGCATTATTTTTAACATTTGCTGACCACAACGAGAATATTATGAGTACTGGCACCAGATATATAACATGGATTCCTGTGCACTATGAGCATGCATACTTAGCCATGTGCTGCTGCAACTATGGCTCAAAACAAGTTTTACAGGATTCCTGTGTCGTGCCTTAGAAGAGACAGGTGAACCTTTTCAGAGAAGAATTGGGTGAAACATGTAAAAGCAAACTAAACAAACAAAAATAAAAATAATGCCCAAAACCCAGACAAGAGGCAAGGATCAAAGTTAAAAAAAAACAGTCAAGGCGTGAAAACCAGGAAAAGAGTAGCAGTTATAGCCTTTTATTTTAAAGCATTGTTTCCGCAGCTTGGACAAAGAAAACAAGCTCTTAGCAGACTTTTTATCTTGTCATGCTGATGAACCAGAATGAAATACTGGACATGACCCAAAATTCAGCAACAAAGATGTTAAAATATATCAGCTTTAATTAGAAATGTTCAAAACCCCAAATATTATACCTGATCAAGGCTCTCTTCCTGTCCCCTCCCCACATTAGAAAATACAGAAGGCCCAGCAAAATAACAAAAGTGAAAGGCTTACTACTTTTTAGAAGGTGTTTCTTACTTCTTGATTGAAGACAAAAGTGCAAAGCATCTGCGCAGACCCATGGGAAGCAAAATATTTGTTCCAGCTGTGCCTGGAGCTGCAACTTCAAGCAATGGAATGTGGCAATCCCACTCTGACGCTGTGTGGTATTAGTGACACTTGCAATATGTGCCTTAAGACTGGAACTCTGCAAGTGCAATTATCTAAATTTTTTTAAACTATTGCTAGTTTGTCGTAATTTGTTGTATTTTATTTGTGGCACTTGTTCTGTCTGCCATTTTTTTTGTTAAAGGCACTGTGGTGCTGTGGTTAACACTGTTGCCTCACAGCACAGATCACATTTTTGTACCTCAGGGATACTTAAAAGACCATTGCACCATTATAATTTATTCAAAAAGAGTTCAGTTCCTTCTTCCTTAATGACTTAAATACATTTTGCGAAGTTCCTGAACATTTCTGTGACTCTCTCACACTCACATCGAAGGAAACTCCATGTGGTTCACTCATTACTACTTGTGAGTTCTTATTACACACACCGACAGAATGTGGGCAGCAATGAGTTCACTACAACTCCAAAGTTCTTTTGATAATGCGACTTTTCAAGTACAGTATCAAACTTTGTGTACTTGTATTACAACATTTTTCTTGTATTTCTTATATTTTACATTTAATTACAATAAACTTTATCCAACAAATATTTGCTAAAGTCCAGGTTTATCTGTAATGATTTTGTTGATTTCAAGGGATTTGTCAAACCATATAGTTTAGTGTAATCAACAGACCTAACTAGTATATTAGCTATATATGCATCCAGATTATTTATATAAATTAAAAAGGGCAGCAGCTACAAAATGGACTCCTCCGGGACAATACACCATCTGCTCACTTCTTGTAGTTTGATGACTACCCTCTTGTGAAACAGCCTTACTAAATCAAATTTGTGAATTACGTTAACATTGCAGGTAGACTCTAAAATGAGCCAGAATGAGTGAGTATATACGTGCAGCTGGAATAGGCTCTGGCTCCCAATGGTTGTGAACAGATAGGCAGATTACATGATGGATGAAAGCTACATAATATGGTACAGGCCACTATAATGAAATGGTGTTGTTGCTTCCTTATAAAATTCCAAATCCAAAAAAAAAACCCACATTGACTATTCATTAATAAACCCATTCTGGTCATGTGTTTTTTAATTTTTTCTTGTGTAACATGTGCCCCCATAGTCTGCTTTACATTACTATACAACTTGGCTTAAAAGATAGATAGATAGATAGATAGATAGATAGATAGATAGATAGATAGATAGATAGATAGATAGATAGATAGATAGATAGATAAGATGCTATATCCTTTGTCCTGTGGTCTTTTATGTCCTCCTTCAGGATCTCAGCTGTAAGGGAGTTGCCTTAAAAAGCCCTTGTGGGCCTTCCTCAGCCATGCTGAGCTCTCCAAGTTTCTGGTTTCCTTTCATGGATGTGTCTGGGTGCTTGTAATTGCAGTGCCTTCTTGCAAGGAATAAAGAACTCTCCCTGAGACACCTGGAGTTCTCAATCCTCCTTTCAGGGTTCTCTCTGTACTCCCTGATTGATCAATGCAAATATTTCGTGTGAATTCTGAGAACCCATTTTCAAATTTGTAAAAGAATATTTCACTTAGCTGAATATAAACATGATATTTGATTGAATGCATTATGGGCTAATAAAACAAAAATCCTCTATGACAAAGAGTGATATCTATGGATCTGAGCATTCGTTCAATATATCATATGTAGTCACAGCAGACAGGAAACCTCCTTAAAGTGGCTACAATTTATTACAATACACAAGTGCTGCCAAGACCAGGTTTGAGAGTTTTTGCTTAAGAATAATTAGAAATTTTAAGACCAATTGATATGTACATCATCATTGAAAGCATGTGGAATATGGTCTTTAACTAGTGGTGCTATTTTGCTGTATCCTAATGGTAGAGAATAGTGAAATGCAACTGCTTGCAATATTTTCATGTACCTTTTGGGAAAGCAGAGGATGTGTTAAACAGAGCCTCAGATGAATATAACATGAACTGAAAGAGCTTAGCTAAGGCATGTGTCTTTCCTTTGCTACTCTCAGAAACTGTGAAAAATTAGAGGGATGTGACAGCAGTGATTTCAGGGAGATGATGTTTCCTTGCTTGTTTGTCTTTACTTTGTATTCCTGTAATTACTTGGTGTATTACTGTAAATGGAGGAGTCGTGAAAGGCAGCAATTAAAGTTGTCCTTATTAAAACACAGATGCCCAAGATCCTTTATGTGATGTTAGCAATACTTCCAAGTAGGTGGATTAAGATTAACATAAAAATGAGGCTGAGCTCTAGTACTGCTGCTAGGAGAAATGCAAGATTTACAGCAAAGTGTAGCATCACTTCTGAGAATTGCAGGTAAGGCAGAGACATGATATTTTATATGTATTGTTTTTATTGTTTAGTTAAAGGTAAAATGTGCCCATATTAAAAGGTGCAGTCAAAAATAAATGATGCTTATGTTTATCTCTGGTATTACAACACATAAAAAATATTATTTACTATGCTATTCCTTAAGTAATTGTATCCCAGTATATAGAGTTGATAGAAGACAAATACAGTAAGTCCATTTAAACATTGTAATGATCCATCAAACCTTCTATTTGCTTTACTTAGTGGGAACCAATAGGGGGCATTGCAGCACTTTAATTCCCAGACACCACAGCACAGACATAGTTTCAGATTCCAGTAAAGAAATGTATTGCCACAAATATCTTAGTATATTCCAAACTTCCAGCAATATGGCTCTCCCCTTCTCCATTCCACCCAGGTGAGCTTCATCCGACCATTCTCCTGACTCTGACTCCCTGGGTGAAGCAGACAGATTTCTTTTTACCGGACCCAGGAATATTTCCAGTGCTATCACATTGCATCCAAAAATCTCTTCCGGGTCTGGTGGAACCTTACCATGTAGAGTTTGCCTTCAACAGTACCCACCTTGTGCTACCCTGATGGCCTTTGCTATGACTCACATAAAGCACGGTAGGTGTCCAAACTGAATGCATGCCAAAGTGATTTCACCACCCAATGTCCTGGAGAAGCACATGGTCCTTGAAAACAGTCTCCCCCTGCCCATCCATTATAACAGCTTCCAGACCAGGAAAGGTACCACTAACCAACTTGGCTGGGACGCCTATGCATTCACATCCTTCCATTAAAAGGTCATCCCGACCACGGAAAGAGCCATCTATCCTGGCTGGGATGATAGCCAACCCATGATGCCCATTACACCAGATTAGGGGGCACTGTAACCAATATTTATTAATTTAATATGATTGTATGCTGTTTTATGAGCCACTAAACAAAAATGTCTGCAGACCACAAAATAACAAAAAGCCAGATTAGTACTCCACTAACTGCCACAAGCAATCCTCAACCTAGTCAGCATAGCCCAAAAACCAAAAGGCAGGTGTTCTAACCTGTACAGGCTCAAAATGGGGGTCAGGCTTTTAAAGTTCAGAAAGCTCAATAATGTTCAAAAAATATCCTGTAAGGGAGAAAGAAACCATAAACCTTTGGTCTTCAGGACAGAAAAAAATTAAGTTCTTTTATATTTACAGAAATGGTTAACATTTGAAAAGAACACAAATGAGGCAGGGAAAAACAGAAGGAAAAAATTATATAAAAAGGATATGCATATTGTCAGCCAGCTGGTACACTGAAAACACTGCTGATATGCACTGTGCATTGATCAGTGCTGGTACTACACTTAAGATCTGAAAATTGTGAAGTGCCAGTACTCCGTACCGGTGAGTTGCGACCCACTTCAAGTCCTGCCTAATTCTACAACAATCAATGATACTCTGGAGGACTTTAACCCTCAGCTAGAATATACAGGATGAGGGTGGTCCCAGCTCCTGTGGTTCACCCCCAGAACACAAGAGATACATGACACATATAAAAACATAGAACAATTACTTAACAAAATATTCATTTAAAAATGCAGAAACTTGAAAATAAAAGTATAAATAACTCTTGGAAAATATTTAAAAAACAATAAAAGATAAAATTAAATGGCAACAGACTTGAACTAGGAATTAAACATTGGCTGTATTGTAACAATATATATGTGATCTTGCTGCTCCTAAGATGTTCTGTGTTATTTGTAGGCATGGAAAAGAGTGCAATATTTTAAATTAAACCTGAGATACTAACAAAAAGAGACTGTTTAAAGACAATGGAAAATTTGCTGCCATTGAGAATTGTCTATTTGTGCCTTGCTGCATTGGCAGTATAGTTATGAAATGGTGAGTGCCTTCTGTCACTAAGGACGTGGACTCTATGCACAGTTGGGTCAATTCGTATGTCAATGTTGGGTCAATGAGTATGCATATCCTCCATGTGCCTCTGTACATCTTGGAAAATCTGGCATCCTCTCACATTCCAAACATTTGTACTTTTGTTGTTTATATAAACAAGCTTACAAAAAGACCCATTTTCTGGACTGGATCAAAACAGGGCACTGTTCACTGTATTCTCACAAATGTGATGTGCTTGCACGTCAACTTCTCCATCTCCAGCAACTGAAACTGGGCAAGAAATGGGGATTATTCCATCTTGATCTTAAACGTATGCATCTCTCTTTTTTCAGTTTATTTAACAGCATGCATTTCCACCTTTCAAACTTCACACAATTTTTTGTACATAATTAAGTTTATGAACACTTTAAATTACAAGTGAAATTATTATTTTGTTACTTTCATGCAACATGTTATAGTTAAACTTTTAGGCAATTCATATTTGCTTTCTGTAACATGTAGTGCATTTAGTAAACGATTTATGTTTGTCTGTAGAACAATTAGGTCAGTAGAACATATAGAATCTATGTGGATTATAATCACTAAGCACTTATGTTCAGATTGTCTTTACTACAGCTTTGTTTTGAAAACTATTTTCAATTTGAAAGTTTTGATGACCTGAAAGACGTGTGTACCCATTGTGGTATCCGGCTGGGTCTGGAGCCTGGCCGGGACACCCAGGAGGACCAGAGGAGGGCTTGTGCCTCCTCCAGACCGCGAGGGGGCGTCCGCCCTGGTTATGTTGGGGGCCTCGGGTAAAGGGCTTGGAAGCCCAGCCCTGTAGGGACCCGTGGCCACCGCCAGGCGGTGCCCCGGTGCCTGAATATCCCTGGAGTCCAGCACTTCTGCCACACCAGAAAGTGCTGGGGGTAAGACGACAGGCGACACCCAGATGGATTCTGGGTGCGCAGCCGGCACTTCCGCCACACTGGGGAGTGTCTGCGGATGATTGCCGAGAAGCAGCTGGAGCCCATCCGGGTTCCTATTTATAGGGGCCGCCTCCCTTCGGTCGATAGCGGAAGTCGGGTGGAAGAGAGAGAGGACTGGAGGCGGCCAGGAGAGAGAGGCATTGAAACTGAGAGGCCTGGACATTGGGTTTGAGGTGCATGTGATTGTAAATATTTGTAAATAAACAGTGTGTGGTGGATCCAACGATGTCCGTCTGTCTGTGTCCGGGTTCAAGTTCACACCATCAATCTTAATTAATTTCTGAAAGACAACATCTCTAAGCCCCTCTCCCTATGTATAGGTGCCATGTAGAGTTTTGTCTTCTTACCACTGCTTTGTTCGTTGTAGACAAATGTTTCCATTAGCAATGTAACTTTTATAAGAATGATCAATTTTATTGATGACATCACTTCTTTGGGATCATCTCAAATTATGATGAGTCTGCATTCGAGAAGCAGCTAACTGAACTGGTCAAAAGGCATTGCCCAAATAAAATAGAATTAAATCTCACTAAAATACGTGGTGAACTTTCAAGTCAGCCAAATTTATGCATTTATACATTAATGGTTTATGGATGTGGAGGTTCATTGACACTCCAACTTCCAACAATTATAACAAGAGAGGCTAATAAATCAATTATGTCCTAGAAAATTCACAATGAGTTGTTATTTTTGGAGGTCAGGTTGTCTGGTGTGTCCTAACAAGAAATAGCCCTTTTTGACTTTTCAAAACACTTCTTGTGATTCACATTTATTTGTAGCTTATCTTGGGTTCTCCCAAAGCTTTAAAATTGAGTAATACATCATTTCTGCCATTTTGTTTTTTCAATTGGAGCCATTATTTTGAGGGTTTAGAGTTGCTTGTTGCTATATTAACAAATCCCACAATGCAATTTGACAGGTTGATCATGTCGGTGCAACTATATAAAGGTCACGTTTTGAAGCTCAAGCTTATCCGTGATTGAATTTATTGGTGAACTAAAGTGCTATCTTTATGAAATATTAGGATAAGACTCTGTACTGTGACTCAGGGTTAGTATTTCTGGTTTGTTGTTTCACTCTTTAACCTCTCATTTAAATCCTTTGCTGTGTTTTTTAAATTTGTCTCTTCTCCAGGTATCTCCTCATAAAGCTTTTTTGGTTTTCAATTTGAAATCAGAACAACACTGTTTAGTATATCACTATTACTGCTGATGACAACAAGCAGCTAGAAAGAGTGGTGCTCACCATTTCTGAAATCACATGATGATATCTCCTTTCTGTAGATCCATTGATGTATGCCACATTCCTCCTCAGGCCACTTATTTATCATTTAGAATCTGTTTTTGGACCAGGTTTAACTTAAAGTTACAAAATTCTTCCATTTTTTATTGACATAAAAAAGATTTTCTATCCTGCTTATGCTGTGTATGTTTTGTACTAATGTTTTATTTGCACAGACCTTACCATGATTGATTCTATGCAACTTGTATTTTGGAAATAAAATGAGCAAAGATGATATATTGTATCACAAAATTCAATTAGATGTCAGAATCAATTTGTTCAAAAAGTGACCTGACCTTTGCATTTATTATCTCTAAATTGATTAAATGACATAACCTGAGCTTGGCCAGATGCCTAGCACTTTCTGAGAAACATCAAACCCTTTCTGATCTCAAATGAAGGGCAGATTTGTTGTTTACTGTCTTGTCACATTTCTCATATTTGTTTCCAAAAGTGACCCAGTTATGGGGCTCCTGACAACACAGAAAAATCAGACACAGTGCTGCAGGAAGAAAATAGAAATAAGAGCTAAGTTTTAAAGTGAATGTCTTTGTTTACTTATTTTCCTTACCAGATTTCACCAGCGGTTAAAAAGTAATGTCAAAAGATAATAGTGTAGAAATAAGTGGCAGACATTTCTCAAAAGGTTTTTCAGTAGGTCTATGCATCAAGACAGTATCCTCTGCAAAGGCAGAGGTGTCACAGAAGATACTACTACCATAGACTGCCACAGTTTGAGAAGAACCTGTGGACAGAAACAGAATATATTGAGAGAAATAATATGTCACAACCAGCCTAGGATTAATCAGAAATCTCTCTTGTGGGCCTGGAGGCTTCAGCTGGGCAATGGGAAACCTGTCTAACCAATACACTATAGGAGCAAGTTATTATTGTTCATTATTTTTGTGCTTGAAATGCTGTCAATACATTAAAAAAATGATTTAAAATAAAGTTTGTTGTTTGTTTGGGATTGGCTCCAGCAGACCACCATGACCCTGTGTTAGGATCTAGTGGGTTGGACTGACTAACTAATCTACTTTTATGCCATACATGCTGCCTTGCTCTTAAAGACTTACTCAGGCAGGTTTTTTCTGGGTAAAATAGAAAAAATCCACGGGAAAGGCGTTGTTGTGGAACTCAAATTTAACCTCCGTCATATGAGTGATTAAAATCGTGTGAATGAAATAGTTTAAGTTCTATGAAAAAAAAATCTCTTACCTATCATAACCACCCCTTTGAACTGGGGGAGGATCTCATATTTCAAAATGGAAACCAATGTTATTGCTGATACTGTTCACTTGTTTGACTTTTATGCACATTGAGATGTGCCTGGGTAAGATGTGAGCAAAATGTTAATTTTTTTATTTCAAAAATGGAAAGAAAGTATTGCTACTACCTCAGATTCTGTTCAGTTATACAATTTTAGTTTTTTTTTTTTTTTTTTAATGTGCCTGTGTCAGATGAGACCAAATTTAAAAGGGAAATACATTCATTTGTGTTGATTTAAAATTTGTCATTACCTGCAGCTTACTGGCCGCTGAAAATGTCTGGCCCAGCTAAATTTCTTGGTTTGAAAATCTGGTCCAACTGAATTTGTAATTGAATAACCCTGGTGTAGATAATCGCAAAAAATATGAATTAGCATAAGCTGCCCTAATTTAGACACCCTAATTCACAACAATTTTAACAATTTACTTTGTGAGGTAAAAATACATAATAGAAAAGAACAGTTGTGTCAGACATTTGAAATATTACAAATGTGTGCTTCATTTTAAATGTATAAATTCTAAATCTACTCGATTGTAATAGAAACTTGTCATTTTTCACCCTCTGAGGGACCATAGGGGCTCTATCCCTAGTGTGGATGGGTGAATAAATTCAGGTACAGTCTAAAAACTGGGTCGCCCCTTTTAATTTTCTAATATATAAATTAAAATTTGGTGCTTGAGGACACAAAAATGGAAACAAAAAAATTAGCCTTCTTAGCTAGCAGAAGATGCTTTGGCCCCAGAGATCAAGTCTGTGAGTGGGAGTGTCGTCCATCCTCTAAGTCCAGGTCCAAATGAGACAATGACATCAGTAAGTGTTAGACCTTTAGAGCACTGCTGCTGGAAGGGGCGGGTTGAATTTCTGTCAAGGGGCGTTGTCTCACTGTAGAGGCGGAGAAAAAAGACATGGCTGGTAACGACAGCAACCCCCTTTTCAACCCAACTGGTATTGCATACTGTGATGAGCTGGGAGAGAGAAACACATTTGTGACACTAGCAAATGATCAAAAAATAAAAATACCATCATGTTTGTAATCACTGAAAATCACTTAAAATAGTCTAAACCAATGCTCCACATGCTTACTTTAGAAATGTATCATTTTTAACTTTGAAAGTGAAAGTGGGTTCTAGAGGGCTAGGACCACCGGTAAAGAATCACATATCAAAAAAATGACAATATTTGTGATCAGAAACATTCAAATAGGATCAAAATAAACTCCATAATGGCTGTATTACCAATCCCATTTTTTTTTAATTTTGTGAAAAGTATTAGCTTTAATCCCTTGTATCCCATTCATGGGAACCCCTGGGAGCTTTTGATGTAGCTTGCTCAACTACTTATCCTTGTGATTATTTTTGCTACAGACACTTATTGGTTTACTCTTTATCATAAGGATGTAACTATCTTCACAAATTATGCTCCAATGATGGCCTAAAAATTAAGATATTTTCAGGTCTAAAGAGACAAAAATAGGGAGGAAACCTCAAAAAGCTTGACATCTTAGGATGACTTGAGCTGTACATTATATGTGGATGTTTTCTCGTAAGATTAAGTCAGGAGGTGCTGGATAAAAAACCTGAAGTGATTTCAAAATGTTTATAAGTAATTCTTATAAACACAGCAGTGTTCATTAAGCATTGCTTTGCCCCAATTAAAAATTCTAAAATGGGGCGAGTTTTTAGTGATTCATGTAAAAATGTACATCAAAATAATAGGACAGAATAATTTACGTACAGGACATAGAGTAGCAAGGTGTCTGAACAAGGAAGTTGGAAGCTGTAGAGTTATTCTCATGAGGATATATTTGTGACGATCTCCATCCTGAGAGATATATGCGATGTAGGCTGTATTAGACCGTGTGTTGAAAATTCCATTCTTTGACTGAAAATCTAATTTTGAGGTCCTGTCTGAAATTATCAAGAGGTTATTATGGAGGCACTGGGACAGTCTTGAGATACGTTCTCTATCAGCAGCAGGACTACACTGTAAAGCCTCAGTAGTGGATAAAGAAGAAATGTACAAAAAGTGAGCAAAGTCGCTTTTAGGGGAACCTCTGATATGCATATAATGGCAGAAATATTTTTTGGAATGTGGTATTTGAGGCAAATGTTTTCAAAAGATGAAAATATACCATTACTATACAAGTCTCTGCAAGTTTAAATGCCATGTATGTTCAATATTTTAAAAAAGAAGCATTTTAAAAAGGGATAAAATTTGAGGTCAGCATGCGAAGTTAAATTTGCCCATAATGTCTATCTTCATATATCACTTGAACTGATGGGAGGTTCCAGTGAGTGCTGAACCACTGGACCACTTGCTTTCTGCTGTATTGATTGCAATTTGACTATAAAGTTAAAGAGTCTTCAGACGTTCCAGGAGATTATTTGTCTACATGGACAGTATACCCTGCAGTGGATTACAGTCACATCCAGGAACAAATTGTACATTGAATTTAGGAATTTCCAGAAATGGGACACCTGAACACATCAAAACAAATCAAATGAAAGCACATTACTCCTCTGGATATCATTTATTGTATAGTAGGCCTACAAACCACTTCCTGTAGTTGCTGCCCTTGTCCATGCTCAGCAAAACTCCTCTACTGCCTGCAGATGTGAATACACTTTATACACAGATCAGCAATTCTTTGGTTACGGATCTAAAACTGATAATTAAACTAGTCTTACGATAAGTTACAAAACTCTACATAAAATACTGTATAGTAAAAAATGAAGTCTGCTGTGTGTATTTGGGGTGTTAAAGTTTAAATTATTTCATTTTCAATGGTAAAAAAGAAGCACAAATGATAACTCGGGTATTTGAAGTAATTATAGCCACTTGGGTTCCAGAAAAAAAACTTTAGTGGCCGCTACTTATTGGGTTCAAAATGAGTTAGTTAAGTTGGGCACAAACTGAAAAGAGAATGGCAACTGATGACTTGTGCGTGAATGTTGACTGCAGTAAAACCAAACTATGACATAAGCAGAAAACTCAATGAGCAAAGATCACAGCAATAGCAAAAGGTAAATTAAGACTTCACAATGAAGTTTCTGATAAACAAAGTTTAAGAAATGCAGACAAGAAACTTAGCAACAAGTGGAATGTGTATTTACTTTACATTAACTAGCTGAACAATGGTAGTCTGGGATGCTTGACAAAATAATCAGTTTGTTGTGGGCATTATAAGGATCGACAAGTCTTGAGTAGTTCAATTCATATTTACAGCTTAAAAGAAACAGGAGATGTTAGAATTAAGAGGCTTAGCCAAGCCATTTTTGTATTCCATCACATCCCACATGATCTTGACTTTGATACTTGTTCTTTATCATTTTTAATAGTCTTAATACATTTTTCTTTGGAAATTATGATTTTCTCGAATTTTGTAACATGGAGAACTTAATTTCCCTTTTATTTTTTTAATATATTTTTTATTTAAGATCTTTTATTTTATTTTAGATTTCCCACAGTGCCATTTTGATTTTTTTATTGGTGCCAACATTTTGTGCACCCATTGCCAATGTGTAGGTGAGAGTTATTATCCCCAGAGGTCACGCCATGCTATGCTATCGGCAAAATGCTCTTTATGCCAGCTAACTGTTGCAGTTTTATCCAGTTTGTGGGTAAAACTGCCACATTTTCCCTTACATTACTGTAATCCCTGTTGCTGTGTAGAACAAATTGAACAGAATTAATTTTTGCAAGAAAAGAACAGTCTGTTTCTATATCTAAGGCAGATCTGAAGACAAGCACAAAGTCATCTTAACATCCTGATGCTTACTATTCTGTGATCCTTACAATGTCACTTGACCATTTCCTATTGCAAAAGAAATAAGTTCTGTGACATACACAGACTGCTCGGAGTTAAAAAAAAAAGCTTGGAGGTAAAAAAACGTGCTATCAAGGTTGATTGATGTCAGGTTCTGTTCATCTTAATTCAGTTTATTCTTTTATATTGCTTTTCACTGCAGATGTGCTCGTCTCTAGAGCTAAATGATAAGGTGCGAATGCAAGATAATATATTGTGCTGAAAAATTGGTTTTCCTTATGTTTCTTGCTGGGCTGAATAAGGAAATGAAGGGAAGGACTTGAAACCTATCAAATTTCCTCATCAGGGCTCTCTGTACTTAAGCTGGCCCAAAGGCTTCTACTCAGCGTAGCATATAGGGTCTCACCATTAGCCTTACAGCCACATGTGTCATTTTGTTTACAGGTACATAATATTTTAACATATTAACTTGGTCTGTGTCCTAAATATCAAGTTCTGTGTGTTCTTGTACTTACAACACCCGTGTAATTTAATATTCAATGGATATCAAACTCCACTTTTCAAAGACATTTGATTAGTGCATCCAAATGATTTCCATAATTTTTAAAACTTTTTTTTAAATCTTTTTTTAGGCTGTGTTTCTCATTAAATGCTGCCACTTGGCACTACACAGTTTTATAATAAATGTATCCGGCATCACAAGGGGTTTCACTTTAATATCGCTTTCTCTTCAATGAACAGTTCAATAAGATCTGGACATCTGCTAGTCAGTGAAGCTTTTGTTCTTTTTGAATGAAGATCCAAATGCTTAAAACAGACACTTCAATAACAGCAAAATCCTTAGGCAGTTCTTTCAGTTATTAGTATTTTGCAATGAGATAAATAAAAGCATTGTACAGGGCTTAACTAAAGATAACAAAAACTTCAGAGCATTCAGGGTACATTAGACATGACTTATTAAAATGAATATTAAAATATGACACCTGCTCAGAATGCCAACAGGTGCTGCATATTCATGCAAGGTTGAACACAAGTTAATGTTCATTGAAATTTTCCCTTATTATGGAACATTATTTTTGTCAAAATAAAATGGAATCCATTATGTTAACTACATTGCAAGCAATGCATATGCACATGGTGCATTTAATTTTGGCAGTTTTATTGTGTCATAATTAAAACCATATCAACCAAACGATCAATTATTTTGTACTCTGGAGTTAGTGCCAGTTTAAAATGCAATACAAAAGCATATTGCATTCTAATTCATGTCCATAAATTGCATGTCATAACTAAAAGCAAAGCAGTCGTATTGCATCTCACTTAGCGGCAGCTCCGAGTGTATTGTGATTTGATTCGAGACCACTCATTTCTTTTTTTTTCTATACAAATTTTTTATTATTTTAAAAGGCAGAAAAAAGAGGAGCATCAGGATAAGTAAAGTCCCACATCAAAAAGAGAATAAAGGGACTCTCCCAAGTCTCCCTGACTCCCACAGCCTTACGCAGTGATCCAACCACCTTTTGGGACATTCCAGCTCCTGAGATCGCTCAGCTGGATTGACCGCGAGTGTCAGCCATAAATTCCTACTGAGGGGCTGTCCTTCCAGCTGCCTGCATTTATCAGTTAACCTGCTCGCTCACATGCATGCACACTCTGGTTCTCCACATCTCAAGTCTCTCTCCACTAACCTCTGTTAAAATAAAATAATAATATTCCATAAAAACAAGTCAAGTTTTACAAAACTAGGTTTGAAACAAATCAACCCCCACCCATGAGAAAGAGAGCTAGGCCACCAGAGTAAAACTTTAAATTAGTAAAAATAAGTAAATAAATAAATTAACAAATGAATAAAAATAAATAGAATAAAAAAGAGGGGAGAGAATCTGCTTCCTCAAATAAAATGCTTATTCTGAAATGTTATTGATTAGATCCTGCCAGATCGTTTAAGTGAGAATTAGATTTTTTCCAATTTTAGAAAATATATAACATCAAGTTACCCAGTCACTTAGAATAGGTGAGTTAGGATTCTTCCAGTTGAGCAAGATAAGTCTACGTGCCAATAGTGTAGTGAAGGCAATCAGAGTTTGTTTGTCCTTCTCCACTTTAGGCCCATCTGGAAGTACACCAACCATAGCTGTTAATTGCTTAGGAGGTGATTGTGACACCAAGGCTGTCTTAAAGGTATTTAAAGATTTTGATCCAGAATGATGTTAATTTGGTACATGTCTAAAACACGTGGCCCCAGTGAGGCTGGAGCTCGATTGCAATGTTTGCCGGTTCAATCTTGCCCTGGAAAGATTTTGAACAATTTTAAACGAGAGAGATGTGGTCGATATATATATAATTTTAAGTTGAATAATTGTATGCTTTGTGCATATGGAGCTCGAGTGAATTCTGTACATTGTTACCTTACACTCTTTTTCTGAGATGTTGAATGAGAAATCCTTTTCCCACTGTACTCTTGGATGCTTGAAAGGGAGGGACTGTAAAATGTTTTTATATATTACAGAAATGCTGTCTGAGTTCTCAAAAATTGATCAATATTTTTTCCAGCATAGAGGTAGGTGGGAAGTGAGGAAAATTGGGCAGGTTTTGTTTAACAACGTTTCTAATTTGAAGGTAGTGAAAGAAATGTGTTGCTAGAAAGTTAAATTTGTAGTGTAATTGTTTGTACGATGCAAAGATGTTGTCTGTGTACAGACGTTTAAGTGATTTAATCCTGAATGTTTTCCAAACATTAAAAACTGTGTATGTTTGAGAGGCTGGAAAAAGGTGGTTCTCGTGCAGAGGTGCCACAGATAAAAGCTGCTCGATCTTAAAATACTTTCTACATTGGTGCCATATTCTGAGTGAGTGAAGCACAATTTGGTTGTTAGTATATTGGCAATGACTTGTACTTATTGGGGTACAAAGCAAGGAATATAAAGAAGTACTGCAGGATTTTATTTCCATTGCAGACCAAGCCTGTGTATGTTCATCTGTTTGTGTCCAGATTTTCATAGCTTGTATGTTTGCTGCCCAGTAATAAAACTGAAAGTTAGGTAGGTGCATGTTTGTCTATTTTTGTCAATGTTCAGGCTTTTATAGCTTGTATAGCCTCCATTCTTCTTTTGATCTTTTTTCCCTCCACACTCGTGCTCCTCATACTTATAATGGGGACGTGGCACAGGTGTGGTGATCAGCAGCTCCTGGCATCAACTACAGGCATGGGCCATCCCGCACCTGTGCACTTCAGTGTGGAAACGCCTCATATGTATTGTGCGTGGGAACCGCTCCGGCCATTCTACCACACCGCGAGTGCGGAAAGTATTTATTTAAAAACTGACTAATCATTTAGAGCCATGGACCTGCTATACTACAGGCACCTTTCCAAACCAGGAGGCCATAATAATAAAAGCACAGAGAGAATCACTACTTACTGGGGCTATGTGTTCCCCCAGTATACCGGGTGGCAGCATCTTTCTGATATGTCCCATATTTGGGCATCCACAGGGCTGCATGGAATTTGCAGTTCTGGTAGGCAGCCCTGTTGAGTTTCTGCCTTCCACTTCCTGTTCACTGTGGTAATGTTTTTCGAAAGTACTCCTGATTTCAGATGTAAAAGGAAGCTGTCCACCTCACCCAAGTTAGTCAGAGTTGGGAGTGGAGTAGGCCAAAGCTTGTGTGGGAGACGTGAAGAAGAAAGTGAGAGAAAAACACTGTGTTTATTTTGGAGAAAAATAAACCTGTATAAAGGTATGCCCTGAACTAAAAGATCTCTTAAACCCCTGACTTTTGTGATTGTAGCTGTGTCAAGAGTTTGAGGTTTTGGGACATCTACTTGTGATCACAATAGACATTGTGTATACTGATGATGATGTTGCACTTAATTTGATTATTTGTATTATACTGCCATTAGTGGTCTGTGAGAGGTATGCAAGTATGAATTTCATTGTACCATATGCACATGGGATAGAATGACGGTGCTATCACTTCACTTATCCATCATCCTGCATTTGAATCCAGCACCTGGACTCTGTGGGTTCTCCTTGTGTCTATGTGGGTTTTCTGTGCTTATCCAATTCCATTTTGTTATGTACTGTACACATGACTATTAACTTGAACCTGTAAGGTTCATCACAAGGCACACTTACACACAATCACCCTCACACCAGGCCAGGCAATAATCCAGGTAGCCTGCAATTAAGGAGGAAAATTGAAGAAGCTGGAGAAGAATCCACACAGACCTAAGAAGACTCGACACAGCCATTCAAATCCAGGAGCTGTGAGGAAACCCTCTCTACTCATGTTACCTCAGACTATGTTTTGATCTTATTTAAATCTGATTAGTTTAGAAGGCTCTGAATTGGATTTCACTGAAGCTTTGTATGTATTTTTTTAGCTTGAAAAAAGGTCAAAAATCAGAATTAAATGTATTAAATTCCATCCATCCATTATCCGACCCGCTATATCCTAACCAGAGGGTCATGGGGGTCTGCTGGAGCCAATCCCAGCCAACACAGGGATTTGTTTGTTGCAGATATATTAAATTTCTAAATATATTACATTTCTGTATTGCATTTTGAGTTAAGTAGGGTCTGCCGGTTGAATAGTTTTTGAAGCACTGTGCTTTGTATAAATCAGTATGATTCAAGTTCTTAATATTTACTAATGCCAAATGACAAACCATGTTTCATTTAAACAAAATGTGTTTAAAAATCCAATTAAGATGCCTGTAAGCAAAAGCCAAAGAACATTTGTTTCTCCATAGCAATGCTCATACTCCAGGCAAGACTGGTCAATTTAATTACTGAAATCATCAGCATAATTGTTTACCAACAAAACATTTAAAGTGCATAAAACAGGAGGCAAAATAACCTTCACTTGGAAAAACAAATGAATAAAATATATTGAGGCAGGTGTTAAAGCTCTGAGCAGGATTCACAGGCAGCTTTTTATCTATTGACACTTCATGAGTCACAACTCCATGATGTTATCAGTTTATAGCATTCAAAATCACACATTAATTATAAAAAGTGCCTACTTTATAATGTTTTATTTAATAATTAAACATAATGCCTTAATATTCAAATTAATCTACCAATATCTTATCTTCCCAAAGAATATAACAGTGAAAAAAAACACAATGAAGGCATTGTGCACACAACAGAGAAGTATTTTTGTTTATGAGGGGTTATTGCAGAAAGGACTATGATGTCTCAGGGAGACAGGGGGCTCTTCTGCACCCTTGGATGCAGAAAGAAACCTTCAATGGCAGAAATATCACATGGTATGCCAGTGCAGAAAGATGGTCGACCATTAAAAGCTAATGCAGTGTAGTTTGTGAAAGAGTGGAACAGAAAAAAGGGATTGCCAGTTAAACCTCCCCGGTCACTAGCTGGTAGGAGACCCCTGCATGAGGAGTAAAAGATGTTGAAAGATTTCAGATGCCTTATATGGGAGTTGGATCACAGGCATTTTGGGAAACCTGGGGCTGACAGAGGGACTTCACGGAGCTAGCCCCAAGCCTTTCAAGAAGCACTCAGCCCTGGAAGTGACTGTGAGGAAGACTGTGGTTGTGACCCCAGGATTGGAATTTCAACACCCAATAAAGTACAGAGATAAGCAAATGAGAATAAAGATTGTAAATGGAATAAAGGGCAGAGAGAGAGAGAGAAAGAGAAAACGAGAGTTCTTGGAGTTGAAAAAATGTCACATTAGTTTAGTGTTTTGAGTAAGGTAACTGCCACTTGGTAGTGTTGTTATATTGCTTGCTCACAACTTTCGAAAAAGGAGCAGGCGTTAAAAACAAAAGTCAGCTCTAAGTAAAAAATGTGTGGGTCTTACCACTCCTAAGCAGCCAAGTCCCTAACTCACATTGCAGGATTGCGGCCGCCACATGCAAGGGATGTCAATAAACACCATTTAAACATTTCACGGATTTGAGGTTAAAAATTTTCTTAAGATCATATAAAAATGGTTAGCACCTAAAATCCATCTCTTCCTACCCCTTAACCCTGATACACTTTACCGAGAAAACAAGATTTTAACGGTATCTTTGATGAACTGCTAGTTACTTCAATTTTTTAACTGAGTAATCTGAATCCATATTTTCAAATTTTAGTAAAATAAGGTGACCGCAGTTACTGTTTGAAATGCAATTTAATGGTATGCATGAGTGTTCCCCTAGTATGTGGAGGAAAGTTACTTCTTGGCCTTTACTGTATGGGAGGTGAGCACATGTGGTAGTTACCTAATAACTGTTGAACTCTGCATTAAATAAGTAGGTCTTGTCTAGTTCACTAAAGTTTAGTTCATCCACTGTCCAAATTCCTCATTTACTTTATTCCCTGTGATCAAAGTGGTGTAAATGGTATTATTTATTTCGACATTCAGAAAGCATTTGATAAGGTGCCACATGAGAGGTTGGGTATTAAACTAAAAGAACATTAGAAAATTTTACATGAGAACAGGTCTTTCAGCCCAACAAAGCTCACCAGTCTTAGCCATTTATATCTCCCAAATTAACATCAAGTATAATTTTGAAGGTCTTGAAAGTGCTAATATCAACCACACTACTTGGTATTGTGTGAAATTTACGATTATCAGATTCCAACTGGTTCCAAAGGTTCTTGTTTAATGTGAACACTTCAATCTTGTCTCCTCTTAATCTACTTTGGCTTAAACTGAAAAGTCTTAGCTCCTTTAATCTTTCCTCATACTAGACCCCTTCAGTCCTAGAATCAGCTTAGTCACTCATCACTGGACTTTTTCTGTTGCTGCTATGTTATTTTTGTACAGTGGAGACCAAAAGAAATGGGAATTCACTGTGTTGTGGGTAGATGGGTGCAGAGTTGGCTAAAACACAGCAAGCAGAGGGTTATGGTGCTAGGAACACTATCAGAATTGGGTGATGTTAAGAGTGGTGTCCATCACTGATCATTGCTAAGGTTGCTGCTGTTTTTAATATATACATTCAAGACCATGAGTATTTGGGCAGTGAAACGATTTTCATAATTTTGTCGCTGGACACCACCATAATGGATCTGACATGCAGCAATCATTGCAGTGTAGACTTTCAACTTTAATTAAAGATATTTACCAAAAATATTGTATGAGCCATTTAGGAATGACAGCCATTTTTCTGCATTACTCCCCATTTCCAGGCGCTTAAAAATATTTGATGGACAAGCTGTTGCATAGCCAGGTGTGTGCAGGTCCCTCATTATTTCATTAACTATTAAGCAGGTAAAAGGTCTGGAATTAATTTGAAGCATGGAATATGCATTTGGAAACTGTCACTGTCAACTCAATATCAGGACCAAAGGGCTGTCTATGCAAATAAAAACAGACCATCATTAGGCTGAGAAAACAAAACAAACCCTTTAGAGAAATAGCAGAAACACGAGGAGTGGTCAGATCAACCATTTGGTACATTCTTAAAATGAAGGAACACACTGGTGAACTCAGCAACACCAGAAAACCACAGAAGACATTTGTGCTGGATAATTACAAAATGTAGCTAAACCAAAAACACTCTCTGAGATGGTAGATCTGTCATTGCCAAAGTCTACAATCAAGAGAAAACTTCATTAAAGTAAAGACAGAAGGTTCACCACAAAGTGCAAACCACTGGTAATCCTCAAGCATAGGAAGGACAGATGAGACTTTGACAGAAAACATTTTTTTAAAAGCCTGTCCAGACCTGGAACAATTTTGTTTGAACAAAGGAAACTAAGATTTGAATAGGAATATACCGGTAAATAACAATTTGGCTAAGTCTGCAGATGTTACCAAGCTAGTTGGACTGGTGGATAATCTAGAATTTGTTTTATTATTACAGAGGGACTTTGACAGCACTCAGGCTTAGTCTAATTTGTGGTAGATGAAATTTAATGTAAGTAGATGTATATTATTACGCGTAGGAAGTGAAAATGTTACATTTCTATGTATGGAGTACAAGTCCAAGGGGGTTATGCTCAAGCTTTATAATGCACTGGTGAGGCCTCATCTTGAATACTGTGTACAGTTTTGGTCTCCAGGCTACAAAAAGGACATAGCAGTGCTAGATGATGGCCAGAGAAAAGTGACTAGGCTAATTCCAGGACTGTAGGGGATGAGTTATGAGAGTTATAAGATTACAACAGCTTAGTCTTTTTAGTTTAAGCTAATGGGAGATTAACAGGAGATGTGATTGAAATGTTTAATATTATGAAGGGAATTAGTACAGTGGATAGAGACTGTTACTTTTAAATAAGTTCAAGAAAAATATGGAGACAGAGTTGGGACCTTGTCAAGGATTAACTTTATACAAACATTACATACATTACATTACAATACATTAGGACATATTTTTTCGCACAGAGAACCACGAACTCATGGAATAAGTTACCAAGTAGTGTGATAGTCACTAGGATTTTAGGGACCTTCAAAACTAGATGTTATTATTTTTGAGGAATTAATTAAAGTTGTGTTGTCTGTTGACCTGTCATCGTCTAGATTGTTCTAATGTGCTAAAAGCCCCCAACACCATACTATATTTTGCTTATTATGCTACTTTTGCTTCTGTAATTCTATTTCATCTATGGCTATGTTCTGCCATGGCTTATAATAACAGGCACTCACATCATATGATTATTTTTTCCTAAACATTTCCTAGTTTTTGCTCATTATATTCTGTGTTATTTTACATAGCATATACAGTGTCTCTGAGTGGCAGAGTAGTAAAAGAACAGATATGAGTCTCATTGTACTTGGTACTCATAATAATAAATCTGAAGTGAACTGATTATATTGCATAGTAGTTTAAATAAAAGCCTTAGATTTTTGAAAGAGCAAGACACCAGCATGCTGCAGTTTCCATGGTATGTAACTTATGTGCATGCATGATTAAAAAAATAAGCAGAATGTGCAACAGAGCAGATTGGAGTGCCACAAACTTTTTTTATGCATGTTGACTCACTCTTGCTGAGGATATTGTAATAAAAAAACAAAGTCCATGAGAGAATTTTACTGATACTCTGTGCTACCAATCAATTTGTCAGTACATAGGGAGAACATCTAAAATTCATGCATAACGTGGTGCTGTGATGTAAGAATGAGAGTCTGTGCTACTTCGAGATGCTGTCATAAATGGAGCTTCATGAACAGTAGTTATGTGGGATTGGCAGTGGGGGGTTTAGGTATGGGATATGTGCAGAAACAGTACAAAAAACTTTAGATGTATCTCCCAGTAGCAAGAGTCCATTGGCCCTGATGTGTGACTGCCAGCAAGTCTCAGATGTGAAACTTTGACTTGGGTCAGCTCACAGATAAGTGGAGTGAGGTGGAGCTGAGTGGGGTACATGAGCAGGCAAAGGATCGGAGCAGCTGAGAGTTCATCGACCTGCTGAACACCTGAGCAGCATGGAGGGAAGACAGCCACTGAAGAAGCCAAAATGTCATTTAAGGGACACCTCAACAGCAGTTGGCATAAAGTGGCTAATTCCATTCCTCTGTCTCTCGTGTCACCCAAGGTTGTTACAATATTCTTTTTCTCTGAAGCACACCCTTGTATTATCAATCCAGTCACAGCCGAGAACATCTTTGCATAATTAAAAAAACTTCTGAAGAGTGAAAGAATACAAGTGATCGTAAGTATATATTTTTTCAGTTATTACAGTGGAGTTGTATACAGAACTGAGATGGCAATTTATATCTGAGTATCAGCATTCAATAATTTCATTAATGGTGCTTGGCAATGACGTTCCAAGATGAATCCGCACCCCTAGGGTTTAAAGGTTGATGCAGAGGAAGACGAGCAGCAGAGTAAAATGCACAGCTGGTCTCCTTTTAAATAGCTGAATGTCATAGCAAAATTTAGCTTTTTTTCCTCCTTAATAGAAAATTGATACAGTCTTTTGCAATATGTATGCAATCTTAAGATGTGGATTTGGCTTGAAAAACGGACGTCTTTGGAACGTTTTAAGGCTTTCCCTAAAAATGTGCCTCTGTTACTCTTCACCTCCATTATGAAAGGCAAGAGTGGGCTAGTTATTTTTTAAATGTATAAAATATTCTTCACATAATTTCATCTAGCAAATTTAGTATGTGCTATGACTGTAAAGAAATAACTTAAAAAATGCTAAACTTATCCACATAAACAAATAGATTTGCTAAAAGAAATAGCTGAAGGTGAACAAATCCAATACAAAAAATATAGAAGTACTGATTAAACAAACGCAGAAGTCAAAAAACCAGGAAATCCAAACACAAATATAAAAATAGAAAACCAAATCAAAGGAGGTGAACACAAAAACAAATCAGCCATTTCACGAGTTGCTTCTTCTGAAACAGCGCTGGGGGTGATTACCCAGCTGCAGCATCAGGTGGCCCCGCCCCCCCCTTGGATCAACTCACAGTATAAAAACAACATAATTTAAAGAACTAGACACAACAAAACTAACCTCATTCATAAACACAAAATAATCAATTTAAAAAATCATAAATTCCTAAAACATACAACAGAAAACAAGAGAAAATCAGCAATATGCATAAAATAATAAAAATATAACAAATGGATTAAATAAAACAAAAACGCACTTAAGCTAAACCGTGAATACAGTAGTTCATTGCGCCATTAAGTTTCTTGTGTTCTTTAATTACTTGATGTTTTGTTGTTCTCGCTTGTTCACCACTGCTTTGTAATTCTTCATTTAATAAAAAGACTTTTCTCCTTGGCTTCATTCAGGGTTTCGGTACATTATAACAGAGTTTCCTATCTTTTACACTTTTTAAATGATGTGGCAGTTTTTTTAAAGTAGCAGACATAAAACAGCCTTTTCTAACTTTAGACTCACCAAATGTTGGGTGGGAAAACATCTGCTCTAGTGACAACTGCACTATTCAGCATTGATGAAAATATCCACCTATTTATTTCTGAATCTGCTTAGTAAAGTTAATTTCAAGCTGAAGCACTGGGCACAAAGTAAGAACCAGTACTGCAAGAAGAGCCTTTCTATTAATATTTCTAAATTGAAAAGTGTTGGATATAGTAACAAAATGAGAAGAAACCAGATAAAGCGTTGGGGCAGAGGATGAGATCCTCCTTTAATAGCTGAAGTCTGCAAAGCAAAGCAAAAGGTAGTTTAACAGCAAGTTCAATAGGACTGCAAGTTTGCCCCAACAGTGCTCTGCTTCACTGCCCAAAATAGCTTTCAAGTTAGGTCTGTCTTCTTCAGAAAATGGTCCATCAAAGAATGCTGACTTCCAGTGGCTGGGTCATTTAAATAATGTTTGGACTGGATGGGGCTAGTCTTCCTGTAATGGTGCAGAAGTGACATCATTATTAGTCAGCTGCATTCTAAAGGCAAAACAGGATGTGGAATTACTATGTGACATTTTCACTCTTCTCTTGAGTTTTTATTGTTCAAAGAGATGGTTGATCTGGTATAGTAGGGCTTTTGTTGGTCCTGGAAAAGCATAAATGATGTAATTTCATGTCATTTACCTTGTGCAAGTTAGCCTCAGACATCATGATGCAAAAAATTAAAAAATTATTTGAAGGAAATAATCCTTTAAAACTGACATCATTCAAATTCCAAAGGTAAGATGATTTTTGGAAACATATATAATTAAAGAATGTGAAATGAAATCAGATGTCTTCATACAGTCTTTATTTTACAGATTTAATATAAACCCAATCATATGAGATCGACCATTGCAATGCACAATTACGCACACATCATCACTCTAACATACAGTTTATCCTAGCACTGCTAGCATACCTAACACTGTTTACCTCAAAACTTTAAAACATTCAACCCTTCTGCACATGGTGCTGGTTAGGTAAGAGACACATATGCCATAAACGTGATCATTTTATGTTTTATACTCTTAATTAATTAAAAGTTTTTCGTCATTTCTGTGTATTATAGGATCATACCTTCATAGTGCAACAAAAATATACCTTGCCATTTTTATATTTTTCTACCTGCTAGTCTTTATTCCAGATGTGGAGTGATGCTACAAGGTGTCTCTCCTTTCAAAACTGATGTGTGTGTGTAAGCTACTCGCATCATCAAGGTGGCTTCCAAAACATTTTTCCTTTTATGGTTTTTATTTAAAATGAGATTCTGACAAATGCTGACTTTTGAAACAATTAAAAGGTGATAAACCCAGATGAGAAGAATAAAACTAAACAACCACACCCTAACATTTGATTCTGGACTGGCCATGATCTGCCAAATTTTCATGTCCCCAACATATTTATCAGCCAAGAAAGTGAAATTCACTACATTTGTTACATTATTAGTACATTTCAATAATTTAAAAAATCTAAAAATGTCCTTTTCATCATGTATTACCCATGTTTCCACTGTCTTAATCTGTCTTTTCTATATTAGATCACTAAGAACTATCTTGGCAACAGCAGTCTTCAAACAGAAACACATCATCGATGAGCCATTACTCCATAATCATAAAGTAATCAAACCTACAGGCCTTTAGGAAAATAAAGTTCCTGGGGAAAACCCACATTAGCATAAGCAGAAAATCCAGTGACCTAGACAGAAATCAAAAACTATCCTTGCATCTGTGACACAGAGACTTTAACCACTCCACGACTGTGCCATGTTGGGTCTGGATTACAGTAATCACTTATAGTCCTAAAGCAGAGCTGAGCATTATAGTGTGGTGTCAGAAGTATGATAAACCAAGCCTTGGACTTGAAGACAGCAAACACGCCTATCAAGAAGAAGAGATGCTTGAAGAAAATATAACAAAGTAAAGAAAAGAACAGAGGTCTTAGTGCTACACCGTCTTTGATTTCAATCACAATAAATTAACCTTTTATTTATGTGTCAAGTACACAACTGGTGAGCGCAGTCAACAAATGTAAATACTTTTTGTATTTTTTCAAAGCAAAAAGAACCAACTTCATATGCAAAGAACTCTTCCCAGAATGAAATGATGCTTGTCCAGCAATAGTTCTATGAGGAACCACACAACCCGGTAGAGAACCATGACGTGCCATTAACACTAGAATCCCTGAAGTCTATGAAAAAACTCATAATCCCGGGCCACCTTAAATTCCTTCGCACTTCTCCATTAGTGTCTTTTGTTTTGTAAATATGTCGATCAGCACAAGCTGCCTGCTATCCCATCCACCCCAGCACCGTAGTCAACTCAAACAAAAAATTCTCCCAGCTCAAGTCTTGTTTATCTGAGTGTGAGGTGCCTGGAGTTGCATAGGGTAAATAATATATCGTTATTTGGAACACATGCATTTCATGTGTGTTCTGTGTCTACAACGATCTGGATAAATGTAGGATGACAGGAAATGTGAGAAATGCAAGAAATATAAATATAAATAAATATAATATAAAACAAACTTTTTTCATGTTAAAGTACTAAGGACAAAATTTTGACATGAAGCGTATAATGTGTGAAAACTGAAGTCCAAATATCATATAAACACCTTCACACGTATAACACAACAAATGTGCTTTTATTAAAAAATCTAACCGAAGAAAAAGAAATCGGTTTAGGGTACAACACTAACTCGATTACTTGTGTAGTGCAGCGGTAAGAGCAGCTGGGTTATAATCAAGATGTCACGGGTTTGAGCCAGGCCGCTAACTAAAATTACCGTTTTGAGTAGTGAGCTGCTCTTATTGTTACTATTATAGAATTAAAACGTATGTTTGATTTGAGTCTGTAACAGCCAGTGTAAATTTATGGTACTTGTAAAGGTTAGAGTTTTTAATTTCTCAGTTTTATTCTCTCAGTCACGTTCACACTCCCCCTGATCTGACACTGCTGTTTTCAAATAAAGACGTGCTATAACAGAGGTGAACTCAACCCTCCCCGCAAGAAACGTCTACTCACACATAAGAACAACGCAGCTGCACCAGGGGTAAAGGCGAAAGATGGCACCGTTTGGTTGCAGCAAGAGAACATACACAGGCACTTATCATTTCACTGAGGTGGATATATTCCAAGTAAAAAGTGACTGTTCACATACTGAATTTTAGGTATGTTTGAAGTAAATTCCTATGCAGATTGTACAATAATATTCTTACTTCTGTATCTTCCACAGACGGCAATAACACCAATAACAGATTTAATGTTTTAGATTCACAAAAACTGGAAAGCTCTGTCTGCTTCCATCCTAACATGGTGTCAGAGTGGCATAATATTTTAAAGCATTCGTTCTCCTACATGTAGACTGATACACAATGATTGTTAACGTCACAGCATCTGCTGCTTTACTTGTTTTGCTTATAGAACTTTTACAATATTATGTTAAATTAAATATGGACTTATAAATGTCTGTTCTGTTCACTTTTTAATAATAAATGTGTATAATTTCAGGTCAGTTCAGGTTGTAGAATTGATCAGCATTTTTTTGCGGGCTGTGCTTTGAGGTGTGGTTTTATTGTGGTGTGGATCAGATTCCTTAAAAAGAATTACTCACGAAAGACAACCTTCTACTCACAAAAGCCTTACACCCTGTTAATAACAGACTGATTGTGAAATATACTTTAACTTTTTATACCTAAACTTGACTAATGCTGATACAATGAATATTGAAAACTTAGATTAAAAGACTTCTGGGCAGTCTGTAATAGTCCACATACATTTCAAATTCAGAATGCAATGGCATGAACAAGGAAATAATTTTAAATCAGCATAAATGCTACTATAAATAAAATGTCATTTACATATCTCTAGTATCTTCTTGCTTCTTTGAAGTCACTGCATGACCTAGACACTGAGGTGCAGCTCTAAGAAACCTATTAGCTTTTTAGAATATCTGGCCAAATCCCATTAAACTCAATGACACAGTCATTTTGCAGTTTAGCATGCTTCCCTCAGGCTTATCTGGATTTCTTTTTGGATGCAAATTTTTTTTTGTTTCTCTTCTAAAAGCACTTGGCAGAACTGATGAAAATGAACAACATGTTGGTGTGCAGGCCTTATATAATAGTAACAAAAAATAAAAGACCTTAGAAAGCCCAACCACCATAGTACACTGTCTATTGCATAAAGTCAGGTCATTTTTAATTTGCATCTATGTTGAGGATCTCCACACTACATACTTTTCAATCAAATAAAAACATTCATCAACGACACCTTTAAACAAATTTATGAAGCTTGTATTGCACTTGATCCAAAAATATACTCCTTAATATCAAACTTGTCCTTAGGGAGCTTTTTGCTGAGCAGAGTCCTCCATAGAAACTGCTCAGGGTTATGGAAAGAGACAGTTCATCTCTGGACACACCACTTGCAATTACCTTTTAAACCTCTCGAAGCTAAACTGAGCTGTACAGTAAATTAATTTGGATTTTTAAATCACCAGGGAAAGTGCTCTTCTGAAAAATAATCTGAACTGAGATAGGTGCAAAATGAAATGAATTGAAAATGATAGAAGCCATCATGGACATCATGGTGAACTGAGCTGTGAGCCTGACACCCCATTGAGAGGAGTTTAAACACAAAAGGCATGCTGGAGTGAAAAAAGATTTCAGAGCTGCCAAATGAGTTTCCTAGCATAGCATGAGTGCAGTAGTAAATGGGATGGGTTTTTGGCCAGATCTGGAGGAGAGAATTGATGAGAAAAAAGACCAGGCAACTGATCTGCATGGTTCCAAAATCTGCAACATTTTTCCAGACTGCTAAGCAATAAGGTTCACTATTTCAGATTTGGCAAGGGTTTGCCACACACAATTTTAGGGAGTTGGGTTTGACTACCACCCTGGCTACTGTCCGTGTGGAGTTTGTTTCTCAGATGTTTTCCATTTTCACTTCTACTATCCCAGTTACATCAGCTTAGCTTAACTCTTAACTCCGAGGTGGCCTGGTAAGAGTGAGTAATGAGTGTTCATGACGGTGTCTTGGGTTTAAAAATGGATGGATGACTGTAAACGTGTATTTCTGGTGTCCTGAGCAGTGCTGGTTCCTGGTTTGTTTCCAGCTTTGTTCAAAAAGGTTTAAGGTAAACCTGTAATACACTAAGTCAGTTCAGAAAGTGGATAGGATATTTTATGTTGGTACCAGACTTAGCATTGAGTTTTAAGGTTCATCCATCCATCCATCCATCCATCCATCCATTATCCAACACACTATATCCTAACTACAGGGTCACGGGGGTCTGCTGGAGCCAATCCCAGCCAACACAAGGTGCAAGACAGGAAACAAACCGGGCAGGGTGCCAGCCCACAGCAGGTTTTAAGGTTCTCCTTTTTTTAATAAACATGTCGACAGAAGTACAGTACAGGACCTAAAGTATTTTCCCAGTGCTTTAGACAACTTTTACTCACATTGGACACTAGTATATACCCGCCTAGTGCATTTTCTATTATTGTCTTCATATTGTGATAAAAGGCTATAATGTTTCCTAAAAACACATTCTAAAATTTGTATTTTGCATTTTTCGTATTACTGCATGGCCCATATATATGAACAGACAACTAAAAGTAAGTAACATTTACCTAAATAATCAATACAATGATACCTACTTTAGCTATTAAGTCTTGGATTTTTCTGTAGATCCCCATCACGGTCTGGGTCTCTGGTGCCATTGTTTATGGGTAACACTTTTTAGCTGAAAACAAAAAACGAAAAAGTATTTGTGGACACTGAATAACTGGCTTCAGTTCTCAGACTTTCTTCTATTAAAGAGTGAAGGGACATTTAGATATAACAGTGAACAGAATAGCAGTAAAATCTATGTGCTGCATTTGTGAACGCTGACAGAAGGTAAATATGAGTTATTGAGTCATAAATACTAATGAGAACACTTGACAAACTTGAGAAAGTTACCCTAATTGTCTGAATTATCACATAATGCTGACCTTTTACCTTAATTAATTGTTTTGAATAAAACATATAACCTGGTCATGCAGAAATGCCATTTTTTGATTGAATTGCATTGGAGCGAAATGATACATATTCAATACATTTATTTTTCTCTTTAGTTCCACAAAAAAATGCCATTTACAGTGATCCCGCCTCGATCGCAGGGGTTGTGTTCCAGAACCCCCTGCAAAAGGTGAAAATCTGCGAAGTAAAAACAATTCGTTTATATTGTTATTTTTATATTGTCATGCTTGGGTCACAGATTTGCACAGAAACACAGGAGGTTGTAGAGACAGGAACTTTAAAACACTGCAAACAAACATTTGTCTCTTTTTCAAAAGTTTAAATTGTGCTCCATGACAAGACAGAGATGACAGTTCCGTCTCACAATTAAAAGAATGCAAACATATCTTCCTCTTCAAAGGAGTGCGCGTCAGGAGCAGAGAATGTGAGAGAGAGATAGAGAGAGAGACAGAGAGAAAAGCAAACAATCAAAAATCAATAGGTGCTGTTCGAGCTTTTAAGTATGCGAAGCACCGCCCGACAAAGCAGCCACAAGTAAGGGAGCAATGTGAAGGTAGTCTTTCAGCATTTTTTAACACTAGAATTACCAGAGCCTACAAAAAAACTCGTAAATCCGTCCCACCTTAAATCACTTCTTAAATCCCTTCACACCTCTCCGCCAGCGTCCTTTGTCCTCTAAATGTGCTGATAAAGAGAAGCTAGAAGCAGCCGGCTATTCCATCCCCCCACCGACTTAGAACATGCACAAACTTCTCTCAGCTCATGCCTTGATTGAGTATCTGGGAGTGAAGTGGAGTTTTAGAGTGGAAATAATAGATCGTTATTTGGAACACATGCATTTCATGTCTGTTCCGTTTCTACAGTAATCTGTGTAAACACATTGTTAAAACAGAAACATTTTTATATTCTATTAGTAGATGACGAAATGTAGGCATAAACTATATAATGTATGAAGCCTGAAGTCCAAATATCAAAGAAACATTTTCACAAAAGGTACAAATATAACACAACAATTGCGCTTTTATTCAAAAATATAACTGCAGATACAAAAAGCCGCCTTAACATGCGACATTGACACCCATTTATTATGACTGCCTCCGTGGTGCAATAGAATCAATTGCCGAGTGGGAATCAAAAGGTTGCGAGTTCGAACTTGCACCACTCTGTTTTGAGAAGTAAACTGCTCTTAGTCTTACTATTTTAGAATAAAAGCATACATTTGATTTCAGTCTGTAACAGCCGGTATAATTTATGATCCTTGTAAAGGTTAGCTTTTTTTTTTTTATTTTTAATTCACTTTTCATTCTCTCAGTCGCGTTCAGAATCAATCCATACAACCATAAGTTTATAGCATTATAATTGTGACATAAGTGCTCCCATGTCTAGGCTAGTATAGGCCTCCACCACCAGTAGCAGATGATTGTGGAGTTGAGTGGTGCAGAGGCAAGAGCTCCATCAAGGTGCGGGGTAGGCTGCTTGTGCTTATCAACGCATTTACAAAACAAAAGATGCTGATGGAGAGGTGTGAAGGGATTTAAGGTGGGCCGGTATTACAAGTTTTTTCATAGGCTTCAAGAATTCTGGTGTTAAAGCATATGAAACTGAGTACCTTAATGCATACAGTTCCTGCTTAATGATATAACAGGCTAAGTTTGAAGCCGATTGGTTGAAAGTGATGGCTGTCCTGGAATTACAACACTGATGTGCTTCTAGAATCATTGTAATATAAAATGACCAGTGTACAAGAAAATTAAAGAAGAGCTAAATAATTCTGACATATTGGAGTACCAGACATTGCAGCATGAGATCAAAAAAGCATTTGAAAGGTCATAAGAGAAACAAAACAAAATGTAGTGAATCCAAAATAAACAGCAAACATTTTTGAGTACAGTAATCCCTCGCTATATCGCGCTTCGACTTTCGCGGCTTCACTCTATCGCGGATTTTAAATGTAAGCATATCTAAATATATATCACGGATTTTTCGCTGGTTCGCGGATTTCTGCGGACAATGGGTCTTTTAATTTATGGTATTTGTTTCCTCGGTTTGTTTGCCCAGTTGATTTTATACAAGGGACACTATTGGCAGATGGCTTAGAAGCTACCCAATCAGAGCATGTATTACATATTAACTAAAAATCCTCAATGCTATAAGATATGCATCCGGTGCGGTGCTCGATTGTTTGCTTGTCTCTGCCTCTCTCTCACCCTCTCTGACATTCTCTGCGCCTGACAGAGGGGGTGTGAGCAGAGGTGCTGTTTGCACAGAAGCTGTTTGCCTAGTGGATACGAACGCACCTCTAAGAAATGCTGGCCGCTTTATCGCGGTGCTTCCAAAAACACACTTATTGATTTTTTGATTGTTTGCTTTAATCTCGCTCTCTCTCTCTCTCTCTCTCTCTCTCTGACGTTCTCTGCGCCTGATGGAGGAGATGTTAGCAGAGGGGCTGTTTGCACAGAGGCTGTTTGCTTAGAAGATACTGACGCTCCTTTAAAAAATGCCGCGGCAAACTTAAAAGCACACGTATTGATTTTTTGATTGTTTGCTTTTCTTTGCTCTCTCTCTCTCTCTCTCTCTCTCTCTCTGAAATTCTCTGCTCCTGAAGAGAAGAAGATATATTTGCAGTCTTTTAATTGTGAGAAAGAGCTGTCATCTCTGTCTTGTCATGGAGCACAGTTTAAACTTTTGACTAAAATGTGTTATTTCATGTCTAGAGGGCTCTAATAATGTTAACAGTGTGGGAGAGTTTCTAAGGGCTTAAAATATATAAAAATAACCATACAAACATATGGTTTCTACTTCGCGGATTTTCTGGAACGCAACCCCCACGATCGAGGAGGGAATACTGTACTAATCCAGTAATAAGATGATAAAAGAAAATCTAAGAAACCTCAGGGTCACATAGAGGTAAATCTTTGAAAATGGGAAGGAAATAGCAAGTGAACTGAACAAATATTTCATGCAAGTATCTGTAAAAGAAGAAACAAACAGAGTACCTCATGCAGATGTGAAAACTAACTCGGAGTTCATAAACTATAAAATAGAAGAGACAGCTCTGCTTCAAACTCTTGATACGTTCAAGACTAATAAAATTTCTTGGACTGAATAGATTAATGATTGTATTGAAATAAATGAAAGGCATACTTAATAAACCTGAAGAAGGAATTTTTGAGCAGTCACTTCAGAAAGGAGAAGTATCTGAGGATTGGAAAATTGCAAATATACAGTAACTCCAGTCTACAAGTAGGGAGACAAAATGGATCCTGATCCTTATAGACCAATAACTCTTACTGCTGTACCAACTACAGTTATGGAAAGTATGAGAAGAAATAATTTGAAAATTTGTCATTATGAAAATAATATATTAAATAACAGCCAGCATGGGTTTATGGGAGGAAAATCTTGCCAAACCAATCTTTTTACATTTTATTTCAATGGGCAACTGCAATATTATAATTTATTTAGACTTTCAAAAAGCCTTTGATACACTGAAGATTAATTGTTGTAAGCATCAGAAGTAACCTATAAAGCTGGATTACAAGTTGGCTAACTGACAGGAGACAAAGAATGCAGATACAGTAAGTGGAGAATGCTCCATGTGAAGTGAGGTCATCAGTGCAGTCCCTCAGGGGTCTGTCCTGAGTCCATTACTTTTTCTGATTTATATTAATGACTTAGATTTCCACATAGCTGGCAAACTTATGAAATTCACAGATGATACTAAAATTGGAGCAATGGCAGACACTGAGGAGGCAGCAAAAGCAGTTCAAAATTGACTTGGAAAGGCTTCAGAACTTGGTGAACACTTGGAAAATGCAGTTTACTATCAAAAAGTGCAACACGTGGGCAGAAGGAACCTTGATGATAGATACAACACTATCCTGAAGGGAGTGACCTCTGTAAAGGATAAAGAATGTGCAGAAGCAATTAAATAACATATAAAATGTTAGGTTTTATTGTAAAGACTGTTGAATGGAAATCAAGAGATGTGATGCTCAGACTATATAAAACACTTGTTAGACTACATCTTGAGTACAGTGTGCAACTCTGGTCACCACTCTACAAGAAAGACATAGCAGAACTTGAAGCTATGCAGAGGGGAGCAACCAAGTGCATCCCAGGACTTAAGGACATTTCATACTCTGACAGACTCAGAATATTAAACCTGTTTAGTCTTGAGCAGAAGAGGCTCCATGGGGGCCTAATCTAGGTCTTCAAACTTCTCAGAAGCATTGATAAACCAGGTTCAGTTGAGTTCTTTCAACTAAAGGGTGAATCACATACTTAATGTCACCAATTTAAATTAAAGGAATGTATATTTAGGATTTAAGACAGGAAACACATCTTTATGCAAAGAGCTGCTGGAGTTTGGAACAAACTACCAAGACATGTAGCTGAAGCAGAAACCTTGACAACCTTTAAGAAAAATCTGGATGAGATATTGGCACAGCTTGTCTATTAGTCAAACAAATGACCTTGGTACACTGAATGCTCTTTGTCCACTTGTCAAATTTCCTGTGTTCTTAGGTTCTAAAAAACTCAACAATGTCAGACTGGCCATACAGGTACAGCTAAACACTGAGAACATGTGGTATGAGAAATTGGTTTTCTTTTAAGCTTGCACGCAGAACTATCTGTAGCTGTCTTGCCAGTCATGGTCCAAAAGGCAGTCTGGATCAGCTAGTCTGACCCTCTTCAAAAGGAACTGAGATTGTTTCATACTTTCATGAAGTCGTACATGAGCATTTGAAGCAAAACACAGTGGACTTAACGAATGTGTTTGATGTGGCCAAGCTCTTAATTTCTACATGTCAGCTCCACTGCATTTTCACTAGTAACAATTGTTTCATGTGTTAGCCCTGAGCCTTTTTCTATATTTAAATCTTCACTATGAAAATTAGACATGAAGAGCTAGATTAGCATAGAAGGATAGATGAGCAGAGGGGGTATGTGAATGAATAAAGAAGAAATCAGTTCCCTCTGGATTATATTTAAAACTGGCACTATTTTTGAAACAAAAGGAAAGCAGGGAGTGCCACTTCATCTAAACAAAATGTTTTTTTAATTAATTTGCATGTTTCCTAGAGAAAAGGCTTGCAATCACTTCAAAACAGAAAGACATTAATTACCAACAAATGGCAACAATAGTGTGAACGCCATAGGATTCGTTTTTATTCCTATAAGAGATAGAACTGTTTTCCTGAAGCAGTTTGTTTATTAACAATGGGTAAACAAGAGGTGTACTCTTAGACAGAAAGACATCTAATAAGTGAAAAAGAAAGAAAAAAGGAAGCAAGAAGCCTCAACACCAGCGACTCATTTTTATTCCGAGGGAATACATAACATTTGAAGATAAAACACGCACTGCTTGTAAAGCTGGATGCTTATTGAAATATTTAACATATACTTAAGCAGGAAAAAAATGATGTCCTTGAATACAAAGATGATGAGCAAGAAAGATTTCTGAGATGGGAATGGCAGCCTGGCCAGCCACACAGATTTAATCTTATTCAAAGGGGGATGTTTATATGCACTCATTTTTATTTTATTATAGATGAAATATGACCAAATTTAGATTAGTTCTTTTTTATTAAAGACATACTAAAGGTTAATATAAACTCTTAAAGGGGGAAGTGAAACACATTTCTGTGTTCAAGCATGTTTTATTGATGCTCTACAGATTCATTATTTTAAGAATTTAGATATTTATCCATAGCCCAAAAATATTCAGTTGTGTTCCTTGGGCCTGCCACATTGTTTTTGTGTAGGATGTAAATGAACGGCCTTTACTAACTGGTTTATATACTGCAATCCTGTTAACAATGAACCCCAATTTAAAATACAATGGTTAATATTTTGTGAGGAGTTAACATTTTAGTGGTTAGCACTTCTGCCACACAGCTTATATGCTGTATATACTGGAGTTCCCTGTTTGGTGACAGCAAAGATTTTGTAGTTTCTCTCTGTGCCTGCTTGAGTATCCTATGGGTACTCAAATTTCCTTTCATTTTTTAGCTAATTGGTGAAATTAAATTTTTGCCTAGTATTAGTAAATGTAAGCCTTTGTAAAAATGTTGTGCACCATCCATTGCTGGTTATTATCGTGTGCCCAATGCTGCAGAGACATGCTCCAGTTCTCCATGATCATGAAATGGAGGAAGCAGGTGAATGATTAGTTTAAAAAGATCTGCCAATCTGTTATCTGTATGTGCTGTGTCCCTGTCAGGGTCACCAAGATACTGATGCACATACACGTCCAGTTTAGAGATGCTTATCAATCTAACCGGTGTACTGTATATTTGGGATGCTGGAGGGAAACAATGTATCCAGAGAAAACCCACACAGGCACAGGACGAGTGGGTAAACTCCATACAGACAATAACTGGATGGCCTAAATTTACTTATAAGTTTGTTGATGTTCTGTTTCTACAGAAATTTCCTAATCTGTTCTTCTCACAAAACGTATGCTTTCCCAGGTCAGGTTGGTGATACTCAGAGTGTGGCGGGCGGCCAGGGCCCTTACATGGACTTGGGGAAAGAACATACACAGGATAGTGCCTCCCTCATGCTGCTAGATGGTAGCCCCACTGGGCTGCAATGGTGCCTCAGATTCCCACAGGGCAACATAGGACTTGGAGTTCAGGACAGCCCTGTTGGTTTCCGTGGGTGGAGCTGCAGAGCTTCCATCAATCCTGGGAGTACTTCTGAACATCACTGATGAGCCACCTGGAGTGCTTCTGGGTATGGTTTAAAAGGAGCCTGCTGTCAATGCTTGGGGAGCCAGAGTCAGGAGGAAGAGGACAAAGCTTGCTATATATATATATATATATATATATATAGAGAGAGAGAGAGAGAGAGAGAGAGAGAGAGAGAGAGAGAGAGAGAGAGAGAGAGAGAGAGAGACAGAGACAGAGACAGAGACAGAGACAGAGACAGAGACAGAGACAGAAAGAAAGAAGAAAAGTGCTGTATTGTTCTGCTTTTTGTGTTTTCAACTGTGCTGAGCAGGTGGGAACGATTTGGGAAGCGTTTCCCACAGGAAAAAAAAGGACATCTTGCTGAAATTGTGCCCACATCTGCCTCTGTTTGGTTTGGGAGCTGGTGCGCCCCCTAATAGCCACAAGAGTAATATCAATCAATAGACTTTCTTACAAGGTGATCATAACATAGAAGAAGAACAAAAACAAACCTTTACCCTTCAATAAAGAATGAATGTAATCTGAAAAGTGGAGGCTGAATCATGAAAACATGCAGTAAACCTTATGGGCCATGTGGTGAAAGAAGGAACTGGTTCAGGCTTCAAATGTATTAATTGCTATTTAACCTAACCTGGAAATCAACCTTATCATAAGCTAACCTCTATCACCCTATAGACACACACATAGTACTTAGTGCTGCAGACTTGCAGCCTCACAGTGCAAAAAATGAAATATATGCAAATGGAAAATTATATCATGACATTAAATCTTGTTTTGTTTATTGTAAGAGTATACAAAAAATTTGTATTTACGATTATTTTGCTTACTTTAAGAAATACTGTCAAGTAAATGTTGCTTACCCCATTGGCAGATTTTTTGTTTGCTAAATAAAAACAAAACAACTCCCATTTAAAGTTTTTTGTAAAGTTTTTGCATATGCATTTCTGCAGTGCATTATCTTGGGTTGTATGTAAAGTTTGTATGTTCTCCCCATATCTGTCTCTGATTTTACATCTATATTCCAATAGTTACTTTGTGACTCAATTTTACCCTATGCGTGTCTTCGTGACCCGCAATCACTGTGGACCATCATCCAGGGAATCCATCCCTCTTGTGGTACTGCTGCCAATAATCGTTCAGATGGTTTTCCTCTTGCAAGCAGAGACCCCATCGCATGGCTTTCCACTAACTGTTCACAACCCTTTCTAATTCAGTACTATTGTAATTCACGACTCGGAGCAACCCAAGTTCAGACGCACAATGGGCCACGACTCATAGTTTAAGAAGTACTGCTATATCCCAAAGGTGAACATGTTTTTCCAGTTGGTAATTGTAACTTGATTCTGAAGGTGTGTTCATGAGTGATCCCAAAGAGTTCTTTCTTTCCATGTGCCCAATGCTGTCAAATGCTATCATAGCCCAATGCGACCTTATATCCAGCAATACTATATTAGAGGTGGTGTTGGGAGGGTGAGTGGTGGGGGTTTACTTGAACTAGGGCACTACTTGAATGGCACAGTGCATAACATTCTTTTGCAAATAGCCTCCAGGAAAAAGAGAGCCACACTGGCTATAGGAGAGGTCTTGTAAATGTGAAAAACTTGGTGACAGTATACTCTGAATGTGTCCTGTAAGAAGATGAGAAGTAGATGGGGGGATCTCCCAGTTTTACCAGAGAAAGGAGAAGAATCTTCAATGTTGAAAAGTCCTCTTTCCTTCTACAAAAATGAATCCGGGTTCATCAGATATCTTCTGTAGGTGGAGTGGTTTTTCCCGTGATATACATGACTTTCTTTTTGGCACTGACTTTCTGTCTTTTTTCTGCTTCTGCAATTTCCCCCTTTTTGCTATGTTCAGCCCCTCCCATTTTATCATTTATTAGCCCTCTAAGTCAGGTGCTCCTTCCCTGGTAGTTCACACTGGTACTTTTACAATTTTGGGGTCCTGAAGGTTGGATTGTTATGGAGACCCCTTTGCAACCAGCAATGAGGTTTGAGTAACCACTTTGTATTCTTCTTCAGTTGGGTTGTTCCTCTACAGACTATCATCCATTACATGTAGGGGTTTTAAAACCCCTTCTCATACAGTAGACACTTAAAAATTTTAAGCAATGTGGACTAAAGTCACTTCTAGTATTATTGAACTTGAAGCTTAAGTTTCATTGGTTTCATAGTAAATCCACCTCTGCCTATTCAGGCATTTTACTATTTACAGCAATGATGAAAAGTTACAACCAGATAATGGCACTAAACACACAAAACAAATGTTGCAACTGTATGTTCAGACACTTAAAGCACTTGCTGAACAAAATGTTGTCATAAAGGTTTTAGTAGCATGGATTTTAAATCTACCACAGCCTCATCCAGGGGTGATTCCTGTTCAGTGTCTAATATTGCCGGCATAGATGCATGAGTTTTTAAATCTTCATTCGTCCCACCAAAATTGTTATCAGGTTCTCTATTAACATAGACACATCCATTTTCACTCCTGTATTCAGTTCTCTTATTTACTACATTTTGCTTCAAAGTTCCCAGATATTCTTACTTATGAGCTTGTAACTACATAATGATTTCACCATTTGTATTATCATTAGAGCTTTAAAGGTCAGCTATTCAGATTCTGCTTGTATTTGGATAACAGACGACTGGTGAGTTCATTTAAATATGGGTCAGCTGGATGACCCATGCAGTATATCTTTGGTTTACAGTGTTTAATAATCTTGCCAAAGGCCTAGTTTGTGGCATGTCAGCTTAATACTCACACTCCTTCTCTGTTTCAGACATGTGATTCCCTTACTTGTAAGATAATTCACACCATCCACCCCTACTAAAATTCATCTAATACAATTTTAGGATCGTGGGGAGCTGGAGAGAAGCCTAATCCCCTTGAGTTCTCGTGTCAGAGCACACACACACCCGTACTTACTCATATTGGACCAATTTGTACACACCAACAACACAAAAATCATTGGAATGTGGGAGGAGACCAGAAAAACCCAACCAGACAAAAAAAGATGATGTCACTTCAACTGAGACATGGCACAGTTTCAGATCCACATCCCTGGAGCTCTATGGAGCAGCCACAAGCAGTTCTAGCTCCTACGCCAATGTGCTAGCCTGTTTGTAATTAAAACTGTGCCATTTTTAAATCCTGACTTCTGTCTCCTTCCCTTTTTGTTCCTTATCATTGTGAGATAATGCAACAACTGCAAAGATGAGGCAGTATCGGTCTTGAAGAAATGATGTTAACAAAACTACATTGTCATCAGCACTCTTGTTGATTTTCAGGGCTGTGATATTACCAATCACGTTATACAGCATCATTTGTAGCAAAAATGCAGGTTCTGGCCTTAAAATGTCTTGAACAGACACTACAGGAAAGGAAATAAGGTTTGAAATGTGCTTAATCGAGGTCAGCGTAAAGCAGAACAATTACCAAAATATAAAACAGTACAAGGATGTGTATGACAGACTGCATTGTTCTATGTATGCTAAACAATAACAATAACACAAAGTCCTCTGCCTTTTGTGTCTCATGTTTTTCCTTAATTCCCTTAAGAGTGGAAAATTCAGCTCATTTTTAATATAGTTTTATGTAGTTCACAAAGCATTAATAGCGATTTAGACACATAAAAGTCATGTTATATTAAACACAATGTAAAAAAGAAACAATCTTTATGATTAATATGAATAAATATTAAGATGTAAGGTCTATTAACATAATAATAAATGACTAGCCGATTAACAGGAGAAGAAATTGAACATCCAATTCACAAATGTCATAAAGAAATAGAACAATGTAGTTTTGAGTACTGTGGCCCTTTGGACCTACAGTATTTCAGCATAACTTTCTGTAGCAGTCCAAATCTTTCAATTCCACCTTTAGGCTTGAAGGAGTCTAAGCAACCATTGCTTGAGTTGTGATGCAACTGTCAGGCTGTATGGCTGCACTGGAATAGTTGTCCACGCTACCATGAGTCACATTGATTATTTATAAAAAATATAATATAGCATTTCATCTATTAAACAACGTCCTTAAATGGAACCAAAAATGGAACAAAAAATACTGTTGGCACCCTTTTCATGGCGATACAGCAGTGGCGTTCAATCAAAGAGTTGGGAGAGGGGCATCCCTTGTGAAGTTTTGAGTGCCAGCATTCGTCAACACTTGTTAAAAAAATGTTATTTGAGAAAAGGAGCCATTAAAGGGAAACTTTGAAGTTCACAATACATTGACAGTCAATTGAAGACTTGGGGCCTGTGAAGCTTAACAAAAAGGTGCCAGTAGGGTGAAGCCTCGAGTGCCGGGATACATCAACATTCAATTGAAGAACATTGGAGGAGATTCTTGCATGAAGATTTGCAAAAAGGTGATGGTATTCAACAGTACGCTAAGAAAAGGTGTCGGTATTCTGTGCTGGTAAACTGGTAGAGGTGCTGGTATTGCATACAAATGTGTCCCTGCCATTGAACAAAAACTGGAAACTAAATGCTTAGGACTACAGCGGCCTGGAGAATTAGCAATCATCCAATAAAACAGAATGAAAAAGAAATCATTTAATCAGAAGTAGTTTAACTGGAAAAACTGGCTAATTGCTAGCTTATGAAAAAACTTGTTCTGCTTTCCACGTCTTCCTTGTGGAGGGGAAAATGTCTAAGCCGAAGCATATTTTAATATACTTTAATAACTGCCACACCTGTTGAAGGCTATACAGCTAAAACATTGTGTCTTTATTTTTCTTTCCTTTTCAACATGAATAACCTTTGAGCATGTTTTAATAATATCCTGCATGACAAAATATGTTCATAGATTTTCATTTTGTGTCATTTTTTTAAATAGAATTATTCCACTAACATTTTACATCACTGGTACTGGGAACCTAATATATCATTAAAAAGGCCCTTCCATGGTTCTTTCCATCTCGCTCAAATGATTCCCTGCACATTCACACCTCAGCCTTAGCTCAACCTCACACTGCTCATTTGTGGACAGAGGCAACACCATCTGCGTTCACGTTTCTGAGACTCACTGGCTGCCACTGGAAATAAGTGGAGATGTGCATCTCATAGCAGTTATAATTAGTCCTCTTTAAGTGCTTGATCATAACTCACTCTCTGCTTCCAACGTTCTGTTCTTCAAATACACACACTCTCTGCATGACTCCTTTCATGGCTTCTGACATTCATTATAGGATCATTACTGTGGCAGAAATGCATTTAGTTTCATTTGCTAACAAACACACAACAGGCCACCATTCCACATCTCCATGATTGGTGAGTATACCTATTGTAACTTGAAACTTCTGAATTATATACCTGACATATCTCAGAACACAATTTATAACAATTGTCTAGTGCAGGGGTGGGCAATGTCGGTCCTGGAGAGCCACCGTGGCTACAGGTTTTCATTTCAACCCAATTGTTTAATTAGAATTCAATCCTTATCAGTCTCAGACCTTATTTCATTTTATGGCTTGCTGCTCTGTAATGTAAGGTCTTATATTGTAGGATATCATCCAAATGATTTGAAGCCTAAAAAGGATCATTTTCAGTCTGTCACATTTTCTATTGTTTTATTAAATCAAACAGTGTATGGTGAACACACACAGATGTAAATTGGAAACAAGCTAGATGGAGAACTGTTGGCTGCTTTGACATTTACCAATTATTGTTGATAAGAAGCCATTAAAACAATTAATTCATCTGTTTAAGATTGAAATAAGCAACTTAACAAGCGAGACCACTAAAATGAAGCATCAAAATGTCACAGTGCTTCATCAGCAATAATTGCCCACCCCTGGTCTAGTGCAAGGATCTCAGTGGCCATTGTAGCGCAATCTGTTCTGGTGTACCAATAGCCAAAAAAAGTCTTCATTGACCCCAAAAGTGATTTCAGAACTTACGAGTCAATTTTTTGAAACACCATCCATATTTTGTATTTCCAAGGGACAATAAAATTTTACTGTTCTCAGTTAAGATACTACAAGTAGCCAGACTTGAGAATAATGAGATCCTGCTCTCTCTCAGCTCTCTTAACTGGCCTCTTAAATGGGGGAAATAAAGACACCATTCCTTGCTATGTTACCTGCTATTTACTATCTTGGGTATCTTATTCTCCTGTTCTTTCAGGGAGGCCCCCCTCTGTTTCGCTTTTGTGCCTCGGTAGTTCAAACATGCATGGCTAGGTACACTGTCCTCTGTATCCACCAATGCTAGCATACAAAGTTGTCCTGCCCCTGCCAGACTGGCACTGCCTTTAAGTAGCTTTTCTCTGCCCTTTGACATCCTGGTCTCCCTTTGGATTTTCGAAACCTCTTACCAGGTGACCAGTTTAAAGTAACATACCATAACATAATATTCTCAAAAATGCTTAATCTGTAGTCAGGCAGATCAAACAATTACAAATAAAGCTATGTCATTTGTAAATATGGTTATATATATATATATATATATATATATATATATATATATATATATATATATATATATTCGTTTATTACCAGATTTAGTTTTGAATGTGTTGTTTGCTTTCTGAAGTCTATGACCAGCTCCAGTTTTGCTGATTTTGAGTCAGCAGGGAGATTTCATTTCTGTGAAGGAGATGTCACATTGCAACTGAAAATCACTGAATAAGTCCTGTAGACTTCATTCACATAATCTTAGTGAGTTGGAGGTAGTCGGTGGTAGGCTCACATGATTTCCAGTCGCATAGTCTCACATAGCCAGCAACAAAGAACACCAGTCTGCGACTCATCACATGTAAGTCAAACAGGTCTGATTTTGTCTTAAGTTGTAGGGGTGGGTTCTGAATGCATGAAACCTCGCAACCAATGAACAATCCCCAGGAACTACAGCACGTATAATGCAGGAATATGGAATGCAGATGTTGTGGATCTTGCCAACAGAAGAGAGGCTCACCTTTTTTATGTTTCATGATAGAATGAAAAAAAGAAAAAAATGGGCTGAGATTGCAGCTGAACTGCCTGTGTCTGTAAACTCTTTGTATGCCCATCAGCCCTCTTAGGGAGCATCTAACTGACTGTAATTAAAGTGGGCAACTTTGTAATGCTTTGGAAATATGAAGCTGTGCTGAAAAAGACATGATGCTATTGTCTACTTCAATATCCTCAGTGATGTCTAGTCATGTCAGTAGACGTGGTAAACATAGACTTTCTTGTTATCTCAGCTTGTCCATCTATTTCGCACCACATCTCTGTTCAGCTTGGCTCACCATTGCCAACACATGGCAAGTCAGTATGTAGCCTTGGGGTGGTGATTGATGATAAACTTACCTTTACTGACCATGATGCAACTGTCTCTTGGCCTTGCAGATTCACTCCATACAACATCCACAAAACCAGGCTGTATCTGTCAGAGTATGTAGTACAACGCCTGGTCCAGGCTTTGGTCTTGTCATTGTTCGTGATCAAGCCATTATGTTGATAACATCAGCAACTTTAATGAAGAAGTGAGCAGGGCCAGCTTAATGTATGGGCACAATGGGCACTGGGTCGGGGACGATGTTTCTGATGCCTATGTATGTTTGTGTTTTTTATTAAAATAGGGGCCTCAGTGCACTGCTTTGCTGCTCGGGAGCCTATGATGCTGTTAAGATGCCCTGCCTGTGAGTCCTCTTTCAGCTGGGTCTTTATCTTATCTTATCTGGACCTGGCTTTTTGTCTTATCTTTATCTTTTCACAGTAACATTGTTTTTTTTGTAGTATAAATATGGTTAACCATAATGAATACTGGGTTATACAGTGAGGTGCTGAGCTCACTTTATTAAATTTACCTAAATTGTGGGTATTGAGGAAATTTGCAAACTCTAAATACATAGTTCAGTGGGCTGAGATTCAAACCCAGTCACTTGGATTGCTGATCGAGTAATACTTGCTGATGTATTGCTTTGCTTCCCCATATTTTTTAACAATTCCTTAAAAAGCAAACCAGCAGACACAGAGCCTGATTAAATACTCTTCTAATCATGGTGTACCACAGCAAACATTTTTGATGGTATGCTATTAAATCATAATAAATAAACTGTATACACCATTTTTTTCCCTAAGCAGCCCAGTCAAGAGCAAATGTAAACACAAACATATATACACCAGAGGTGTCGTGGGGTATCCTGGGGGCTTTAGCTTCTGATCTTAGGTGTCTAGCCCCTGATCTTTCACAACCCATTCTGCAGAGGTGAATCCTCCTCCTGCTTTTCATTATCAAAGGGGGTTATGCCCCTAATAAATGCTATAGAGACCCACCGGGTATATACAATGAATACTTATTAATCATGGTGACCTGTTACTGTAACTGTTGATTAGCCCATGCAAGTAAGAATTTAATTTTACTCTGTACATGTGACAATGATGACCCTATGAACTTATAAACACATTAATACATATTTTCCAAACCATGCATTCAGACAATATAGACTTTTCACCAATTTGCTTGATGAGGCACACCCAAATATTATGGTACAGTCAATACATTCTAAGACAACGGTAATCAGTAACCTCTTGTATACTTGCGTAGAATAGACCGGGAAAGCATACTCTGACATTCACCTCCGAAGCCACAAACACTTCTTCAACATTGGTAAAATGACCAAAAAGGACTGCCTCTTGGAGGTAAAAGAAAAGAAAATTCACAAGGATAAGCATCTGCTGAGTATGCTAGATGTGGCAGTACTGTTGGTCTCTGTTGTGATGGACAAGTACAGAGTGGCACATGGGAGCACTGTCATGCAGTTGTGTCTGATACCAGATAAACACAGCACCAGGGTAACGTGGTAACCATATGTCTCCTGTAACATTCCACTCTATACAACAAGATCACACTGTATTTGACAGAATATGCAGCACAATTCCTGCTCCAGGTTTTGGTCTTCTCACGTCTGGAATACTGCAACTTTCTGTGGGCAGGAGTACCATTATCAAGGTACTGCAAATGATTCAAAATGTAGTGGCATGTCTGGTGAGGTGGACACATGTCACTCCTCTTTTCAGATCACCACATTGACTACTTGTAGCAGCACATGTCAAGCTCAGATACAAGATGCTTGTCTACAGAGTAGTCAATGGGTCAGCACCTATATTTATGGAGACACTTGTGAGGTCATATGCTTCTTCTCATCTGCTTAGGTCTGTTGCTGAGGTCTGTGTGGCATCAAATCTTAATCTAGAATCTTTTCATGTGTAGCTCCCAGCTGGTGGAATAAGCTGCCCACCTCCATTTGAACTTCTGACTATCTCAATATGTTTGAGAAGCATTTGAAAACTCTTGTTTGGTGAATTTCCATCAAAGTGATATTAACAATTAGATTTTGTAGCTTATAAATTATAACTCACTTGCATTTTGTTCTGAGCTCTTCAATGGATGTGATCAATTTTGTAACTTTGTTTTGTAACATTTTGTAAGTCACTTTGTATAAAGGTGTCTGCTAAAGAAATAAATGTAAATGTATTATACATACACATGTATTTTAAATAAGTCATGTGGCAATAGATATTCTAGAATATCATAAAAACTGCTAAGATTTTGATTAGTTGAAAACATTCACATGCTAGAGAGTTCACGCAGAGTATGAAAGTGTCATTTATATTTTAAAATTTTTGCTTTCTGTTACAGAGATTTGATGTGGTGTTTTTAATTCTATTATTTTTAGTAACAAATATAAATGATAACAATGCAGACCAGTCTATAAACGGTTTAGCTGTGGGACTAATCTGATTTATTGCAGTTCTTAGTAAAAGTACACCTTTGTTAGTCAAGGAGTTAATAATGGAGCTTTCTTTTTTCTTTGAACAATTATTTAAAGCTCAGTTGTTACTCTTTATCTACGTTTATTCACATTAATTGAAAGAACATCCCATATTTAACATCATGTAATTCAACAGCTATATAATAGTCTTGCCTGTGTATTCTGAACCCTTAGCCCTTGTCTCCTGTAGTTTAATAAGCCCGCCCATTGGGTAATTTATAGAAAACCATTTGAATATCAGGCTAAATAATATCATAAACTGCACTGTTATCAGATGGTTTAAGTTATATAGTTTCACAAAAACAAAAAGAAGACATCAAACAATATGATATGCTCTGGTTGCAAATGAGTAAATAGTTCTTAGATGTTCACAAATCAGAGTCCAAAATAGAACTGATGCTGGTTGCCAAAGATGGAGGCTTTATTTGCTGAGACCAGAAGTGACGTCATCAAAGAGCTACCCCGGCCAGAAAAAAAGGAAATAATGTCATCAAAGGGGGGCAGAAAATGGAAGTGACGTCATCAGAGGCACCAGATGGTCTGCAAGGGATTGAGAAAGAAAGTTAGTGCACCTCGCTGCCCCCTGGTCTGCCATGGAATTACTATTATTCAGGCCCTTTAGCTGTCTCTCAATCGCATGTATGTGACAACAGGTATAGTTAGAAAAGTTCTCCCCTGTCTCAACTCAAGATGACAAGTTGGGCGTGAATGCTCTCAAAGGCCTTATGTACACCTGATGTCTCCTATTTACCGACAGCAGCTACAGGAGATGCTCTTTAATTACAATGTGGGATTCTAACACTCATTCTCATAATATAGCTCTAGCCTCATGCCTCTTTCCTCTACAAGTTCTTGACCAACAGGTATAAACAACAGACCATGACAAAGCTGTTTCTTTCCATAAAAAAATGATATCATTTTGATCACTTAAGACTTTCCAAATTGGTTTCTTTATTATTAGGATTGTGACATTTTGGGTATATTGATATTTGGACAGGGTAGACTTTTTCTTACTATTGTGTAATTTAAAAATTGTGAATTAATCAAATGTTCTGTGTATTTGTAACAAATCGTAAATGTGTGTACCTGTTAGATAGTGTGCAACTGCCAAAGAGAATGATCCATGTTACCTCCTTCTAGTCAGGATCCCAAATACACACTTGGCCTACAAAGGTGCTTATCTAACTTAGTTGTTTATTGGTTTGTGGGAAGACTGGAGCTGGAGGGGGTGCTTGTGACTGTGAAACAATCACTCTGTTCTTGTTGCCACATATCTATAATAAGACAGAAAAAAATGTTTACGCATCTCTAAATAGTGTACATGTTCTCCAAAAGCTCCTGTGCGTTTTCCCAAGGGATACTAGCTTCTTCCCACATCCCAAAGCATAATTAGTGTTTTAAAACTGGCCCTCTTTAACTGACTAGCAGTGTATGCACGAGTATGTTCTGTGATTTACTGACACTGCAGTCAGGACAGGCTCCTGGCTTCCACTTTCCTCGAGAAGCTGTGGTGAATTTTGAAATAATTATATTTGAAAAGGTTACAAGCCTTAAATTTAATGCCATTTGGCTTGCTCTCTCTCTCAGGGGTGGGGATCGATCTGCTCTTAATTCAATTTTTCTTTTTGTAAAAACTTGATTGCTTTGTATGGATTGTAATAAAATTAATAAAAATAAAAAAAAAGAAAATGAGAGGAAATAAATTTGTTAACAAGAAAAAGACACACATAACTCACTGTCATTAGAAGGCGGATAGAAAATATAAATAAAAATGTATTAATAAACATAAACCAGAAAGCAACTAATCCATCAATTCATTATAATTATAATTCATTGAATAAGATACTGATGGTCTTACAAAAAACCTCAAGAAATGAATAAACTGCACTCCAAAAAATGCATATGCAAAAACTGTAAATGTGAGGAGTTTTGCTTGTGCTTAGCAAAATAATCTGCCAAAGAGGTAATCAAAATTTACTTGACAAGATTTCTTAAAGTAAAGATCACGGCATCGTCAGCAAAGTCAAGATTAGTGAATCTTTCTTCACCAAGAGATGCCCCACAGCCGCTGGACCCCACGACCCTTCCCATTACCAAGTCCATGCAAGCACTGAACAAAGTAGGAACAAGAACACACCCCAGAATCCACTGGGAAAAACACAGAGGTTCTGATGCTACTCTTCACAGGACTCACAGTACCAGTGTACAGGCCGACAATGATATCCACCAATCTTGAGGGGATCATGCAAAGTCACAGGATGTCCCACAAGGCAATTTGATGAACTGAGTCTAATGCTTTATGAAAATTAACAAAGGTTGCAAAGAAACTCGATATTTGCGTTTGCACTCCATGAGAGCCCTCAGTGCCAGGATGTTGTCGATGGTCGACTTATTGGCATAAAACCAGACTACTCTAGTCACTGGTAGGTGAGCAAGTGATCACGGATCCCATTGAGGATGACCCTAGCAAGGACCTTACTCGGCACTGGGTGCAGTGTAAGCCCCCTGTAGTTGCTGCAATCAAGGCGATCACCCTTCCCTTTCCAGATAGAGAAGTTGAGTCCTGTTTTCCAGTGACTTGGGATGACACCAGTCCCCCAGATGGAAGCAAAGATTGCATGCAATGCCAGGAGGACAGCCTGACCACCAACCTGGAGAAGTCCACCCCAAATCCCGCTGTCTTCCCTATCGTCAACTGGTTCAGTGCAAGCTTTGTGAGATTGGGAGGTTTACAGCTAATTGGAGAACCATGGACTCAGAGATGTCCAACATCCTAGCCGGAGGATCAGCTCTAAACAGCTACTCAAAGTAGCCAGCCCAGCACGGCTAAATAGTCGTAAATAGAAATTTTTGGATTAATCAATAATTCTTAAAATAAGGAAAACTAGATTTAATATCATAATTTAAATATTTTTCACTTGGCTTAGATTAGATTTTTTGCTGTTTGTGTCTTGTAAAGTAAAGATGTATTGTAACAGCTGCCAATGCATTTATTGTTCCTTCTTCAAAGCAAGGTAAGACTTTTCTGAAAATATTCTGAACAAATGTGACCAAACGAATAAAATAAAAACTAAATTTATACAATGTGAGTAAATTGATTATTTCACATTTGAATATACTTGGTCATACCTTATAATGGTTTACACATTGTTTAAGACTGATAGCTGAAGACTGAGCAATACAATCAACAAAAATACAAAAGCTGACAAATATTAAGAACCACAGACCCATGATGAGTAAGTGTAATGCACAAATAATTGTGCCCAAGAACAAGATTACCTGAAACATTTCTGAAAAAGAAAAAATATAACACACTTTAATGCACTTACACTTCCCATCATAAAGAACTTTGAGAGGCTAGTCCTGGACTATATGAGTCCTCTTGTGGTAGACCAACTGGACCCACTGGAGTTTGCCTGTCAGACAAGATTGAAATGGAAGATGCAATTATCTATCTGCATATTTTCACCTGGATACTGCTGGCAGTATTGTGAAGATTACGTTTTTTGATTTCTCTAGTGCCTTTAATACCATGCAGCCATCCCTGTTAGGGGGTAAACTCAGAGATATGCAGGTAGATGAGCCTGTGGTACCCTGGATAATGAACTATCTGTCAAGCAGAGCACAGTCTGTGAGACTCAAGAACTAATACGGATGTGAGCAACATTGGAGCACCGCAAGGAACAGTCCTGTCTTCTTTTATCTTCACTCTATAAACCTCAGACTAAATATAACACCAGGTCATGTCACTTGCAGAAATTTTCAGATGATTTTCCACTTATGGGGTTTATTGATAAGGGGTGGAGAAGTTTGTTTCTTGGTGCAAAGAGAATTGTCTGCATCTCAACATCAGCAAAATCAAGGAACTACTTATTGACTTTTAAAGCACAAAAGATCATTTATGTCCAGTCACTGTTTAATTGAGAAGTCTATGTAGAAGTGGTTCACTCCTACAGGTACTTGGGAGTCCAAGTCAATTACAATTTGGACTGGCCTCATGACACATAGGAACTACAAAAGAAAGGTAAAAACAAGCTCTTTTTACTGAAGAGACTGTGTTACTTTAATGTGGGTAGTGACAATCTTCTGCAATTCTCTGATGGCCAGTGTGATTTTCTACACTGTGGTGTGCTGGGCTGGTAACATCACTTCTAGAGAGGCCCACTGAATCTACAAGCTAATTAAAAAGGCAAGCTCAGTTATAGGATGCACTCTGGACCCCCTGGAGATCGTAGCAAAAGTGTGAATTAAAACAAAACTGAGTGTCATTATGAACAATGCTGCACATCCTCTCTCTGACACACTTACACTGAAGACTTTCATCAAATGGATCATTCAGCAGAAGTGTGTCAAGAAACGCTACTGGCACTTTATACCAACAGCAATATGTCTGCATAATGCCTCACTTTGACTGTGACAACAAAGTCATAAGTATTCTTTCCTTTCAATTTTTGTCCTTTTAAGTCATACTGGTGATTGTTCAGATGATAGTGTGTCTATCTATCTATCTATCTATCTATCTATCTATCTATCTATCTATCTATCTATCTATCTATCTATCTATCTATCTATCTATCTATCTATTGTGGTGGAATAAACATTTATTTATTTTTTGTGTGCCTCCAGAGTCTGTCTGTGCCTGGTCAGGTGCCAACATAGCACCTTTTATCATACTGGGATAGTCAGCAAGATCTCATGGCCGTCTGTAAGGCAGGGACTTGTATTTTCAATCATGTGGTGACCTGACACAGCAGCACAAAGCACACGCATTGGACACCACTGTGGAGAGCACACCCCAGGACCGCACACAGAAGCACGCACCCATGGCAGGAGGCCGCAGACAGCTCCTTCCAACACCGCACCAATGGGGTGCACTCAAAGGCAGGCGATCAGACGCGGCCACACCATCCAGGACCATGGGGTACACAAGGAGGTAGGTGACAGTCCCAGAGTTGATCGGCCCTGGGAGTCTTATTCTGTCTTTTCGTCTGCCTACCTCCTAGATGCCAAGGGGTGAGATTCCCATGGATAGCCTGAAGACACCTGTTCGTGGTGTGACGGTGGGGCGAGCTTCAGAAAGAGCGCGGCTGACCTGGGCCTTTTCTTCCACCCCGGACATTGCTGGGAGGAAAAGAGCCCAGATGATCTCCTCTAAAGGCACGGCGCTGGATTCTCCGGCCTGTGTGATGTGGCAGTACAGGTAAGTGACGCCTGTACTGTAAAGCAAGAAGTAGGAGGGCAGTACGAAAAGGCAACGATATACGTCAGTTCAGCTTGCCAAGTAGCCGCACGTCCTACAAGGGACGAAGGTGTGATGACTGATTACATGGCAGAAGTGCATGCTAGGAGGCAGCTGGTAACAAACAACCTTGCTGTGATTGCCGGCATCGGTCTCGCAGGCGTCTAAGGGGTCTCTTTTCTTCCCATAAGGAGTCCCAGACCGTCATGGCACCCCAGAGTAAGCGGAGGACCCGGAAAAGGAAGCCAGGGACTCCTAACAGTGCGCAGGATGAGTCCGTCTACACAATGGCAGTGGAGTGCTGCACTGCGGAGGAGCAGAGACACCAGCTATCCTTAGCTGGGTGGACATCAGGGTTGGATTTCCCATCCTGCTTCTGCTCCAGAAGGGAACAAAGAAGCGGTGTTGCTATGTGTGCAACCGCTATGATCATGGCTGGAGGTGTTGTCCTGACGTCCATGTACTCTGGGCGACCTCCATGAACAACACCTTCAGCCGTGCACTCGTAGCAATGCCGCTCCCCTCCAGTTCGTGCCCTTTGGGAGTGGAAGCAGGATGGTCTCTTAATTATGTTTTTACATAACAGAGCCGTGGTCCGGATGATGCCGTCTCCCCATCCTAGAGAGGACCTGCCCATGCAGGATGAGCTGCTTTGCCCCATGGGGCTCAGCTGAGGGAGGGGCACTGTGGCGGACAGCCAGGACCCATGCCCAGCCAGGACACCCCTTCGACACTTGATCCGGGGGAACAGCCATGGGAGAAACACTGCTTCCACCCGGAATGCTTGGTGGCAGCCATCCTGGGTTGCATCGGGTCCACAGGCATGGGACTTCAGAGCTCAGCCCTGTTGGGTTCCGTGGGCACCACCAGGGGGAACTGCACGGCTTCATGAGGTCATCTGGGTGGTAATTCAACCACACCCGGAAGTGCAGCTGGAATTGGGTCAGCAAACACCTGAAGCACTTCCGGGAGGGCTATAAGAGGAGCCAGCAGTCACCACTCCGGAAGCCAGAGTTGGGTGGAGGGAGACAAAGCTGCCTGGGAGGAGTAGAGGATTGTTCAAAGGTAGGATTTGTGTTTTTGTGCTTCTGGGACTGTGTTGTGCCTAAGGGTCATGGGAAGACGTGGACCCCAGGTGAAGAAAATAAACATTTTTTTTTTTTTCATGTGCCTCCAGTGTCTGTCTGTGTCGGGTCAGGTGCCAATATAGCGCCTTTTATCACACTATCTAAAAGGCTTCTTTAAAAGCCAAATTTCCACCAAGGACAAATAAAGTGCTATCTACCAATGTGAAATCAATAGCAACTATTTAGCCATTAGCTAAACATAAGAGCTTGATGAACTGAATGATCTCATTTCATTTGTCAAGTTTCTTATGTTCTTATGTTCTAACAAGTGAAGCAGTCCACTGGGCATATATATTTTACATTACAATATCCAGGACTCCTTAATCTGTAAAAGAAGGATATCAAAATGTCCATCCCCAACAGAAGAACTAGTGATTTCTAAGACAGAAAATTTAGGACAGAGTGTTGTAATGTTTATGAAGCATCTGGAGTGGGATCAATTCCAGGATCCTGCTCCTTAATGGTCTTAAGGTGTTCAAAGCGTAATAAAATTTATAGGGGCAGACTAGCACTTATACTAAACCCTTAATCCCACAGTTTGATCCATGTCTCAAAAGTGACAAAGAAAATACTTTTATCTCCTTTTAGCACATTATTACAACAATCATACACCAAAGTGATGACCAAATCTATTTTGGTATGGGTGTTTGTACTTGAGTTTATCACAGGTACTGAAAATCAAACCTCAACTCACCCGTGCCCACTTCAATCAGTATGCACACCCACCCATACCTGCTGCAGTTTGTACCCAACTCATCCGTGCCTGCTGAAGTTTGTAGTTGTACATTAGTTCACTTTACACCCATACAATAGATTTCCGTTATTTAATTTGTTATTTAATAATAAGCAAGATAACCGTCTTCAATTAACTATAGATAGACATATCCAAATGTGTTTTATTTGCAAAAACTCCAGTGTCATGGGTCCCAGCACAGAGTAAGCAAAACAAGTTCTCATAGATTCACATCCTAAACATGCACATGTTAGGGTTGATTGGCAACACTAAACTGGCCTGTGACGATTGAGTGTATTTGTATCCCCTGCCTGGTACACTGGTATCTCATTTAAAGATGTCTCTTAACGTAGTACTAGTTCATGCCTCCTACATACCTCTATTGAAAGAAATGGGTAGATATAAAGAAAACAGAAGCAAATATAAAAATAGTGAAAGCATATTCTCTCTTTTAAAAACATCCCTCAATATATAAAGCAAATAAAACTGTTCAGAAACACTTCCTTCAAACATTGGCACATCCCTAATTCATCTTGTAAGCATGCTGATACAGATCTATACATTCAGCAGGATTTCACTGTAACTCTGCAGTCTTTGAACATGGACAACATTATTTGCTCATTATTTGAAATGGCTTTGTCGCATCATGCTGAGTGTTTTTATGTATACTATCATTTCAATAAGATTGTTATATTTATCTCTTAAAGATGCTTCACTGCTTCCGAGTAAGGATTTTTTTGTTATAACAACAAAAAAAAATTCACTAGCGTGTATGTCAGCAACATATGCAAGAAAATGTCCTGTCTTAGACTGGATGCCAGAGAGCTCTGTCACACATACGCACTCACAAACACTAGTGTTTCCAGAGACACATGAAACTGTCTCTATATTTGTATTTATTATAAAGAAAATATCACTATACATTTCAAAACATTTAGTTAAATCATGCAGCAATTAGTTCTTATCTAAAAACATTGTTTATGCGCAACAATGCACCACCACAGGAATGTTGTTTTCAGGAATCATTGATGATTGGGGGTTAACTGGAGCCCCCTGCACCTTATTGCTTCAAAACGATTGTGAATTCATGGGGGAGATTACTGCTTCAATATGGTGTATGGTGTGGCACCAACCAGGAGGGCGGATTTGAAGAGTGATGTGCTGCAAAGTCCAAACTACTAATAGATTTATAAGATGGCGCCAGCATTTGTGATAAACCAATTGGCACAATTAATTGCCTAAGCCCTACCCTTGAAGTTTCTGATTGAACAAAAAAGCACATACGCTGGAGCAGGAGCTAAAAAACGTACCAGAAACCATCTACAAGAAACTACAAGTTGTCAAGTATCTGCAGTGGGAATGCTACAAAGGTTCCAGAGTTTCTAAGAAGTTCCCTGGTTCTTGAAAAAGTACCGCGGTATGAAAGCTGTAACATACAGTTTAGCAGAATGATAGCCAAGGGAAAGAGGCTGTTCTTTAACCTGCTGGTGTGACAGCAATGGCTCCTATAGTGCTGCCCAGATAGAAGAAGAGTTGGCAGTCCATGGCTGCGTGTGAGGTATCCTTGACAATACCTTTCACCCTCTGGGGACAGCATTAACGCTGAATGTCCTCGATAGTGGGTAACTGCTCACCAGACATGTATTGGATGGTGTTCACCCCATTAAGAGGTCTTTTGAACACATGAACTAAATGACAAATGAACAGAACAATAATAAGCAAGGTAAAAAATTCAAACCGAAACCTGAACAAAACATCAAAGGAAAGGAACATCAACATACAGTAAGCCAGGGATAGAATATTGGCCAAAACATAACACACAGAGTCCTTTTGATTTTTTTGAAAAGTTTTATCTGTTTCTGAAGGAATTTACTTCATGTATTAGTGGCTCTGAGGTCTCCTGCCAGAATCTTGACCTAACTAAATATTGAGACCTTATTTTACAATGAGCTCTTGTCCAGCATCATATCATGTTTAAACCTCTGCTACTGACTTGCAAAGCTGTTTTTCGCAACTCTCAGGAATATTTGTCTATGCTGTTTACACCATACAAACCTATAATAAAGCCAAATTCTTCAGACACTAGCCTCTTTACTCTGCACATCATGCCATTTCTTGCAAATACACTTTCAAGTTTTTGGCATCCATTTTCTAAGGCCCAATATGTTTTATTAATGTTGAAGGCCCATACATACTTTTTTTTATTGATGTCTTCTACAATACCTGCTATTAAATGTGAATGTACAGTCACTGTCTTAATATATGACATTAACTGGATGTGTGAGGACTGAAAGCTCTACTTATATTTTCATTCTGTCCTATTCTACTGTAGTACTTTGTGCTTTGTATACCTCTTATTCCTCCATCACTACTATGGCTATATGACTGGAGTTGTAGTTTTATTCTGTAGCTCTTCTGTATTTCTATTGTCCTTTTGACCCTTGCTGTGTAAAATCAGTACATCTCTAAGACCCCCCAGCATTGTGTATTCTCGCATTTGCCTTGTGTGTGTTTACTCCTAACACTGTACTGTTCAGTTGTTAATTTGACAGTGTATTGTTTAGCTGTAACATGCCTTGTAATGTTGTGTAGTGTTGTATAAAATAAAGATCCATGGATTGATCTTTCATGTGACAGATCAGCCACTACAGTACATAGGTATTCAACATACTGTAAGCTCACTAGTTCTTCTTCCTAGCTTGTAGTATCACAGAACAATCTGGCGAGGCAGCTTCTGTTCAGAATGTTTTAAAATGACAGAAGAACAGCATTGTTTCTTGGCTATTCCCAATGCTCCCCGGCAGCTGTCCAGCCAGTGTCAAGTTCTGTCTTTCTGAAGCTGCTCCGCCATAGGATTTATCTGGTTGTAAAAGTCTGCAGTTGATTTCCTTTAATAACACATTTGGAAAAAAAGCTTTTAGTTTTGTAACATTCATAGGAACAGACATATTAGCCACAACTGTTACTTTTTCTTTTGCTTGATGCCACACATCTTTGTCAATTTTATGACCCAAATATGTTACACTAGGTTGACAGAAGCCACATTTATCATGATTCACTCTGATGCCTTGCTCATGTAACCTGTGTAACACACATTCAGCACATCTCACAGCTTTAGTTTCTGCCTCATCAGTTATCAGTGTGTCATCTGGATCACAGAACACTCCTGAAAGTTGTTGCAGATCCTGTATTACTTGGGAAATGGCTGTAGTCTGCTGCACAAGTCAAACAACTTGTATCGAGCAGTTCCTTATGTTCATATAAAATACTGTTGGATTGGATTCTGCCTGTTTTTGAATGGAGACTTTAGCTTGATGGAATTTAGCAGTTTACTGACTGCTAGTAGCAGGAAATACATCCTTTTATATTCTGTCACATAAGGTTGATAATTGGACAGAGAAATCAATCATATTCACAGAGGCCAGAAACTGTTATTCCAACTTTTACTGTTATTTTTACTAAGGAAAAATGCCAAATGTGTACAAAGATAGTTCTCCATCCCCACTGCAGTGCCACCTGCTGCCTGGGAATACTGCAAAGCATTATTGCATTCATCTCAATACATAACAGTTCCCTCCCACTTTTTATAACACCACAAAGAATAAAAAGTCAAAATGAGTCTAACTGCTGAAACAAAAGTGGTAGTTCACTGTCCCATGTACAGATCTGAGCAGATCTGCTTCAATGTAAGTTTTTCCAAGAATATGGTGTCCTATTTCTATCATTTTTATAACATTTAAAAGATTAAATGAGGGGCGGGCACAGTGGTGCAGTGGTAGCGCTGTTGCCTCTCAGTTAGGAGACCTGGGTACACTTCCCAGGTCCTCCCTGCGTGGAGTTTGCATGTTCTCTCTGTATCTGGGTTTCCTCCGGGCGCTCCGGTTTCCTCCCACAGTCCAAAGACATGCAGGTTAGGTGGACTGGCGATTCTAAATTGTCCCTAGTGTGTGCTTGGTGTGTGAGTGTGTTTGTGTGTGTCCTGCGGTGGGTTGGCACCCTGCCCAGGATTGTTTCCTGCCTTGTGCCCTGTGTTGGATGGGATTGGCTCCAGCAGACCCCCGTGATCCTGTGTTCGGATTCAGCGGGTTGGAAAATGGATGCATCGATGGTTTAAATGATTTGGAGGCTTGGATTCTCTCAATAGAGTCTGCCACTGCTCTCTTCTGGTGAAGTTGATTTTGCATATGTCTGGGTTTCACTAGTTGAAGGAACCATGACCGGATTGACAGGGCCTTCTCCATCATCGAAAATGCACTGCATCTACTGTTTTATTCTGTAAGGTTGCGGGTGACATGATTATTAAGTTAGAGGAGGGTGTCTCTTCTGGCTGTGTGGTCTGTGGAACAACTTTGTGCTTGGTAGAGTACTAACTGGTCTGTATGTTGTTTCCAGTTTTCTGCATCACCAACTTTTACACTGTAGAAGACTGACCCCAGCTGGGAAGTTACCAATCCAGGCATCCATTTTTATCCCCTTTGGTAATCCCGACCTGCACAGGGTCACCCACATTAAATTGTGTAGTTTTCCGGTTACTGTGCAACAGTTGAACATCCTGAGACTGACCTACTGTACAAGCTACACTTGGTTTAAACACATCTAGAGGGGAACATAATTTGCGACCCATAAAAAGCATAGCTGGAGATTCCCTTGTTGTAGTATGTGGAGTATTACAATATGAGAACAGAAATGTGTCTAGTCTTTGTTGAACTCAATTGGACCATTTTGATGCCCTCAGAGTTTGTCTTAAAGTTTGCACAAAATCTTCTACAAACCCATTGATAGCCATATGATAGGGAGTGTATATCTTTGATACAGTTGTTTTTCATAAAACTGGCAAATTCTTCAGAAGTGAACTGAGGGCTTTTGTCTCTAACAATGACTTCAGGTATACCATAGTGACTAAACAGGTTTCTCATTATATGAGCACTCTTACTTGTGGTGGTGCTATCCATTAGTTGGACTCCTAGCCACTTTGACTTGGCATCGACTACTACTAAGTACATATTGCCTTCATAAGTCCCAGCAAAATCAACATGAATTCTGTGCCATGGCCAACTTGGCCATACCCACGAGTGGAAAGGCACAAGGCTGAGTAATTTTTGAACACTCTGGCATGACTGGCAGTTGTGTACTTGTTGTTCAATCTGGCTGTTGATCCCTGGCCACCAAACATAACTGTGTGCCAAGGACTACATCCTCACTATACCTAGGTGGCTGATTTGTAACTCTGCCAAAACATGATGAAACAATTTAGGGGGCACAATCATCCTGCTCCTCCACATTAGGCATCCTTGTTCTATTGTAAACTTTTTTTTGTCTTTTAATGAAGGACTCATTATTAGCCACCAATTGTATTGAGAAATGTCCCAGTAACACCACATCCTTTAGTTTAGACAGTGTAGGGGCTAACTTGGTCTCTCTTCAAATTCCAGTATTACTCACAGGTAGCAATTCCATTTCTTTTACATAGAAATTATCAACTGTCTTCTGGCTCTCTTTATGTTTTCCTGGTACAGGAAAGCATGAAAGCCCATCAGCACTTGCATGGAGAGCAGCCTTCTTATATTCAATGCTGTAATTGTGGGTCACTAATAGTAATGGCCACCTCTGTATTTTTGAAGCTGCAATGAAGGGCACACTTTTCTGTGGGCTAAAGATTGTTGCAAGTGGACAATGGTCTCTCAAGAGATACGTTTCTCCATATAGATATTGATGGAACTTTCTGACCCCAAACACTATTCCCATGGTTTCTTGTTCAATTTGTGCATAATTCTGTTCAGCCTGGATTGTTCTGAATGTAAGGGCATTTGGTTTCTCTTCACCATTGGGTAAGACATGAGAAATGACAGCTCCATCATCATATGGAGAAGCATCACAAGCCAATCGGATGCTTAATTGTGGATTGTAGTTTGTCATAACATTCTGAAACACCAACTGTTCATTAGATTTTGGGAATGCAGCTTTACAAGTGGATGATCAATCCAACATTTGTCTTTTCAGAGCAGTCCATTCAGTGGAGTCAAAATGGTTGCAAGACTGGGTATGAATTGCCCATAGTAATTGACGAGACAGAGGAAAGGTCTCGGGTTTGTTACACTGTCGGTGCTGGAGCCTCTAAAATAGCCCTAACTTTTCCAGGTGATTTCTGCATCCTTCTACATCAATTTTTATAACCTAAGTACTCCAAAGCCTTCTTGAAAAGTTCATATTTTTCATTTTGGATGCAAAGTCCAAATTCTTCCATCCGGCCTATTACCCTGTCCAAATTTTGGAGATGCTCTGCATGATTACAGTCCACCACCAATATATTGTCCAAGTAGCAATGCACATTGGGAAGACCTTGTAAAACCTGATTCATTGCTCATTGAAAGATGGAAGGAGCTGTTTTAGGGTTTCTGCATTCACATGCACTGTTGAGTTTATGGGCAAATCAGCCAGCATCCGCAAAATACACAATATGGTGTGTTAAAGAGAGCTCTGTCTCTTTGGTCATTTGGTTCCAGAGTGAGTTACCATCCTCCAGGGGGGCTCATTTTTATAGTGTCCACACCAAGAGGGGTGGCGCTGTCTCAGGGCTAAAGACAGGCATTAGGAATCATGCTGGGGCTGCTTGCAGGAACTCTAGAAGGGAAGGAAAACAATGTAAGTGGCAGCACACCCTCTTGTTGCCGGGTGGAACTTCGATAAAGTCAGGAAGATCACCCCCATGTGTGATAAGCCAAACTATTTGTGCAAGCTGACAAACTAGGAGGATGATTTCCCCAAGTAGCTAACAAGTAATGTACGACAGGGATACTTTTCATTACTTTATTTTAAACATTGGAGTGGACAAAACAATGAGGAGGTATAAAAGCAACAAAGCATACCAGTACCTTCACAGTGGATGAGTAGGCCATGTTAATCCTTCACCTAGTTAACTGTATTTGGTGTTTCAGCACATCTTGACAAATAAAGGCCAGCACTCCTCATATAGATGCTTATCCATTTGCTGTGAAAATGGCAGGATGATGCTATACTGCCGGCTGGGAAAATCGAACAACCCTGCCATTGTAATTTTATGAAATTTTATTTTTTCAAGTACGTGTCTAAATAATTTTCATGTGAACATGGGTAATTGCTGGAATACCGAGAAAAACTTTACACCTCTAATGTTGCCTGATTGATTTGTCATTGTGTGCGTATATGTGTCTTACTATCAGTCTTCTTTAATGGCATTCATTTACTGAACCGGCTCAATTTGCAACAAATCATTGTAATCCGAACTGCTATCATCCTCTGCCACAATACAGCAATACAGATTTAAATATTACACATATTATGAGCCTTATAGCCACCCTCTGCTGAGGAAAATGGATTGGGTAGTAACTTAAAATGAAACTGCAACACATCCAAAGTGACCCTGGTCTTTTAAAACTCACAAGACATTTGGGTGTGAGAGGACAACACACAATAATACCATGTACATTACACATAATATGTCATTGCCTCCGGCTTCAAACTGTTTCTTAATTAGAACCCATTGATTTGCTTATTATTTTAGGCTTAATTTTACTTAACTCACTTTTACAATTCAGAATCATTAATTGCTTATTTTACTTTTAAACAGTAGAATGTAGTTTTTATGAGTTTAATATTTTTTAACTTGGTCTCCTTCAAACCTATGTAAGCGTGTTATGAAGTTTCAGTGGTAATAATATGTTTAGAAATAAATACGAGACAAAAGGGAAGGACCAAGAACTACAGATCTGTTCTGGACCACAAAACATATGGATAATATTCTCAGAAATGGAAAATCTACAATGTAAAAAGAATTTGCCTTGGGAGAAAGAAAGGACTGACAATGCATATAATTAAATGGCAAGTTTTATTGTCAGCAAAGACTGGCTTCTAATTAGGAAATTTTTGGAAAGAAAACCTGCTGTCACCACAGCCCTCCAGGCCTGCAATTAAGGACCCTTATGTTATGTGATGTGCCACTAGATCTTGCTGGACATTGTCAGGATGACAAACCATTGAATCAACTTTTCTCCATGTATTGTTTTTGCACTGAGACACCATAATTCTTTCAAACAAGGGTAATTATATTCAAGCCACTTTTGAGGGTAGGGACAATCCTATAACAGCTTCTTTTCGACAAGGTGAAAGAAACATACATATGGTGTGGCAAAGGCACTATATAGGTGTCGACCCACAACGGAGACATGTGTAAAATAAACAAAAAAGGGTTTTTATTTTTCTTTAGCCATGGGGCACATCCTCCCCGTGTTCCACAGGCCCAACGCAGTCCCAAACAACACACAAAGTAAATCACCCCAAACCACACTCTTCTTCCTCCACTCCTCCCAGGCAGCTTTTTCCTCCTCCTCCCAACTCTGGCGCCTAGTGTAGTGGCTGCAGGCTCCTCTTATGGCACCCCCAGAAGTGCTCCAGGTGCTTGTTGACAATACTTCAGGCTGCACTTCCCGGTGTGGTTGCAGTCCAGCCCACATGGGCTTGTTAAGCCACGCAGCTCCCCCTGGCGGTGGCCACAAAGCCCAAAAGGGATGAGCTCCAGTGTTCTACGATTGTGGCCCAGATGCAAGGGGATGTAGTGTGTATCCCATGGCTGCTCCCCTGGATCTAGTATCATAGGGGCATCCTCGATGGGCATGGGTCCCGGCTGTCCACCACAATGGCTTCTTTGGTGCCTTTCCAAAATTAGTGTCTTGAGCACTCAAAAGGTGCATTGTCCTACTTGGTGTGTTGTCCTGGACTGGAATATCTTCAGTTATATTATATTATATTATATTATATTATATTATATTATATTATATTATATTATATTATATTATATAAGTTTAAATTATTTTCCTCAAGCAAAAAAGGATTACTGAATTTATGGGACTTTAATTGCGAGCATTGTAAGCAGCCTTTCTTGTACATTCTTCATGTTTTGCATTAGTCTGTGTGAATTAGTTTACAACTTAATGGTGGAGGGAAAGAAAGCAAGTATACACCACATAACCTGTTCCAATTAGTTGATAATCTGGGAACAGAAGGACACTGAAGGAGTACAGAGATACTTAAAAGATCAAACATTTTGATCAGAGTCATTTATCATAAGGACAAGATGGCCAATGAAATGTGTGTAATGTTATGTGTCCCAGAATCCCATGTTTGCATTTTAACATAAATATGGGTCATATAAGGGACCAAAAGGGGCACAATGACAAAGGGGCAACAACAGTGGAAGTGACGTCATAGATTGCGACACATGTTCATTCGTACCCAGCAAGGTGCGTATGCCTCCTGGGAATATGCTCTTTAGAGCAGAGGTTCCCACAGTAGCTGCAGGTTTTCATTCTAACCCTTTTCTTCATTAGTAACCTGTTTTTGCTGCTAATTAACTTCTTTTGAATTCATTTTAATTGACTTGCTCTTGAAGACTCAGACCCCTTAATTGTTTCTTTTTCCTTAATTAGCTGCCAGACAATAATGAAAAACAAAATGTGCCAAAACATGACCACACGGTTTATCAAGGCTATTGAGGTTGTGCTTTAATAATTAGAACAACTGCAGTAAAACTAAGACATTGTTTGGTTCATAAGTGGTATACAACCAAAAGAGATGAGCTTTTATGTGTGTCGTGAGGACCCCTGCATTTTGTTCACGCTAGTGATAGTGAGCCCTGTCACACAAGTAAAAGTAGGAGGACGTTGTATGGACCAAGCGAAGGTAATTCCATGCCAGGCCAGGGGGTGGCGGGGTGCACTAAACCTTCTCCTGTTTTCTCTGCAGACCAGCTGCAGGAAAACCTGTCTGAATCAACATTGATGACGTCACTTCCATTTCCAACACCCAGAAGAACATCACTTCTGATTTCCGGCAACCAGCATGACGTCACTTCCGGTTCCGGCGCCCAGAAGAACATCACTTCTAGTTCTAGCACCCTGAAGAATGTCACTTCTGGTCCCCCTACATCACTTCTGGTTCCTATACATAATTTCCGGTTTGATCCCTTATAGCCGCCATCCTTGCAAACCATCAGCAGTTCAATTCTGGATTCCAACAGAGAAACATCTTTTGTTCAAAAATCATTTGCAGCCAGGGACAATATGCAGGAGGCTGCCCCAAACCTTTTCAAGTATGTCAAGTCTGATCATTTTACAGCCTCTATGAAGAGAATTATTTGTGGAATATTATGAAATGACTGGCAACTGGCACCACTCGAGACTTTGTCTGGATAGGATTAATATGCGTATGTTTATCTGTGTGTGCATTATTCTTCAAGGGTGGGAGTAAATTAACCTAATAAATGTTCTCTCACAAATTCCATAATTAAGGTTGCCAGACGTCCCTTATATACGGGACATGTCCCATATTTGATAATTCTGTCCCCGTCCCACACTGACCTTTCAGGGACATCCAAATGTCCTGTATTTAGTTCATTTTCAAATTTCATAATAAAAATATATTTTTACTACCTTCTTAGGGTACTTAGTTGTAACTTTATAAATAATTATACTTTCTTTTCTCAGATTCTCTTGATGAAAATAACCCAAATGTAACGAGGAAACTTGTGTTTGCTGCCTGTTTGCAACTTGTTCAGTTGCTATGCTTGGCTGAGGACAGCAGCATTGTTACCATTTAGCTCTCCAGCCGTGCTATTGTGCAGTTCTGTATCAGCATTGCAACATACAGTGACTGTAAACAAAGTGTGTTCTTACTACTTGCCACAGCCCGCTTTTTAAATAACCGCCTGTATTAAATAATAATAATATTTCTCTGTTGTCTGTATTAAATAAATATTTTGAAATGATTTCACTTTTACAGAATTTTTTTTAGCTTGTATTAAATAATTTCAAATGACTTTACTTTTGTTTTTCTCATAAGCCATTAAAATCCTTGCTTGATGTTTTTAACTTATGTCTCTACATTTATATAATATATTGGTCTGGGTGTGTAGGGGGCATGTATAAATTTATATTTATAGTAATATAAAGTGTCACACACGTGCGCTTAGGAGACAGCCAACAAACCCACAGGTGAGCGATTTATTGACAGATGGGGGGTTGTTTTATGGTACTGATGCCTCTCTTTCTAATTTTATAGACCCAAAGAAGAACAATAAACCAAACATACCTGAAATAACCCACATCTCAGAAAATGGCAACTCCTCTTCCTCATTTCAAACGCCACTTCCGGCTTCAGGTGATGACGTCACTTCCGGTCCAGCTCTGGCGACATCACTTCCGACCTCTGATGATGACACCACCTTTGGTCCACCCATGATGACGTCACTTCCGGTCCAACCCTCATGATGTCACTTCCACCTGAATCTTATCCAGCATCCATTTTTCTGTATAAATAGCCATCTAACATCCTCTACAGTTGTTAAATGTTTTGATTTTTTCATCAATTGACCAATCTTTTGCTACAAGCAACATATGGGGCAATTCCCCAATTCTTTATATTTGCTTTGTGTATGTTCATTCGTCACAAGAGAGATCCCCTATTTGTAATTTTCTAATCTGGCATCCCTATCCATAATACAAGTGTAAAGTCCTGCGGTCAAAAAATTCCTAGCACAAAATCTTCTTTCTGTGTTTTTTTTTTTCAAATGGTTGTGGCAGCTTCTAAAAGAGCAAACAGTGTGGACTATTTGCAGCTCATTCCTGGCTTGCACTGTCTGGCCTTGACTTGCAGAAGCTCAAAATGCAAGTATGAACATGAAATTAAAAAATGATGGCACCCTTTTTCTTCCAAGAATTAGATAGATAGATAGCGGTGATCAAAAAAAAACTAAGCTTATATATATGTATTTGGAACATAAACCAAATCATAATAATGTTCTTTCCACAGAGGAACTTCATCATGTCTTCTTATTGCTTAAAAAATAACTCTTGTTAATTCTCAAAATACCTCAAAATGTAGTTAACAGTCAGTAATATTGTGCTGACTAACAAAGCCATAACCTCATGTTGGATAACTAAATAAGCAATTTATAAGAGTGCCACATATGATTATCATCAAGTTTCAAGCAAGGAAAAACAACAAGCAGTAATTAAATTAAAAGAACTCAAACCCATCGATGTTTTATCAATAAGAAAGGTCGAGCTAGAGAAAGGCATGCTTTACTGAAACATATCCCATAAACAGTATTTCGATGGCCTTCGTTTCTCCCCTCTTAAGCAGCTAAACATTTAAACAAGAAGAGCTGTCTGATGTACTGTATATGCATTTATCGCCAAGTGAAGGCCACAGAATGATTTTTACAGGATATTGATCCTTGGGAGCAGTCCATTTTTGTATCCCTTTGCCGCTTTTTGTAGAGGCATTGCTACCATCCTACCAGACTATGAATTCACAAGTTCATTAGGGTAAAAAATGTGAAGAAAACAAGGCTCACTGACACAAAGACAGAATTGTCTGGTACATCTATTAATAGATGGGGTGGTTAATATTAATACAGCGTAACATGATCTTTTACTGAGGGGCCTTGTTAACTTCTCTCAGAGTAAGTGAAAAGGGACGGCAGTTGCTTTAGGAAATCTGCATTCCATTTAGAACAATTATAGTATAGAAGAATTTAAAACTTTGGATTACTAAATAACCAAAAATGCACTGTTAAGGAATGAAACTTATAAAAATGGAAAAGCTTAAATTAAAGAAACAAATTCCTACTACTTCCAGTGGACCATTTATGACCGAATCAGTTGAACACATTGTTCTGCTGCAGATTTTAAATGGCATCACTCTTCCACTTGGGAAATAGTAACTTTTAAATTTTCATTTCCACTATGGAAGAGAGATTCGTGTGTTCTCTCTATAAATAAGTGACGTAGGCAGGATCTTTGACTGCAAATACTGCGTTGACCCGTGAGCACTTCTACTTAATCAGTTCTTGGCTCAATGCCTCTTTTATATCCGTAATTACAAAAAAAACCCATAGCATTCACAAACCTTGCTAATCCAGCATACTCCAATCCAATCATCCCAGCCACCAAAAAGAAAAACCTTTTTTTAGGAATTAACACTAGAATTACCAGAGCCTACGAAAAAACTCGTAGATCCGGCCCACCTTAAATCCGTTCGCACCTCTCTTTTAGCATCTTTTGTCCTGTAAATGTGCCGATAAAGACAAGCAGCAAGCAGCCTACTATTCCATCCCTCCACAGCTGCAGAACATGCATAAACTTCTCTCAGCTCATGATATGATTGATTATCTGGGAGTGAAGATATAATAGATCATTATTTGGAACACATGCATTTCATGTGTGTTCCGTTTCTACAATAATCTGTGTAAACACATCGTTAAAACAGAAACGTTTTTCATATTTTAGTAGTAAATGACAAAATGTTGGCATAAACTATGTAATGTGTGAAGCCTGAAGTCCAAAGATCAAATGAACACTTTCACAAAAGGTTCAAGAATAAGACAACAGCTTCCATGGTGTAGCTGTAAGATTTACTGACTTACTGTATAATCAAGAATCCCAGGTTTGATCCTGACTGCCTCCTATGTTTGCCATTTTCAGTAGTGAGTTGCTCTTATTGGTATTATTATACAGTACACACATACACTTGGTTTCTGTCTGTAACAGATGGTGTGCATTTGTTGGACTTGTGAAAGTTACCTTTTTTTTCACTTTTATTCTCTCAGTCACAATCATGATACATACTAAGGGGAGCTGACGTTGTTAGTTTTTATTTGAAATTGGGAGTAACTGTAGATGTGAGTGGTGTTTTGAGGCAATGGAACTGGACATTCTCTGATCTGGAGGGATAAAAGCTGACACACAAACGCTGGTGAATCTGCCTTCTTTGTATCTCACCGTCAACTGATTTTTTTTAAATTCAGTTTTATTGAGTGTTTCTGCTCACGCTGAATTAGTATGCACCTTACGGTCTATGCGTCGATCCCGATCGACTGTTAGATCGCAAAGATAGTGCGGGTAGATCGCGTTGCATTATATATCCTCCCTATAGCATTTGCCACTTGATTGACATACAGGGCAGCTAGTTTGAGATCTCTTTTCCTTCTGATACATTGGTCATCCCGCACGTGCGAGCTACTGCAAAACTCCGGCTGTGATCTAGTTAGCCTTCCAATTTACAGTACATCGACTAGAGAAGGGATTTTAAAAAAAAAAATTTTCGGGAGGGTATGGGCTTGATGTGATATTGGAAGAGGATTTTTTTTTTCACAATGTCACAATCGAAGTGCGTTTGTCTGCCGTCTGAGGTTCGATCGCCAATGAGAGGTGCATTAGAGAGTGTATGTCTGATGAGCCCAAAATAGGGCAAAACACGTGTTGCGTACTCTTTGCATTATTTGACATTTAACTATGTAACATTCTATGATCAGCTTCTCGCAACTGAGAGGCACCCGTGGCGGATGTTTGCCGACTTGCAGACCAACCACACGCGATACCTGGTAGGTAACCACCCATACAATCAGATTGTGATTCAGACTTCGAATGCTATATATATATATATATATATGTATGTATGTAGCATTTTTAATGCAGGTAGATCATTTGGCTCTGGTCATTTTAAAAGTAGCTCGCAAGCGGAAAAAGTGTGGGCACCCCTGGTCTATGATATCAAAAAAAACCCAAAACAGAGACATAGGTGTATATGATATTTGGAATTATTGATTCAGAGAGGTCAGTTCAGTGCTACATGCAATCATCAGATTCAAATGTTAACAGTTCACACACATGCGAGGACCGAACTTCCTACATTTACAACATGTGTAGCTCATGCCTTCTGGTACACGATGTCAACACAGCACAGAGAAAAATGAAAGAGACAAATGTAGCTTTTTTCAGTTTTACTCTCAATCACGATCACGCTGTACTCCCCCTAGACCCCCAAAAACACACACACACTCAACCCCACCCCTCCTGATCGGACTCTAAGTAACAGCACCAGCATTAATTCACACCCGATCTGACACTGTTCATTTTCAAATAATATTGCATTAGTGCGATGATGTTTTCTGATTGGTACTATTCAGGACATAAAATGATTTCTTCAAAATGTCACATATATCTGCGGTGGGTTGGCACCCTGCCCAGGATTGGTTCCTGCCTTGTGCCCTGTGTTTGCAGGGATTGGCTCCAGCAGACCCCCGTGACGCTGTGTTCGGATTCCGCGGGTTAGAAAATGGATGGATGGATGTCACATATATTGTCTCTTTCTTTCAGGTGTGTAATAGAAACCACAGCACAGAGAGAAGTGTGCGCATTGCAACAGGTACATGTGTCGTAAATCTAGGAAGTTCTGTCCTTGCGTGTGTGTGAACTTTTAACATTTGGATCTGATGATTGCATATAGTGCTGAACTGACCTCTCTGAATGAATAATTCCAAATACCATATACTATAAATATGTCTCTGTTTTTTTTTTTGACATTACAGACCATAAGGTGCATATTAATTCAGCGTGAGCAGGAACACTCAATAAAACTGTCATTTATTACTAAAATATGACAAACATTTCTGTTTTAACAATCTGTTTACACAGATTATTGTAGAAACGGAACACACATGAAATGCATGTGTTCTAAATAATGATCTATTATTTCCACTCTAAAACTCTAGCTCTTCACTCCCAGATAATCAAACAAGGCATGAGCTGGGAGAACATTGTGCACGTTCAGCGGCAGTGGGGGTATGGGATACCAGGCTGCTTGCTGCTTGTCTTCATCAGCACATTTACAGGACAAAATACACTGACGGAGAGGCGCAAACTGTTTTAAGGTGGGCCAGATCTGAGTTTTTTCGTAGGCTCTGGTAATTCTAGTGTTAAAGAGAGAACACAAGTGTGGCCTTTGTTTCTATATTTTAGTCCTGCTGTTCTAGTGACTTTGGTGCCCCAACTAAATTAAGGTTAGTCTGGAAGTTGTCAATTGAAGCTGACTTGCTAGTAGGAAACAGGTTACTCATTAAGAAAAGGGTTAGAGTGAAAACTTTCAGCCACTGTGGTCCTCCAGGACTGGAGTTGGAGACCCCTAATCTAAGCAATGTGCTGAAGAAATTAAAAAGCCTAGTCAAATATCAGGTTATACTATAAAAACTGAATACAAATTGAGAGACATTATGCTTACACTATATAATCATTAGTGAGACTACATTTGGAGTATTGCGTGCAATTCTGGTCACCACAGTAAAAGAAAGACTTGGCAGCACTTCAAAGTGTGCAGTGGAGACCAACCAAGTGCCTCCCTGGACTTAAAGAAATGCCATACTCTGACAGACTAAGAGAATTAAACCTGTTTAATCTTGAGCAAAGAAAACTCTATGGGGATATAATCCAGGTCTTCAAGATTCTCAAAGGCAGTGTTAAATTAGTTCCAGTAGAATTCCTTAAGCTTAATGTTGGATTATGTACTCAAAAACACCAGTGGAAATTAAGGGGAAGTGCATGTAGGACTGAAGCCAGCAAGCACTTCTTTATGCAAAGTGTTGTGGGAATCTGGAACAAACTACCAAAACATGAAGTTGAAGCAGAATCCTTCACAACCTTTAAGAAGAATCTGGATGAGATATTGGGACAGCATAGATATTAGCTAAACAAATGAGTGTGATGGGCTGGAGGGTCATCTCTCATTTGTAAAATGTCTTATGTCCTTTTGATCCTATGAAAGCAATAGCTAAGATTATTTATTCTCTTATTTCTGTTCCTTGCCATTGTGAGCTGACAATTCTGCAGATGTCTTGAACAAAACAACATGGTGGAGCACAACAACCAACATCTGTCTACAGGGTCGTAAGTCCGACAAGAGCAATTTTTTTCAGAGCAGGTTATGTAAATTCAGAATAGATATCTGTATACACTCACATCAGGTTTGGATCACTCAAAGAATTAGAATTAATTTGAACATTCAAAAAAAAATTCTGAATAGAGTAACCTTTAGCTTCAGTGTGAACGTAGCCTTCAAAGACTCGTGCTTGTAGTGACAATAGCTTTTTTGTGTTCATAAGCATCATCCAAAAACATTAATTATGGGAAAATGCTGAATTTGAGAATGATGAACTAGAGTTTACTGTATATTAAAAGATAAAAGATGCAATGATCATGTGAAATTCAATGTTTCAAATAGAACGGATATATAAAAGTGAAATTGAAATGAAGCTAATGGCAAATGCATGCTTGCTTGTCTCAACTAAACCTGGGGGATGTCTCTCCAGAGTTGATCTTTTCTAACAATTTGATGATCCTTTGAGCAGCAGTGATCTTAATATGGTTAAATCTGAAATCGTAGGACTCTGCAAAGATAAGTTTAAATACAATTTCTTTAGTCTTGACCAGAAAAGTTTATGTAAGGACCTTATTTACATTTCCAATTTTCTCAAAATTGACCCATCACAATTCTTTTCATTAATATCAAATTGTGTACTCAAGGACTCCAGAGGTAATTAACAGGAAACATTTCTAAACTGAAAGTCAGGAAGAACATAAACATAGGCATTAGAATCTGGAGCAAACTAGTTATGCAGTTTTAATCTTTTAAAAACTATCACAATAAAATAGTCAAACAAAGCAAGCTTGAATAGGCTCATCTTGTTAACCAATAGAAGTTCTGATGTCCCAGTATGAATAAAAGGTGCAAAATAGAGACACGCAAAGGTAGGATGTTGAGCAGACTTATCCTCTGTAACAAGTTAATGCATATTTTGAAGTTTTAAGTCTAGATATTTTCAGCCTTGGTTTCCATGGTGCTAAGCTGTATTAATATGTAACTGCCTTGTTTTTTTCTTTCATCATTTTAGACATATTACTGCTGTTATATATGTTGGCGGGCACAGTAACACAAGACAACTTCACAAAGAAAGAATACATTCAAATTAGTTACCCAAATATTTTTTAGTTAGAGATCAGGCAGGTTAAGTGATTTCTTCACAGTCTCACAGTGAGTCAAACAAGAATAGAACCAACAGCCCTGTGGTTTAACTTGAAGCTCACTAGCTCAGCCACTATTCCATACTCCCTACTTAGTTATGGTATGCATTGGTATAAATATAAGGAAGCTTTTATCACATTGTATTTTGCAGGAAGTGGACAGATGATCCGCTGTGGCAACCCCTAACTAGAGCAGCTGAAAGAAGAAGAAGAAGATACAGTCCCTGAAAAAATATTGTTTTATCTCACAGACTAATGCTAGCCTAAGAAACACCCACACAAATTAAAACATATTGTGAAAGATAAAATGCCTTTATGGATGTGGTGAGAGAGGACATGCAGGTTATGGGTGTAACAGAACAAGATGCAGAGGACAGAAAGATATGGAAGAAGATGATCCGCTGTGGCAACCCCTAATGGGAGCAGCCAAAAGAAACAGATGAAGAAGAAGAAGAAGAAGAAGAAGTGAAAGATAAAATACCCAAGTAGTAGAGGAGAAAATGTGCTTATCTTGGCTTAAAATGCTGGTTTAACTTGGAAAGTACAAGCAGTTGAAGGGACATATCATTAGTATCACTGAATATCATTAATATCAAAGTATATAATTAGTCTCACTGTCACAAACTAGGGCCTCTGGTACAACAGGAACATAGATAATGTCTGTCACCAAGTCTTATGTCTCTTCAGGTGTGCCCAAGTGGCTTGGGTCAAGTAAATCAACAAGATATCACTCAGAAGTTATACTGGAAAGGAAAAAGTAGACAACAGAAGGAGGGTCCATCATCCTGTTCAAAACTTATTTGCAAGAATTGGTCAATAAACAATATAATTTCATGTACACCACTTTTTTCCACTCTTTTGCACAGTAATAAGAAGTTCTGTCACTTTTGAGACCTTTACCTTTATTCTAGTTTTTATGAATGTTTACATTTCAAAAGCTCTCTAGGTCATATAGTGTCTCACATTCCTAATACAAGCTAAAGTACTTTTATTTGGGTCTAAATATGAATGTGAAATCTGAATGTAAATACAGAAATAATTCAAAGTTGTGACACTAGAGGGCATTGTCGCTCCTCTAACCCGACAGAGACGTCCAGGACACCAGGTGAAAGTACAAGAGGGAATTTTAATTCCTTTCCTTTCTGTAATAGTGCCTCTAAGCACCACAGTCACCATACACAGGCAAGTAATAATAATCACAATAATAAGCACAATAACCACACGCAATTCTGTCCTCCACACCTCCCAGCAAGCTCTGTCTTCTACCTCCCAACTCCGGCTTCCTTGCTGGGTTCACAGCAGTCCTTTATATAGTCTTTGACACAGAATTGCTTCTGTCCTTCCGTCCCCATGACTTGCCAGCACTTCCGAGTCAGATGGAGAACTTGCATTTTCAAAGTACTTTGGGACTTCGTCCCCATGACTTTGGAGTACTTCCGGGCTATGCAGAAAGTAGAGATTCCCAGGTCTCCCTGCAGCATCTCCTGGCGGAACCCACAGTACCCAGCAGGGCTGTGAAGCCAAACTCCAGATCTCATGATGCCCTGTGGGAATCTGGGGCACCTCTATACTGCAGGGAAGCTGCCAACTAGTGTCTTGGGGGTGGCAGTGTCCCAAAGTAGCTGCATTCCCCCATCCTTCCATTCTTTGGGTGTCCCGGCCGTCCATCACAAAGTATATATGTATTTCTGTTTCACTTACCTAAACAAGGATTTAAAATAAACACAACATAGACATTTCAGTTGATGTTCAAGATATAATGGTATTCATTTTTAGTTTAGGTTATCTCTGCCCAAAAATAAATCTGAGATCTAAGATTTTTTTGATCCAAATATATGACTTACCAACCCATACTGATTTTTAATGTAACCGTTGCAAATGAGTTCAAGCACACCCGTGGCGCCTGACACAGCTTATATAACCCCCTCCAAACCTGGACCAAATCCTAGTCCAAATGACATGAACTTTATATAAGAGGATTACCTGACTGAAAAGCATCTTCAGCCAAGGACTGCTGTTAGTACATGTGATCACCACTCCACAACAGACTTACACATCAAACACTGTTTAATTACAAAATAACATTTTTTTTCATATAGTCATGTGACAGCATCTATTAATTGTTCTCTCATTTTTAGTGCATTCGTAGAAATTAGAGTAGAATTTGGCCACACGAAAGTTAAGGATTGCAGCCTCCAGTCTTTTCTGATCTAGTGTGTTCACAGATTTGGACATACCATCTAATGCCTTGGCCGGAAAGTTATTTCATATTTATCTAAGGTCAATAGAAATATGAAAAACTGTATTTTTATATATACCAATTCAAAAGTAAGCAGCAAGTTCCATCTCACAGAGTGAACGTGATACAAATTAAGCTATTCTTTATAAGCACCTTCAAAATACAAAATGTAAGTCTATTTATTATGGTTCAATTAAAAGCATGCCGTTGTATGAGTTGCAATTTGAAAAGCTTTAGATATCTGTTGCTAGAGATTATTGAGAGCATAAGGAGCCTGGTAAGAATCCCACATGTAGCAGAGGCTTTACATTCGATTCCTTTGGTCACATTCCTCCAGGTTCAAATTGCATAAAGAAAAGAAAATACCGTAAGCCTTTTTTGAATTACACTACAGTATATGGTCAAAAGTATGTGGACATTCCTCCAAAATATTGAGTTAATAAAATCAAGCATTAGCACCCTGCAATTTCCCTTGATAAACACTGACAATAGAATTGATTGTAATTAAATGCTCAGCGACTTTAAACATTGCAGGGTCATAGGATGCCACCTTTGCTTCAAGTCAGTATGTGAATTTTAGCTCTGCTAGATCTCCCTTGGTCAACTGTAAGTGCTATTATTGTGAAGTGGAAGTGTCTTGGAGCAACAACAGCTATGAAGTGGTAGACCAACTCAAAGAGTGAAGGCACCAAGTGCTGAAGCACATAGCATGTAAAAATCATTTCTCTGCTGTTCAGAGCTTACTCTGTCAGCTTACTTGTCTGAACTTATCATGACTTACAAACCTGAGCGCACATTAAGATCTCAAGATGCCGGTCTGCTTAGGATTCCAAGGATTAATAAAATAACAGTGGGAGGTCGAGCTTTTAGTTACAGGGCCCCTAAATTGTGGAATGGTCTTCCTGCTACTATAAGAGATGCCCCTTCGGTCTCAGCCTTTAAATCTCGGCTGAAGACTCACTACTTCAGTTTAGCATATCCTGACTAGAGCTGCTGATTAGATAGATAGATAGATAGATAGATACTTTATTATCCCAAGGGGAAATTCATTGTACAGACTGCATCACTGTTGTTAGTTATTAGCACTAAAACATAAGTAACATGATTGTTATAATTTGTTACTAACCCTCACCTATTCTGTTTCTGTTCTCGGTACTCAAATGTGGCAATTGGTGCCACGGCCCACCTGCCAAGTTGTTTGCCTGCCTATGGTAAAGTCATCCCTGATGGAGGATCACAGGAATCATGGGAAAGAGGGGTCCTTTCATCGGATTGGCTGGCCGAGCAACATTTCAGCCGTGGCATGGCCAAATGGGGAGGCAGCTTGCTGGATGAGGTCTCCAGGACTCTAAAAATATCCAAATCTTATTATGTGATATCATCTACAGTTAAATTCTGCTCTGTGCGTCTAAAATTTGTATTATTATGCTGTATTAAGGATTTGTTCTGTTCTATGTATTGTATTGTATTGACCCCCTTCTTTTGACACCCACTGCATGCCCAACCTACCTGGAAAGGGGTCTCTCTTTGAACTGCCTTTCCCAAGGTTTCTTCCATTTTCCCTACAAGGTTTTTTGGGAGTTTTTCCTTGTCTTCTTAGAGAGTCAAGGCTGGGGGGCTGTCAAGAGGCAGGGCCTGTTAAAGCCCATTGCGGCACTTCCTGTGTGATTTTGGGCTATACAAAAATAAACTGTATTGTTCCTTCACTCACAACAGTGTTCCAAAATGTCTCTGGGAGCAACATCAGCACAAACAACTGGGTAGTGGGAGCTTCTTGAAATAGGTTTCCATGGCCGAGCAGCTGCCCCTAAGCCCAAGGTCACTATGTGCAAAGCCAATGGAGTTGTGAAAAACAAAGCACCATTGAACTCCAGAGCAGTGGGAATGTGTTCTCTGGGGTGATAAATTTCAATTTACTATCTGATGGACAAATATGATCCCAGGAAATACTTTCTGGTTGCACAGTGCCTACTCTAAAATTGGGTAACAGAGGGATAATGGTCTAGGGCTCTTTTTCAGAGTTTGGGCCAAGCCCCTTGGTTTCAGTAAAGGGTACTGCAAATTCTACAGCATACAAAAATATTTTAGGCAATTGTGCACTTTGTGACAACAGTTTGGAGAAAGCCCTTTTCTGTTCCAGCATGACTGGGCCCCTGTGCCCAAAGCCAGGCCCATAGAGATATAGTTTTACATGTTTGGTGGGGAGAACCTTGTGTGGCCTGCACAGAGTCCTGATCTCAACCCTGTTGAACACCTTCAGAATAAATTGAAATGGCTATTATTAGCCAGAACTTCTTGTCCAACATCTGTACCTGGCCTCACAAAAACTTGTTTGGCTGATTGATAAAGTGAGGAAAGAATCAATTACACATAAGTGACAAATAATCAAAACAGTACCTTAGTCTCTGAGCCTCATTTTGTCACCACCCTACATAATACCACCTTTGTATGCCATTTTATGCCTTTGTGTTGTGTGGTTGCTAGGCTGTGGCTAGGCAGGATGGCTGGAGGTGCACGCCACGTGACACATTGTGGTGACTAGAAAAAGATCAGCATTGAACATCTCTGGATTGTCCGAGTTTGTGGATTGCTAGTTATTTATTTAATTTATTTATAGTTATTTAATAACCTAGTGTGTGGCACATGTTATTGCTTGCCTCTCGTTTTAGTTACTTTAATTGCTATTCCTATGGCTTTTAATTCTCATTGCTATGTCTTTTTTGGCCATGATTTTAACTCATGTACAATATTAGTTTCTATTTAAAAACAAGTTTCTGGCTTACTGGTAATAACCCTAGCTTGTTTTACCTTACTGTCTGTTTCTGATGTGTAGTGAAAAGTCAAGCAAAACGACACCTTTTATTGGCTAACTAAAAAGATTACAATATGCAAGCTTTTAAGGCAACTCAGACCCCTTCTTCAGGCAAGATGTTTAATTAAAATTGTTTCAAAACTGCTCTCTTTCATGCAGTCATCACACCAGCATTTAGTGAAGACTCCGTTATTGAGTCACTTAAATATTGCTTCTAGTAGTCTAAGATTTCCTGTGTTTCTGAATTTGTGGTTTAGTTCTTTCTCTATCCATGATCCCTTGCTCTTTATATAGTCAAAGCTTATTCTTGCTTTTCGATCACATCCTCATCCTTTCCTTTAGCTTTATTCTGTCACTTCTTAGGCTACTTACCTTGTCTAATTTCAACTCAGCTTACACACTAGGTAGTGTTTCATCCTACATTTGAGTTACCCAATGTTAAAAACAAGAGGGAAAGCCTGTCCTCCTTGTTTACCACAAACAATATTAGAAATATTAGAGATGCCACCCATAGATGTGATGAGCCGGTGTGGGCAGGAGCTACGGGCACAAGTCGGTCTGACATGGACATGGGGGCAGGACCAGGATTTAAATGGCTTTCTTACAGTGTGCTGGGGGGTTGTTTCCAAAGTCTTGCGTGATTCTGCCACCCTGTTCTTTTGAACTCCATCTCTTCACCCTGATTCACATGTCATGATCATGAGACTTTTAGATGACAGAGCATGCTCAGCATGCTGGGGTGCACATAGAATGTTTTCTGCTTCAGCCATTATGTGAAAGTCTTTGTAACAAGCTGCTTTATTGGTTTGCCACAGTTCAATAAAAGACAGCTGAAGGGCTCACATTAAAATCAATTTGTTGTCCCAGTGGTGTTTCAGAGCCCATCTCAGCTAAAATATCAATCTGATGGTTTAGTAATGGCACTAGCTGAAATAAATAATTTTCATGACTTGTTCATCTGCAGATTCTTGACTCAGTAGTTAAAAAAAGTAAATATTCTTTAAAAAATGGCTCCCTAATAACTATATAGGAAACATTCATTTCTTTTTAACATGTTCAAGGGATCTTCAAATTATCATTTTTGCTGTTGATATTGTCCACTGCTGACTGTGGTGGAAACCCAATAAGGGATGTTTGAAGTTCAAGTTCAAATTTTTCTTGAACTTAATTATTTCAGATGAAAATCACTATGGCTTATTAGTGTGCAGCTGCATTCCCTGCCTATCACAGAGAACAACCATCTATCTTGCCAGGTACCAGCTCTGAATACAACACCAAGTCAGTGTCATCCCCACTCACTGTCAATCTCTCATCACAAGATAAGTTTGAGTCTCTAATCAATCTAATATATACATTACTAAAATTTTGCTGGAAAGCAGAATGAAAAATCCATCTTGACACGGGGCGATCATTTAACATTAATAAACACAATGACTTTACTCTTCACTCAAAATAACTTCAAGAGGAGAGTGGTGAATAAAGGTGAATAAAGCCATCATCTTCATTAAACAAAAATATAACAACAAAAGGTCAAAACCGTCAAAAAACCCTGGTGTTCTGTCACCATGAGGCAAGTGACAGATGGCAGAAAAATTGAAGCCAAAAACTAAAAAGATCAATGAGGTCAAGTTATCAAATCCTAACATGGAAAACTACACTCACCTAAAGGATTATTAGGAACACCTGTTCAATTTCTCATTAATGCAATTATCTAATCAACCAATCACATGGCAGTTGCTTCAATGCATTTAGGGGTGTGGTCCTGGTCAAGACAATCTCCTGAACTCCAAACTGAATGTCAGAATGGGAAAGAAAGGTGATTTAAGCAATTTTGAGCGTGGCATGGTTGTTGGTGCCAGACGGGCCGGTCTGAGTATTTCACAATCTGCTCAGTTACTGGGATTTTCACGCGTAACCATTTCTAGGGTTTACAAAGAATGGTGTGAAAAGGGAAAAACATCCAGTATGCGGCAGTCATGTGGGCGAAAATGCCTTGTTGATGCTAGAGGTCAGAGGAGAATGGGCCAACTGATTCAAGCTGATAGAAGAGCAACTTTGACTGAAATAACGACTCGTTACAACTGAGGTATGCAGCAAAGCATTTGTGAAGCCACAACACGCACAACCTTGAGGCAGATGGGCTACAACAGCAGAAGACCCCACCGGGTACCACTCATCTCCACTACAAATAGGAAAAAGAGGCTACAATTTGCACAAGCTCACCAAAATTGGACAGTTGAAGACTGGAAAAATGTTGCCTGGTCTGATGAGTCTCGATTTCTGTTGAGTCTGAATTTGGCGTAAACAGATTGAGAACATGGATCCATCATGCCTTGTTACCACTGTGCAGTATGGTGGTGGTGGTGTAATGGTGTGGGGGATGTTTTCTTGGCACACTTTTGCCAATTGGGCATCGTTTAAATGCCACGGGCTACCTGAGCATTATTTCTGACCATGTCCATCCCTTCATGACCACCATGTACCCATCCTCTGATGGCTACTTCCAGCAGGATAATGCACCATGTCACAAAGCTCGAATCATTTCAAATTGGTTTCTTGAACATGACAATGAGTTCACTGTACTAAAATGGCCCCCACAGTCACCAGATCTCAACCCAATAGAGCATCTTTGGGATGTGGTGGAACGGGAGCTTTGTGCCCTGGATGTGAATCCCACAAATCTCCATCAACTGCAAGATGCTATCCTATCAATATGGGCCAACATTTCTAAAGAATGCTTTCAGCACCTTGTTGAATCAATGCCATGTAGAATTAAGGCAGTTCTGAAGGCGAAAGGGGGTCAAACACCGTATTAGTGTGGTGTTCCTAATAATCCTTTAGGTGAGTGTAGAAAACAAAGTAGAAATAAAGATTAATTTCATTAGCTAGAACACAAAAGTTTAGCTTCTGGAATTCAGAAATATGGTTGGGGACGAGAGTGCTCCATCATTTTAAACAGTGATGGTCATTATGTGAATGCAAAAAATTCAGCACCCAACAAGAAATAGCACAAAAAGATGGCACCCATTATACAACAGAATGGTGGTTCAGAAAATACAAATATGCCAATAAAAATTCATAACTAGGCCAAAAATTAAACAAAACACTTCAAATACAAACAGAGTAAGATTCTGCATGCTTCAAAAAAACAAAAATAATCGTAACACTTGGCCACCTAAAACTGTAATCATTTAATTTAATTAAAAAATATGAACTTCAAAACAAAACCCAGATAAATAAAAACACTAAATTTTAAATACTGTATATAAGAAAAGCAGTTACGAAAATTAATAATGAGCTTTGGTCCACAAAATCTACAGTAAATTCATAATTCTAATAAAACTGTTACGTACAGACTGAAGGTCTGCACCTTATTATTGTGAGAGTGACAGAAACAAGAGAAGAAAGGAGGTGTTAGAGGACTAAGCAGATTCAGAATTAGAAATGAGAAGGTGTCATATACCAGATGACGACGCAAATCTTTTAGGGGACGAGAGAATCAAAATCAAAGAATTAAGCAGAGCTTCAACAGACAAACTAATGAGGCGTATTTTTCTAACTAAAACTAAATGCAGAGTCACGCTATGAAATGTTGGTTTTTCTTTTTGCAAATTATCCCAAGACTAGGGTGACAAGCATACAGTTTCACCATCTTAAAGGGTAAGTCTGAAATTTTTCAAGTCAAAGTTATTTCGTCTCAATCATGGTATATATTAGATGTCACGTGAAATTGTGTTCTAAAGTGAAACATATTTCATAAATTTTAAGAAAATAACTAGCCTGCTCTTACACTTTAAAATGGAACAGAAGAGTACCAGAATCCAAATAAACTTACCAAATATGTCCACTTGAAGTAACAAAGGTTTTGAGTTAAGTAAACATGCCTTCCATGTTTCTGAGGTATGCTTGTGTCAGAAACAGGAAACTGGAAATAATAAATATTATCATAGATTCTGGGTATGGTTTTCTCAAGCCTAGGATATGATTCTTGCTTGCTTTTCTACTTGCAGCAGGTTCCGTGGGTAGAGTTACGACAACTCCCACCACCTTCACCGAGCTATATTCTGCTTATGTAAAATCAATTATTTTTAATTATTTCATTTATTTTCGGATTGTTTTGGTGACATTAGCATGGTTTTCCATTTTTCTAAGAGTATTGGTTTAGAAGTGCAGAGCCATATTGCTTGTAGCAATGACTTGTATTGCTACTCACGTTGAACACAACCTGTGACGCTATTGCAGCAACTCTGTAAATGATGGTGGTCTGCATAACCTGGCATTTGAACCGTAATTGATAAATGAAAGACTCAGAATCAATGTACAGACAACCTCCTTGTGAAGTGATTTTTAGGGACTTTGCACGCCTTTAGACACTAATGCTATTGGTTTTGGCATTCTGTTTTAAATATTGTCCATGTGCTGACTCTCACTATTCCCAAGATCAATCCATTAAATATTTTTGTATCTCTGCTACACAGAATTCTAACAGCAATGATTCCATGGTGTGCCTCTAGTGGCATCTATGCAAACCATCATATACAAAATACACTGTACTTTGTATAGCAACTTATAACCAGTTCTTAGAATTCCATGAAGTTAATAAAATTATTATTGTTAAAATGTTTTCCATTCTGCTACTTATGCAATCAAAGCTGAGACTCTCAATAGATGAGTGTTTCCTAGCATTTTTTCTGGGGTGGAACACTCCTTGTAACTAAAAACATCCCAAGGCACACCACAGTTCTACTGACTACAAATATATTACTTCTCATACACATGCTCAAGTGCCTTAAGGGGCAAGACTACTGGTGAAGCTGGTAAAAATGCAACTCCGAGATCGGCAATCGCACTTGGCGAGCACTTTGGTGGCATTTTCCAGCTGCTTCATCCTTTTGCCCATTCCTTTCTGTCTCAGAAGCAACTTGGATGACCAATATTCACCAGCCATGTGAGACTCTGGCAACCACACACCCAAGGAGATGGACTCAGGCAGCCTGAAGACCTGCTTGAAGTACTTTAAGTTATATATTTGCAACATAGCGATCTCAGAGCTGCATTAATGCCAGCTTCTCCTGGTAGTCCTGGACTCCTCAAACAGGTCTCAATCACCTAAGGAATTTGTCCCTTTTAGGTTCAGACCCAGATGTGCTACACTATTTTTTTCAAAGCACATCTGGATAGCCCTCATGGCAAGCCACTGTGTCATGGCACACAGGTTGAAAAACACTGCATAGATGATCATCATATCCAAACACATCATGAGTTCTTTTCAACTGTTATCAGATTGAACAAAGCTATTACATAGTCCATCAGCATCTTTTGGGTCATTATAGCAAGTAGCAAGTAGTTGTTATTTTCAGTTGCCCCTTTCATATATGGCACCATTCCTTAAGTCTTTATTCATCCTGAGGAACCAAACATTAAAACATTAAAATGTGTATTCATGTGTTACGCTGACCACTGGGTGAATTGACTGGATGAAGATCAAGAATTGAGCCTGAATTGTGATCAATAATTCAGTTCAGCTCCTCATGCAAGTTCAGGCCAACATGTTGAGGAGGATTCAAGGCAGACTCCATCTGGACAGCCATAAGCCATTTAGATAGATAGATAGATAGATAGATAGATAGATAGATAGATAGATAGATAGATACTTTATTAATCCCAAGGGGAATTCACATTTGTGTTGTTCAGAGGGTTTGCCTAATCCTGGTAATAGGAAAAGAATATGACAACAGAATGTTTGAAAAAGTAGCACATTGATTTTTACTAAATAGGGATATTTTGAAGTAAACAAAACAGGTGATCATTAATATCAGAAGAAAGGAAAGTATGCCCCACCAACTAAAACAAATGCAAACTATTTCAACGAGTTCTATCTCCATAAATTTATTACATGGAGATATCACTCTGTAATATCTAAAATTATGTCTAAAACTATTATAAATATCTAAAATATTTACAAATTCAGACTGATCAAGAACAGCTTTTGCCCTGCCTACAGTTAAGAAACTGAACAGTTTGTTTTTCTACTGTACACCGAATGACTTCAGTGCCAGCTGCTGTATTCTGACAAAGCTGAATATATTGTATAGAGTATTCATTCGACTGGTATGTTCTGTGCTTTTGGAAACATGCACCCACAAGATGAAAGTAAACTGTGATACATTAAAATGGCAAGCAGAGGGATTGGGATTGATCAAATATCTGTGGAATAGCTTTATGTAAAACTTGTTCTAAAAATACTTCATCAAATCGTTCATGATCCTGCTCAACTTTTGAACTGTAATCTCCATTTCTGCATTTTGACAAGTGATAGAACCCTGCAATGAACAACAAACGCAACACAGTAAAAGAGATCACTCACATCTTCAGCATTTGTGCTCTTCAGTGATTCTGAACAGCTCAGCAAGAATTTGAAAGTGTACTTTATTTTCAGCGAATGTTTATCTTTTGATCTTACAATATACTTTCTCTTTCTTTTTGCCTGATGTTTTCCTTTTACTAAACTGAATTACATGTGACTATTTTGGTTTTACATTCAGAGATAATAAAGTTCACCTTGACCTTGATTCAATGCTAACATATAAATAATTAACTTAGTGTGAAAGGGGACTTCCAAAGATCTTCCTGATTGATAGACTCGAGGGCCTCTCTATCCTCTACGCCAGGGAAAGCCATGTTGGTGTGAGTTGCTGTCAGCATTTCCCTTTTATATTCCCAGTTAAAAATATTTCTGTAGTACCAGTCTGAACCCATACATTAAGGATTTCCACAGTAAGTGACACCAGATTATTTAGAATTATTTAAAATGAACAAAAATTTTCTCTGAAGTGGAGAGCAAGTCAATGTTGTGGAAGTTTCTACTGTATATTGTGATTTGTCTTGAAGATGGTGACAGTGTTGGCGTTTCATATCAGGTATGGTAGTTGAGGGAGGCATTCATTAGAGTTCAACACTAGTGTCAGTGGAGGTCAGAGCTGCTTGCATTTGGATGCTGTTTTGTCTTGGTAGAGTAATATATTACTCTACTTTCCCCTTTTGTATTATGAATATGTAACCTTTGTCAGAATGCCTCAAATCTCACAGACTTGCCACTGTTTATAAGGTATTGTACGTTATAACTTCTCCCCACCTTCCCTTCTACATCTACAACCTCAGGCAATTAGGTGTAGTAAAAGACAAGCAGGAGTTAAGTTACAATTAGATAATGTATTATTGATAATATTCATAAATAATAACAATATGCAAAGTACATTTGAATACTGGCAACCATACAACCTGATAAATGCTGATGTGTAGTTTCAGGTGGCACACAGACTTGTTAGTTACTTAAAATGTCTCTAGTCAAGTCCTCATTTTTGGTCAGCTTTCTTCAGAACAGGCCACATGTCTGTCTCAATATGGCTGCTTTCTTGTGTTGTCTTTTTCAGTTCAAGGTGTGTGATTGTCTTTCATCAGTTTGGTAAGAGAGAGAGAGGGTGAGGTAAAGCAAGCAAATTTATAGGTTTTTTGTCCAACCCCTTGAGCCAATAGGATGTCATGGTAATTAAAGGCTTCTGATACAAGCCAGTTCCAAACAGCCATTCTTCACACCTGCCCTCCAAACCATGTGTTAAAGTAAAGCTTGACAGTTAGGCACCCTGCCTTTCCTGTGGGGGTTGATTGGGAGTCCTGCCGAAAAATATTAGCTAAACTTGTCTGAGGCACTCCCCCCAACCTTGTCGTAAAATTACAAAGAGACTCATTCCTAAAAGGGGTGAAGGGGTTCTTAAACCATCAAGCCATTGCTGTTATTATCAATAATGTAACACTAATATTACATTGCTTTGTCTAAGTTACAAATAAAGACATACAAAATATTTATCAACTTGTATGCAAAATGTCACATCACAACAGGTGCATATGATGTTTATAGGCAAGCCAAATGTTATGATCGCACAAACCAAGCGATATCTACCCTAACCCTTATCATGTGGGGTATACTTGTCGCCCTCAAGATTGATTATACATTCTTGGAGGAGCCAAGATTTTCTGTAATTTCCAAACATTTCTCTCTGCACATGTTGTAAGTACAGTTACAATTTGCTTATTTCACACCTTTCTTGCAGGTAGTACTACTAAATACATTGGAGTTGCACCCAACTTTTATGCTGCAGTCCTCTGTGACACCCCGTGTAGTGGGAATTGGAATCACCAGCCTATACTCTAGGTGTCTAGTATGTGGGACCGAGCGTGACCAGGATGAGAGTGTAAGACAGGGAGACACAGACACAAAAAGGGTTGGGGTTTTTGAAAAATAAAGTGAGGTCTTATTTACAGGTGCACTTAAATCAAAAAATAATGTCCTGCGGGATTTATATATATTAATACACAGTCCAATACCGCAAAGGACACTCAAAATCAGTAATTAAATGGAGCCCAGAAATGACTGTATACAGTATTTACAGTGCTTCTTGAAAGTCCCAAAAGAAAAAGAATATTGCACACAAACTAGTGGAATCCATATATATACACACAAAGCAAAAGGTGAAGCGGACTTCCTACACAGTGATCCAAGTCAGGAAGCTGCTCCTCCAAACAGTGTATAATACAGAATTCACCCAAAAATATTCAAAATACAGAAAAAGTGTATATACTAAACTAAACAGTGCACCACTAACCACAACCCAATAAATACCTCCACCAATGTTAATCCAGAGATATTTATATGAAAAAAATATTTACAAAAACAATGTACAAGCCGTAATGCTTGGTAACTTCTAAGACGCAGATCTACCAAGTACAGTACCTTCCTCCAAGACAAACTAGTCAGAAAGGACCCCCTCTAGAGGCCATGATTCCCTTTTGTATTCGGCGCCACTGCGCCGACCAACTAAACAGCCGTACATCATCCTTCCCGAGGTACGCAATGACGGAACGCTTTGCGCGCGTCTACTTTCCCACACAATTACGCGCGTATAGCTGTGCCGGCTTTTCAGATGCGGACTGCACTTAATGCCTTAAGTGAACGTAATCACTTTTCCATTTTTTCTCCTTCCCCTGAGCTACAGCTCAGACAACTATGAATACGGGATCCCCATGCTAACCCGGGTTAAATAATATTAAGGCGCTTCACACTTTCTTTTGCTACTTTAGAGTTACGGTGTCGCGGGAGGCACACGCAGTGAGTGGAGGACCGACAACACCATCCCGGCCGGTCAATGGCAAGGCTGTCTCTCCAGTCTACATGAGACCCGCCGTGACACTCCCCAAAAGACGCTAATATCGTCAGCGAAGACGTAGATACACTGCTTCCTTTGAAAATTAACGAGTTCTGGGAACATTGGTTTCTAATCAGGTACTTCTTAATAACTGACAACAATAGTATTGTTGAACCAAAGTAAATGCTTTTATACTATTGTTCTGCAGAGGAAATTGACATGCACCGTTTAACTGATCATCATGTTGATCTATGCAGAGATTGAAGCATTATATATATTTTTGGGTAAATGAGAATAAAGTAGAACAGAGAAATCTGGTCTGAGACTCGTGACTGCTGCCTGCTTCTTTTACGCTTTTTCACCATATCATCATAGCTACACCCTGTAGCAACAGTGGCTCGTACATGGCCCAGGTTCCCCTAGGCCTAAGGCCAGTAATATTAGCAGTATTAAACTAAGTTAGAGGGAACTCTAATTATCCAGTGTCTTTGTGTATGATGCCCGACTATGGAAATTCCAAGCTTTTCATATCCACTGTCTTTATTAAACCCAATCTACCATCATCTTACAACTCTGCAAAGCCTCGAGTACAATTTCAAATTGCCTTCAATAGAAAGTCTTTTCATAGAGCGTGGAGTGATAACTCAACTGTTTGCAAGTTGCTGTCCCTGTTGTTCCTCACTTGTTTTCTTGTTTAAAACTATATTAAAATATCTCCAGAAATCTTGGAAGAACAAAAAGTGCTTATATTTTATCCTTTCATTCAAATTCATCCAAGGCTACAGATGTCCCTTCAACAATATTGATGTTATTGCCAGGTAAACATATACGTTCTGTGTTATATTGCTTCTCGAGACCCTTTTCCCGCCCTGAGATGTATAATATGTGCTTCAGCAAAAAGAAAAAAAAAAAAGATCCAGTGCAGGAATGACCAACAATTTTCCTGTTAATGACACAATAAGTACAAAGCACAGTAACAGAAGCAAAATATATGACTGGAAATAAAGCTGTTATTGTAAATACTGTAAAATACATCCATCAGATCCACTATTTACAAACTGACAGATTACAATAGAAAAGACGCCATTAATAAAACATGAATACACAAATAATAATAAAGGATTAACCAATAATGAGAAAAAAGGTCCTTTACATGTCAATTGGTAGAATTACGTTTCTTTACATTTTTTTTTTTTTTTTATGTATGTTATTGCGAAGATGGCGTTGGGCAGAGTGGTGGCTCTGAGGCTAGGGATTTGCACTGGTAATTGGAAAGTTGCCGGTTCGAATCCCGTAAACGCCGAAAGTGACTCTACTTCGTTGGGCCCTTAACCTGCAATTGCTGGGTAAGGCGTTAATCTGCATCCAGCAGGTTGGTGGCAGAACTGGCACTCCGGCCACCATTAAAAACCTGACACTGGTCCCATTCCATCTGAACTTGTGTGATGCTGAGGTGTCACCCATTGCATGGTCCCAAATCCCGGATCCTGAGTTGGTTTGTCATGTGGTGGGTGAGGCATCAGTGTGTGTTCCTAACCTACCTACCTATATTGTGAGGATTATATCAAGTCATACCTCAATATTGGGAAACATCTATCTCCCACCACCAGATAGATGGTCAAACCCTCTTCTCCATATAAAGGTAAAAAGATCATCTGCGTTGCCAAGTACTCATGCCTTCCATAAAAATGAACCCAGGTTCACCTGTCACCTTCTGCGGGCAGTGTAATTTTCCCTGTAATATCCAAACATTTCTCTCTTCTCCTCTTCCTTGCTACTGCAACTTCCCTTTTTTAGGCATAGTCCCCTTTAAGCTTTTATTGGCTTTTTGAGTCAGGTGATCCCTTCCAGCTGATCCACAGGCTTCTAATACTTATTCAAATTCTTTACTATTTACATTAATTATGAAAAGGTACAATGAAACAATGACTCTAAACACGTGTGACAACTGTTACAGTGTAACCTAATATTTAGTGTCCTTTTCAAGGAAACATATTGATTTCTTGTTATGTGGCTCACTCGGCTTGTTTTTAACTAGCGCCGAGGCCCACAGTAAGACACTTATTGCTGCTCAAATCCATAAGGCTGCTGACATTCCAAGTAGGGGGTTATTTCTGCAGAAAGAAAATCCTGCTGGATGATTTTTTTTCTGACCTGGGTTGGGGACAAACAGCCCATATTTATGGCAAATATTCTATCCTCTTCTCCTTACACAGTGAGTAGATGGGATCCTCAGAAGGGCTGCCCAGTTGTGGACGCAGCCTTTCAGCTCCTGCAAAACAGCATATTTGTGTTCACAGTACTGTTCTGCTTTGCTGCCACTAGCCCGTCATTGAAGAATGTAGTATTTCTTAGTAGCTTGTGTGTGAAATCTGTTAATGTGGGGATTCCATGGTGCAGACAGTATCCAAGTGAAACTGATGATGGGTAAGTGCATGAGAGCGATGTCAGCCTCTTTCGTGTTGTCCAAAGATTAATTCTATACTTACAGCTCGATTGTTATTCATGTCATTTTCCTTGCATGTGAGTGTTGCAGGAAAAAAACCTGTGATAAATCCTTTGAACTTTCATTGCCATAATATTCTAAATATTATTATAAAAATCCTAAGCTTGACTTTAACATATACTGGGATGAACATATATTTACACTTTTCTTTGTCTCATTGGTGTGTGTTTTCCTGATGTTTCATGACCTATTACTTAGTCTTGTGCTAAATGTTGTCATCAAGAGAAAACCATAGAGCTTCTGTCATAAATGTAAAACTATTTCAGTGGGACTCCTAATGCACGACTTTGGCCAACAGATAAGCCTGTGTAGACAGCCATCATGAGGTAGTTACTGTATGAGCTTTTAGGGTATCCTCAGACAACAGAGGATGGCTTATGGGAGATTTAGAGAGATAAATATGCCTCTGAAAAGTGTAATATGTAAGGCATTTAGGGATTGTGGGCGATAACAGGATTATTTTTAGAGCATAGACTATGACTCCAAATTTTATTGTTAAATCTTGTTGCTAGTGTAGACTATAAAGCTGTTTGGTGAACCTAAGCTATTTGTGCTTGATATATCCTTTTTGTTTCACTATTTTTAAACGTTTTGTTTCTTTGTACAAAGCATTAAGGATCTAAATTAATTAGCAGCGTTACCGCCACTTTGGAAAGGATACTCAGGGGATGATGGTATGACTGGTAAAAAATTAATTGTTTTCAAAGTACACATTCAATGGAATAACAGTAATGAGAACAAAACAAAAACTAATAGTTAAAATAATTGCCAATCAGGAAAAAAATAATGTAAGAAATCTGAGTAGCTGCTGTAGAGAATGTTTCTGGATCACAGTCATTAAAATAAACAATTTGAGGCAGAATTGGTTTCCACTGCAAATGATTATGAGACTACTGGCATTACAACAGCCTGGCCCAGTTCCAGGAGTAAGAATGAATATAAATGACTGTACTAAGAGAGAACAAGTAAGGTGGTACTTTTTGAAAGTCAAATTTTGGATGTAAAAAAAAAAAATCACATTTAATTTAATATGAAGAAATGAAAAATAAGTGTGTTGTAAATTCGATGATAAATTGAGTCCAGGAGAGAATTAAACCCAATTCCAACTCCAATAGGATGATGCAGTTATGCAGGATCGACCCTGGCATGTTTCTCAATTCACAAGTGAATGAACACGTTAGAAAAGGCGGCACAAAGCATGTGACCCATTCTTTATACAAGCATGATTTGGAAAATCCCATTACATCAGAGAATGGAGGAATTTATGAAATGATTGTTTTCTAATTCTGTTAATTAGCTCTCCCACTTGAGTCAAAGCCTTGTGATTTATTATGTAACAAGCAAGACATAATTTAAAAGTCATATGTTACTGCTGAATCATTAGCTTCAGAGTGACCTGGTTTGGTGTATTAAATGTAAAATAAGAGTTATTTGCATGTGGTTAATCCTACAGCTTTATCCACCCAGAGACCAACACATCTTCCTTGTCTGGTCACTGTTTGTTTGAAATTACCCAGTACTTTTTGTGTTTTTTCTTTTTTCCTGAGAAATTCATTTACCTTACATGTTCCAAAAATAAAAAGGTTAGTTCATTTGGTGATTTTGAATTAAGTGGTCGTGAGTCTATCCAAGGGATTGGTCTTTCTAGGGTCGGTTTCTGTTTTGGCTCTAATACTGCAAGATGCAAATGGAATGTAAATGGGCAAATTTTTAATAAAAGGTTGATAAGATTTTTTTCTTAATCCCATTAAAAGAGTGAGTAATACAAACACTGCCTATTGCTATGGTGTCAGTGATTTGAATGTACTGTATACTGTATGGTTGTACTGCCTGAAAGATGATACTTGGTAGGCCACAAGATCAGAACATTAGGGATAAGATGAGGAACGTGGTTCTAATAACAAAATGAGGGCTAAAGCCAGAGACTCATATACACTAGCATCTAGGCCCAGTCATAAATCAAAAGACATCAATATTCCTTTCCATAGTCTAAATACAGCGATTTTCTTATTTAAATGATTCATTATTCACAATCATGGATGCAGCCTGTTGTGCATCACCAGCTGATGAAGGTGAGGGTGATGTTACCTCATGTATTTCTTTACCGAGTCCTCATTAATGGAGTGCAGAGTTATAGCAGCTGAGATTTAAAATAGTGGTGCTAGATTAAAAACAAAACAGCAATGTGGCAACAACAACAAGTATTAAAAAAATAATTACAAATGTCAATTCATTGGAATTCAAAAACGTAAGGAACTGTTGCAGGAAGGTTGTTGGTGTTTTCCAAGTTGACAACCCTAAGGCCCATGGGTAGACACCAGTGGTGAGAAAAAACTGTCAAGTTGAAAAAGGAGGTTGTCTGTGCAAAGTCTGTAAGATGATTTCAAAATCTGAACAAGATCTAAAGGCACAACAAAAAGTCCCAGCTAAAGCAGTGGGCAAACCATTTTACAACTCAGGTAGGGTGGGTATGACATTGAACACTGGAATGAGCAATTTGAAGAACTCCTAAACTTGGTCTATATGCCTTAATTAAAGGAGACGGTGCTTGGCCAATGGATGAGGTTTGGTTCTTTGCTCTTTATACCTGTTTGTTCCAGTTTGGGTTTGACTTTATGTCACCTGCCTTCTTAGACTCAACAAAATACTGCTTTTGCCTCAGAAAGTTTATTAGAGGTTAACAAACCATACATACGCTCCTTGTAGTGCCCCAAGAAAAGAAAAGTGCTTTGAAGCTCCACACTAAATCCCAGTCTGGTTCAAATTTCACGTTTTTCAGTTCTAACAACATGAAACCTCTGTGGTGTTATTATTGCAGTGCTACATTGCAACAGGCCTTTTCTTAAAAAACCTTTTGGAGCCATTTCTCATATTTTGTGAGACAGATATGTATAGCATATAGTATTATGATGATTCCTAACCTGGAGGGTTTCTTTCTGCTGTATGTTCTTTTCAGCTGATATTGTGTAATATTTAGTGTTGTTTAAATAGAAAAGATGATAATCTGAGAACTGGGCCTGCACATGCCAAAAAGAGAACACAAGATGAAAAGTATTATATATTATATAGCTGTCTTTTCAATATATTATTAATAGTACTGTATATACTCACGTATAAGTCAGGTCTTGAAACCGGAAAAATCGATCATAAAATCAGACTGTGACTTATACACCCGTTCAAAAATACAATACTTTTTTTTACATCTTGTTTATTGTAGGCACAATAAATAGAAAAAAGGCAGTGTGTTCCGTGGTTACGCTCTCAGGTGGGCATTAGCATATTATAATCTCTTGGATCAATAGCGTGAGTTTTCCACATTTGACTTTTGACATACGACCAACATTATAAAATACTGGAAAATATACAGTAAAATCAAGCCCCAACTTATCTACGGTAGAACTTAAACGTGAGTATATATGGTACATCTAAAGTCTTGCGTTTGAATATTCAGATAATAGTCAGTCAGTCATTCTTCAACCCGCTATATCCTAACACAGGGCCACGGGGGTCTGCTAGAGCCAATCCCAGGGCGCAAGGCAGGACCAAATCCACCACAGGGTACACACACACCCACTAGGGATAATTTAGGATCACCAATGCACTTAACCTGCATGTCTTTGGACTGTGGGAGGAAACCGGAGTACCCGGAGGAAACCCACGGGGAGAACATGCAAACTCCACGCAGGGAGGACCCAGGAAGCAAACCCAGGTCTCCTTACTGCGAGGATGCAGCACTAACACTGCGCCACTGTGCCGGCATTTCATATAACAAAAATGCTAAAATACTACCATATTTTCATTAATATGATATACAGTATTATTTATCCCCTATTTGATATGTCCTCTTACTGTATCTTTCCTTTATCCAAATGAATAACAAATTATAAAGAAATAAGTAGAATAAAAACGTCTAAATCATAAACATTGTTTTCTGAACAGCGGTACAATAAATTTCTTTCTCTTGAAGAGCAGTGCCCAGTATTCTGAGAGAGCTTAATGAACTCCTTTCCCTGTGATTCTCCAAGTATTAATGCACTGGGTTACCATTTATGTGATACAGTATAACTTTTTGAAAAATGATACAATTTTCCCTTTGTTAAGGTGTGTTCACAGCTACTACTAGACTTAGATTGCCAAGGAATATTTATTTTGACCAAAAAACAATGTAACTGTGTATTAAAGCCAATCTTGCATTAACAAGATGTGCAATGTATGAGGTCTTTCTGGTCTCAAAAAAGTGATCAGAAATCATGAAAGCACTGAGTATTGTGGAGCTTTCTGGCAAGCACACCTTTTTAATGTTATGTGGAAAGTGTGGACAGTGCCTCAGAAGTGGTAGGCTGGAATGGTGGTCTCCATTTACTGTGGGGTTGCTCTTCCCAGCCTCTCTAAGGAAAAGCTATGGCGTGGTACTGGAATGGAGACTTCATCCAACAGCTGAATCTCTGATCCATGAGAAACAATGCAGATTCTGCCCTGGCTGTGGATAAGAGGATCAACTCTGTACCCTTGAACAAATATATGAGGGGTCCTAGTAATTTGCCAACCCTGTCTACTTGTTCTTTATTGAGTGGAAAAGGCTCATGACCATGTACCCCATTGCATTTTGTGGGAGGTGCTACTTGAGTATGTGATTCAGTTCCCTGTGTTTATGGAGTGAAAATTATGTTTGCTTACTTGCTTTTAAGTCAAGTCTGTTCATTGTGAATGCTGGACTTTGGTGTATCTTGTCTTCTTTCCCATTCATGATTTTCATGGTTACAGCTGAGGACTAGACAGAATCCAGTTTGGAAACCTAAGAATTGCATCTTTGTTGTTTGCAGATGAAGTTGTCCTACTGGCTTCATCAAAACATGATCTCCAAAATGAACTGGAATGGTTCTCTGCTGAGCGTATTATGGCTGGATGAGAATCAGCTCTGATTCCTGCTTGATCCTCATCAGTCAGGCCTCAAGAGGAGTCATTCCACCAAGACAGCTTTACTTACCGCTGTAGACACATTATTGCTGGCTAGAGTGACTGACATGTCATCCGTCCTCATCCTGTTAGATCTCGCCTCTGCCTTTCTACATAATTAATCACAAGAAACTTCTTGCCACCCTCTATGACCTTGGTATCACTGGGACTGCCCTCAGGTGGTTTAAGTCCTATCTTTTGGACAGATCTTACAATGTGTCCTAGCGAGGACAGATATCAAGGGTGCACTAGGGAAGCATGAAGGTACCCCAAAAATAAGAGCTGAACCTTTTCCTCTTCTCTCTGTGCACCTCCTCACTAGGCCCTATCCTCGTGACCCATGATTTTTCTTATCAGTGCCATGCCAATGACACAGAGCTGTACCTCTGGTTCCCTCCAGAGGACTTACAGTATCAGCTAGAATCTCTGCATGCCTCACTGATATTGTAACATGGATGAAAGAACAACATTTCCAGCTCAACCTGGAAAAGATGGATCTTCTTGTTATTCACTGTTGATTCACTGTCCGATCTCATAAAGCCTCATCATCACTAAAACCCACCAAATCCGTTCACAAACTTGGAGGGATGATCGATGACCAGCTGTCCTTCATTTACCATGTTGCAGTGTTCTCTTGGTCTTGCAAATTCACTCCATACCATTGGTTCTCTAGTTTGTTCCTGGAAGGCCTCTGAGGCTGCAGGTTTTTGTCCAAACTGAGTAATTCTCTTAAGCAGACTTTGCCTTAAATAAACAAGCCATTATTTCCATGTTTCTATATTTTTTTGCATCCATTAGGAAGTTAAAAACTGGTTATGCTATATTTTTACTGAATGAAGCTGGAATTTATATTTTTAGATAGGTAAGGATTCATTCTTTTTCCTTTCCATCCTTTAAATTTTCATTATTGTTCTTGTTCATTAATAAGCACACAAGTGGGAGTCACTGCAGTGGCTGCTACTTTCAGAGTCATTTGTGCTAGTGTCTGCTCTGCTCATCATTAATTGTCAGGATTCAGATACGATTAAGAAAGCAAACTCCACAGAAAAAGTTAATTAAAAGTAACAAAGCAAAGTAAGCATTTAAAAATACAGACAAAATATTAATATGCCTTAATGTCCCATGAATGTAAATCACTACTGCACTTTTCTGAATGCAAAATAAAAGAAAAAAAAGTTAATCTTATTAAACAATGAGATCAATCAAAGATAAAAATGACTGACTGATCGAGAAACTGCTTGGAACATAAACCTGCAACCAAAGGCGGTTCCTTGGACTGAACTTGAGAACCACTGCTCTGTACAACATGTGCAAGATCACTTTGTATCTAACAGAATATCCAACACAACTCCTGGTTCAGGATTTGGTCTTGTCACGTCTGGACCACTGCAACTCTCTGCTGGCAGGAGTACCTGCATGCATTACCAAGCTGCTGAAGATGATTCAAACTGCAACAGCGTGTCTGGTGTTCAACCAGCCAAGGCAGGTGCATGACACTCCTCTTTTCAGATCACTGCATTGGCTTCATGTGGCAGCATGTATTACGTTCAAACCATTGATGCTTACCTAGAAATTAGTCAACAGGTGAAAACCACATATGTGGAGATGCTTGTGAGATCCTATGCCCCCTCTGGACCACTCATATCTGCTGATGAATGATGTCTACGGAGGCTATCTCTCTTTGGTATCAAATTTCAATCCAGATTCTTTTCATGTGTATCTCATAACTGGAAGGAATTGCCTACATTCATTCAAACTTCTAACTCCCTCAAGGTGTTTAAGAAGCATCTGAAGGCTCTCTTGTTTGGTGAATGTCTGCCTAACTAATACTCATTATTTGTTTTTTGTAACCTAGGAATTGTAACTTGTATTTTGTTCTGAGCTCAATTTTATAACCTTGTTGTGTTGTTCTCAAACAGTCCCCAACTTGCCGATATTTTTATAATCTGGATTAAAGTGTCTGCTAACCAAATAAATATAAATGTAACTGACTACTTTGACTCTTTGCTTGTCTCATATTACTTTGAAAACTCAAATATCAAAGTGCAAGCTGTCAGACCACTTTTACAACTGAAACACACTGCTAATTGGCAGTCAACCTGATGTGACTCACCTTTGCAAATGCATTTGCAATCGTTTTATTTATTATTGTAATGTTATCTGTATACATATATATTAATTTGTTATTTTATGTATTTTATTTATTGTTGTAATTTGTTTTTATTTATTTTATTTTTTAACTAGATTTTCCTGTCTGTTTTAGGTCAAGATGTATTTGATATATCTTACAACAACAATGAAACAATTGTGTGTCATGTTTAAATCTACTTCAGATATCTCCAAATAGACAGGAAGTTAGAAACACAGTATTAAGTGTTTGTAAACTATTTCACTGACTTCTAGATATCTAAGAATGATATTCACTTATCTTGAAGTAACTTTCTGTGTTTTCAAAGATATCTTAATATATTTTTAAGATATTGTGAAATAAATGATATCTCCGATATCTCAGATGGTTGAGAAACCCCATTTAAGATATCAAATGGTGTATCTGAGATACTAAAGTCTGTTTTAGATGTCTATATTCTAGTAAATTTTAAAAGATTTTGACTACATTTTGAGATTTCAACCAGACCACTTGGAAATATCCCACAATGACTTGCAGTGAAGTTCAAAATTTCTCAAGCACATTTCAGGGTATTTTCTTGCATAGAAGGAAACTCCACAGAGTGGAGACCCTCAACAGCCACTTATTTCCTGTTTATTATTGATTAGACTATGGATATCTTGTGACACTTATCAAACAAGCAGTGACAATAAAAAAAGTACATGATGTCAAAGAATGCTAATCATAAATTAAAAACTGTCAGATGTTCTACCAAAACAAATCAGCAACGTTCTTAATGAGGATAATTTACTAATCTTGTATTTACCTTCTGATGCTGGTCTGGTCTGAAGGCCATATTTTTCTTTTTGTAGGGTCTATACATAGCTAAGGCAAACTACCTACTGTACATAGTGAACAGGTTGATATTGGAGTAGTGTTACTCCAAGACAATTAGCTTCAAAGTCGCAATCTCAGCAACATCTGATTGGTCAGATCTTCTGAATAGAAACCTTATTTTGATGCACACAAATGAAACACGATCAACTGTAGCGAGGCTGTAATGGAGAGGTCCCTGATAAATGAAGAGCCCTCACTGTCAGATGTTTGACAATTCACTAGACAGAGGGAGTTCTCCTTTAGCTCGACTAGCTTACTCTGCCATCTCAATTCAGCGGCCTGAGTTCACATCTAACAGCTTTAAGCAAGGACGCACTACTGAGAAAGGTGCGGTGCAAGCAAATTTCTTGCCAGTGACTGCACACCATCAGGAATACGTATTTCTCTCATCTGATGGGGTTCTGCATAGCTTCATGAATGGTCCTACATGTCTGTACTTGTAGATTTCTCAATGTAGATATGCTCAGTTTTTACTGAACTGATATATATATATATATATATATATATATATATATATATATATATATTCAATTTATTAGTTCAGTAGACTACTATTTCAACATTACATTGGTTAAGTTTCATTTGTCAGTATACTTCAGATATCAAAAATTAAAGAATATGTTGAAATAGCTTTTGGGGACAACTTCATGCACAATCGGCTTGTACACACAGTTGTATTGCTCTCTGCTCAAGATAAACATTCCTTAGCAGTCTGGTAGTTGCCATAAACAAACACCTTAACACAGGGAAAATTGAATCATTTTTCAAAAAATTACATTATATCACATAAATGGGAGCCTAGTGCATTGGTACTCTGAGAATTCACTATGGCCATTTTTAAAAGGAGTTCCTTAAGCCCTATCAGAATGCTGGGCACTGCCTCCCAAGAGCAAGCGATTTATTGTACTGCTGTTCAGTGAACACATATTGAAGGCAACATTTAGAATTCAGACTTCTTTAGTCTGCTTATTCCTTTATAAAATATTGTTTAGTTGGGGAAAATCAAAAAAGGAGAAAAATAATAGTGTATATCAACTTAATGATAATTTTATAGTATTTTAATGCTTTTGCTATATGAAAACTCAAACACAAGACAACAATTACAGATATACTATTAATAATTTAGTAAAAGGACAGTTAAACATAACCAAATGGCTACTAATTATTTTCATTGCTTTCTCTTTCTGGCATGTGCAGCCCCAGTTCTCAGAAGGTGATATCCACTGTCTTGGTGAATTTCATTTAATAGAAGGTACATCTTTTCTGTTTAAACAACACTAAATATTACATAATATCAACTTTAAAGAACATACAGTACTAGCAGAAAGAGACCCTCCAGGTTAGGAATCTCTGATGTCTAACATCACAGTACTACATGCTATACCTATCTGTCTGAACAGAATCTGAGCAATGGCTCAAAAACATTTTTTTTAAGAAAAGACTTGCTGTGAGTTGAAATCTCCCCTCTGAAGTGCTGCAATAAAACCGCCAGGTCAAAGGGGTTTCATGTTTTTAGTACTGGGAAATGTGAAATCTGAACTAGCCCAGGATTTGGTCTGGGGCTTCAAAGCTATTTTGTTTTCTGGGGACACCAGAGAAAATAAAGAGCTTATGAATGGTTTGTTAACTTCTAATAAACTGAACTGCTCAGGCAAGAGCAGTGATTTGTTGACTAAGAAGGCAGATGTCATAGAGTCAAACAACCGACTGGAACAAACAGGTATGAAAGTCTTAAAAAAAGATGGTACTAAAAACCTAATCCAGTACAACAGTGTGTGTGCTATAAAGTAAAACAAAATATCACCTAACAGAACAAAGAGTGAGGTTGGGAGCATGTACTGATACGGCACATTGCTGCACTCACCACACGACGAACCACCTCAGTATCCCAAATTAGGACCTGAGTGCAGCTGTGCAACACGTGACGCCTCAGCACCACACTAGTTCGAATGGAGTGGGCCGGTGTGAGGTTTTCTACATTGGTTGGAGGCCAATCCTGCAACCAACCACTGAGTTTTCTCTGCAAGTTAAAGGACTTGCCTGCAGATTAACGTTATACCCACTATGGACCAATTTCAGGTTAAAGTCATTGCTCAAGGGCCCAGTGGAGTGGAATCACTTCTGGCATTTGCAAGATTTGAACAGGCAACGGCGCAGATTCCTAGTCTCACAGCCACCACTCTGCCATACCAATAACAACATTTATTTGTATAGCACATTTTCATACAAATAATGCAGCTCAAAGTGCTTTACATGATGAAGAAAGAGAAGAAAGACAAAATAAATAAGAATTAAAATTAGGGAACACTAATTAACATAGAATAAAAGTAAGGTCTGATGGCCAGGGAGGATAGAAAAAACAAAAAATAAAATCTGCAGGGTGGAGAAAAAAATAAAATCTGCAGGGGTTCCAGGCCACAAGACCACCCAGCCCCCTCTAGGCATTCTACCTAACATAAATAACCTCAATCAGTGCTCATTGTATTCAGAGTTCTCATGGAAGGACTTGATGATGACGGTCTTGTGGACTTCTGGCTTTTAATCCATCAATGTAGGGACATCACGGTGCTTTCATTAGGTGGTGGTGGTGCAGATCCTCACCACAAAAAAAACGAAAAAATAACAGAAGAGAAAGTAGGGGTTAGTACGAATTCTGGAGCCACCATGAATAATAATGATAATTAATTGAATATACAGAGCATCAGGATTAAACTAAAATGAAGCTATGAGAAAGCCATGTTAAAGTAATGTGTTTTCAGCAGTTTTTTAAAGTGCTCCACTGTATTAGCCTGGCAAATTCCTATTGGCAGGCTATTCCAGATTTTAGGTGCATAGCATCAGAAGGCCGCCTCACCACTTCTTTTAAGTTTAGCTCTTGGAATTCTAAGTGGACACTCATTTAAAGATCTAAGGTTGCGATTTGGACTGTAAGGTGTAAGACATTCTGAAACATAAAGATTTAACGAGATTATTTAAGGCTTTATAAACCATAAGCAGTATTTTAAAGTCAATTCTAAATGACACAGGTAACCAATGTAGTGACATCAAAACTGGGGTGATGTGCTCAGATTTTCTTTTCTGAGTTGAGATTCTAGCAGGTGCATTCTGCACTCGTTGCAATCGATTGATGTCTTTTTTTGGTAGTCCTGAGAGGACTGCGATACAGTAATCTAGGCGACTGAAAACAAAAGTGTGAACTAATTTTTCAGCATCTTGCAATGTTATAAGAGGTCTAACTTTTGCTATAATTCTTACGTGAAAAATGCTGTCCTAGTAATCTAATTAATATGTGATTTAAAATTCAGGTCAGAGTCAATAGAGACATCCCCACTCATAGCAGTGCAGGTGAGCAGAGAGCTGAGGAGACTTTGTGCCAGCAAAGCAGCGGGTCCAGATGAAGTATCGCCACGACTGCTGAAAGCCTGTGCGTTGGAGCGGGGGAGTTTTCTACAGCGCATCTTCAACCTGAGCCTGGAACAGGGGTGAGTTCCGAGGCTTTGGAAAACATCTTGTATCACCCCAGTCCCAAAGGTATCATGTCCTAGTGAGCTGAATGATGTCCGGCCTGTTGCTCTGACAACACATGTGATGAAGACCATGGAGCGACTGCTGCTTCACCACCTGAGGCCACAGGTCCGCCACACCCTCGACCCTCTGCAGTTTGCATACCAGGAGAAGGTGGGAGCGGAGGATGCCATCATCTATATGCTACAATGATCCCTCTCCCACTTGGACAGAGGCAGTGGTGCTGTAACAATTATGTTTTTGGACTTCAATAGCGCCTTCAACACCATCCAACCTCTGCTGATTAAGGAGAAGCTGACAGAGATGGGAGTAGATTCACACCTGGTGGCATGGATTGTGGACTGTCTTACAGACAGACCTCAGTATGTGCATTTTGGGAACTGCAAGCCTGACATTGTGGTCACCAATACATGAGAGCCGCAGGGGACTGTACTTTCTCCGGTCCTGTTCAGCTTATATACATCAGACTTCCAATATGATTCTGAGTCCTGCCACATGCAAAAGTTCGCTGACGGCACTGCTATTGTGGGCTGCATCAGGAGTGGGCAGGAGGAGGAGTATAGGAACCTAATCAAGGACATTGTTAAATGGTGAGACTCAAACCATTTACACCTGAACACCAGAAGACCAAGGAGCTGGTGGTGGATTTTAAGAGGACTAGGCCTCTCATGGACCCCGTGATCATCAGAGGAGACTGTGTGCAGAGGGTACAGACCTATAAATACCTGGGAGTGCAGCTGGATGATAAATTGGACTGGACTGCCAATACTGATGCTCTGTGTAAGAAAGGTCAGCGCCGACTATACTTCCTTAGAAAGTTGGCATCCTTCAACATCTGCAGTAAGATGCTGCAGATGTTCTACCAGACGGTTGTGGCGAGTGCCCTCTTCTACGCGGTGGTGTGGTGGGGAGGCAGTATAAAGAAGGATGCCTCACACCTGGACAAACTTGTGAGGAAGGCAGACTCTATTGTAGGAATGAAACTGGACAGTTTAACATCTGTGGCAGAGCAAGGGGCGCTGAGCAGGCTCCTGTCAATCTAATAGTTTTCCCTAAATTCCTTACCTCTGTCTTGACTTTTAATCCTAATGCATCAAGTTTATTTCTAATAACCTTATTATATCCATTATTGAAAATCACTAAAATTTCTGTTTTCTCTTTATTTAGTTTGAGAAAATTACTACTCATCCATTTGGAAACACAAGTGAGACATTGTGTCAGTGAATCAAGGGTGTTGGGGTCGTCAGGTGCTATTGATAAATACAGCTGTGTGTCATCAGCACAGCTGTGGTAGCTCATGTTATACCCTGAGATAATCTGACCTAATGGAAGCATGTAAATCGAAAAGAGCAGTGGACCCCGGATAGAGCCTTGCGGAACATCATATAGAATATCATGTGTCTTTGAAGTATAATTACCACAACTAACAAAGAATTTTCTACTTGCCAGGAAGGATTCAAAACAATTTAAGACACTGCCAGAGAGGTCCGCCCATTGAATAATGCAATTTCTAAGAATATTGTGATTAATGGTATCAAATGCGGCACTCAGACCTAAGAGGATGAGAACAGATAAACAACCTCTATCTGCATTTACCCGCAAGTCATTTACTACTTTAACAAGTCCAGTTTCTGTGATGTGATTTGTTCTGAAACCCAACTGAAACTTATCAAGAATAGCATGTTTATTGAGGTTATCATTAAGCTGCATAATGACTGCCTTCTCTAGAAGTTTACTTAAGAAAGACAAGTTAGAAATAGGTCTAAAATTTTCAAAAGCAGAGGAGTCAAGATTATTTTTCTTGAGCAGGGGTTTAACTACAGCAGTCGTAAGACTGTCTGGGAAGACCCCTGTATCTAATGACGAGTTTACTATGTCAAGAATACTATCAATTAGCACACTCGATACTTCTTTGAAACAACTTGTTGGTATTGGATCAAGGATGCAGGTGGGGGTCTCAGTTGAGAAATTATTTTATATAAATCAGGTAAATCTAACCTGGTGAAAGAATTTAATCTGTTTATAATGGAGTACCGGGGTTTAAGAGGATCACAGAACATAACAGTTATAAAATCCTAACTGTAATAGGTATATTTCAACCTAGAAGGAGATGATGTAAAAAAGGTTAGCAATTTGCCAAAAAATGCTCAAGGTTCTAATATGGCATAAAAAGGGATTTTGCCTTTTGATTTTGCCCGAAATATAGGATGCAAAATAAGGTGAATGGCAAACCTTGTGTCTGTCCATATTCTCATTCTTCAGCTATCATCCAAGGCCCATTTTATTTACCTAAATGTATTTACCTACAAAAGCTTTGTACGCTTAATATAACCTTGGTACTGAAACAAAATCTCTAATTCAAAGTCTTCTGTTTGCATTTTGGACCTTGTGCTTTGTTTTTTTCTATGTTTTTGTTCACCTCACCCATTTGGGTCATATTGTTTGCTTCTACTTTTGTGCTATCAACATAAAACTTTATACAGGTGCAGCTGACATGTCTAAATACCTTGCATGTGAAATAAATGACCTGCCATTACTGGTACACGAAACATACTGTATCATAAAAAAGTGACTTGTACAAATGAACTCTGAACACTAAGTTTTTTTTTTCTAGTTTAGCAGCAGTTTCTAAGTCAATGAATGTTTAAATTTGATAAAGGCACCCATTCTATCACTTTCAAGAAATTATCTGTCAGGTTTTTGTGAAAAATTGACTATCCTGCCTTTATTTTTTGAATGATAAAGCTTTATTAATGACTTCCTAGATTTTTTGGCTTATTGCTCTATTATTTGACTATTCCTGGAATTTCGTATTGGGCTGGACTTAAAGAAGGCTGTTCACTCATGATCACCATATAACCTGACAGAGCTTGAGCAGTTTTATAAAGAAGAATGGAGAAAAGTTGCAATGTCCAGGTGGGCAAAGCTGATTCAAAGATACATGTAAAGGAAGCCACATGACTGCCAAATAATGACATGATCAATTATTGTATGTTTTATATTTATACTTGATTTAGACCATTTTGCAGACATTAGACTAATCTGGACGAGAACAGGCCATTCAACCCAACAAAGCTCGCCAGTCCTATCCACTTATTTCTTCCAAAAAAACATGAAGTCGAGTTTTGAAAGTCCCTAAAGTCTTACTGTCTACCACACTACTTGGTAGCTTATTCCAAGTGTCTATCGTTCTTTGTGTAGAGAAAAACTTTCTAATGTTTGTGCGAAATTTACCCTTAACAAGTTTCCAACAGTGTCCATGTGTTCTTGATGAACTCATTTTAAAATAACAGCTTTGATCCACTGTTTCCACTTTGACAAGGGGGGGTCTTTTTCTGGCAATTTCTGTCAAAAATATCCAAATTAAATCCAGTGTAGTTCAATGTTGTATAACAATAACATGTGGTTGAATGATTTTTGTAAGGAGTGAACTTTTAAGGGTTACTTTGACACTGCAACATTTAATGCTGGTGATTGTGTTGTGTAGTATTCTTTTGTTCCATAAACAAACACATATCATAAAGAAAGTATTTTATGAAGTCCTGTTCTCAAAGTTTTTTATTTCCTGGAAATATAACAGAAAAAAATCGCTTTCATTTTGTTCATTTATTTACTTCACTTCCTAATCAATAACTTGCTCACTATACAATGAGAGCAAAGCAATAAATCAGTACTAAAAATATTACAAAGTATAGCTTTCATAATTATTTCTGGAACTTAAGAGGGAGCAAAAAATGTCCCTCTTTCATTGTATTAATGTATGCATACTGTTTTGAAGTACAACAGAATTGACAGATGACATTGTTTTCTTTTCTCATGGATGAGCCTCCCAAGTGAGCTTGTGCCATCTCCCTTGACAGTGCGCCCACTCAGATGTTCTTTTAACAAATTTCACAGTCATCACCATATGTGTGCATTGGGTGTGAGTGACAAGCCAATGTTGATCATTAATGCTGAAGCGTTCCTCATATTGTGCACTTGCAGCTTTGATATCCTCCCTATTTATCACTAATGCTAGTGCTCCCAAGTAAGCAAATGAAGGATTATAAGTGAGAGAACATCCTCTTTGTAAATCTTTTTTCAGAGTTTTAAATGAGCAGTCTGTGTGCATGGCTGACACTTAGCAGTCAAATCACCCAAGATCATCTCCATTTAACGAAAAATTGCTCTTGAGCAGACTGAAATTTGAAGTGTTTCACTGTTTTAAGTATATCTATCTCACTGTTAGCAACTATCCATTTTCTTAACCCACTTATCCAGGTCTGGATCGTGGGGCTGGTATCTAAGCAGTCAGCAGGCACAAGACAGGAACAACATCTGGATAGGACACTAGTCCATCACAGGGTGAAAACACACATACCACCATGCACACATTAGGGACAATTTAGTAGCACTAATTCACCTAACTTCCATTTTATTAGGTAGAAACTACAGCATTCAGAGCTAACTCATGCGGACACGGAGAGAACATGCAAAGTACACTCAAGGAGCACCCCAGTCTCCTAATTGCAAGGCAGCACTGCAACCAATTCACCACTGTGCCACCCTCACTGTTACTATTGGTTTCTAAATGACTGACCTTTACCTTATATTCCTAAATTTATTCTTTGTTAAATATTAATATACCATATATACTCACGTTTAAGTTCTCCCGTGGAAAAATCTGCACTTGATTTTACCGTATAATTTCTGGTATTGTATAATTTTTGTCGTATAAGTTGAATGCGGAAAACTCACGCTATTGGTACAAGAGATTCTGATATGCTAACGCACACCTGAGAGAGTAAGCACGGAGCACACTGCCTTTTTTTTGATGTATTGTGCCTACGCGGCCACACGGTAATACCTGAACTATTCCGAAGCGACGTTTGCACTGATTTGTGTTTTTTGTATCTCACATTCTCATACACCTTTATCGTAAGAGCATCATTATCTACGATGCAGCATTCAATCAAAAGAAAATATGGAGCTGGTTTTAAATTAAAAGTCATTGAAGTGGCAAAAGAAATTGGTAACTGCAGTGCTACAATAGAATTCGATGTGTCTGAGAAACTGGTGCAAGATCGGAGGAGGCAAGAATATGTAAAAAAAAATAAATGTGTCACATTTTTGATCTGCCGTTTTACGATCGATTTTTCGGGTTTCAAAAGCCTGACGGTATACGGTACATTGTGATCAAAATATGAAAAAACAAAGAATCAAAAATATGTATCATCCAAAGGACAAAGTGACTCAACTGAACGATGAAATCTCCATTTTGGACCCAAAAGTGGGAATTAAAAAGCATCTGGGGTACAAAAAAATAGCACAACTGTATCCATTAAAATAACATTGTAAATGAGTGGTAATGCAACATATTTTAAAAAGTGGCTCATATTCATACAAAAAAACATCCTCTAGAGTTAACTTTTCATATGGTATGGGCTAACTACACATAGATTAGATCACAATATGCTGTCAGTAAAATTAAGAACCAGAAGATGAATAGATGGATGGAGGTAAAAGGTTTCCAGTGTGTCTCTCCACTCTATTTATGCATTTTCTCCACATTAAAGAAGCTTCATTAAACCAGTTTCTGTGCAGTTTGAAGAAGGGATGACTTGTTGACGTGAAGTTTCTAAAATTTAGTTCCATAAGCACCACTCAAGCTGGCAAGAAAACTTCTTTTTCAGCTGTTCTAAAAGTGCTTGTCATTCTGCTTTTAAAAACCTCAAAGGGCTACCTGCATGAAACATATAATGCCTGAGAATCTGAGTGGTCAACACTGTAGAAGAACAAAAGAACTGAAGAACAGTCATTGAGATTAAAGTGAATCAGTCAGGGGAATGTCAACTACTCCATAGTTGTCATACTTCAATCATATTTTTAGAATCTGATTTTACTTATTTTGTGTGTTTATTTTCATGGGTGCCACCTTTCTTTGAGGTTCAAATGCATTACATATCTAAGTAAATAAAGCACAAGCTGTGTTATGTGTGAATGAGACCAGGGTGGACATTAGTCCCCAGTGTCATATGTGAGCTGAACTTCTTTGCTAGAGAGAGAACACACATAGACATTAAACGTATGGTGGAGAGTTCATTGTCTTCCCATGTCCCATGACACACATAGCAGATAAAGACAAGCAACTGATAGTCTCATTTAGTAGAAACGTCTGTCAGTACAATCACGATGCTTTTACAGTAGAAGTAGCTATTCAAATTATGATGATGATCAAGTTATGGAATTGGTAACACAGTAACATTTTAATTATGTACAGCAAAAATACTTCTATTACTCATTTACTCTTATGTAACAAGACCTTAAGAAAGGCTTCTTTTGGTCCTTTTTTCCTTGGGTTATTCATCTCTGTGCAGTGTGGAGTGCTGACATGATGATAAAATTACTTGTTAATATGAAGAATTTGCAGTTTTTATGCTAAATATGTAATATCAAGAAAAATGAATTTTAGTTAAGCTACCTCAGACCACTCCAAAGTTTCATTAGTAGGTCACATTGCAGAGATGAATAAACACTTTACTGATGCTTTGTGTTATTAAGACCAAAGTGTTTGTTAGAAGTCTTGTTGCATGAGAGTAAATGAGTAATAGATGCATTTTTGCAGTACCTAAACTAAATCTTGCCCTGGAATATGTTATTAATAGTTTCTCTCTTACTGTCTGTTTTGTTATTAGCTTAAATTTGATTAGACAAACTTTATTAATCCAAAGGGGAAATTCAGAGTCATATAGCAGCAGAAAGGTAAAAAAGAACACAGACTTACAGGACAAATAATACATCAAATCAGTTGATAAGTAAATGTATATTGTGCAGATATTTCAAAATGAACATGCTGAGTAAGTTGGTAGGAAGCATTGAACTGTCTGATCGCAGTGGGCAGAAAAGAGCAGTCTCTGAGCTGTCTCAGCTTTGGAGACCTAAAACAAACTTGCTTGGCCCTTCAGAAGAGATGCATGAGAGTCTTGAGGCTCAGATCCATAATCGGGAATACTGTTTGCAGCAGCAGTACAGGGATTTAGACAGCTGATAGACTGACACCTCTGTAGCTCCACAACTCCATTAGTCTGGGTGTGCAGACACTGGTGGACCTTGAGGTGCACTGACCTGCGGAAAAGTGTGGCAGATTGAGTTGCCACTGACCCCAAGTGAACTGTGAGAAGCAGGGTCTTTGGTAAAAATGCACAGGCAAAGGACAAGGCAGATCATAGAGGCTTGTGAAGTGGTGATGAACGGAGAGTCTCAAAACTGAGATCCAGAGCTGGAACACGGTTTACAGCACCAGTTCAGTAAATGACACCTGCATCTCCGCACAAGGAGGTTCACCTGCTTACCCACAGCTGACCAGCATTAAACACCTCTTCTGCACAGCATAACAGCACAACACTTAACTTCCTGGTTGTGCCACCTGCAAGTGCAGCGTGCAACATCTCTGCTTGGCCATCTGAAAACGCAACCCTCCCAAACCCTGCTGATGTGCCCTTGTCACCAGCTGCACAACCGAAGCGGGACCTAAGATCACCCCCACAGTTTTGACAAGTTTGTGCGCCATTGAAAAGTTGGAAGTGACCACAGGGGACAGCAACTTTGAAGGGAGTTACAAGTTACATCAGCAAGGGATGAGTCACCAAAAGAAGGAACCAGCATTACATAATCAATAGCAAGGGCCCCTATAAAGTCGCAGGTGCTTTTTCAACTAGTGGGGCAAAAGGCAATAAACCCTTTAAGTGTGCAAAATAACATCAAAAAGCTGGCCAGCTGTTTTAAATGGCATGTGAAATTAAGAAATCAAAAGGAAGACTTAGACTTGTGCGTAAGCAAACAAACAGCGCATGTTCTGATTTTGCTTTTTATTTACTTGTGCTGATCCACTTCGGGTTTCGTGTAATGTACCAACTTACATGGGCAATACATTACCACTCATCCTATTGCAGGATTGTGTGATTTTGTTGATCATCAAGGCTGGAAAGTAGTGATATTCTGTCAGTCTTAAATGGCCTTACGCTTAACAAAGGATGATGGTTACTACCTAAATGTTATATTTCAGCCAGAGCTCCTCTCCTGGCTGGAGTTCAAACTCTTATTTGTTCATTTTTGAACATGCCTTGGTTACATTCCTGTTTTGCTGTATGTTTCTCATGAGGTGGAGCTACCTGCACATCACAGCAAGTGACTGCCCTCAGCCCTATAAAGGTGGGAGAAACCCACATTCCCTTGCAGTTTATTCACATGTACTTGGAAGTGGTGAGTTCTTGGTTTTGTGATTATTTCTTGTTTTTTGTGTTAATGGATTTTCATATACAATTTTTTTTACTTTTCCATTGGATTACTGTATTGGGACTTTTTTTGCTTTTGGATTGCAACTCCGTGTGCCTTTGTGCTCCACAGTGCTGATTTTTGTGCTCCAGACCATTTTTGTATTAATGTTCTTTTTTTTCTTTTTTAAAAGATTCTACATGGTCCTCCATTATTTAGTTGCAGGGTTTTTTGACAGTGTTTCCCTCTGTTTGGGACTTGCGTGCTTGGGAACTCTCAGGTACACAACACTACCGTATTCCTCCACATCCCCAACATTTGGTCTCTCTTTCTCTCTATTTCTCTTTCTCTGTCACTTAGTAGATATTATAGCAGAATGTTAATGTTACAGCAAAAATGTAGTACAGGTGACCTTGATATTTACAGTATTTTTCATTGTACTTACTGTATTAGGCTGCGTGTGTCAAATAAACAGCTACATGAGACAAAATGTTCAAAACGGCATGTTATCTGAACCTGAGGTAACTAACTAACATGAATAATGCTAACAATAAAAAAATTTTAAAATAGTGATTTTAAAGCCGATAAAATAAAAAAAGGAAAATCATAAATATGGAAGTTACCATATGCTCCATTGCCTTTAACAACAAATAATTAAAACTTCTGCTTGCTGTGAAGAACGTTCTTGCACAAAGCAGCAGTAGGTCAGAGGTCTCCAAGAGGCAGACGTCCACCCATTTTACTTTCGACAGTATATGCTAACCGGTAAGCCTTAACATTTGTGTCATCCCTGCTCGGTGTCACTAACCTTTATCAAGGTGGCTAACTGCTTTATAATGGGGGGTACAGCCTGTGCTTTTGTTATGTTTTCCTTTTCTGATTTTATTGCATTATTATTTTGTTTCTTCAGAGCGAACTTCCTTGTATCAGGATTTCATTTCTGCTTTGGCTCTAGTGGATTAGCTGGATTTGATAATGAATGAACGAATGGAAAATAAAATGAAATATATTTCCGGCATTTCATTTTTGCAAGTCCAGAATGTGCTGAAAAAGGTATTTCTGCTTCTAGACTCTGTTCCCAATACAGAGTTGTAGCAAGTCTAAAGCAAATATAAATTATTTTTAATAATCTAGTTGAATGTAATGCACTATTTAAAAATATACAGTCAAGTTGCCCTTCGTGTTTATAACTCCTGGTCATAAACAACATACAGCATTATCTATTCACGTTCATGAATGAAGGTTTTAATAAATTAACTGTTTGTACTTAAATAGTTTTAATAAACCTACCACATAAACACATTTTCAGTTGTGTTATATAAGGCATAGCCATTTTTCAAATTAACAGGTAGTTATATTGCATAATATTAATTAAAGCTCACAGGGTAATGTAAATGAAGATCTTTGCTCACAAAGAAGCGTTTTTGCTGACACCATCCCAGTTCTTAAAAGGACCATTGATACCCAGTAAGTCATAAAGGAGCTGAGGAGGAGATGATACCATTCAGCACCACCTGCCTATGTCAAGCTGGGCTTTCAGCCATGACATCCCTCAAAGCTAAACACAAAGCCCCCCGCTAACACTTGAGGATGACATGTGTTGTTTGTGAAGCATTTCCCCATGTATCAATCACATTGTTCACAAGCAACAGCAACAAATCTCACACTGAATGAATAACTTCTGTGATTAAATTAGGAAAAAATGTTTTTTTGTTCTTGTTTTCCTTAAAACTAACAGATAAGCTGACTGAGTAGTGAGTGGCCTTTTCTGTTGGGTCGCCTGAAGACAAATTCTGCATTTTGGAAATTACTAGTGACTTTTTTATGCCCACACATTTTTTGTTAATAATAATAATACATTTTATTTATATAGCGCCTTTTTCATGCTCAAGGCACTTACAGAATATAAGAAAGAATGGCAGGGTATAAAGTATATAGCATTGTACAAACCAGATAAATAAATAAAGAAGATTAAGACAGTAAATTCAATGAAAAGCCTAACAGACAACACAATTGATGGTCTAGCACACACATACAAGTTACATGAGCATCTTGACAGAGAGGTAAACTGAGAGAAGGGTAATAAAGTCAAGTTGAGCTAAAAGCCTTCCTGAACAGATGAGTTTTAAGTTGTTTTTTTAAAAGAATTCATGGAGTCAGCTGACCTGATTAATTTCGGTAGGTCATTCCAGAGTCTGGGCGCTATACAGCTGAAGGCCCTGTCACCCATGGAGTGTAGATTAGTGTGGGGTACAACAAGATTGCCACAATCAGAGGACCTTAGTGGGCGGGCAGGCACATGGTGATGGAGAAGGTCACTGATTTAGTTTGGCGCGAGGTTATTTAAGGCTTTGTAGGTTATTAGTAGGATTTTCTATTTGATTCTGTAAGACACAGGAAGCCAGTGAAGACGGAGCAGGATGGGTGTGATGTGCTCAATGCTGCTGGTTCAAGTAAGGACTCTTGTAGCCGAGTTTTGAATAAGCTGGAGCTGAGATATAAGATTAGAAGGGGCACCTGCCAGCAACGAGTTACAATAATCGATGCGGGATGTGATAAAAGCATGGACAAGTTTCTCAGCATTAGAAAAGGAGAGGAAGGAGCGAACACGGAATATGTTACGGAGGTAAAAGTAAGAAAGTTTCTTAATGTGATTTATGTGGGCGGAATAAAAGAGGGAGGAATCAAAAATGACACCAAGATTCTTTGCAGTAGAGGCAGGTCTGATGAGATCACTGCCAAGATGGACTGTGACGGAGCTCATTTTATTAAGTTACATTTTAGTCACAATTTGCAGGAGTTCAGTTTTGTTGCAATTTAATTTTAACGAGTTATAATTAAACAATTTAAACACTAGTAAAGTAACTGTTATTTAATAAGCACACAAGCTGTTTTTGAAATTTTAGGTCATTCTGAAAAAAAAAAAATAATATGTTTTTTTTAATAAATATCAGAATTTCTCCATGGTTAACGTCTCATTCTGAACCTGGACTTTGCCACACATCCCTTCATCTTTGACATTCTATGAAACTCGCGTCAGACAGTAACTCTACACGTCATGGTCCCTGACTCTGAGCACAGCATCCCCTCACTTCCTCTCCTTTTCTCTTTCTACACCAATGACTGCATCTTCAGTGATCCATCTGAAAAGCTGCTGAAATCTACTGATGACACCCCACCTGACTGGCCTGATCACAGATGGGGACAAGGCGCCATATCGAATGGAGCTTCAATACCCTCAAAAATGGAAGAAACCATTAGTGGAAATGGTTGTGGATTTTAAGAGACACTCTTCATTTTCCATTCCCCTGGTTATAAATAGTGTCACTGTCAATAGAACATTAAAACATTAGAACAAAGTAGACAAGAACAGACCACTCTTCCCAACAAAGCTTGCCAGTCCTGTCCACTTAATTCTTCCAAAACAGAATCACGTCTACTTTTGAAAGTCCCTAAAATCCTACTGTCTACCACACTGTGTGGTAGCTTATTCCAGGTGTCTATGAAAGAACATTGTAATGTTTGTGTGAAATTCACAACTGAACAAGTTTCCAAATATGTTCCCATGATTTTGATGAACTCATTTTAAAGTAATAGGCCCAAATCATTTAAATTTCCTGGCCCCACTGTCACTTACAGTATGAACCAGAATGAAAACATAACTTCTCTTCTCAGCAACCTGTCTGATTCACTGCTGGCTCAGTTTTAAAGAACTGTCATTGTAAGCACTCTGACTTTCTCCACGACACTTTGGTATGGCAATGCATCTGCTCACTTAAAACATAGATCACACCATTCAGGGAGCAAAAAGAATTATAAGCTTGACACTACACAGACCATGGAAGACTTTTATGCATCATGGGTCAGGAAATGTAATCTAACACCCTATCCACCCAGGTAGCCATCTCTTTCAATTGCTGCAATCAAGTAAATGGAACCAGTCACTAAAAGCAAGAACTAAACTGCAGTCACTCTGGATAAATACATTTTCTGATATAATTCTGTCTTTTCCTAATCTCAAAACTACTCCATCCAAAATAAAATGTTTATTTCATAAAGAGTTCATGTATTACTGGACCTCTTACTAGAGTGAAATTGTGCATTTTCAAATTATTTGTACAAAGTACTGTTAATTGTATTTACTTTGAAATATGCATGATTCCAACACCAAGAGAAATGCCTGACAACTATATTGCCTGGCAATACGGTTTAAGTTCAAGTCTGAGAAAGCACCTTTGTCTATATTGTAGCAAACGTTCAAGAGGGTAAATGCCACAGCCTGTGTAGGATGGCCCTCAAATATTCTTGTGGACATTAGAGGAATAAAGGTCAAGAACCACTGCCCAGCACTATTCTGTAGAACCGGCGGTCACTGAGTGCCTTCAGTCTTTCACACTGAGATTGGAAACACCTATACTACTCAGGCATAAACACTTCTTTGTGGAGTCCTCTGTAATGCCAAAGATATATATTAACAAAAAGTTAAAGGTCCAGTTTCCTATCTTAGTTTGATGCTGAACTCAATAACTTAGGGTGCAGAACATTTCCCATCTGAAGTTCAAAGTCATAGAACAGTATTCACTACTTCCATAACATTAGGAAAATCTTTGACATTTCACCTATGCGCTGTGGATTCCTCTTACTGTCCAAACACTTGCAGGTCAGGTGAAGTGACATTGCTAAGTTGACCCTAGTGTGTGTTTATGTGAGTTGGATAGACTACAACTTCTGTTCAGGAGAAGTGGGTTTGAACATGGATGGGTAGATGGATGAATTCCTGACAAGTTGCTACTGTAATAATAATGAAAAGCAATATCAAATGGGTTTACACAATTAATAACAAAGTGAAACAAGACCAAATGCAAAAAAATAATCAAGTACCTATTCCTGACAGGATGCTATTTTATATTTATCAATGGAAAGAACACTATGTTAAAAAAGAAAAGCAGGGGACTAATTAAATAATCTCCAATAGTTATAAGAGCCCTTTGACAAAAGTGTTTGTACCTGAGATGCAATGATCAATGCATATCCTTAAATCAACAAGTAGTTACTGCAGAATTGTTGTTAACTTTTTAATTGTGCTTATGAAGTATCATTAGTTTGCAATGCAGAGGTTTGTCCAGCACGTTCTTTAACCTCCATATCACTCATTTTTATATGGTCTGATGTTTTGTCACCAAAGAATAAGTTGATCCAGAAAATAACCTGCTGATAGTTAATCAGATGACAGTTTAGAATTGCTGACCAGGAAATCAGAAAGGTTACATGGGCAGCAATCAAAATGATTAGGCAAATGTTTGTTAATGGAATAAAATGCAACTGAAAGTCAAGAAATAGCAAAGCCTGAAGATCTTTATTTTACTTAAACATTTCTTTAGGGAAAGTGAGGAGTCTTTAATGAATTGGTAATGAAGGTCAGATGAACACTGAGGCCAAACCCCTAAACAACCTGGAATCTACTATGTCTACTAAACTGAAGCATGAGCACTGGTTGCCGTACAACATCCCAAGGAACCAATGTGATACCAAAGCAAATCATGTCATCAACGATACGACAAAAACGTGAAAATTAAGTTAAAATGAATATAAAGGAACAAAGGGAAACTTCTTCATCATCTTTCCACTTCTGTGTGGGGTAAAGAGTTTATAGGTTTCTGTGTGATTTTTATGGCTGGATGACTTTCCTGATGCCAGTCCTCCCCATGGAACCTAAACAATGCAAAATATTCCGAGCACACCAAAATAAACAAACAGCTGCAGATGCTGACACCGAAGTAATTTACAACTCTGGAGTGTATTTGTCTCAACATCAGCTTTGTCCCTGCCTGCCTTCTCAAAAGTTCAAAATATCTCAGTCATCTCACTGAAGAATTATGCAGTATATGGCTACCTACCAGGTGGGTCAGAATTTCTTGCTCACCTTTAAAGAACAAAACAGGCCTAGTATCCTTAAAAAAGTCCCTGATCTGCCATGTATCTTCCAGTCTTTTCTAGATCTTTCTTTCTGAATATAGTGCCAGGTGTTCTAAGCTTTGGACAAGGTGCCATGCCTCTGCCTTCATGCCTTGTGTTAAGTTAGTAAGACTCAAGTATTGTTATATAAGTGATTATTTATTAAATAAAACTGCTCAGCCTGCAGGCTATTCAAATAAAACTAAAAATAATTCTCTGAAAGTCTAATCTACGAAAGGTTACGTTAGTTACTTAATGATTTTTTATTTTTACCTAAAAATGACATTTTTTCTAATGACTTTATTGGGTGGATCGGGCTTATTGGGCTTATCAAATCAAGGGGCATGACTGACTGCCAATGGTGCCTTGGAAACTGTGATTATGTAAAGATACTAGAAAAAGATCATAGCCTTTTTTTTATTTTGCATTGACATTTGTAGTCATTTGATACAGTTGTTAGTTTTGCTACCTCATATCCCAGTTCATATCCCAGCCCCACTCCCTAGCAGTGTGGCATGTGTATATTCTGCCCATGTGTACAGGATTTTTAAAAGATTTCTTAAGAAGATGTGTTAGCAAAATAGGCCCTTCATAAGTGTGTGTGTGTGTGTACCAGTTATTGTGTATTGCAATAAGCTAGCACCTCATTTATAGTTCTTTTCTGTTTTGTATGCAAACCTCCCCACAATTTGAATGCTGATTAATTTAATTAATAATATTTTCTTCATTTTGGATAACTTACACTGTTAAAACAAAAGATTCCTGGCTCTTTATACACATATGCAGTATTACTCTAAGCAGCGTCTCTACATTAGATAGAAGCAGCGTCTCTACATTAGATAGATAGATAGATAGATAGATAAGATACTTTATTAATCCCAAGGGGAAATTCACAAAATTTAACATTAAGGGCAGGTCAGGCAATTTTCCCCCTTCCTCCAGGAGTTGGTGATATGGTCCAAAAGTTAAATAAGTAGTAAACTCATCTCAGTGATTTTGATACTGTGCCACAGCCAACACAAATTGGCATTGTGCTTTTAGATCTTTCATCAGTGTTCAAGTCAGGCTCTTGTCCTTTCTTGATTTTTCTTAAATTACAGAACTGCAAATGCTCTTACACAATCCCACATAGTGAATTACATCAACACGCAATTGTACGTATTTAATCATATACATACTGCATGGCTGTGTACACAAGCAAAGAAATCCAACTGTTTATAGCTGAAAGGGAGGAAGATAGAGAAATATATAGACAGAAAAACAAGGAAGCATAAAGGGCAGTGGCAAGAGCCAAGGCACAAGCTTCGGAGACAGTGTATGAAAAATTGGACACATAAGAGGGAGAGAGAGAATGATTTTTTACAATGGCGAAGGATAGGAACAAGGCTGGAAAGGATTTTAGTAATATAAAGTAAATGAAGGATGAGCAAGGTGTGGTCTTGAGTGAGCATGATAGGGTCAAGAAAAGACGGAAGAGGTACTTTGAAAAGCTGTTGAATAAAGAAACTCTAAGTGTAGTCAGGGGTGTGGAAATCAAATTTGTTTCTACTTGTCCACGGACAAGTAAACTTAGAAAATCCACTTGTCTGCCAGTTAAATTCACTTGCCCATAAACAAATAACAAAAGTGAAAAATAGTTTATTTTTTCTGATCTCTTTTATTGATACCCAAACTGCCTTCCATTTTAAAACTAAAAAAAGTTCTTTCAGGGAGTAGTATTTTGCCACCTTGCTCTAGAACATTATATAAAAGATTCCCTTATTTTAACTGGCTAATAAACAATGCCTTCATTATAGCTACACTAGTTATTTTTTCATATATTACAGTTACATAATAGAACACTGTCCTGATTCATTTTCTGCCATGGTCTTCAGCTTTTGTCTTGCAACATCTTCTCCCCCCAAGAATCGTTACCATCTCAGACAGCATGGGCTAAAAGCTGTTCATTTCTGCTTGAGCTGAACTGCATGGTTCCTGGACTGATGGTCCTGCAAAAGTGGGTGCTGATGACTTTTCAGGTTTTTTATGAATGATGTGCCTGTTGCCAGGTGACAGCCAGAATTCCACAGCTGGTCATGGGCCAAACTCTTCTAAAGAAGCAGTATTACACAGCCTAGCATAACGCTCAACCTCCGAGCGTTCAGCTTTAGAAAACGCTTTTTCAATTAAACCAACTTTTTTCTTACTTTTAGACTCATGTATCTATCTGACGTACTAAACCCCCAGTTCCTATCCTTTTTCTTTCTGCACATAACCAATCACCACACGTTAAACGTATTTGTGAAATTAAAACTAGTTATAAGCTTAGACCTCTGAATGGATGGCATAATTAAACATGTATAACGAAAATTGTTTTTGAAGTTCTGAAAATTGAGGTCTAGGTTTATAGCTAGTTTTAATTTCACAAAGATGTTTATCGTGTGGTGATTGGTTATATGTAGAAAGACAAAGGCTAGGAACTGGGGGTTTAGAACGTACGATAGACACAGCAAACATGCAATAAAGAAAGCCTGCTCAGAAAAACATCCACTGAATTCTTCGTTCATATCTCCGACCTCCAGATAACAAACCCAACATTTACAAAATATTTCAGTTAAACCTGTGCGATACCCATTCAAATACAGTATCCAGTTTTTTGGAGCCTCGTCACACCTGCCATAAACTTCTCTACACTGAACGTAGACCTGAGAACCCCATAATGCAAGGGAGCAGCACTACAGTCACGCCACCGTGCCCCCCGCCACCCATGTCTAATACATGCTTTAATGCATTTCATCGTGAAAAAGATATCAAGTATTTATCTTAGTATTCTGAATGTTCATTGAGCAGGAATATCATGAAGTCAATGTGCGGCGATTGCTACCGGCGCCTCTCACTGCAAGAGAAAGTCAGTTTAAGAAGCGCAGAGATTAACAACTGGGTCGGGGAACACTTAATATAAAGCATTTAATGTGCTACATCAATTTATAACGGGGTTTGAGAAAATCTAGTAAATGAAACATTTATTTTAAGATGAAATTTAGTTTGCGACATTCAACTGACAAAATAAACTACGAGAATAAAGTCAACATGTCGACTTTAATCTCAACATTTACATTTTTTTGCCTTCACTGTGTCCATATTTTTTTCACAGTGGCCTTACTACGCTTCCTTAGGTTTTTCAAGGCCTGTTGTGCCAGTTTTAATCAAGAAATGATCCATTTCTCATCCGCAATGCTACTTACTTCAGTTTCAACAACACGCATATAGCGAGAACAACGTGCTTACCGCAGTGCATTATGGGTTACGCAGGTAATTCCTAATGACGTATTCGAAATTCAGCAAGAGGTTACATTTCCAAAGAAGTAAATATTACCGATGTTGTCGGGGAAAAAAAATAATCGCGTCTAAGAGAAGATTTTTATTGATATTTCATAACATTTGGAAACTGTTAGAATGTTTTCTTTATTTTTAAAAAAACTGACAGCGCAAAACCAACTTGTTTTATATGAAAAATTCTCTAATCAAAAACGATCTATAGACAGCTCATCAAAATTGATGTCACGCAATAAATTTCTTAACTCCTCAACATATCACAACCTACGTGAAATCGCAAATTTCAGAAAAGATCAAATGCCTAACAATCTTTATGTGGCGAAAACAATTGCATTATAGGTGAAATGACCGCATTTTTATGTAGAAAAAATAGATTTTTAATATATAACAGTTATCGATTATGATGAAAAATCATCAAATTACATCATAATGTCGGCATGAAAAAAATGACCGCATCTCCAAGCGTGTAAATAGTAGGGTAAAATACTTATGTAACACCACAAGAGTGCTTCCCCTTTGAAAAATTAGCCATCATTTTGTAAACAATATTGAATACCAATATGAGACATGAAGAACATGCCTAAGTAAACTGTTTCCACACGAAGTACATACCCAAATGTTTAAAATTTGAAAGTAGTGGTAAAAATGTGCCCTGCACTGCACATTTAATTATTTTTTTCTCCAGAAAAATTGCACTTGTCCACGGACAACTGAAACCAGAAAACACGCTTGTCCGACGGTCAATTTACCCGTGTCTGACGAGTCGGCCGTTGGATTTCCGCACCCCTGGTAGTATTTTGGGATGGAGTCCTAAATGAAGGGCTAGTACCAAGAATAAGGATTGACAAGTAAAGGAGGCATTGAAAAGAATAAAAAATGGAAAGGCAACAGGACTGGAAGAAATACCAAGCAGAATTGTGAAAGAGTATAGGAGAACAGGTTGTAGATATGAAGACCTATGAACACTAGAGAATACCACAGGAGTGAAGAAGCAGTATGATTAAGATGTCTTCATGTAAAAGGAGACGTTTGATATTCAATATTGTGGAAACTATAGAGGGATACAGTTAATGTCACACACAATGAAAATTTGGGACAGGTTTATACAGGAAAAGCTTTAGGGAAGACACGACCATAGGGTAGGAGCAGTTTACCTTAATGCCAGGGAGGGGAACAGTTGATGCAGTCTTTGTATTGAGACAGCTGATAGAAAAGCATCAAGGAAAACAGAAAGGATTGCATATGATGTTTATTGATTTGGAGAAGGCTTATGATAGAGCACCATATCAAGAGGTCTGGAGGTGCAAGAGATAGAGTACCACAGAAGGATGTGAGGATTGTCCAGGATATGCATGAGAGAGTGAGTGGGGTAACACACAAGATTCCAGTTAGAGTAGGTCTACACAAGGGATCTTGTTTAAGTCCTTACCTTCTTGATCTGGTTATGGTTGTGTTGAGTCATAGGATAACAGACCAATCCTTCTGGTGCATGCTTTTCGCTGATGACATTATGTTGTGTCATACCAGAAGAGAGAAAGTGGACAGGAAGTTGGAAGAATGGAGAAGGGCTTTAGAAGAAATAGGATTAAAGATACATTGGAAGAAGAAAGAATATATGAGGGTTAATGATGATCACGATTCAGAAGTTATCTTGCAGGTAGAACTATTGAAAAAAACTGATAAATGTAAATATCTAGGACTAGCAAAATACCCGCGCTTTGTGAAGTATTGCATTCAAATTTTTATTAAGAAGAAAATTAAACCTTTTTAAACTTTGGGACAATATGCCAATAATTATTTGTTAAGGATCTCTTTGTATACCATGTTGTCAGTTCGGCCCTTCGGTTGTAACATGACCAAGCTGTGCGCTGAGCTTACTCTTGAGCATGTAACTTACAGTTGGCCATGTGAACAGTAATCTTGTCTCAAATCTCACAGCTTGGATTGCTGCTGTCATAATCGGTTTGAGTTTCATGATTTGTTTCAATTACGACAGTATTTACAGGATTTGTTGTGTTGAAGTGACATTTGGCATCTGTCAAGCGTTGTAAGCACACAACCGGTTTCATCGATAAAATCATATCCAGCTTTTGAGAGTTTAAACATTCATAAACATCAAAGTGTCTACTACTGAAATCGTCACCTGTCAATCTAAGATGTTTAAGAGGCATTGGCGGTTGTGGAAAGGTGTAAAATATTTGGCCATTTCGGTACACTTGAAAGCGACAACTGAACAATTCAGTGGCAGCCATCAACTCACATGCAGAACCATAGGTGAAGGGCTTAAGCATTTCACTCTTCTAGTGCTCCTGTGTAGTATAATTATCTCCTGTACCGTCATCAGTCCACACCTTGAACCTGTCCCAGTCATTCAGTACATAAGACAGAATGTTCCTCTGGATATCAAGAGTGAGCCTGATATGGCCGTGCAATATGTAACAAAGAGAATGGAAAAGGTAGGTGGTATCTCCGGACATGGAAACCACTCGCTAAGTGACAGTTCTTTGATCGATAGAATTTCTTGAAGATGGGCCCATAAGTAACAAAGACTGTTGAAAAGTTCAATATGGCGGCCGACAGTGGCATCATACTACCGAAATAAGTACGTACATTGGTTTCAGTTAGTGGAGGAAGCCGCCTACCAAATTTCGAGAAGATGGGGCCATAAATAAGAAAGTTCAACATGGCGGACGTTGTTGACCGTTATGACCATTACGCGTAGAATTTCGAAATGAAACCTGCTTAACTTTTGTAAGTAAGCTGTAAGGAATGAACCTTGCAAATTTCAGCCTTCTACCTATACGGGAAGTTGGAGAATTAGTGACGTTTGGAAAATTCAATATGGCGGCCGACAATGGCGTCATAACACCGAAATAAGTACGTACATCGGTTTTGGTTAGCACAGGGAAGCCGCCTACCAAATTTCGTTAAGATGGGGCCATGAATAAGAAAGTTCAATATGGCGGACGTTGTTGACCGTTATGACCGTTACGCGTAGAATTTCAAAATGAAACCTGCTTAACTTTTGTAAGTAAGCTGTAAGGAATGGGCCTGCCAAATTTCAGCCTTCTACCTACACGGGAAGTTGGAGAATTAGTGACGTGTGGAAAATTAAATATGGTGGCCGACAATGGCGTCATACCACCGAAATAAGTACGTACATCGGTTTTGGCTAGCGCCGGGAAGCCACCTACCAAATTTCGTGAAGATGGGGTCAGCCTTCTACCTACACGGGAAGTTTGAAAATTGGTGACGTTGGAAAATTCAATATGGCGGCCGACAATGGCATCATACCACCGAAATAAGTACGTACATTGGTTTTGGTTAGCGCAGGGAAACCGCCTAACAAATTTCGTGAAGATGGGGCCATAAATAAGAAAGTTCAACATGGCGGACGTTGTCGACCGTTACGTGTAGAATTTCGAAATGAAACCTGCTTAACTTTTGTAAGTAAGCTGTAAGGAATGAGCCTTCCAAATTTCAGCCTTCTACCTACACGGGAACTTGGAGAATTAGTGATGAGTGAGTCAGTGAGTGAGTGAGTGAGTCAGTCAGTGAGGGCTTTGCCTTTTATTAGTATTGATCAGTGGTAGCCCAAGATGGAAACGTAAATGCAGATATAACCCATCAGTAGTATTGTGTGATCGAAGAATTAAAGTGAAGGTTAAACTTACATTTTTTTAAGACTTTGGTAAGACCAGTAATGATGTATGGAGCTCAGAAAGGGGCAGTAAAGGGAGTGCAGAAGAAGAAGCTGGATGTGGTAGAAATGAGAATGTTGACATGGACGCGTGGTGTTACAAAAAAGACAGAATAAGAAATGAGGCAATCAGAGGCACAACAGAAGTGGGAGAAATTGTAGCGGGGCTACATACTAGTAATAGTGTTGTCTGTGTTCGTACCACGTGCGTCTTGTTTCCATTGTCCTGTTTACTGTTTGTGTGTGTCAGTGAATGCCGTCCCAGGAGACCGCAGCCCCAAACCTGAAAACACCGGTTTTCAATCAATCAATTACATTTGTCACAGGACTATAAAAACAATCGAGGGAACGAAGGAGGAGAAGGGAGAGGACAGAGAGAAGGAGACTTTCATTTCACGACCACAAACCACCTGTACCTGCTGTATTCCACATCGCGCATTTCCATCCAGTTTTGTTTTCATTCCGCCGGACTTACTCCAATACCCTCATCACGAGAGACCCCGGGTCGGATCATCATCCACCACACGCCGAGGATACACGGTGAGGCTGTTCCATTTTGTTCCAGGAATTACAAACACTCCATATATCGGTTAACCAGTCATCTGCATTTAGGACAATTGTTACTCGGATTCAAGTTCACAACCGTTCATTTCCGTGTCTCATTCATTTTTTTGGTATTTGTGTTGTTTGTTATATGTTACAAGGGCAAGGGAGGGTTTTGTTATATTCATATAGGTGTTTGTCACGGTGTTGCTTTGGTGGAGGGATATTTATAATTTGTTTAGCTATTCTGTTTCATTTAATACAATTTATCAGTTTAAGTTTACATATCTGCTTTTCTGTTGTGCTTATTCACGCCGTTGATTGTGGGGAAAAGTTTAATTTGTTAAAGGCATTGCTTGATTAGATGCAACCTCAGTAATTAATCCAGGCCACAGGTCTTGGAGGTGTAGCTGCCAGCCGGGTAAGGGGTCGGCCGTTACAAGAAATCTAAGAAACATGAGGAAAGTAGATTGAAATTGTATGGACATGTAATAAGGAAAGACAAAAAGAGTGAAAGAAATGGAAATACAGGGGCCAAAAGGTGAAGGTGAGGAAGGCCAAAACAGAGGTGGATGGATAAAGTAAATGAAGATTTCAAGGAAAATTACCTGACTGGTAAAGAGGTACAAGAATGAGCAGTATGGAGAAGGTTGATCAAGCACATCAACTCTACATAGAAGTGGGAAAAAAATGAAGAGAAAGAAGAGAAATTTATTGAAATAAATATACACTGAATGCTATTCTCTGTTTGGAGAACGATTACATACATAGAAATGACAGTCTTTGACTATGCTGATGTGACTTGTTGAACTATTCACAGGCAATGGGAGAAATGTCGCTGCTGACAATATTTTCACATCACTTTCCTTGGCAAATAAGGTGCTTGCCTAAAAGACAAGCATACTCTGTATTATCCCATAAATAAAATAAGATGGGAGCTGCCACTCTGAAATGTAAAACAAAAGATGGTCAAGGAGAATGAAAGCGATAAAAGTACCAGTGCACACGCAATAACACCAAAGTGAATAAAGTGCCATCATTTTTTAGTACAGTAGCTGCTCAACAGACTGCAAAAATAAGTGCGGACTGCTGATGTGGACAGTAGTATAATCAGTCCATTATGTTGCTTCCTGTCTATCTATATATTCCATGACATATGTAAGTAATGTTCTAGTTTTTATAAACTATTTATATATAAAGTAATAAATTTTTTCTTCATTTATATTTTATGTTTCCAGCTGATCAAAAAGTGTCATTTTACTTTTAATGATTAATTATTAAAGTGGTTTTATTCCCTGAGGTAGGGCAAATTTGTAAAGCCGCTCCTGCCCAAGCAACCCTTTGGATCCTTCTTACTTCCGGTAGAGGAAAGCAGTGCAAAGGTGAAAGATGCCCATGCAATAAAGAAAATGAAAACTGTGTAAACTGTCACCATAAATTTGTCAAGAATCAGTAATAATAAACCTACATGCCACCTATCATTTGCAAATATTTCCATATCCGTAGGAATATGTGAGTATGCTTGTATATTTTAAATGTATTTCTAAAAAAATTGTCATAATTGAGTTTTTAAAATTTTCTATAATATATGCAATGTAATTTCTATCTATAAAAATAATTTTTTTTGTAGTGTATGAATTTTCTTTGTGCTTACTGCAGCTGGACTGTTTCTGAGCGCTTGGGCAGGGCAATGTCCTCAGTTACACCTTTCATCCTGCGTACGTATGTGCAGCTGGAACTTTTCAATTTCACACTGATTGTTTTTGTAGGGCAATATCAATGTCAATATCAATATTTATGTGAACTTGCACATCTTCCTATTTTAAAGTAGTCATCATCATTATCACGAAACATGTTGATTACTTAGGTACAATTCAATTTAACAATTTGCTCATTGAGCAAATATGTGAAATTTATAAATATTTGCGTTTTTGCTTTTAGTGTTGAGTATTTGATGTCAAGATATTGTTTAATAACTGTCCTTTGGTGCTTGTACTGGATGACTAAACATGTTGTTAGGTCTTTATTTTGTATGATATTTTTAGAATGTTATCATTACTGGTGCTGGTAGACTAACACATTATGAAACACATTGCTTCTCCCTTGGTCCCATACATGGTGAATACTGGAAATGCTCTCCATCCTTGGCTGCCTTCCAGTGCTGCTGCCACCGCTCTGATCTTCCACAGCTCCTGTGATAGTGTCTATTCCAGGTCCTTGTGTCCCCCACTAGAACAATTATGCCAAAAGAAACCCAACTGAACCCACTATTTCATTTACAGAATAGCTTACTGAAAGAAATATGCTAGTTTTCAAATATATAGCAAATTAACAAACTGAAAAAAATCTGAATCTCATTTAAATTAGGAAAGTACAACTCAGGCAGTACATGCAGTCTGATTACATTAATTGTCCTAGCATAGTTAATGTGCAATCACATTTTACAACAGAAGCAGATTATTGATCTACAAACTACAGTAAGATGACTTCTACATTGAATGCATTTCCATGCACACACACATTCAGAAATATCTAGAATTCCAGTTATGACTCTACTCATGTAAACACCTCTTTTAAAGATATAAGTAGCTTTATAAAAAACAAGAAGCAAATAATTTGCATAAATCTTTGATAACAGGATGCACTGCAAACATGTACTGTAAATGGCAAAACTATTTTTTAACATTTGTCCTGCTATATTTCAGACTTGACCTGGCACACTGATTTCAGATTTAGACCAGACTCCAGACTGACCCAATCTACAGCAGCCCAAGGCCCAGTCATAACATCTGAGATATTTTTTATATTATAGCTCAGGATTACTTTGATCCTTTCAAAGCTGCACATTTAAAATTTTATTGTGGTTTAATTGTACCAGTATTTTGCAAGGTCAGGAAACTACATCTTCTTTCATGACACTAATTCAGCTTACAGTAACCTACAACTTTAAAAATGCAAGCTAATCTCCATGTTTTCTTAGGTTTAATGGAAAATTATTGTATATAAGTATGTCCAAAATCTTTGGGAGGTAAAATACATTCCTGTGCTGCTAAGGAAACCCTAAGCCTACTCATCTTGTCATTTTGTCTGTGGTCTCTGATGCTTATTCTAAGTGGCTATTGTTTCTTTTTTTTTTGTTCTTGCACATTGCCAATCAAATGGCTTATGCTTTGCAGTGGTAGAACTTTTACAAAGTAATCTACTTAAGTAAAAGCATTTACATGTTAAAATACTTTTACATGTTTTACAAGGTCTAATTTACCCAAATGCAGGAATATCAGGAAAATCTTTTACTGTGCAGGAATGACAGTTCCACGCAGTAAGAAAATTTAGGGTGCCAACCAGGTTGTCCCGTTTACTGCCCAAGGACACAAAAAAGCAAAACAATGGGCTATGCTCTTTGGCATGTATTATTTCCATTATGCAGGTTTCCAATGTAAAGAAATGGTTAGCCAAGGTCGGTGTACTGGAGCTCTGTTCCAGCGGGGTCAGTTGCCCTCACGAAGTGGCTTCTTGGCAGTTTTGGGAAGAAGATGTCATTCTAAGCAATAGACCCTTATCTCATCCCGGTAGGCTATTACATACATCAATATAGCTTATGAGGAAGTCCACCGAAGCACATGCTTGACACTGTACATCTTTGCTCCTGTCTGCTATTTCAGTATGCTTAGCTGCTCCAAAAGAATTGACATTTCTTAAAAGGGCTACTCCACCTGTTCATTCTATGGCTGCTGACTATTCAGAACAATGCAGGGATCTAAACATACTTTGTAGATCTATGGATTAACCATATAAGCAAAGTAAGCACATGCTTAGGGCATCAAGGGTAAAGGGGGCACCACAAAAATTTTTCATAGCCGAATTTATCACATAAATTATTAAATTAATTAAATTTATAGCCATTTTCAAAATTTAATGAAAAATGAGTAATGCCTTCCTGTACCTCCCTATTAGTCACTGTTCGTAGATGGTGCCTTACACAGTGCGTTCTGCATACTGGTGCCATCTACAATGGGGAATTCCAATTTTTATGGTGATTCCCATAGACACCATGTTATGTCAAAATATTGTGAAAATAACTCGATTCAAAACAATATGTTTTTATATTTTTAAATAATAGTTAATGGTTGATTAAAAATTATCACATAATTGTTGTGTTTCGTGAATTATCTGTTATTTAACATAAATAAATTTCTAGTGCGTAGAAAGCGTTATTTTCTGTTTTAACCAAAAACAAAAAATCGTCCCAGTTTGAGGAAAAAATATTCTGGTAAGTCTATTTAATTCTATTCTTGGATATTTTTAAATTCATTTACATTATGTAATAAAAGTGAAAATCGTACAGCTGATTACTATTGGATTAGTTTATAACTTTTTTTACTAATAAAAATTTGTTAACAAAATTTTACAAAATATTCTTCAAATCTTGTACTAAGAATATGTGTAAATAGATTTGCTAAATTGACACAAAAGCCATAAATAAATTAAATATTCAAAATGGTAAATCTACGGTTTTCATGTCAACATAAAAACTGTACATTTCAAAAACCTTTTTTTTTTTTTATTTATTTATTTATTAATTTTATTACAATCAATACATAAAAACCTTTAAAATCGACCCCAAACATTAAAATTTGTAAAGTTTCAGATGCCATTTTCTCTTCAAGTAATGATAAAAACACGATCAGATCTTTATCGAAAAGCGGTGCTGCACAGAATAAAATTTTAAATCAATTTTGGGGTTAAAGTTAATTTCTACAAGTTCAGGAGTTTGTATAATTTGTAGTCCTTAGAATAATGGTAGATAAAATTAATATTTGTAGCCATTTAAGCCACTTTGTAGTCACTTTGAGTCCTAAAACATCCTTAAATATGAGATGTAAAAAATTTCAAAAAAGCTGAAACAAAATCTGTGCTAATTGATATTTTGGAATTTGGTTTGCTTCATCAAAAACTAGAGATTTTCACGAAAATTTTGGTCCTAGTTTCATTTTGATACGACAATTTTCACGACCCCTAGGTACTATAAAAATTAAAGTTGTTCGGTTTACGACATGGACGTGGCAGTTTTGCAGTTTTTAATGCATATAACCACTCTAAGCATTACATTGCTGTACAACATTATGAATTTTTACTATTTCATTTATTTATGGCTTTTGCATTTATTATTTAGCAAATCTTTTACACACATTCTTAATATAAGGTTTAAAGAATATTCTATGAAAATTTTGTAACTAAATCTTTCTTAGTAAAAAAGTTATCAATAATTTTATCCAATATTAATCAGCTGTACGATTTTCACTTTTAAATAATGTAGTTTAAGGATAATTCTTTTTTCTACTTCCTGCCTAGAATTCATACAATCCTTCATATGGCACTTGTCAGTTCCCCCCTCCCCCCACCTTAAAAGCACATGATTCCGCATCAGCAGTAAGCTGGGAATTAAAATGTCTGTATTATTCAGTATGAAATGCGAAACTGTGTTGAATGACACATAATTCAAATAACATATTCTTTTTATTTCTGTATTTAACAGATCCCAAGAACTAAGATGAAACGGGTTCAGTTATTCAATCATGAATAATATTTTGAATTACTAGTGTAAGGGGGCACCAAAATTACTTAGTGCTTAGGGCATCTAAGGGTCTTAATCCGGCCCTGTCACCAGCGATTGTCAAGAATGAAATTTGAGTCCTCGAGTTAAACCTGTGGATGTTTATTAAAATGACATTTATTTAGAAGATTAACAGCAGTTGGAATAAACACGTTTTTGAGCTGGTTGGCATTTATCCTTTGCAATATGAATCTGACCTAACGACAAGTGGTTTGTAGTAAGTGAGTACAGGTACTGTCTGAGAAGACACATACTCTGGTATCTGTAATGCTCGCATGTTAAATACTATAGGTCTACCAGAAACAGCAATTTGGACCTTTTACTTTATTGTTCCATTTTATTATTATATGATTTATCCTAGTTTTATTGCTAACATTACAATTTCGAAATTAAGCCAGCAGAGCATAAGTTAAACTTCATTACCCCCAGATGATAAAATTGTGCTCTTTGCATCTTGCATCCAATTTCATGTTCTTAGCTGCTTGTAAAAAGCACAATATACATACACACAAAACAAGCAGTAATTTATTATTAAAAACAAGACAGAGAGTCCACTATCAAGCAGATGAGTGCTCTCACTCAGATAGCAATGGTTAAGAGTAAGAGATAGAGATTGAGCTTCTCTAATATCATGGTATTTTCAGAAGAAACAACAAAAGTTTAAAATTATCAAACATCAAAGCATGGTGAATCTCTTAGAGGGACCAATTTGACGGCCTCCGATTCCCTCTTCAAAAAGAAGAGAAGCCAGCCAAAGCAGAAATTGGACTTCACTTCTAGACACCAGGACAGAATGAAAGAAAACCAGCAGAGGAAACGGATGCCATAGAACCACCAGCATTCAGGGGAAGCACACTGACCTACCTGAGAGCAAACTTTCTGGTAATCTTATTATTTTTCCAGATAAGCAACTGAATGTAGTGTCCCAGTTGGAACCTCACAATTTCAAGCATAATATAATATAATATAATATAATATAATATAATATAATATACACTGCTCAAAAAAAATTGGGATTTCAATGAACGAAATATTCAAGTGGAAAGTCTTTACTGAGTAATACTGTGTAATTTGTTGAGAACCCAGCCACAGGGAATGTACAAACCAGTGTGTTTCTTTGTGCCAGTCCCAAGCACGGATAAATGGGAAGGTTTTTGTTAGGAAGAGCATTCGGTGTAAAATTTTGGCAGATCAACATGCGGACAACAATGCAGATTTCCATACCGGATCTGTCGAGTCCTGGGTTAACAACGACCGCCACCAGTACGTTTATGCTAAAACTGGGCTACTTTTGGCCGAAGAAGGAAAAGAAGGGGGAGACGTGTTCGGAGGAAAGAAAAGAGGAGAAAGGTAAAGAGAGTGGAACTGAGGGTAGGAGCTTTGAATGTTGGCAGTATGACTGGTAAGGGGAGAGAGTTAGCCGATATAATAGAGATAAGAAAGGTTGATATGTTGTGCATGCAAGAGACTAAATGGAAAGGAAGTAAGGCCAGGTGAATCAGAGGTGGATCCAAATTGTTTTGTCATGGTGTGGATGGAAGGAGAAATGGAGTAGGGGTTATTCTGAAGGAACAGTATGTCCATAGTGTTTTGGAAGTGAAAAGAGTGTCAGACAGAGTAATGATTATGAAGCTGAAAATTGGAGGTGTGATGATGAATGTTGTTAGTGCATATGCCCCGCAAGTTGGGTGTGCAATGGATGAGAAAGAAGATTTCTGGAATTAGTTGGATGAAGTGATGGACAGTGTACCCAAGGGACAGAAAGTGGTGATTGGAGCTGATTTTAATGAACATGTTGGTGAAGGGAACAGAGGAGATGAGGAGGTGATGGGTAGGTATGGTGTCAAGGAGAGGAATGAAGAATGTCACATACAAAAAAGAATGGCATGACAGTGGTGAATATATATTTTAAGAAGAGGGAGGAACATAGGGTGACTTACAAGAGTGGAGGAAGATGCACAAAGGTAGAGTACATCCTATGCAGAAGAGTCAATTTGAAGGAGATTAAAAGCTGCAAAATGGTAGCACAGGAATGTGTGGCTAGACAGCATAGGATGGTGGTTTGTAGGATGACGTTGGAGATCAAAATGAGGAGGAGAGTGAGGGTGAAGAGCAGCAGGTTAGGGTCATAAAGGATAAAGATGGAAACATACTCACAAGTGAGGAGGGTGTGTTGAGAAGATGGAAAGAGTACTTTGAGAGGCTGAAGAAGAGAATGAGAGAGAGAAGAGAAGGATTGGATGATGTGGAGATAGTGAATCAGGAAGTGCAACGGATTAGCAAGGAGGAAGTAAGGACAGCTAAGAAAAGGATGAAGAATGGAAAAGCCATTGGTCCAGATGACATACCTGTGGAAAAATGGAGATGTTTAGGAGAGATGGCAGTGGAGTTTTTAACCAAATTATTTAATGGAATCTTGGAAAATGAGAGTGGAGAAGAAATGTACTGGTACCGATTTTTAAGAATAAGGGGGATGTGCAGAGCTCTAGTGACTACAGGGGGATAAAATTGATGAGCCACAGCTTGAAGTTGTGGGAAACAGTAGTGGAAGTTAGGATAAGAAGTGAGGTGATGATTAGTGAGCAGCAGTATGGTTTCATGCCAAGAGAGAGCACCACAGATGCAGTGTTTACTCTGAGGGTGTTGATGGAGAAGTTTAGAGAAGGCCAGAAGGAGTTACATTGTGTTTTTGTGGGTCTGGAGAAAGCATATGACAGGGTGCCTTAAGAGGAGTTGTGGTATTGTATGAGGAAGTCGGGTGTGTCAGAGAAGTATGTAAGAGTTGTACAGGATATGTATGAGGGATTGTGACAGTGGTGAGGTCTGCAGTAGGAGTGATGGATGCATTCAACGTGGAGGTAGGATTACATCATGGGTTGGCTCTGAGCCCTTTCTTATTTGCAATGGTGATAGACAGGTTGACAGATGAAATTAGACAGGAGTCCCCTTGGACTATGATGTTTGCTGATGACATTGTAATCTGTAGCGAGAATAGGGAGCAGGTTGAGGAGTCCCTGGAGAGGTGAAGATATGCTCTAGAGAGGAGAGGAATGAAGGTCAGTAGGACAGAATACATGTGTGTGAATGAAAGGAGGGTCAGTGGAATGGAATGGTGAAGATGCAGGGAGCAGAGTTGGCGAAGGAGGATGAATTTAAACACTTGGGATCAACAGTACAGAGTAACGGGGATTGTGGAACAGAGGTGAAAAAGAGAGTGCAGGCAGGGTGAAATGGGTGGAGAAGAGTTTCAGGAAGATCTAAAGGTCGGTAGTGAGGCCATCTTCATTATATGGGTTGGGGACAGTGGCACTGACCAGAAAGCAGGAGACAGAGCTGGAGGTAGCAGAGTTGAGGATGCTAAGATTTGCGTTGGGTGTGATGAGGATGGACAGGATTAGAAATAAGTACATTAGAGTGTCAGCTCAGGTTGGACGGTTGGGACACAAAGTCAGAGAGGCGAGATTGCGTTGGTTTGGACATGTGCAGAAGAGAGATGCTGGGTATATTGGGAAAAGGATATTATAGATAGAGCTGCCAGGCAAGAGGAAGAAGGAAGGCCTAAGAGAAGGTTTATGGATGTGGTGAGAGAGGGCATGCAGGTGATAGGTGTGACAAAGCAAGATGTAGAAAACAGGAAGATATGGAACAAGATGATCTGCTGTGCCAACCCCTAATGGAAGCAGCCTAAAGAAGAAGAAGAAGACTGTGTAATTCGTTGAGAACAAAATGATGTAACAACGGTCAATGGAAACCAAAATCACCAACCAACTGAGGACTGAATTCAACATCACACCAAAAATCAAAATCAAAAATTGGAATCACAGGCTGATCCAACTTGCATAATGTGACTCAGTAATTTGTATGGGACAAATCCAATTTGGTAGTTAACATGCACATCTTTGGGGTCTGGGAGAAAACTATAATAATGTGGTGAAACCCAAATGAAAATGTTGCAAAAATGAAAACTTCACACAGAGTAACTGGTCAAGAATCCATATCCTCTAGTTGGTTGCCCCTTCCTAGATTGCCATTGAACCCAGTACTGTCATCCCTGGATCCTTTTCTGTTCTCCCCTTCATTGCACTAAAACTAAAGTCTTCTGTTACTAAATTGGGACCTTTAATCTCTTGTATGTTGACTTTATAATGCAGGTTTGAAAAGCTTGTAAGTGGCACCTGCACACCCCCATCTTCAACAGTTCTGCTTTATGTAAAGGTGGTCATCCAATTTTATTTCCCTCTTAATTTTGTCAAGGTATATTGATTCTTGGTGACATTTTTAGCAGTGCTGAGCTACAGACATTGCAAACTCTTAAGATGCAAGTTTAGATTTTTATCCTTTTTTATCCTCTTCTTTTTTCTTTTACTTACAAATAAAGTAAGTTTTTAAGACGTACAATGTTACCCTACTTTCAGCTATCTCTTATTCATTTTAAACATTAATATATATCCCTGCATCCTCTACGTTGAGACCAGTGGCCTCTCTGTATCATCTTTTGTTAATTAGCTCTGTCTGACAGGACATTCCCTCAACACCCCACTTTACTTTAGCCAGTTTTTCTTTCTCGTCTAATAAACCTCATCTCAAAAAAATTCAACATACAGTAGAATTGTTCATCATACTTTCATCACTCCATTGAATTCTTTTTGCCATGGGCCTGTCCATTGTTTTATTTTGGGAGTGTCCCTAAGTCTTGACCTTCTGAATGTCTATTGCTAATTTTCTTCTTACTGTCTTTCATACCAAGCTCCCCTTCTTTCCTGCTGTTTTTCTTTTAGTGGACCTCTTGTCTCTCTTCCTATCTTCCATCCAACATAAGCTGTTGCAAATGGCCTCTCGCTGGAACTGTGATGACTCCCTCTCTCTCACAAGTTTACACCTTTTCAAGCTTTGCTTTTCAGCTCTAGTGCAACTTCTTCTGGGTCAGATGACTGATGAGGGCCATTGCTCTCTCTTTTTACCAAAATTTTATCTCATTAAAATTTAATTTATTGAACTGCTGCCACATGAGCCTCAGATAGCAGAAGATACCTTCAAAATCAAAGGCAGGTGGAGGGTGACTTAGAATTGATTGAGCTGTACACATATGTTGTGTGGTGTGTCAGCCAGGGTTCCCCCCGGCTGGTGTTCACATTCATATTTTAGGTCTGTTTCTTAATTTTTGATTGTTTTATTTATGATAATGTTACATCTGTTGATTATCTGCCCTCCGACATAAATCCAGAGGGTCTACTACAGCTCCTGGCAGTTCATTTTGAAGTGGTGAGTGTTACCGTGATGTTTCTGTTCCCTGTGCTTTTTGTGATCTACTGGATTTTTGCTCTTGCACTCTGTATTTCAACAATTCTTAGTACAAGTTTCAATATTTATCCTCTTATTTTTTCTTTTACTTAAAAATAAAGTGTGTTTTAACATGTACAACATTTCCCTACCTTCAGCTCTTCCCTACCATTCACTTTATATTTTTATTTGTATCTCTGTATCCTCTACCTTGAGACCAGTGGCATTTTTATTTTTATATTTTTAAATTTTTCAGGAGAATCCTTGGGTACTGCTGGTTTGACTTTGTGTCGAATGAGCTGTTGCTCATGGAGTCCCGAATGAGGCACATTACCTGCATTGTGAGGGAGCGTTGATTACGCCACTACAACCATGTGGTGCGTTTACCGAGGGTGATCCAGCTCGTAAGATCCTCATTGCTGGGGACCCGAGTGGCTGGACCAGGATAAGGGGTCGCCCACGTAACACCTGGCTTCAGCAGATAGAAGTTTTTTTTTCCGAAGGGTGGGATTGGACTGCGTGTCTGCCTGGGGTGGGGTGCCAACCAGGATCCCGAGCTGTTTTGTCATGTGTTGGGGGTGGCATAGCGGCATGCTCCCCAAACTGACCTACCCTGACATTTCTAAAATTTTTGTGATTGCCTGTTTATTTAGCCAGGGCTTTGCGGTATACACTCTCTAGTTGTCATTATTGGAAGTGGTTTTGCAACTTTATGGAATTTACATGCTTTAAAACTCTTAGTTCATAACAGTATGTGCCAGTCTTATAAGGTATATGAGCTGCAGGAAGTAGGATTTGATGAAAAGGAAATTACAGATTTGTGCAATTAATTAACATATTAACATGAACTTTTTCAATGGTGAATGACAGCACCACTGTGGCGAGTGAGGATATCTTACAAGTCGAGGACCAGCTCAAAGATTAGTTTTTTTTTTGCGGTCAGGTCTGCAGTAATGTATAAAAACGAAGCAGTTTTCTGATTTAAAAAAAAAAAACAAACAAAAAAACAAAATGGTGATCATTACTAACAGTAAAAATAACCTCCTCAAAAAAAAAATTGCCTGAGCCAAACCTAAGCGGGAAAGGCAGCTTGGATGTCAGACCCCACTGGTGTGGGGGTATACACAAAGATTGCTGCTAACTCCCTACTACAGGAGACAGCACCAGATGCTGCATTTGGTAATAATATAAAGATAATTAAAATCATTCAAAGCTGAACTAAAACTGCTACAAATCACAACTGTGTTGGCATAAAAACCTTGGCAAAGTTGCTTCATCATACAGTAGAGTCTCGCTTATCCGACGTAAACGGGCTGGCCGAACGTCGGATAAGCAAAAATGTTGTATAATGGCAGGTGTTAAGAAAAAACCTATTAAACGTCAAACTATGTTATAATTTTACACATTACGAACCTAATAATCATGTTTTACAACAAAACAGAATAAATTAACTGAAAAAATGAACTTACAGTTACAGAATTGTCTGACGTTAAATACAGTATGTACTGTACTTAAAAAGTTCAGTCCTGTGATGATTTAAAGACATTTTTGATCGTAGTCTGCTTTCCTGACGAGTGCCGTTTCTTCGCTGTGAAGTCTCGCCATCTTTGCAGCATCATTATGTCGATTCCTGCAGCTTCTTCTTGTTGCTCAATGTAATTAATTGCAGTTTCTAGCCTTAACTCCGTCACTAATATAATCAACATCCGTACGAGCGTATACTGTTTACTACAGCATTGTGACTGCGTGTGTGTGTGTTTGTGCTGTGACATGCGAGTCCCCGTCTTGCACCCGAAAACTCGAAGCTGAGTCTCAGTACTTTTAGCAACACCAGCTTTATTAAGCTTGAAACAGCAACAGCGAGGTTATTTAATGTAGCAGAATCTTTCATTCTCCTATACACAGACACAGCAGTCGGGCAGGGTCGGGGGGAAAGTAATACTGAGCCCAGCTCATTTATAATGTCCCTTGTTCCTTGTATCATCCATCAATGGCAGGCGCTCATAGCATGTCTGCGATCTTTTCGGATTGGCTTTTACATCGAACTGCTACAGCGCTGAGAGACTGTGATTGCTTTTGGATGCTCTACCGCGTGTCGTCCTGTTGGCTGGAATCCCACAAGAGTTTAGATACTCACTCACACCAGCCATGATTCTTTTCAAAGGTAAAGTGCAGGTTAATTTGTTTTATGTATTTTTACTTTATATTTTGTATTAATAATTTTTATATGAATAGTTTTGGGTTGTGGAACGAATCAAATGAGTTTCCATTATTTCTTATGGGGAAATTCGCATTGATATACTTGTACGAGTGCTTTGGACTGCAAGCACATTTCCAGAACGAATTATGCTCGCAAACCGAGGTTCCATTGTAATTAGCTGTGGCAGAGTCGGGATCAACAAAAAATAGACTACGCTCACACTCGCAACTTGCAGTTCTTGTTGCCGATTGATCCTTATTTTTTTTTTTGTTTTTTTTTTTTTCGCGGTGGCACGTCAGATAATACGGAGTGTTGGATAAGCGAGACTCTACTGTATTTTGGACCTGAATAAATGTCTACTAAATACTTTTATTAACTCCTGCTTGTCAGCCTAAATCATTCTGTCTCTAATATTTTCAACAACAGCATAGCCACATGCACAAATGGTTTATTTGTTTCCTTGTGTTTTAGATGTATAGCATAGTCAGTGTTTTCTTTTTTCTTTCATTTTCTCTGTATTTGTCTTATTGCTCCAATCCACAGAATGCAAAGAACACCGAATGGTAATTAGTTTTCCAAACTTAGTGCTGACATGCAAGTGGCAAATGACATTGGCTCCTTCAAAAATCTAAAGATCTGAGAAAAAAAAATGTAACAGAGTGTAACCAGATCAGATTTATTACAACCTGTATACAGGGCCGGATTAAGGTGGGTGCTACTGATGCTGCAGCATTAGGCCCATTCCTGAAATAGGCCCACATGAAAACAGACAAGAATTTTCTGGAAGCTGAACAGTTTTCCTTTGCTATATTAACCTCAAAATAATTCTTAGAATGAAATTTAGAGTCCGACTTTCTAGACACAGGGTTGTTTATAATACAGTTACTATTGTTCTTTGCGCTGTGACGTAACTATAACGTTGTCGTGTTTATTGTTAACCAAAGATTTCAAGTTAATGCTATCAACTTTACGTTAAACAGTTTGCTTAGTAATTTAGCTGCGTTTTTTGCAATATCGTTGGGATTCTTGCCACTTTATTATTGTTCGGTAAGTGCCACGTCGTAAATTTTTACCTTGAAAGTTAGTTGTACAGTAAAAATCGATGGCTATTTAAATGGTGATCTGTAAAGGTAAAAATAAAAGCCGGCCCGCGGGCCCGGCATGGATGTTTAGAATTTTTTAAATCCTCAACAGGATTCTTGTCTATTATGAAATTTAAATCTTGGACAAATTTTTACCTTCAAGACCCTGAACTGAGTCACTTTGACCCAATGTCTCTGCAAATTCACTTTTTCTTACTCTGTTTCGTAAGAGAATTGTGAAATTTTGTGTATTTCATTGTTAGGTTTTCTGCATTAAGTGCACTTTTCAGACAATTGCTATAGAATGTTGATGTTACATAGTTTGATGTTAATCTCGAGTTGTTACGATACTACGTCGTTATTATTATTCATGTTCAATAAAGGCTGGCTGGTTGCATCGCAAGCAATTAAGGCTCCTTGGTCAGTCTGAGTGCGCATGTACGGTGAGTGTCGAATGCACATGCGCCAATGCCAAGAAAAAATAGGCCTATTTTGCACTGCAGCATCAGGCCCAATTTTGTCTTAATCCGGCCCTGTCTGTACAGAGTACAATGAAATTCTCATTTACATGCTTGACCAACATGCTACTTTCGAGTGCTGCAAATTTCACTCCATATATTATTTAAAATATAATTGGATAGAACACAAAAGGACAAAAGCAGCCCAAACCTGTGTCTGGTTGCACCCAATCCCATGTTCTGCACCCCATAACTGGAAATATGTCTGAACCATTACATATAAATAATCTCCTGAGGTTTAAAAAAATATGGATAATGCAGAAATATGAAGTGTCAAACTTATCAAAACAAGTTTGTCCTATATGAGTAATTTAAACGGATTTATAAGTTTTGGTAACATAATTTGCTTTTTTCCCCTACTTGTTGTGTGGGTGTCCTTGCCCACTGTCCCTTTTCCTGTTTAGGTTTGAAACATAAGGTGGACTAAAGGACAAAGTTATCAGCTTTCGGGAAGCACCAGCTCACAGGATATGCAGTATCAGCATGACTGATTACAAAATTAGTTTAGGTTTCAAAAGGGAGATAAAGAAAGTCCCAAGGACATTGTGTTAATCACAAAAGTCACCTAGAAGTGTTGTAGGCTCATATAATGCTCCTTGTCATTAAATGACGTGCTTACTGGTTCATGTTTTTTTTTCTCTATGGTAGAAAATAAATACCAGTAATTTACAACCTGAACTTAACCACTCAACTGTTAATTAAAATGACATTTAGGAAGGCATGACATGCCACTGCTGCTGATGCTCTTGTCTCTGCTACTAGAATCTCCTACAGCTGCTATTTGCATGAAAGCTGTTAATTTTATGCTTTTATATTTTGAAGGGGAAACATAACAATACCCAGTGTCTTAACTCGGTTACTGGCTAATCTTCCTTTCTTTCTGCTTGAAATCTAATTAATATTTAAAGATTTACATGTATTTATTTAGAAGATGCCTTTCATTTAAAGCTTCTTATAAGTCATAAGTGCATGCATACAAACATTAAACTAGGAATACTTCAGTATTGTTTCCTAATGCTATTTGATCTCTTTGATGAGGTTTATCACAAACTAACAAGCCACAAGTGCTCTTCATACATTCAGTGTACCAAAGACAAAAAATCACACCTTAAGGGTGACAAAAGATAAAATCCAGTCATTAAACTAAGCATTAAGATGTCAAGTTTCAGAATTTACATAAGGACAGTGGGAATAAGCTTTTATTACTTTTTGAAAACTAAAGATGGAGCCATCCATTGTAAATGCAACAGGGAATTGGAGTATCACTTTGGCAACGAGGCTGAGAAAAACATAGTGGTAAATTTTCAGTTGGACAGCAATGGCATTATCACAGTAGAAGCAATATCTCATAAACATTGACTGTTTCATTTATGTTAGGTAGAATGCCCAGAGGGGACTGGGCGGTCTAATGGTCTGGAATCCCTGCAGATTTTATTTTTTTCTCCAGCCGTCTGGAGTTTATTTTTTGTTTTTTCCGTCCACCCTGGCCATCGGACCTTACTCTTATTCTATGTTAATTAATGTTGACTTATTTTATTTTCTTACTGTGTCTTTTATTTTTCTATTCTTCATTATGTAAAGCACTTTGAGCTACTTTTTTGTATGAAAATGTGCTATATAAATAAATGTTGTTGTTGTTGAGGGTGAACAAAAATTTCAGGCTAAAACGCACATAAGAATCTAATAATAACAATGATAATTCTCAAACTGCCATTGCACAGGAGACACTGATGTGGAATAATAAAATTAAACCATCCACATAGAAACAGTACTACATACATTGCCACATTCCCACCCTTGACATTCTGAAATTGTCACACCACTGGTTTGAATACATCTTGTTTTGTATGAACAGATCGGACAGTAACGGTTCCATTCAAAGCATCGTTGAGCTTTCCACTGCTACTGTTTGTCTTATAGTTGTGAGAGGTACTCCGAACACCATCAGGCACACACCGGCAACTATAAAACACACGCTTTATTTACACAAGTGTCCCCAACACAGTCCCGCACAGCACACAGTGCTCCCGCACCAATCACCCCAAATCATGGGGCCACCTTTCTTCCGTTTGCTGGAGCTTCGTCCTCCTCCAGCACCCAACTCTCGCTCCTCAACTGTAGGAAGGCAGCCTCTTTTATAGTCACCCGGCGGCACTTCCTGGCGGAAGTGCCGCATGAGCACCTGGAAGCACTCCAGGCATCCCTGGAAGGTCCTTCCTCCACCTTCCCAGGTGTGGCGGAAGTGCAGATCTCCCGGGCTCTATGATGCTTGGGGTGTCCCCTGGTGGTGGCCATGGGCCCCAACGGGTTTGAGCCTCCGTGCGCCGTTCCTGTGGTCCCCACACTATCCTGGGCGGTTGCCCCCTCGTGTCCCAGAGGATGTATAGACTGCCTTCCAGACTTCCCATGCTGGGTCTGGCCCCAGCCTCCTGCCACACAGTATTTTTGCTGCTAGAATCTTCTACAACTGTTATTTGCTAGAAAGCTGGTAAATTTCTTCTTTTATTTTTCAAAAAGGAAATATAACAATACTTAGTGTCTTAACTAGGTTAATTCATCAATTAATTAATTAAACTCCATCATGGCCTAACAAATTCACATTCAGTTTTCTATAAACAATTGAAGTCAGTATGTAGCTGGTAATTATGGTTTTCTTTTCAGTCATATCTATCTAATTAAATTAATCAGACAGTTATTATTAATCAATTAATTTCTATCAATAATTAATATTTATTAATTTATTAATCTTTAATAATTTTGCAAATTCAGGATAGATGTTGGTATGTGGTTATCTTAGATTTGAATAGCTTGCCAAATTCATTTGAACAGTCAGTCAAGTAAATTGGATTGAGACAAAATTCAGAATTGAGTCACTCTGAAACATAATCAGAATGTAGCTTTAGCAGCGAATAGCAGCACACAGACTCAGACACAGCTGGGGTGGACTTTTCAACTTATTGTACTACAAGACGTTTCTCTAGGTTTACTCTGGGACTTTAGGACTTGGGGTAGTTACCCCGTGACCCCCATAGACGGCACTTATCATAGAAACTGACTGGACATTCATGACTGCTATATGTACTACTGGCATTTTGTCCACATGAAGAAAGCTTAAGTTAAGAAAAGAGCATATAATCTTAGAGGTTTACTTAATTCTGTAGTTTTGGAGCCAGCATTCTGAGAATAGAGGAGATGAAAACACCTACTGTTAGCAAGTTAAAGAGAACAAAAACCTCAGAGTTATTAGTATTGAACAGTTACATATTTTACCTGGGAATGAAACAAACCACGAGTCCAGTCTACACTTAAATTAGTAGCTCAGTGAAAATTTCACATTTAACATTTGATTGCTGACATCCAACAGTGATGGGAATCTGTGGTTTACAGTATTGTTTTAATAGGCTCAATCGATTTCATTGTTAGTGGATGTTGGTAAAATCATGTTTTGTATTTAAAACCAAAATCCCCACACACTATCTAAGCCAACAAAGAACACTTAATAGTATTCTATAAACTTTAGATAGTTTGCATATAATTAGATTTTCAGTTGATGCTTCAACCAACAGGGGGGTATCTGTTGTGGACGTTAGAGGGCGCTGTTGCCCCGTGAAACCCAACAGACAAATGCTCTGGACACAAGTGTAAAAGCCCTAAGCAGATTTTTTAATCTTTTCTTTTCAAAAGTGCCTCCAAAGCACCACATCCGCCAAACATATAATAAATCAACACAACAATTCTCTTCTTCTCTCCTCCCAGCAGTTCCGTCACACTCCCTCCCAACTCTGACTCGTTTGCTGGGTCTCCACCAGTCATTTTTATAGTCCTTGACAAAGAAGTGCTTCTGTCCTTCCATCCATGTGATTCATCAGCACAGGTCAGATGGAGAATTGTATTTTCTTCTGTCCCCATGACTTGGGAATACTTCTGGGCTATATGGCAAATAGAAATCCCCATGTCTCCCTGCAGCGGTGCCCAGCAGGGCAGTGAAGCCAAACTCCATCTCCCATAGTGCCCTCCAGGAATCCGGGGCACTGCTACGCTGCAGGGAAGTCACTAACTAGCGTCCTGGGCGTGTCGGCCAGGTTGAGCTGCCGGCCGTCCATCACACTGTGTACTGGTAACAACTTGTGAGTAATATTGCCCTTCATGGAACACTGTCAGAGCAAAGAGGGTGTCATGTGAAGACATTTCTGTGCTGATACAACAGTGAAACCACCACATATAAAGAAACAGCAACAGCCACCAAACCCACTATAGGAAAAATGTAAGAAAAGCACCATGTACAGTATGGATATGCTACAAATTTCAACATATACACTATGTCTCTTACACACTGGTACATTTACTAATGCTTACACCTGAAAACCTTTTATAACTTTTATTTGGAGCAAAAGAGACGAAAAGCATGTTTAAAGTGATTGGCCGTCATGGGATCAGCAACCAAAATCAGAAATAATGAAATCGCAGTGCCAACACACAACCAGGAATTAGAGTAATAAATACATTTTAAATAAAAATAGAGTACTTAGCTCTTTAAAAGATTGTTTTTGTACAATATTTTTTTTTTCCTTTAAAAAATGAAGTTTCAATGCAAATTTTAAATAGTGGCAATGCAGTGGGCTGTGGTAGGTGAAGATCAAATCTAGTATCTCTGTAGTTTGATTTGTTATTGGGTTATGAGTTTTGATTGACTGCTGGGATTGATTCCAGCTGCCTTGTGACTCTGCCCTGGATTAAGCGGGTTAGAAAAATGGATAGATTGTGTCCAAAGAACAAAATTAAAAATAAGAATACTATTTTTAATTTACTGTATGTCAAATGGATCAAGAGTTTTTACTTCTGAGCACCTAATGTTAAGCTTTTTAGTGAACAAAAGGTTGTTACGAACAGCAGTCAAGTAAAATATAAATAAAAAAAAGAATCAAGTAAAATTTACAAAAATTTTAACACTCGTGTTGAAGTACTTAAAGATCTGAGGGTAACTGTGTAAACTGAAGTGGATATTTCATAAGGCCTCAGTTTTTTTATTTGGTTAAGAGATTTCCAGTAAGGGTTTAATGTTGGATCCATCAAATGTGCAGGCAGTAGCAGGTTGGCATATACCCACTTCATGTACAGGACAATCTCCATTGAAGAAAAGTAACATATACAATACGCATCTATTTGAATAGTTTAAAAAATGAATTGGTGAGATGTGCACCAGTTGGCAATATTCAGTGATATTTAGATCACTGATCTAAAGAGTCATTATACATTTAGTTGTAAATGACCTTTTCCCTTCATTGTAGTCGGTGTCTTATGGTTAGTCGGACAGTAGAAAACAATAAAGTTGCAAAGATAATCTTGTCATATAATCATGATTTCATTCTATATCAAGTGCCTCATGAAGGGAACATTGCTTAGATTCAATACTAAATTTTTACTTACGTACAAAAGGCCAAAACGGCATATGCACAAACAAAATTCTATTTATTAAACCATATGCATGCCAAGTTCCTTTATAAATTTCAAATGAACTTAAAACTATGTACTTGGGCACATAATTTTAGACACTCTATTAAAAATCATCTTTTTTGAACATTCGTGATCTAATCATTTGCTCATGGTTTCCTGAGTAATGCATTTACTGAAAACCATGGAAGAATAGAGGGGAAAAAAAAGCAGAAAACAAAACTCAAGTGAATGGGAACTTTAGGAATTACTGACTAAAGGAGAGAACCACAAAACATTATTTTTGATGGTCAGTCAGTGGTTGTCACAAATAAAAGAAGAAACCAAGAATGGGAGTAGCTGAGTGGAGATAGCAACAGCAATGTGTCATCATTCAGTACCCACACCGCTGCCAGTACACAGCACAAATTCACGTAAGCTGTATGTATAGAGGACGGCACAGTGATGCCTCGCAGTAAGGAGACCTGGGTTCGCTTCCCGGGTCCTCCCTGTGCGGAGTTTGCATGATCTCCCCGTGTCTGCGTGGATTTCCTCCGGGTGCTCCGCTTTCCTCCCACAGTCCAAAGACATGCAGGTTAGGTGGATTGGCAATTCTAAATTGTCCCTAGTGGGTGTGTTTGTGTGTGTCCTGCGGTGGGTTGGCACCCTGCCCAGGATTGGTTCCTGCCTTGTGCCCTGTGTTGGCTGGGATTGGCTCCAGCAGACCCCCCGTGACCCTGTGTTCGGATTCAGCAGGTTGGAAAATGGATGGATGTATGTATAGAATTGTGAGATATTAAGAACATTCTTAATGAACTTGTAAAAAATAGAATGATTTTGCCAAATCAATATCAATGTTGTAAAACATACAAGTCTCTTTAAACTTGATGTACAACATCCAAACATCTTTAAAATGCCATTGCGTTGATGTCCTGAATGACAGGATTTAGGATATCCATGCACTCATTTTGCCCTGTCTAAGGTGGCAGAGGCAGTCAATGTTTCTGGTCCATGTTGTCAGGATTGTATAAGTCATCAAAATGCAGCAAACCTTTGTGGTGATTGTACAGCAGTGTGACGCTTGATGAGTTCAAACACTACCTTTTACTTTATAAAGAGCCAATGGTCTATTCTGTAATTATTTTAGCAGATGCATTTATCCATTGTGACTTACAAAATAAGTTATAATATTTATTATAACTTATAATGCACACACACACACATATATATATAGTCACAAAAGCAGACCACAGACATAAAAAGGTTTTGAGCAGCCACCTGAATATTGTACCCTGGCTGCAAATGGGTTTAAATTGATTGAGATGATCACAGGTTCAAGTCCAAAACAGAACTGAATGTAATAGGAAAAGATGGCAGCTTTAAAGCCCAGGACCGAAAGTGACGTCTTCTGGACCGGAAGTGACATAATTAATGGCACCAGAAATGGAAGTGATGTCTTTTATACCAGAAGTGACATCATCCATGCCGGGGACCAAAAGTTACATCATCACTGGTGCCAGAAACGGAAGTCACGTCATCCATGGTGCCGGGACCTGGCGAAATTTCCCATGGATTGTCTGCAGAAGATTGTGAAAGAGAGTTAGTGCAGCTCGCCACCCCCTGGTCTGGCGTGGTAGTACTGTTCTTAAGGCTTTTCAGATGTCTCCCAGTCGCAGGTGTGTCACAATATATAGTAGATAGTGTTTCAATCACCAGTACTTAGCGGGAGTACCTTTCATTACATCTCCTGTCTTGTGATGTACTCACTATCACCTAAAAAAATTATACAATTTTTAATGTACTAAACTTAATTGCAATCTTATCAATTAGGCGTACTTACCAAGAAGAAAATCTGCCACATACAGCATGTCCCTGAAGTCAGCTTCCCATACTGTTATTTGAAACAATAAAGGAGTCACGAGTTGAGCCAGGCCAATTTGCAACAGTGTTAGTCAGACACATTTAAGCATCACATATTAGTTGTATATTAATTGAATAAAAGGGCCTGCTGTTTACAAAAGCAAATTTATTCTGTGGTGGAGCCACAACATACTGTATGTACAATCAATTTTGCATAAGGAAAATCAGTAATTGCTGCAAATTTCCTTTTGAACTTGGCTTGCTCTCTCTGAAATTGGATGTCTCTGGGTGGCAACTTAATACTACCCCATAAAGATGACATGTTATGGCTCAGGGATAATTGCAAGATTCCTGACCGTCAGCCAGTTCACAAAAGTGATTTCTCCAAATACCCTACAGTTGTTAAAACCTGTAACAGAACAGGGATTTTTGTGTGATGGTCATCGTTTTTTAGGCTCTATTTCAGTAAACAGGTCCAAGTGTTGGCTCTAGGAAGTCTAAATCAGCTCATAAGTCAGTCGTCATGAAAACAAAATCATTGCTATCCCTAAAAGCCTGCCATCAGTGATATCTTCCAAAACAGCTAACTGCCATTGCCAGTTAAGGTGCTACGGCAGACAGCACACCGTTTTTATAGACAAAATAAATATGCTACACACTAAGGCACTTAACATTAAGTGTATGCTTTAAGCATTATTATTATGTAGAAGACAGATGTATTGAGAGAACATGTCAATTAACAGATATTATTCATTCAAAAATATATAAAATGTGACTTTGAAAAGCACTAAATGGAATTTTTTGTCCACTTTATTGTCCTGCTGCTTGGAGTCACTAAAATGTCAATACCAAAAATGCTGCATGGTAAAAATTTGCCAATACATTAAGCCAATGTTAAGGCTGAGTTTATATTTTTTAAATCCTAAGGCCTGCATAAGTAATATCGTACACATGTTTCAAAGAATAAGTGAGTTTTATACATAAGGCTCCAGGACAATCAATTACTTCTGTTCCTTCTAATTCTGTAATTTCCATAACCACAGATAACCACTGAAAGTTTGAGCCACTGGTATATATTGTTGGACACTTTAAGGATTCTTCCTTGCTGTTGGGCCTGAACTCAGGTATTAAAAGTAAAATTTCCCAAAGGTTTAAAAATAGTGGGGAGAAATAAAAACTGTGCTCTACTGCAAAACACATCCATTTATTTTCTGAATCCTTTTTTCCATTAGAGAGTCATGGAGAGTTGGATTATATCCCTGCACAAAACAGAAACAAAATTACTGTAGAAAAATCTAAAGGACCTTTGGGAGGAGTTCAGTTCCACACTGAGAGGGGCTGAGGAAGGAAACAGCTCTAGGGCCTTAGAGATATGATGTAGTAGTGCTGACCACTATGCCCGAGTGCTGCTTCTTAAGACATGATAACTTCATTGTAATGACTATGGGTAGCTCTTTGTACAGTAAACAGTGTGCTGATTAATCAAATATACTGTATTTGTTACTGGTCAGAGTGACTTGATGCTGGAAGTTATCCAGTCAGGAAGTAGTACCGTATAAGTCAAGGGTAACAAGGATTTATTTGGGTGTTGCATATTGCTAAAAGATTTTGTGCATTTTTTTTATATTTTGAATATTTTTTTATAATATTCACTTATTATAATAAAGGTCTTAACTGCAGTTAACTTGGCACTGTAGCTGTAGAGCCAAAATATCATTCATTGCCCATGCAATCATCAGTTTTATTATACACAAAGATATCCACATAAATAATATACATAATATGTTTATAGTAAAGTAGAGTGATACTATATGTAAGATATCCAATCTTGCTTCTGGTTAATTGCTTGAAGTGCTGAAAAGAGCATATTGTACTGGGAGCATTATAAAAGTATGTAATTAATTAGCATTTCAGTCAAAAAATATATGATTCCATCATTAGATTGCAGCAGCACTAGTTAATAATTTTCTTACAGTGTGTTGTGCTGTCTACCAAGGAGGGCATGACCAGGGTCAAATACACACCAGGACTGTACATTAGAGAAAAATCGTCTACAGCAAAAGATTAAAGGAGAAAAGAGAGACTCACACTGGCCACATTGTGTTAGGACATATCACTTTCTGAACCTCTGGAAGCAGTTTGCCATCGGATGTTTTCATGTCTGGTCCCCTCTATCTCAAGTGAGATTCGAACTTTAAGAACTTTTGGTCATCACTTCCGTTTACCAATATTGGATGGTGGAGGACAGCAGATGGGTGGTAAGGCCATGTCATGTGTGGAGAACTGGTAAATGTACCCTTCAGGTCACCTTAGTTAAGGACAAAGAAAGAGAGAGAGAGGGGTGTCCATGATAGGAGACCGAGGAGAGTCCATTAGGAAATCAAGTAACCAAGCTGGTGTGAGGGGGCAAACCGAAAATTTTTTTTTAGCGACCACTGACATTCACCACCTTTTTAATGAAACTTCACCACTAGATGTGTTCCCACTGATCAATAAGCTGGCCAAAAACAACAGCTGCAAAATGGACCACACATGGTGGTGTGCATGCAGTGGTAATTTCTAGACACTTGTTGATATCATTGGTATGTTTGGTTATACCTCTTCGTCAGGGTAGTACATTGATAAATTCCAAGGACCACAAAGGAGTTCACAATCATCCATGGGGTAAATGCTACTTCCATTTTCAATATGACATTTCTGTTGTGAGCTTTGATTCACTTCATTAACACATTTTTGATGTTCTCATAATTTTTGATGTTTCATTCACACACTCACTATATTCACATCATTCAGACTTAAAAAAAAACATCGACACACTGGGGTAAGGTGTTTCCAATAAGCTCTTCTTGAGTTTCCTAAATGTGTCCTGGCACACTAGAAGAATCCCTTCCTAATGGTACAATGGTGCATCAGTGTCAGCCGGTATTGAAATACATTTTGGAACCTACTGTAATGCGGTAATGACTTTACATCCAAGGGAAGATGGGTAGTCCATAATGGCGCTGAACTATTTGGGCGCATCACATGTTCAAGGAAGTTCAGATGGGGCTGTTAAAAATAAAAATTCTTCATGTCAACTTAGTCTGCTCTAGATATTGTCACCTCGCTTGGACATATTAATGCATCTCCGCCACGGCAGCACCCAGTTCCCATGAAGTGCCTCATCACTATGATCTGTAAGCACAACTCGTATAGAACATTGTGCATTTTAACCAACAGCAGTAGCACTATATCCTTATCTTTACTCAAATGGTCTCAGTGCCTCAACCTCCTCTTCCATTGGCTTGACACATAATTATGGCACCTCATTTAGATTGGACATCCCCTGTGCAAAGCTCTCAGTTAACCGATTCAACACATTATATTAAAAGAAGGATATAATTAATCCTTCGAAAGACCCACTTTGAACACCACTGATCTGTACAGCTCATAAAATGTTAAAAACCTATTTGAAGTAGCATGATCAGAAGCTACACAGCAAATCAATTACTGTTAAATCAACATTATGGGTGTAAAATTTTACACTTTTCCATTTGGCGCCACACTGAAAAGTGTAAAATTAACACTTTAGAAATAGTAGTATTTTCCACACCATTAAAGTGTAACTTTCTGAACACTGTTTAGTGTAGAAATAGCAATCTTTTATAGTAAATATATTTACTTACCGAGTTAAGAAATTACACTACTTAGTGTGGCATTAATACTTCTAGGTGCTACATATTTCACTCTCTAGTGTAGAAATAACATTTAATAGTTGCCTTAAATATCTGTAGGCAGATATTTAAGAAAAAATAAAATGATAGAGGTGACACTGTTTTATACATCCAACCATCCATCCATTATCCAACCCGCTATATCCTAACTACAGGGTCACGGGGGTCTTCTGGAGCCAATCCGCAGGGCGCCAGCCCACCACACTGTTTTATATATCTGAATAAATAATGATCTATTTCCAAACTCTCATATTCAAAGAGAACTGATGAGCGATATACTGTATTTGTATATGTGTAAGCAAGAAAATATCTTCATCTTAAGACATTTCACCACACTAGAGACATATTTTTACTTCACACCTTTTATTTAACAAAATATTATATGACCACCATCGTATTTACAATAGTTACATATGTATAAGATAAAATACAATAACAATGTACTTAACAAAACAAGCTATTTCCATCAATAATGTCAATATACACTGGACTAGGAATTGTCCAAGAAAAGTTATAACAAGGTTTGTATAGTTTTGTGTAGAGTTTTTTTATTTTTATTTTTTACTTGTATCAAAACAGAGCTATGCTTTATTTCACTAGCTTTGTCTAATTTGCTGGTGAATAGAATAATGGTTTTCACAGTAACTACTAAAGGGGTAAAAAAAAAAGGCCTACACCATAACAGTTTTTATTCACACTATCACTCTTATCTTATTTGAAACATTAACTAAAGACGTAAGTTACACATGAACAACCATCAATATGCCTTATTATTTCCTCAAAAAAATGAACTATCCCAATTATTATGTACAGTAATATTAAAGCAAACAATGTATTTTTAACATGCAGAAATTAACTCTGAAATGTCAGATCATGAACAAACTAACAATTTCTATATAGAACATAGACCACCGATTGACAATAATTTTGACATTATACAAGGTAATTTCTAAATTGTATCAGGTATTCCAAAACTTTATACAAATTAAATACATTTGTAATTTCTGGGCAAACACATTGGTTTTCATCAGAAGAATTCAATGTGTGTGCAATTTCAGGGTATACACAGTGTCTTGTGTCATTTACATGGGGAACATTGAGATGTTTTCTAAATCCGGCATATGAGTAAAATATCCGACAGCATCCTTCTTGAGCACAAGTAAGTCTTAACTTTTTACCATGGTAATATCCATGTGCTATTTTCAAATGCCTAATTCATGCATTGCTATCTGCATATGACAACAAACATGAAAAACACTTTACCATATTTGTCATTATGATGACTGAACAGCAATCAATAAGTTTAATTATTCAATATTTTAATTCTTTAACCCTTGGTGATTCCCTCACATGTCCAATATCAATGTTGTAAACAGTTGTTTGCAAGAATGTACTGTATATACATTGATTAAGGCCTTATCATAGGAAATACTGAATACAAAATGAGCCTTAAAAAGCTCATTGAATGCTCCCAAAGAACTTCTTGCCTGACATGGTATAAGCTGTTTGTCCAGGACAATATAAAAGTCATGGATCGTGGCCTTCATTGATCCTACAGCCAGAAGGTACGGCCGACGACCTTCATTTTGGCTGAGGTGTTCATCAATACTGCAGCATGACTGACAGAAAAAAATACAAGCAATTATTAAGTGTTTAACTTAATAGGCATAATGCATTACAATTCATTAATATTGAAAATAGAAAATACCTTATGATACTGTACCATATGGTCAACTGCTCCACTAGACGTGATTTTTGGCACTTATTTTCCTCCAGCCGGTGGTGGCAAAAAATAGACTAATTATAAAATTGAGGCCAAGTCTGCATCCCAGCCTATGGAGTTTTAAAATTCACACTAATAATTTCTTAAAAATACCACAGTAAAAACATGAATGCTCAAGTATATCAAACTGGGTGTTAAACATGTTTAAAGTGAATACTTTGGTTAATTTCCAGATGTTGGGGTGATATCTGCTATAGCACCCCAGCATTTCACTAATCATTATTCATTCATCTACTCACCAATAAACCCTGATGATTCGTGATCTTCACAATCAAAGGAAGATTCTGCACAATTCAGCAGAATATTCAAATCAGCCATCTGACCTGTCAGGGATCTCGCATCTTTAATAATCATAAACTTAAAGCAGGTATCCCACTTCTCAAGCAATTTGGAAAATGTGTCAGATCCAAATAAAAGACTGAAATCTTGAAACATTAAAACAGAATACATATAACTTAGATTTACAAATTCTCAATCAAATTTTACATTTCACAATTATTTTACACCATATGCTTTCAAGATGACACGGATTAAAATAAAAGGTTACACAGAACAAAAATCGGCTGACTACAGAATACTGTATATATATAAAACTGATAGATAAGTGAAATTTTAAAAGGTTATTCTACAGCTCATTGTTTTCATTTTTATCACTTATAACATACCAAGCCTTTTGTATCCAAAAATCTTGGAAAGCCGGAAAATCCAGATGTAATTTTCTCTGGGTCATGCACCAGTTGCTGGTGGTATTGAAATGTTTTTCTCATTTTCTCACAAATGAGTACTTTATCTGAAGAATGAGTCAGGAAAGACACTGCTTCTCTGCAACTGTCTCTAGTTAGCTGTTCTTCTGGATGAAGAATTTCTCGCACTGAACTTGGACCTCCAGTTTTATTTTGTTTTACTTCCTTGCTTTGAAGCAAAGTCTTGTGCTGCACCGTTTTTAGGCGCCAAGCAAGGTAACTGGTACCGCTCTCCGTATCATAAAAATGTTCTTTTAAAAAAAAAAAGCAAACGTATTATTATATATGCCATCTTTTAAAACTTTTACAGCATAATAAACTGTATGCCAGTAAGAAAAAAAAAAAAGATTTTGGTCACTTGCATATCCTTAAGAGAAGGAAAATCCCTAAAGCACATTTTTCTGTTATTTCTTTTGCTGGAATTTGTCTAAAAAGAAAAAAAAAAAGTATCCTTTATAGTTGATCACACATTATCCCATTAATCTATCCATCCATTATCAAACCCATTAAATCCAATTTGGGAAAGCAAGGGATCATAACCTATCCTGGTTTACTGGATGCATAGCAGACATTTACCAAGCATCACATGGCCTGCTCGAACATGTCAATATTGACTAATTTAGAATTGGAAATTAATCTAACATGTACATCATGTGGGAAGAAAACGTGAGTACCCACAGAAGTGGAAAACTTTCAGAATTTCTAAGTTTATATTCTAACAGAAATATTGTAAAACTAAACCAAAATAAAATATACAATATACTGCATTTAAATGGAACTGTTTAATCTACTGACATTACTTTACATCCACTCATTCATGCATCCATCCATTTTCTTGACCCACGTATCCAGGGCATTATATTTAAGTATATATTTATGTAACTTGAGATATAGTTGTACCCCTGGTCTTCTGTCATGTATGTCACCAACATGTTGATGAGTTGTCTCCTTGTGCAGCCACTGAGCGTTCTTTTTTCCCACTCAGTATTCCTGCATTATTTTTTCTCCGACAGGTTTCTTCACTAGAATGTTTTTAACAAGCTAAAAAAATGCATGGGTATCGACAAAAAAGTAAAGGTCTTAAAGATACTACTCTACAATGAGAAACCACATAATGAACAAATACAATATTATGATCACGTATTAAACAAATGAATATGTTGCTATACCTCTTTAGCATCTGTGGCTCTATCAGGAGAAAGTTGCGTCCTCTTTACTTGCTGAAGATACTGAAAGTGTGTCAGTGCAGGAGCTGGGGGATGAGTGTGCCAAAGGGAACTCTAAATAAATGGAAAAAAGAAAACTCAGATACTTTAAAGGCATTGTACTCAAAGCGTTTCTACCTTTTTTTTTACAATAATACATTTAATACTTGTTATTAAAACATCAGAATTGTGTAATTAAATAGCCTGACAGTCAAGTATTCACAAAAGTTTGTGGCCACGATACACTAATGGCGTTTCCAGCCTCTTAAAATGCATCACCTTGAGACGCTGTCGCAGTACAGTGATAAATAAAAGCCGATTGACGCAAGACTCTACTCTGGGAACACCAAGATGGCTCTACTTACCAGCGCCGATGTCTTTCACAATGTAACACATTTCTGGCTTTAAGTTGACTATTTCGCCAAACACTTCCTCGTCAATTTCTGTTCCAGTGTCATCGCAAACATGCATAATTAGATCTTCTGGGAGACCGAACTTTTTCAAAACTTAATGATATAAAGTAAAAGAAACAATCACAACTTTTACATTCGCTTGTTTTGAAAACAGTTATGCATTAAAAATGAATACAAAAAGAATCATGCGTTTTACTTACCTTCTTTAATAAAATCAGTGTAGTGTAATCCATCCTCGCCAACTTTAATATATATTTTTTTTGTTTCTCGTACTGAACTTTAATGAGTATCTCCACAATTTTTATTCTGTTGTTTACTAAATGTCCAGTTACTGTCTCTCAGAAATCAGTCACATTCGTCTTCAATTAATTAATTATCTATGACCAAGACAAAAAGCTCGTTTTGCCGCAATATGGCGTCTTCGTTTGTAAAACTAATTAAGAAGATATACAATTATGCGCACTTTAAAAACTAATACTGCTGATTATTACTTATAAAATTTCAACTTTGCATCTTAAAATTACGTTATGGTTAAACATTTACTAAAAATGTCATCTTTGTTCAAAAATATTTTTTAAAATAACATCCAATGCGACATTTGTACGAACACGTCTTAACTCATTATTAACAAATATACATAGTTTTGACTAAAATATAAACTACAACAAATCTACTTTAAATTAAAATATCAAAATACAAATCAGTACACTAACAACATACTACCTCTTCCATACACGTGGGAGAAGCCGTCATTTCAGTGAGCAGAGCAGACCAAACATAATACTACTTCCTGGAAGTGTACATCACACTGTGAAAGTGTATTTTAATCACACTGCAAAATAACACTTTATTCGGAAATGAATTAACACTGTCTGGTGTAAGGTATGAAAATATAACTCTCAGAAGTCAACTCTAAACATTAACACTAGAAATTTAACACTAGGTGATTCGCTGTGTACTGGTGGCAACAAACAGGCATTGGACTCTTCTTTAGATTAACAGAAGTCCCTTTTTCTCACCAATGAACAATGCATAATCCAGATCAAAATGATTAAAAAATAAATTATATTCACGATATCATATAAGCATAGAACAATATGAATATATTCCTTGCAGTGCTTATTCCCTCAAAGCAAAAGGACCAAACTGTACAGTATTTACAGATACTATCTACTGTCATTGGTAAGTTCTTTTTTAAAGTTCGATTTCACTTAAAATTGAGGGCAAGGGACATGAAAACCTCAGAGGGCAAACTGCTTCCAGAAGTTCAGGAACTTATGTCCTAACAAGATGTCTGTAGTTGCTCCCACTGCAGACTCTAAACCTATCTTCATCGATGCATCCACTTTTTTAAGAAGACTGCAGCCTGGACTCCTGTCAGGGTGTTTATTCATTCTGAGCAGTTTTCCCTTCTTGCACCACACCATGACTTTAGCCTTGATACCAATGTTTACTTCCTATTTTTCACTCTGCTACCTGTCACTGCTCCTTGTTTTTTCACCTACTTCAAAGTTGCAAGAGCTTTAACTAATCTCTCCAATCTATGTCGACATCAGCTGCTTAAAGGTGGAGCTCCTCCATTACTTTTAACAAATGGCAAATTTCACAGTCCCATATGAAAATAGAAATACATTTATTAGGGTTAACAAATACAAAAGGTATTTACCCATGTAATATTTCCTCATAACTGGGCAGTGAAGCAACATCCTTTTTATACACCTTCTTTCTGCAATACTGGGTTTCTGTGAGCCACAGTCTTACCAAACATCAGCAAGTTTTGAACTAAAAACAGATAGAAAATGGCAGGCCATAAGGCCAGAGAATGGTGGGTCATAAGATGAAGAAAAAATTAATAAGTATGCGGTAGTCAAAACATCAATCCTATCTTTCACATAAACTAAAATATAACCCAAAATCAAAATTATAAACAGTTGTTAAATTACTTCCAGTAATATCAATACCAAAAACACATATAGATTTTTGGTTAATCCACAATGTTGGACAATGGGAGTATGCACTGCTAGCATATAAATTGTTGCCACATCTGGGAGACATCATCTAGCAACCCACAAGTGCCCAAAAGAGTGGCATTCATAGCAAAAACAAAACAGATTATTTGTGGCCGTGTCCTTTGAGCCAGAGGTTTCCTCTTCCTTTGGGGGCATTTTCTATATCTGGGAGAGTTCTAAGTATTTTTAAACTGTTAAAAGCCTGAGTTCTTGAGGTCTTGAAGACAGCTTGTTGATTTTGGGGTCAGGCTGCCTGTGATAAGACCTGTTTCTCTGGCTGACCAGTGAAAGTCCTGGTCTGGCTGTTATGGTATTTTTGAGGCCTGAACCCTTTTCGCCATTTTGTTTTGGTGCTTCACAATAAGAATGCATAAAACTGACCAGCATTTCCCATAGAAAAAGGCTACACAATAAAGTTCAACTGAGGCTCATTTACAGCAAGCTCAAGGTAGGAATCAACCATAAAAAAATCTTTCTTGCAAATGCTCATATACATCCACAGCTACTATGGTCATGCCAGAGTCCCTTCTCTGGCTCACATTCAGGGTTCTTTTCATCTTCTTTGTCCTTTTTTCTTTATCATTGTTTTTCATTGTTTTTTATATTCTGTTTATTTAGTACTTGTGTATGTTATTTATTCATTTGGTTTTTATTTTGTGCCTGTGTGTTTCTTGCAGTTCTCTCATATTTCTTATGTTTTGTGGGTGGATTCCCCAAGAAGCAGGGCCAACTGTCTATCAAAGTTAAGGGACCGCCCCCAGCCTTATAAAGGAAAGCTGGAAATTGAAGTCCAGAGTGGTTCATTTATATTCGCTCTGGTGGATTTAGGTGGTCCTCATGAGTATTCAAATTCAAATCCAATTTTTGTATTTGTCACATACAGTTTTACATATTATTACAAGATCTGACAAAATGGTTATTGCTAAACTCCAAGACTGTGCATTAAAGAAGACCATGAAAGGACAACAGACAATAAACAAATAACACATGTCTTCAATGCCAGTAGGACCCCCTACAATAGTATGCAGTCCAGCTAAACTACAAAGAATGTGACAAACTGTTAAGTTATTATTTATTGTTTGTTTAAATAATTTAATGTACAGTAAGATAATTAACAATAAGGTATCCTGTAGTTACAGTTACTTTCCTCACTCAAAATGCGGATTGGAACTCATTTGCCTTGAAGTGCCATTTAGACAAAGCCTTTTTGATTATTTTTTTGCTCTTTTGAATTTTATTGTTTCATTTTTCCTTTTCATTCAATAAATCCTGCTTTATAAAGATTGCTTGTGGCCTGGCTTTATACAAGCCAGGGGTTGACGGTGATGCTCTCCTTTGTGGGGCATTTTGATTGTGTTATGGGACATTACAGAATATTTCTGAACTTATATTTTTTAAGCACATTTTTGCCTGGAATGGGCCAAAGTCAGCCACTCAAGATGAAAGTAGGTTGCCTTTTGGTGTATCTCCTCCAACTGGGATGTTTTTAAAGTTCTCATACGTCTTTGGTCAACCAAGCTGTGCAAAAGAGAAGAACTGCAGATGTGCTGACACAAGAAAAATAGGCAAGCATTAAACTTGGAGCGAAAGAGCTGGGAAATAAACTGAGTTCCTTGAAATTATCAGGTAATACTAATAACCACCACACTTCCATACTAGTTATTATCATAAATTTAAAACATAGACATCAGTTCTGAAATGCATTGTTTGTCTGGGAAGCTGAAGCTGCAAATCAGCCTTCATGAGTTTTTTCTTGCGGTTCTCTTTTTTGCTCATTAGTGAGCTATAAAATCTTTACAGTACACTGCTGTTTACTGCTCTATGTTTAAAGTAAATATTAAAATGGAGGAAAAAAATCCTCATTAGTGTGATATTGAAGGTGATGTTTAAGCATTTGGACAGAAACTAAGAATGTGCCTTCTTTGCTTTTCTCAGCAAACAGAATAATTTATTAGATAAACTGTAAAAACCATATTTATATTAGGAGGATTTGCTTACTTAGGGGATAATCAATGGTCATGTTATTGCCCACCTGTGATAGTATTATTTGTTTTGGTGACCCAAATAAATTGTAAGAAGACCATTTAAGAACAAGCATTTTAAGAGTCATAAAAATGGTAAAAAATTGTTTTGCCTTATTTTGTCTTGAAGGTACTGGATACACGTGTTTCTTGATAAATTTGTTTGATGCTGGGTTCAATTGGTGTGCCTTCACTCACATTAATGAATTTGATTCACAACCAGAAATGCATTCATAATATAACATTCTCAAACCCTCATAATTCAATTCCTAGACATCAGTGTGGGGGTTTTGGGGGTTTGGGGACTGATCCTATTCCAGCAAGCCTGGGGGCAAGGCAAGAAAAAAACACTTCACAGGACTTTAGTCCATCAGAGCGTCCATTCACACACAGACCCAAACTAATCTGGAACTGCCGATTAACTTAATTTGCACGACTCTGAGCATGTAGGAGGAAAACTGGATTATCTAAAGAAAACCCCCCACAGGCATGGGGAGAACAAGGAATGGACATGTGATTTCAACCCAGACTTGTCAGACAGTGGCACTAACCATAACCATTGTTTAGTGCTCTAATAATCAATAGACTCATGTGCAGTAATGCCACACTGTTAATGTCCCCTAACATCTTTTTTTTATTTCTTTTGGACACTGCTTTCAAGTGTGGATCATGCTGCCTAAACTTATGCTTCAAATAATTTTGTAACAGAAATTACTGAGTGATTTGTTTTTCCATTGTGTATCTAATTTTTATGCAACAGCAGCTTCAGCTAAATATTAGAAACCATGAATCAGTATGTGCTCTACATTGTTACAATCAACTTCAAATTAATTCAGGATATACATTGAGAGTGAATGTAAAGCTTTGTTGTCATAAAGCTTTGTTGTTATAATTATTTCCATTCATTAACCTAATGTAATATGAGCAGTGGCATGAATATTATAATGGATAAAGAATTTCTATCTGAATTAATGACTCTGTACATTTAACAAAACCGCTGGACGGTAAACATTCATTCATTGAACCATGCATACTTCTTCATGACCCACTTATCCTGTTCACGGTCATTGGAAGATTAAATCAATCCTAACAACATGCAGGACCACTTTCTTGGTAGAATACACATGAAATACCTTACATCCACAAATCCTGGCATACAATCACTCACACTAGTGTTGAGCTAGCTGCAGAGTGAGACGAAACAAGACAAATGAGCACCCAAGCTCCAGACTGTACTGTTCTTTGATATCAGTCTAGCTCTTAGGCATGAGACCAACATGCCCACTCCAACATCTCACCCTTTTCTTAAAAAAAGGCAGTCATTACATCTTTTAGATTAGACCATCTAATGGAATTCTTATCTTAAAAGTTGCAGAGAAAAGTTGACTGCAGAGAAAATTGCCTCTGAACTAGAAGCTCTGATAAAAATGAAGTTGGCAAAAAATTCAGGTGAACATAAATGCTCAAAACTGTGCAACTAAGCTAACATTTTTTTATACTGTGCCACAAAAGGGTCAAATACAGGGATTCTTAGGGTGTGCAAGGGACCCCTCTCCCCCCTAGTCCACCCCTTAGACCACATGAAAGCCTGAAAATTAATCCTAAAAACAGGTTATATTCTTATATAATATGCTACCGTGGCTGTTCATTTGTCTGTCTAGGATTTTAAATCACCTGCAGCTAACAAACCATTTGACCTATTAACCTGAAATTTCTAAATAAACAGGATTCTGAGAAATTGATTCGTGCATTTATTTCTAGTAGGACTGACTACTGCAATGCGGTGTTCACTGAATGTTCAAACTGTTCTTTATACAGCCTCCAGTTAATCCAAAATGCTGCTGCAAAAATTATTACAAGAACAAGAAAATACGAACACATAACTCCAGTTCTTAAATCCTTACACTGGCTTCCGGTTAAGTTTAGGGCAGATTTCAAAATCCTCCTTTTAACATATAAAGCATTAAATGGCCATGGTCCGGCTTACTTGTCTGAACTTATCATGACTTACAAACCAGGGCGCACATTAAGATCTCAAGATGCCAGTCTGCTTATGATTCCAAGGATTAATAAAATAACAGTGGGAGGTCCAGCTTTTAGTTACAGGGCCCCTAAACTGTGGAATGGTCTGTCTGTTACTATAAGTGATGTCCCTTCAGTCTCAGCTTTTAAATCCCAGCTGAAGACTCACTAATTCAGTTTAGCATATCCTGACTAGAGCTGCTGAATAACTTACTTAACAGACTGTCATTAGCACTAAAACATAAGTAACATGATAGTTATAATTTGATACTAACCCTCACCTATTCTGTTTCTCTTCTCGGTACTCAAATGTGGCACTTGGTCCCACAGCCCACTTGCCAAGTTGTTTTGCCTGCCTAAGATAAAGTCATCCCTGATGGAGGATCGCAGGAATCGTGGGAAAGAGGGGTCCTTTCATCAGATTAGCGCTATTTCAGCTGTGGAATGGCCAAATGGAGGAGGCAGCTTGATGGATGAGGTTTCTAGGACTCTAAACAAATCCAAATCATATTATGTGATATCATCTACTCTTAAATTCTACTCCGTACTTCCAAAATTTTTATTTTTTGTACTGTATTGAGGATTTGTTCTGTTCTGTGTATTGTACTGTATTGTATCTACCCCGTTCTTTTTGACACCTGCAGCACGCCCAACCTACCTGGAAAGGGGTCTCTTTTTGAACTGCCCTTCCCAAGGTTTCTTCCATTTTTTTCCCTAAAGGGGTTTTTTTGGGAGTTTTTCTTGTCTTCTTAGAGAGTCAAGGCTGGGGGTCTGTCAAGAGGCAGGGCCTGCTAAAGCCCATTGCAGCACTTCTTGTGTGATTTTGGACAATAAAAAAAATAAATTGTATTGTATTGTAAATTTGGTACACATATACTACGTGACGTCTACTATTCACTTTTGGGGTGATGATTGATCTCCAAGGTTATTCCTCTTTTTATTTTTATTTTATTGTAGAATCAACTCTTGGCAGCAGCCAGCAGGGCGGCCGTGTGGCACATGCATACGGGCGCCGTTCTCATCCCTACCACCTTCACCATCACTTCCTCTACCTCTTCATATCTTAAATCATTCTTGAGGCAGATTGAAAACTTAAGTGCCAGATTAAGTGAAAAATTAAGGAAAACGTACTAAGTAATTGCAAAACAAACACTGACTTTAACGCGAAAAGATGTCGATGAAAGAAGAGAAGAAGAAAAGAAATGCTGCTCAGGATGCAACAAGTGCATCAACTTCTGAGCAAACAAATGCTAAACGTACAGAGAAAGAGTATGAAAACTATGAATGAGTCAAGTGTATAAACTACACGTTATCGTGCAATGTGCCATTACTGCTAGAGTTATAAATCACTTAGTGCACTTGTTACAAGAGTGGATCGGACAAAATGCTTGAATGTTGGAAGGAAGTGAAAAGTACTACATAGGCATTACTGCTTGCCTTGATCTCAGTGATGCTGAAGAGTGTGAATGTGATTTCTGATCCTATGATAAAAATGATGTTCACAGTGCAGTGGAGCAGCAGAGGACTAATCTTGTCCTGCTCCCGGTTTTAAACTTGTTTTAGAGACGTTTCCTATGACTAAAAACAAAGTGATCAGTTTTGTTAGGTGCTTAGAGTATGGTCCTGCCTTTAATTAAGTTATTAAGTATGTTAGTTGATCTTGGTGCTTGCTACAATATATTCAAATACAAAGTCAGAAAAGGGTTTCCTTTAATTTTACCTTTGAAATTTTCTACTTCTGCATTCCGAGCTCTTAACTAGAGCTGCAGTGTTGGTCAGTAGGTAGGGTTGCGCTGTAGCAAATTGGATCATGACCACGCAATAACCTTAAGCTGCATGATGAAATAGCCATTTTAGCATTTCACACACAATGTCCAAGTGTGCATGTCTCATAAAAAGTAGCTTTTCTGTGTGATGCTGTTTAAAAATACAAGATGGTGTGGCTTTTGCTTGCAGACTGTGTATCCCTGTATGCTGTGGTTTATCTGCTTTAATAATTCATGTCTTAACTGACAGCATTCTTTATAGCTAATTTATTCTATTATTTATAGTAACAGAGTACAATTTCAGTGATCAGCTATCAGTAAACCACTAAAACCCTGATTGCTATAGGATATTTCACACACTGTGTGCAGCTGCTTTCATAGTGCAGACCACTGATTAAGCGCCCTCCTGGTTGAGCAAAGCTAACATAACAGTTTAAGAAACAGAAATCAGAGGTGGCTAACATGACATTTTGCACCAGTGTCTACCAAGATGTTTTGTGCATCACTAAGTACAAAAAGGAAAATTATGAGAAGCTGTGAAAAGGCCTTATAGAAGACATTTAATTATGTACCTGAAACTCAAGTGGCCTCTTTCCAACTGAAACAGTGCTTTTGAAAGGCAGAGGGCACACCTGTCATGGTCTGTGCCTACAATAGAGCCTGCCTTCCTCACCAGTTTGTCCAGGCGTGAGGTGTCCCTCTTCTTTATGCTGCCTCCCCAGCACACCACCGCGTAGAAGAGGGCGCTCTACATAACCATCTGAAAGAACATCTGCAGCATCTTATTGCAGATGTTGAAGGACGCCAGCCTTCTAAGGAAGTATAGTCGGCTCTGTCCTCTCTTGCACAGAGCATCCGTATTGGCAGTCCAGTCCAGTTAATCATCCAGCTGCACTCTCAGGTATTTATAGGTCTGTACCCTCTGCACACAGTCACCTCTGATGATCACGGGGTCCGGGAGGGTCATGGGCCTCCTAAAATCCACCACCAGCTCCTTGGTTTTGCTGGTGTTCAGGTGTAGGTGGTTTGAGTCGCACCATTTAACAAAGTCCTTGATTAGGTTCCTATACTCTTCCTCCTGCCCAATCCTGATGCAGCCCACAATAGCAGTGTCGTCAGCGAACTTTTGCATGTGGCAGGAGTCTGAGTTGTATTGGAAGTCTGATGTATATAGGCTGAACAGCGCCGGAGAAAGCACAGTCCCCTGCGGCGCTCCTGTGCTGACCTGCAGTTCCCGAGGTGTAAGATAGTCCACGATCCACACCACCAGGTATGAATCTACTCCCATCTCTGTCAGCTTGTCCCTAAGGAGCTGAGGTTGGATGGTGTTGAAGGTGCTAGAGAGGTCCAGAAACATCATTCGTACTGCACCACTGCCTCTGTCCAAGTGGGAGAGGGATCGGTGTAGGATATAGATGATGGCATCCTCCACTCCCACCATCTCCTGAAATATTAGTGAATGTTAGTGAATAGTACTCTTTCATAGGAGCTTTGAACAAATTGCACATTGCAGCCATTTTCATATATATCACCAAAAAAGAGAGGACATTACTGGTCTAGTATTGCTCTGGGGGAAGAAATGTAAAATCCAAGAATCAAAGTGCCGGTTAGGGACTGACTATGCATGACTTACTCCAAGCTGCAACATTGATTCTAACAGTTTTGTGTTCTTCCACTAGCTCAGTATTATACCAATGCCATCACTGATCTTTTCTGGCAAATGGGTGCATTGTTTCATAACATGACTTTTTCAAAGGTGCCACATGAAAGAATACATTTTGGAATTAAGAGATTGAAAAATGGGTTTGTTTCCTTTGAAGTTCTGGTTAAATATTTTATACCACTAGTTACATGTATGTATAGAGGCTAAATCTCTGATTATAATTAATGCCTTCTCGGTAATAACAATAATATGACTGCAGCATGGAGTTATGGGGTATTGCTAGCAGTGGAGTAACTAGGGGCAGGCGGAAGAGACGGTCTTCCCCGGGCGGCACATTATTGGCCAAAAGGCTCAGTACAGTTTGTGTGTAAGCAGCAGGGTTTAGAAAAATATCACTCATAAATGAGAAATGTAAAATTCTCTGATTTTTATCCACAAATGATTCAAAAATAATTTTCAGACTGTCCTTCTCTGACGGCATCAGACACAGCAGTTGAAATTTATGAGGCAATAACAACAATAAATATAAACATTACACCGATAATAATTTCTAGGAAGATAAACAACTAATTTACAATTTATAATTTTGTTTAGTTATCAATCCGAGTGCATTCTTGCTCTGCGCAGAAAACATCCCCACCTATCAGTTGTCCCTACACTGGTTCTGGTTTTCGCAGCGTAATTATATTAAACTAATAATTAGAACACGGCTTATAAGTGCGTCTATACTATATTCTTGTGTAGTTTATAAATAATTATATAGGAAAAATTATTGCTGTTTCTCTATATAATAAATAGAATAAATATTATATGAGTAAATTTATGCAAAATTTATCTACATTTTTTTGTATACGTCATTTTCGTTTTCTGTTTAAATAGGTTAACATATTCAGACATGTTGGGGGGCGGCAAATTGAAGCACCGCCCCGCCCTGAGTGGCACGAATTCTAGCTATGCTACTGATCGTTAGTAGAGTAGCAATGAAAGAAAAAAAATTGTAGAGAATGACCAAAAATCTCTAGATATGTTTGGTCCAATCAGGAAACTTCAGAACAGTTAACAGAGAAATATAAATCATTATGAGAAAAATGTTGGTCCTTCAATGCTTTGTCACAGACATTCAAATGGACTTGTTATATTTTTTGGAAAGACCAAGCTAGGTGTGAAAGAAGAGGCAGAACATACAAACACATTTCTAGACAACACCATCGTAGCCACCGAAGAGGCCATCAAATCCTTTACTAACATTCCTACTTTATCATAAAATTTTAATGCAACAAAAATGTATTATAAATAAAATGAAACCCCAACACTCAACAGAAATGAAAGTGGTATAATTTCTTGCAATGAACAGCTTTTGCTAACATATTGTTCTTTATACAGTATATGGAAATAGTTTCGGCCATCCTTTGGTGATCTCAGTTTAGGGAGCCATGAAATATACATTAGGTTCCTGCAAGAAGCCTCTTATAATATAGCTATGCATTAAAGCTATAGCCTTTGTGCGGAGAGTGCAGTTACTGTAACAGGACAGCTTTTAATCCCAGCAAGTTGTCAGACAACAAAGTTGATTAACCGCGAGAATGACAGCAGTCTGACAGCAACATGTTCTTCCTTTGGGAAAAAACTGTGATCATTATTGTGTTTACGAAGATGTTTAGCCAATCAAACACTACACCACATTGGAAAGTGACACGTGATTAGAAGGACTGCAAGGGTCTGGTCACTGGTACACTGCTTAAAAGGTCTTCATTACTGGAAGATGTGTTAAAAATACATTTGAACTTAATTCTACTTTGTGACTGTTAGACCAACTGAGATGTAAGCAATAGCCTGTATAGGATTGAAGTCCAGTCATGGTTGTTATGGTCAAGCCAGTACTCCACCCCTGACCTCTTTCTGTTTTCATTGTGATTTTTCCATTATTATTCATTGTTTTCCAATACATTTTATAATATTGTTCTGCTTGTTTGTTATTTTTCTAATTATTTAATATCTCGTAATTTTTTTTCTGTTTAGTTTTTATGCAGTTTCTTTGTGTGAGAATATGCTCTCTGTTCCTAGTATTTTCTGGCTGGTTCTACAAGAGTAGGGGCCATCAGTCTATCAGCACTGTGGGACCAGCCCTATAAAGCCTTATTGGAAAGGCAGTCCCTTGCTATAATGATGAAGCAGCTGTATATATTCTAGACTTTAATGTCCAAATAAAGAAAAGGCTCTCTGATCATATATCTTCTTATATAATACACTACCGTGGCTGTCCATTTGTCTATTTAGGATTTGAAATCACCTGTAGCTCACAAACTGCTTGAACTATTGACATGAAATTTCATACACATATACCACATGATGTCTACTATCCGCTTTCGGGATGATGATTGACCTCCAAAGTTATTCCTAAGAGCTGCTCAGGAAACAGCAAGCACATCAACCTCTGAGCAGACAAATGCTAAACGTACAGAGAGAGTATGAAAACTATGAATGCTCAAGTCAAGTGTAGGCACTGCACGTTATCGTGTAGTACACCGTTACTGGTCTATGTATACAGCAGAAAAAGTGGTCATAAGTTTAACTTTACAGTGGATTGAAGAAGTAAAGCCAGATAGAGTAGTAATATGTACAGAATTATTATCAGCTATGATGAGTATTAAGTCCAGAAGCATTAAAAGAAGAAATGATTGGATAATAGAGTAATCAGGCAATGTCTAGAATATAAGGTATTTAAGAATATATGTACATTTCATGTAGGTTCCAGCACTTAAAGGTGTGGAAGGTAATGATATACAGTGGTACACTTTCTATCTAAGATGAAATAGAACTTTCACTTGGAACAGGAGAAACAAAAGGGTAAGTGATATCCAGAATTAGTAAAATTTGGCAAGGAACATAATAAGATAAAGATTGTAAAGGGAGGAATCTTTATAAGTTTCAGAATACTGTTGGGTTCATAGTAGTGGAGGGGTAAAATAGGAGAGAAGAAATGATTTTACAAGATTGAGATTAGGGCACACAATGCTCAATTGTTACACTTAAGAGGTAAACATAATTTGGGACTGTGTAGATACTGAGGTAAAACAGAAACAGTTGAACATATATTGCTGCAGTGTAAGAACCCTGAGATTGAGGGTTCAAATCCCACTACTGACACTCTGTGACCCTGAGCAAGTCACCTGACATGCCTGTACACAAATTGGAAAACCAAAAGTAACATAACTAATTGTATCATAAGTGTTGTCACCTTGGATAAAGGAGTTAGCCAAATACGTACATCTAAATGTAAAGCTTACAGGGAACACAAAAACAACTTGAAGATAGTTTGAACTCATTGGGCTTAATAAATTTCACAATGGGTAACCTTATTAATGTACGAATCAATTGATTCTTGAATTTACAAGAGTGTATTACAGTATTTACATTTGACAGGGCTGTTTACATTAATCTAGCAATGTAGAAAGTGAAAAGGTGTTTTTTTAAAATTTGTACATATTTTGCATCACCTCCAGTCCAGTTGGTGTCAATAATACACCTTAAGTTGGTCTGCCAACTTCCATAATAACAAAAAAGAAGGTTCCTTGTGGTTCATTGTGAATGTGCTTGGTGGTTTGGTGAGCAGTGGCAGACCTACAAATTTGGGAGCCCTTTTGCAACCAGCAACGAGGTCTGGGTAGCCACTGTTAACTTCTTCAATTGGTTGTTCAACAACAGATGACCACAAATGTTCTAAAAATATAACTACCACATGTAAGGGTTTTAAAAACCCCTTCTTATAGAGTAGACACCCAAAATTTCTAAGCAATCCAGATTAAAATTGCCCTGAAGCTTAAGCTTCATTAGTTTCATAGTAGATCCCCTCCTGTTGGTGAGTTCTCATTTTGATTATTTACTTCTTTGAATTTCAATCAATCAACATTTATTTATATAGCACATATTCATACAAAAATGTAGCTCAAAGTGCTTTACAGAATGAATAGAAAAATAGAAGACACAATAAAAAATAAACATAAAGTCAACATTAATTAACATAGAATAAGTAAGGTCCGATGGCCAGGGAGGACAGAAAAAACAAAAAAAAAAACTGGAGAACAAAAATAAAATCTGTAGGGATTCCAGACCACGAGACCGCCCAGTCCCCTCTGGGCAATCTACCTAACATAAGTCAAACAGTTCTCTTTGTATTTAATTTACTACTATTATTCTAAGGGTTATAATTTCTATTTTGTGTTAGGACTTATTTACAGAGGATTGTCTTTGAGTATTTTGTTATTTTTACCATTTTTGTTAATAAATCCACTTTTCTGAAGATTTTCCATAGGACTTGTTTCTGTTCAAGCCAGAGTTTCAGGGTACTCCGTCATGTGAGACATATCTTTTGCATTATTAACCTCAAAAGCCTGTTCTCCACTAGATAGGCCTGAAGCCTTCAGCTTTCCTAGGGACAGGTTGTGAGACCTTTTTTTGGAGCAGTCCAGTTAGGATTCTGACCTGTATTTAGTGGGTCTTTTTGAAGGTCACACGTTTTTGCCATTTTTGTACTGCAGCAATCATTACAATGGGATGCTACTTTCTATATTAGTTATAATAGCAGTGCTGTAGTAGCACAACAGTTGGGCAGACACCAGTGATAATAAGCTGATATTTCTAGAAATGTGAGAAAAAGAATCCAACTGAGAGGCATTGAATGGGGCTAGCATTTGATGATTGGTGTCAGTGTTGGATGGAAGTTGTGAAATTGTTAGTGCACAGGCAAAAAGTTTAACATTTATTTCAGGATCAGGAAAACATAATTTCTCCCTTTTCAGGGAAGTTATGCTGACAGGTGGAAATAAATAAAACTCATCCTGCGGTGGGCTGGCGCCCTGCCCGGGGTTTGTTTCCTGCCTTGCGCCCTGTGTTGGCTGGGATTGGCTCCAGTTAGAATATAGCAGGTTGGATAATGGATGGATGGATAAAACTCATCATAATAGGTAGAATTTTGTCTACTTCTAATTACCCCTAAGTCTGCTTTTCTCATTAAGTTAGGTGGCAATCCCAGGCATCTTTCAGGTAGTCACCCCATTAAAGTTTACAGCTTAACAAGATTCTCTTATTATCTATTACACAGATCCTCTGGATTTATGAAAGTCATTTGTGTTGCTTTGTGTACCTTTTGTCAAGGCAGTTATTTTTGTCAAACTCTTCCCAGCTGACGATGCTTTCACATAAAAAAAAATAAAAAAAGAGATGGTGCTGTGTAAATAAGTATACTGCACTCCTAAAAATTTGAAATGTGAAATGTGAAAAAAGCAAAGGCTCAAATGTACTTGGTGTGATAGTGAAGCAACATTCAGAGATCTTCATGAGCTTTAATTTTACTTTGACTATAGCCACAGAGTACAGGATGAGGTCCAGCTGGTAGGTTCACCACAAGAATTTACGATAAGACTTCTGTGCTGGTACAAGACAGGAAAGCCAAGCAATCCTCTTCATAGTTATATGGCAGCCTTTAAATCTGGCTGCTTTGCACTTTACTATGTGGATAAATAGTAAGGTCTGGGCATGACGAGTGCTGAGTGGTCTGACATCTACAACCTGAGATACAAAACGGCATTCAGAAAACTGATTCCATCTGTGGCTGCTGACTCTAAGCCAGACAATTTGCGGCTCACACAATATTAATGTTTGTATCATAGTATGGAGAGGCCAAAAGCAATGACATACTGAAAATAGGAACCATAGGTCTATTTGGCATCTGGAGAAGTAAGGCTGGCAGGCATGCAGGAAGTTGCTTCCTCAACATGTGTGTCAGTTTCAGTTGCACTTTACATTTGAAGATTAGAATAATCTAGATGAAAACAGGGCATTCCACCCTACAAAGCTTTCCAGTCCTGTCCACTTAATTCCTCCAAAATAGTCTAGTTTTAAAGAACTCTAAAGTCCTAAAGACCTACAGCCTTCCACACTACTTTGTGTCTATGAGTCTCTGTGTAAAGAAAATTTCCTAATGTTTGCATGCAATTTACCCTTACCAAGATTCTAACTGTGATCCCTTTTTCTTAATGAATTCATTTTAAAATAACAGTCTCGATCCACTGTACTAATTCCCTTCATATTTTTAAACCCTTCAATCATGTCACCTCTTCATCTTCTTTTGCGTAAACTGAAAAGGCTCAGCTCTTTTAATCTTTCCTCATAATTCATCCCCATAGCCTTAGAATCAGACTAGTCGCTCTTCTCTGGACTTTATCCAGTGCTGCTATGTTCTTTTTGTAGCCTGGAGGACAAAACCGTAGCATGATATTGTTGGTCCTAGTAAAAGTCCTTCACTGATGTGTGAACTCACTGCTATTACTGTGTGCAAGCCTTGTGTTGCTTCATTTTTCATCCATCAAGTTTTGTAGGTTTTTTTTACCTACTTTAGGAATCATTAAGAATAATTTTAAACATCAACTGAAAAAGTGTCTACAGAACTCGGTTCGGTAAAAACGTTAAGAAATGAGCAACCCAAACATTCACATAAGTATCTGTGTAGCCCAGATCAATACAATTATAGCCATACATCTTGAAACACCACTTCAGTTTGTTCCAGGGATAACGAGAGTCATGAGGGTTAGCAAGATAAGGTGATGGTTCTGGTAGAAGAATTCAGCCATCATTAACAACAAAATGGTGAGCTGGCTATACAAAGGGATATTGTGAAACAATTAAATTATTTCAGGCACAAACATTTGCTGTCTTTTCTGACGAAGTGTATGTTAAGACCAATTTTTTTAGGCACTCAAGATACTTGAATGTTACTGTGAGAGCAAAAAAAGGAGCAGGAGAAGATACATGGTCAGAGGTAGCCAAAGGTTGAAACTGTAAATACAAAAATATTAGCACCCAGTTAAAGAAGAGTGCTAAATGAACAGCCTTGAAAATGAGGCCAATGTCAAAAAACCGAAAACAAATCATCTGATTTTGATAAATGTCTGAATGACAGTTGAATCTGTAGTTTATTGTGGGGATATGGGACAGTGGTACAGTGATTATCGCTATGGCCTAATAGCTGCTTGGTCTCTGTCGTTGTGGACTTTATACTTTCTCCCCATGTCTGCCTGGGCTTTTATCTAGTATTCCAAAACATGCATGCTTTGTTAACTGGTGCAACTGAATTGGCCCCGCATGAGCAAATGTGGATGTGTGTGGAATGCCCAGTGCTGGGTTAGGCCCTGCCTTATGTCGAATGCTGCTAGGATAAGGTCTTGTTCTTATATACATGCATTGAATCTAGCATGCTGTTAATTTATGAAGGAGAATCAAAAAGTAAAGGCAACTTATCTTTTAATACAGTTAACTGTGAGCAGATAACAGTTATCTCATATCTCCAAACAATCGTCTTGAAGGTTGATGTAGCTCTGGCATCGTTCCACTAACTTCTTCATTCCTTGGAAGAAGATGCTTTTCAGCTACTCCTGAATCCACGTCTCCATCGATTCTTTAACCTCATTTGCAGGTTTTCTAATTTAGGACCTCCTGTAGCACTAAGTTGGATTAAATTAGTTTGAGAATGTTCTGGTGTTGTAAGTTCTAAACTTTGTTAAAATGTACTTGATCAGCTTATTAATCTTCCACGAAAGCTTGGATATACACATTTTAACTAGTAATAAAAAAGATACTGATAATATTTTCAGGCTTTATCAATTAATTACACAACCTTGGCAATGACAGGAAAAAAGACCTCTCAGTTAATACCTCGGACAAGGAATGAAATTCAAGTAATGGATAAGTTTGATATTGAAGTCAAAGTCATTTGTTCACGATCATGGTATGAATTATATCCTATACGAAGGTTGTGTTCTAAAGTGAAGCATTTCTTTTTAGAAACTCTAAAAAAATATCACAACTGTTTTTGCTGTCTGTGGTGGGTTGGTACCCTGCCCGGGATTGGTTCCTGCCTTGTGCCCTGTGTTGGCTGGGATTGGCTCCAGCAGACCCCCGTGACTCCGTGTTCGGATTTAGTGGGTTGGAAAATGGATGGATGGATGGATGTTTTTGCTGTTAAAAATGGGTTTCAAGCAGCATATGTCCAAATATAAAAACAAAAGCCTTATAACTTACTGAATACTTGCATTTTTTTTAAACTAAAAGTGTTATTGAGTATTGATCCCTGTTTTATGATTGCATACTTATTGTAAAAATATAATGTTTGCGAAGAATGAAAAAAAGCAAAACATGTTTATGAAATTCACAATTTTCCAAGGAGGCCATAAAAACAGAAAAAATGTCACATAATCTCTCATGCTATGTGTGATGAAAAACATGATAGATAAATCTGAGAAACTGTCAGCGCTCTATTTTAAAGAATGATGAAAAGCTTATGGAGCAGGGGAGTGATTTTGTATACTTAGATATTTGCTGCTGGATTCCATATTAACATAGAGCATGCTATAATAATTATTAAAAATAATTAAAGGTTAATTTAAAACAAACTCAGAACTACCTCATCATATGATAAGACAGAATAAATATCTTCTGTCCGGAAACAGTGAAACTAATAATTACATTTGCTCTTTCAAAAAAGTTGTCCTCAGTTATTATTTTATTATGACATTCTCAGCAAGCACAACTCAGCATGCACTATGAAATTCAGCAATTGCTTTGTGCTTCGATTCGCTTCATCATGGCTTAGTTCTGGCCTTGGGTCTTTCAAAAACGTAAGGGTAAGATAGAAATGCAATATAGTGTAATCACTTCAGATTTACTGTGACATATACAGTGTACAATGAAGTTCCCTCACTCTTGACGCACTTGACCAACACACAACACGTGGCACTTTTCCAGCGCTCTAAATCTTACTCCTTATGTTATGTATTATTTAACAATATAGAAAGTAATTGGCAAAAAGAAGCTTCTGCCACAATCACCCCGCTTTGTGAGTTCTGCAGTTTCAGTTAGGTACTATCATATAAAATCATTGGGAATAGCTTCAAAATGTTTTTCAAACACAGCCTGTCCAAAAAAGAGACGATGGCACGGACTGGATTGAGCAAACCACAGGTGAAGAACAAAGTTCAGGAAGACGGCATTCTTAAAGACACAGCAGACTTGAAAATGTATGAAAACAAAACAATAAATATTTGGGGGTTTTTTTTTGGCTTGATGCTGACACACATACGAGGTTGCTGTAGCCAGAAGGACTGATGAAATGTAGAACTTGTATATTAGGCACTGTTTAAGGAAACAATATCATTTGAGTTCACATCTGGCATTAAACAACTGTGTCTCTATTTGATTCATTTGTGTGGGCCAGCATTATGTATAAAAAATATGATTTGAGTACACATGTGCTGCTGAGACAGTGTTTTGATGGTTGATATATGCTATGATATATATATTGACTTATACCATACTGAAACACTTGGCACACTTTTGTGCAGATCAAGACTTGGTAGAACTGTCAATGAAACAGAACTGGTGAGACACAAGTAGGAAAATATGCAGCCTGAAGCTATGGCAAGGTGCATCTTTACAAAATGTAAAACTTTACCAATGACTATTAAAAAATAGCACCTAGAATCTGTGATAAAATTTATTTTGAGCTTACTTTTGTTGTGATAAGCAGGTTTTGAATTGAAACCTTTGGTGCTTCTAAATGGATATATTCAATACGTTTTAAGACTTTTATTTACATGTTTGCACAAGTACTCCTTGAGCTCTGCTTTGTAAAACAAAAAAAATCTAAGTATTTATTTAAAACCTATAAAAAAGGATTCACTTTAGAACACAAAACGTATTCCTTAAAACTATACATTGCACACATTTTTCAGATTAAATTTGCCTAATACATGAAACATATTCAGAACTGAAATAATGTTACTATGCATAGTCCTCACTAGATCACATATGTTGGGTCTGTCTTGCAAGAAAAAAATAATTTTAAATAATTGCTAATTTTAGATAGTACTGGACTTACAATTACAATTACTACTAATTCTAATTATTGGAAGCAACATCAGATTATACTACAAAAATTCTGCTGTGATTTCCCATGCTACTCTCCTCCCATGTTATCTTACTAAAATGAAGGAATCCTAAACCTAACCATAACTCATTATATTGTTGAAATCTAGAAAATAAATGTAAAATTTCCATCAAGAAACAATATTAAGATTGTGCAGAATTTGTTTTCTTTAGATATTTTAGTGCCTGCAAGTTTTTTTGTTTATGTAGCTATTGTTAAGCAAGTGATGTTAAGTGTTATCAGTGATTTAATGCTTGTTACTTTTCTGTACTAGTTGAATTTTTGATTAAATTGTTTTACTTATTGTAATGTGGTCTAAAGCTTAAAAAAACATCCTTCGCTTTGTACATTAACATGGATTTCATATGAGTGCATGAAGAATGCAGAAGTATAAAGAACCGATTAGGCAAAATCATATTTTTATTTTTCAGAGTAATTTTGAAAACAAAATAGCAGCAGAAGAGAATATTTTTTTTAATTTAGTACAAATAAGAAAATTCATGATGTTCTGAACTGACACTCTAGTTAATCAGGGTATTATAAATTATTAATTTTTTAGATTTAAATCTACTCAGCTTTATGAGAGTAACACCTTCTAAATGGATGATGTATGGATCAGGCTGTTTGATGAATAAGATGTAGACAGCAAACTAATAACTTTCAGTATTTATAAATAAATGTTTTAATTTTAGCAGTTTGTTACTAAATTCTGAGTCATGTTGTCATCACTTCTTTTGTTGACCTTTCCTCAGACAGTGACGCTATGGCCGTACCTCAGAGGGTACCTGAATACCTTCCCTCAGTTACTTTGGCCTTTACACCACACTGGGATATTAAGGTATACTGCTCATTACAGCCCTGCTTGCTATGCTGCGGATTTAAAAATGCTGCTATGGTAGGTGCATTAGGATTCTTGCTGACATAGCAGATTACCTACCTGACACTGACACGCAGAGCTGCCTTCTAGGAATAAAAAAATGATAAACATAGTGCTGTCTATTCAGTGCTCGATAAAAATATGCATGAACCTTGTGGCTGCCTTATAGCAGAACTATACTAAAACGTTATATTCTATAGCATCAGTCAGATTAACACATTCCTCCTGCAAATTAGCCAGCAATCACATCATTAGCTGACAGAAGAAAACAAAACTCTACAGCATATATTTTTATCCTGAACTAAAGAGAATAACAATTATAAAAACAGGCTACTAGTAAAATTTTCTGGTCTCACTTTTTGGTATTATTGACCTCCACCACAGTTGTCTATGTGAACCAATAGCATGCAACATGGTTCAATAATTTCAGAGATACATACTTCATTCCCTTGAAAGTTAACAAATTAAACTGTTTGAAAAGCATTTTATTTAGATCTGATCTATTTTTTTCTAGTTTGAAATTTCTTGTTTGTGTAAGATGTAGCACCTCAGTGTAGATGTACCCCTCAATCACACTTTGAATGATTTTCTGTGTTCCTCAGTTTTCCTGTTATGCTGCTTGAGAACTCTTTGTGTTTTTCATTCCTTTCTGGTTTCTTGCCCTTTATGTTCTTTGTTTGTATGGATTAGGCCCAAAATTTATTTACTGCATTCGGGTGTTGTGGTCTTTTTGGGCTGCAGTTACCTGAGTGCTATTTAAAAACACCTTCTGACACAGCCTCTATGTTGTGGCATTAGTTCTTTTACAATTAAGCACTTTGTCTCCTTTCTTTTGTTGCATTTAATATTTTACAAATTTATGATGTTCTGACATTGTTGCAGTTGGATTCTTGGCTTTGGTATTAATACTTGGTATTTTGGACTTTGACGTTAGCTTTTTTTGGAATGGCGGTTTCAGTATTTTTCTTTGTAATTATTTTGAATTTTAAATCAGTTTCTAAATATTGGTTCCTTTCTTATTTCATCAGTTCATTCATTTTTTAAAATTATTTTTGTAGTGCTTGTACTTTTCTGTAGTTTCGCTCTTTTTTTTGAGTTGCTAAAATAATTTAATTCAATACATTTTATACTGAAGATTTTTCTGTGGGTAAGTGTTTTTTTTGGACAAACCTCCCTGTTTTGAGCTTATATTACAAGGACTTCATATGCTGATACGTGTGGTTTTTGGCATCAATTTTAAATTAATGTAATAAAATAACCATGGAACCATAGAGTAACCATCAAATTGTAACTGCAAAGATTGAAAGAGAGTGCCAAGTTATTATCAATAAAGAAGTTGTCAATATGACAGTAAGAATACAATATTTTTTATGAGATAAGCCGTTATTATTATTTAGGTCACTTATTTGGTTGACATCTTTATCCATTATGACTTAAAATATTTGAGATACGATTGGTGACATTTCTTGTTTTTTCCCATTTGGAGCGCAGGAAAATGTAATGACTTGTTCATGGTCACACAGCAGCAAAGCACTTTACCTGGACAGAGAGAAACCACTTCAACCACCACCAATGTGTAGCACCCACTTGGATGATGTGACAGCAGCCATTATTGCAGCAGTAAACTGTGGTCGAAATGTAACATCTTATTAAAGAAACAAACATCATCTAATAGGACAATTTAGTAATCAGGCTGGACAAAAGCTGTTCATTGTATCTTTTAATTACTCCTCGGCAAAACATCTTAGAGGGAGCATTCTTCAAAAGCAGTCTGGTACAGAATGATCACAGAAACAAAGGACAGAGGTTCATTTTATAAACTGTTGAATTTACATACGGTGTCAATCAATGCTTACATTTTACTCTGGTTGGTTCGTTGGTTTACACCCAAATATTTATATATATTAAAAGTCTTATTATATTATATTCTGGTTCTTCTTATACCTTTTGAAATGAGACACCACACTTAAAATTTCTGTGCATATAACAACTGTTCATTCTCGTTTATAGGACATCTGCTGATTTCTTAGTCATCTCTGTCTTCCGTCAGTACATTTTGTATATTAAATCAACCTTTCTTCTTGTACATTCTTTATTTACTTGACCATCTCAGTATTTTTCCTAAATCAAATCTTATATTTCAGTGTAAATTTTGTTGTTCACTTGACCATTATTTGGTTTCCCACATTTATTAACCCATTATGCGATTTCTTTAAGATGAATGCTGAATTACCCTAAAATTATTCTTCCACAAAACTCACCACACATTAGTTACTAGATGGTGATGGGTTGAGGAAAACAGGAAATGATTAGGAGGCCATAATAAAAAAGCCATGGCATGCAGTTTAGCCACGACATTGGGATAAACCCTGCTTGTTTAAAAATATATCCAAAGATCGTTACTGACCACACAGAGTCAGGTCCCTGGCTTTATAATTAATTTGAAGGACGGTGTTATTTTAATGGCACAGTTTTAGTCACTGCAACGGGAATTCCAGACTGCAGGGTAAGCACCCTGATGGTCTCCCCAATAAAACTTCCAAAACCAACCCATGCTTTTCCTAGATGGTCTCCAATTCAAGTACTGTCCAGGCCCAAACATGCTTACCTTCAAGTGGAGGACCTGTTCTTTAGCACATGTGGTATGACTATCTATGGCCATAGACAGCAAGCTTTAAAAGTGTGTAACAGCAAGGCAAAGACTCAGGCATACAACAATGTTATTAACAACTGCCATTCAGATAGCACATCAAAGTTACCATAGATGTCTTAAACTTACGTTTTTTAATTTTTGAAGATAAAAAAGGTGTTAAATAATTTCCCACCAACAAATTTAAAAATAAGCCAAATAAAATTACAGCCTTGTATGATGTTGGAATTTGTATAAACTTGCTATCAGGTTCACACTGCATCTCAATCTCTGGCATTAGCTTTGATTATTGTTAATTTCTTTTTGTAAATATTTTTTTAAATCCATTCAATTATTTTCTAATTTATCTTGTATTAAATATTTTTGCTAATTGTTTTGTAAATACAGTATATTTATTTGTTGAAATAACTTGTGTTAGATTTCTCTCTTGCCTTCTCTTTTATAATGAGCCCACAGGGGTGGGGCCCCTTAATATGACAGGCAGGCTGTCACATGAGCCCCTGTTTAAGTCATTTGGAAGCCACAGCCTGACCAGTAGGGCATAGACTTGCACATCATGTGTTTCTCACACCTTCTCTGTGGCGTTTGGTCCTTTTGTGTCTATGTTTGAAGGGTTATGCCTCTATGTTTGCATATTTAAATACAGCTCACTATTGGGTATGGTCTTTTGTTAGGTCACTAGGTTAGGTTTTTAGGATTCTGTTTTGGTATGAACTTTTATAACTTAATTAATTATTAGATTAATTATTAGATGTTCCTTTAGGAGGCTTAGTAATTTTTAAGTAACTCAAATTCTTATTTTATTAGCATTATTTGATTTGTCTTTCAATCTTATTTCCATTATACTGATTTTTACAAGTTATTTACTTTTTGGAGTCATGGTCTTTTGTTTTCACCAAGAGAACAAATCATAACGCTTTCTTTGTTTGTCAAAGATGTCAGCTAGTCTAGTACTTCACTTCAAGTACAGGATCAGTGAACTTGATCAATCATGTACAAAAATAATGTGCATCATGGAATGACATGGAATAAGATTCTATTGCAGAAAGACAGAGATTGGTCATGGTCAGACTTGAGGGTGAGGTAAGATGTGCACACGGAGTAAGGGCATAAACTGCATAGTTAGATTTGTGCTAATGTGTTCAGGACCTCATTGAGATGGATGACAACTCTCATAACAGAGTTGGTAAGCAAGTGTAATACTAATAGGCATAATAGTAGAGGAATCATTTATTAGTGAAAATGACATGCAGGTTTCCTCCTCCAACAGAGATCCTTATATGGTGGCCTTTCTGTTGGAGAGATGGGAGGCCTTACTGTGCTTGTGGAAAGGCTCTTGGCAAGAAGCTTGGGTGGTTCTGGTTGTTATTTCCCATGTTGGAACATAAGATACAGTTATGGGTGGTCTTTCATTTCTACAAGATAGAGAGCTAGGTGCTAGGCTGAGTATCAGAACTGACAAAGTGGTCTTCTCGGAAGCTCTGCCTGTGGCACATGCCAGCCTAAGTAAGACAGAGAATGTGAGAATGTTTAACATGTAGCTTAGGTCTTGGTATATTGTAGAGGGATATAAGTTTATGGAACATTTAGGGTGTCTTTGCCATCAGGGTAGGTTATATTTGAAATGGAGGGACATTGTGCTGTTGGAAAAGTGTCTAAGCAGGTTAGCTGAAGACTGTTTAAAATTGGTAATGGAGACAAAGGAGTTTAGGACAAGCCAGGCGTAAAAGTTCATGTAAGGAAATAAACAGCAATATTTAAAATTAAAATTACTAGGCTACCATCAATAAATGAAAATACATTTAGTAATTACAAAAAATTGCATACCTTAACACTAAAAGTATTAACAGAAAAACAAATTAATTAGAATTACAGTCCATGTAGCTTAACATAAATATGATGCTACAGCAGCAATCAAATCTAGGCTAAATTGTATTTAAGAAAATACAGAAAAATATCAATGTGAGGGAGACACATTTACAGAAGAGAATCTGCTTCACATAAAAGATGAGGAACCACATCATATTTAATAAGAACGCAACAAGGATAGAGGCCTGAGTTTAGGTGTGTGCTATAATAATTTCACAAAACTAGCAACTTTACAGGGCGACCGTATAATAATGGGGCCATTTAAGTACCATTTTTAATTTGGTATGTTCAAACAGCAATGACAGGATGAATCCATCTAGATTTATTACACTGTAATGTTCAGAATAGAATGGAGTAGAGACAATCACACCATTGGAATTTAAAGATCATGATATAATCATGAATAAATGTAACTTAAAATTGGCACAGTGTAAATTCATGTTTAATGTTTGTAAGGCCAATTTCAAGCAAATGTAGGAAATGTAAAAGAGGCAAACTAGGACAAAGGTTTAACTGCTAGGATAATTAAGGAGCCGGAGAATAGGCTTAAAAGTTTATTATATACAGTGCAAAGCAGTACAAGTTAAGGTAATACATTTCAAGGATCTAATAAAAGAAACTGCAAAAGATAAAGCAATTGTGAAAGCCAAGTGACTCCAGAATTACTCATAGAACTTATAAGGATATGAAGAGAAGGGCAACAGTTAAAAAGAAATTATGAAAGGCACATAAAGAATATTGCAGAAAACGTGAAAGCTGACCTGAAGAGATTATTTCTATTTTAGTAGAAAAAGAACAGGACAAGAGCTTTTGGGATACTAAGGGGGAAATTACACAGGAACTGAAGCTAATGTTCTGAATTCATATATCTCTGACACTTTCACACTTGAAAAAGGTGATAACCTCCCAGAGAATCGTAAAGAACTACTCAGTAATAAGGAGATATCAGACAGAGATCTGATAACATTTATCTTACAGTGGATAAGGAAGTTAGTGATTACATTTATGAACCATCAATGTATATTTTTCAAAAATTATTGCACACAGGGGTAATTCCCTAATAATGGAAACTAGGAAATGTTTTCTCATTACATAAAAAAAATGGCTCAGGCCAGTGCTAGTAACTACTGTTTAGGTCAGTATCACAGGTAAACTAAAAGAAGCAATATTTTAATGAAAGGACTTAGCAACACATATGAAGAATAGGTGTGTAAGTGAACAGCCAGAATGGATTTAGATGAGGAGATCGTGTTTCACTAATAAGTTAGAATTCTCAATGGAAGCCATAAAATCATTTTGGCCAGAGGGGTGGAAACAATATTATGTATAATGATTTTCAAAAAAAGTTTTGATAAGTTACTGCATGAGAGTCAAGTCATCAAAACTCAAATAAATGGGAGCAGTTAGGTACAAAATTGGTTTACATCCAAAAAGGTTTAAGATTGTTAGGAGCATCATTGTGTTTTTTTTGGTGTCATTAAATTATTAAAAGCATGATTACAATAATTAAATTTGACAAATAGGTGAGAAGGAATTGCATTTGGATAAACTGGGAAAGGTTTGAATCAGTACATTCATCTACATTAAAATAGTATTCAGATGTTAAGGTCAAATAAAGAATTCCAAGATACAGGGAGTATGGTGTAGTAGTTAAGGCTTTGGACTTTAAGTCCAGCGATTGTGGGATCAAATCTTGCTACTGACTCTGTGTAATCCGGAGCAAGTCGCTTTACCTGCCTGTCGTCCAATGTTCTACATCGCCTTGGAATTAGGTGTCAGCCTTGTAACTTGTTTTACAACTAGCTGTAGAAAGTATCATTGCTGGTCTTTATTTGGGAAGATGTGATACACTCTTGGTTAACTAAAGCATGTGCACAATCATTTTAAATAGGTGACAAGTGATAACAGAATATGTCACATGACGTCCTTTTCAAAGTAAACACTAAACAAAGCTTAAACAGAATTCCTATAAGGAAACAACAATATATTTATGCTCTTTATATTTCAAAATGAAAGAAATGAAACCAAATCTACAAGAAAAAACCAATAGCAATGTCAGAAAAAATGATAAAACAATTTGCAGAAACCTTTAGAATTTGGAAACTTGCTTCTCTGTTTTATTATCTGAATTCTGAGTAGTGGGTAGCGCTGCTGCCTCGCAGTTAGGAGACCCAGGTTCGCTTCCCGAGTTTGCATGTTCTCCCCGTGTCTGCGTGGGTTTCCTCCCACAGTCCAAAGACTTGCAGGTTAGGTGCATTGGTGATTCTAAATTGTCCCGTGTGTGCTTGGTGTGTGTGTGCGTGTGTTCTCCCTGCTGTGGGCTGACACTCTCCCTGGGGTTTGTTTCCTGCCCTGTGTTGGCTGGGTTTGGCTCCAGCAGACCCCATGACTCTGTAGTTAGGATATAGCATGTTGGATAATGGATGGAATGGAAATTTTGACTGTAGTGTTTTTTGTCTTTTTTTTAATCAATTGTTTTGTTTTTTGTTGGCTGTTATATTGGTAAGAACATCAATAAGAGAAGTTGTTCCCTCAGACTCCAGTCCTTTGTTGTCTTTTCTTTACTTATTATACACTATGATTGTAATTGCTAAGGGGTTCTTTTTAATACATATTTGGCTAAGCACCCATAGTGGAGTGCATCTAACCCATCATTTTATATCCATTATTTATTATTTAGCCCAGCATCAGAATGGCAGGAAAAGACACCATGAATATTCACTTAATAGTATAGGAATATTTTGGAGCAGTCGAATGAAGAAGAAGAGTGCAGGAATATCTTGATGAGAACAGTATAAAAAGGAAATTTCTGAACAACATGAACTCAGATGCCACTTATCAACATCTGCTTCATATGTTTTATAGTGACATTTTGGGAGAGAAACTTGGGTAACTGTCAATTGTAATAGAGTGCAACAAACAAATAAAAACATGAATTGTGGAACTGACAGGCTTTTGCAACATTGTTTTTCCTATTTGTTAGTCATTTGGCTGAATTTTCACAGAACTTTTTCAAATTGTTTTGTCATCTTTGAGTATGCTCATTTTGTTTCTTATTTTTTTATAATTTTTGTTTACTTTTAGCACATTATGGCAGGCAAATGAAGAAAGCCACTTCAGAACTTAACTTACTGGAACAAGTTTTACTTTTAATTTTTCTAGTGGGTATTAGGTCCTTTTTAGTTACTAATTCACCACTTATCTTTATGTCTTGCAATTTCATTAAAACAACAAGAAGAAAATTATTAGTATGTGCCTGCTTCTCATGCCCTTTCCTACTCAGCAACTCCCTGTTTACTGGATAGTCTTATATATAAATGTCTACGCGTGGATGTGTGTGTGTGTGTGTGTGTCTGTCTGTCTGGCCTATAAGTGCAAGGCATGATGCTCAAAGAAAGAGACAGTCGCCAAAGTGAAACCGCTGACAAAAGAGAAACTTACTTAACCACTAATACACAAGTGAGGCGCGCACATTGGCAAAACGAAACCTCTGAGGAGAAGCTCACTTAGCTGCTGATAGACAACAGAGGCAAGCATGTTGGCAAAACGAAACTGCTGAGGAAAGAGAAACTCGCTTAGCCGCTAATACACAACCGATGCGATTGATTGATTGAAGTGCCAGAATCCTTGGTTTCTAGGAGCCCGGGCTTTTTACAGCATGGGCATACACAGCTCGTCTATTACATATATCATCCTAGAAGAGCTCCATCCCTGCCTTGTTCCATCCATTAACTTATTAAACACCAAATTTAAAGTCATGGTGAGCAAGAGCAGCACCTGTGTATGTGACCATAATGTCATATAACAAAACTAACAATCATCTATTCCTTCTAATGTCTTTAAAATTGGATACATTTAAACTCATGTGACAAATAAAACACTGGCGTTATCAACGAGAAAAATAAACAATAGCATTGTATCATGTTAAGGTCATAGTATGAAGACCTAATTGCTTAACATTATGCTTACCACTGCTCAAAGGAATAACTTAGTGACTTTGAAGGACCCCAATTGTTAGGAGACACTAGCAGTGAAAGACTGCTCACATAGTTGTTACTTCACAGTGAAGAGTGTCTTACCTGTTATTGGCATGGATAGAGAAATATGAGCTTGGAGCAATGGAGACAAAAGCTGGCCAGACTCTGATTAATGTGATGATCATGAAATAACTTCAGATTTAATAGATAAGCAACCAACAGCTCTATACCACTGACCACTTCTACCACTATCAAGAGGTAGAAATAGAAATACAAAAGGCAGAAAAGACAAGTCAAAAGGCAAGACACTGAGATAAATGTGCTAAGGTCAAAACTAGTAAACCAATCATATACTGTATATTCACCAGGGACAGAGTGTTAACCAATCACCTGATCTCATCTTGAATCAAAACTGGAAACACTTAGAAGATTAGTGAGAATTCAAAAAAAGACATACATAATTAAAAATCGTCATGTCAATGATGTTACCTGATGCAACTTGCATAAACCAACCCACATGTAACAGTGCAAAGTGTTGTGGCTGTTCTGAGGACACACAAGTAATTGTGTGTTAATGTGAGATACAAAAGAACCAGAAAATAATAAACACAAGAGACCCTTAATGTAGTCAGACAGGCAGAGATTACAACTGGAAATGCACAATAATAATGAAAACCTTTTTAAAGGACAGAACCAAAAACAAAAGAATCTAGAAGAGTAAACCAAAATCCAAAAAACAAGCCAACATCTGTATTCATTTAGTAAGCTAGACTATTGAGAAAAATGCAAGGTTGTTCTTATTTATCCACCAATATCTGTGTGTATTCACTCCCCCATATTTCTAAGTAAGTTGCTGTTACATCATTGATGTAACAAGAGAGCCCAGATGACAACTAGACAGTGACATGTAAACACAAGTAGTATAATGTTAATAAAAAATGGCATTATTAAAAAGAAACACAGAACAAAAATAAATAGAAAAATTTAATTCTTCAGTAAATAATTATAAGAGGTTAAATAAAATTAATGTACTCATTACTAAATAACCAAAAAAAAAAAACACAATCCCAATAACTCTAACTGGACCATAAAATGGCTTCAGAAATAATGAAAATAAAATAAAGTTGCAACAACTTTCTAAATAAAAAAAATATGAAATTATTAATCATACCAATAAGTAATAGCTAGAATAAGAAGATCTTCAGGTTTGAAATATAAATTTTTCACTTGACTATACACAATAAATATTTCTAAAGGCAGAATTCAATTAACTAAACTTAAATATTGTCAACATTAATTGGGGAAGAACTTCACCAAGAGTGATACCATTATGATTTCAGGCCAGAAACTACAAAGAAAGAGCTTGAGCCTATAGTCCTCAAAAAGGACTACATAGGTAAATTCCCAAAAATAAAAACAAACAAAAAAAACTGAAAACGTTTCTGGCTAGAATACCAGAACTATAAGTTTAATTTAATTTATTAAATATGGACTTGGAAAATCAGACAATACAAGAATCAATATTACAAAAGATATAATAATTTAATAATTCAAAAATTATGAAAAGGCACTACATTTATAAGAATGTAAACTAAATACAAAGAAATTCAAAAAGAAAAACCAAAAGTAAACAAAGGCAGTTCTACAAAAGACCAAAGTCATAAATCTGCAAATTTAATAATCAAAATCAAAATACAAAAGTCAAAAAATCTAATTCAGAAGGTCAAAAATGAAAATGGTTGAAAAATAAAAAAAACTTGATCTAAAAAACATAAGCAGAAAAAGGGAGTCAAGCAATCAAAGCACGAAAGCTGATATCTCAGAAACAAGATGAGATAATCAGGTTACAAATGACGTGAAACCCTAATTCACCATTAGTGAATCCTGCAAAAAAAAGAATCATCCTCACCCATTTTCTCAAATGGGACACAAGTTAATTTGTTGGTTAACATCAAAAAAGTCACAGGTCCAAATGCTTGTTACTTTTAATTAAGGATTCTTCTATCTGTTTTAAAAAAGAGTAATATTTGTTGACAGATATCTGCAACAAGTGTGGAAATTTAAATCTCTTTCCTCGCTTTTTGAAGGTCTATTATGTATCAGGCTGAAGATGTGTGTATTTTATGTTTTTGTGTTCATAATTGTGTACTGTTCCTTGTTCTTTGTGGGTGGAGCCTCGGGAGGTCGAGCCACACTAACATCACTGGTGCTGGATCTTCCCTCTTGCTTGATAAGTAGCCCAGAGGAAAGGAGTCAGCAGATTTGCACTGTAGTGTGAAGTAGTTAAAGGAAAGTATTGTGTTTTTTGTGTGTCTTTTCTAGCTTTTTTTCTGTTCTGTGTTTTTTGCTAACAGATTATGTATTGGAAGTTGTTGCTAGACAGTTTGGGATTGTCTTTACAAGCCATTATTTTCATGGTTTAATCTCCCTTGTAAGACATTTTTGTACTTTGGAAATTGTAGTCTTTCTGAACTTTCAAAGCCAGATTCTCATTTTGGTAGCCTGTAGGTGGATTACTGGGGCAAGTTGGTCCGAGGTGAGCCTCTTCTGGGTTGGCCTGTGAATGTTCTGGCCTATCTTTTGTGCAGCTTTTTGGAGACCTCGCCTCTTCTGCCATGTTTGGAACTCCATATCATAACAACATTCCAGTCATCAAATCATAAGACATGGTCATTCCCCTCAGAAATGTTACTATATTTTAAACAGTAGAGTATATTATTTACAGCATAAGCTGAGCACAATTGTGAATGGAAAATGTGAAGGTGAGCCTACAAGAAACATGTTGATTGAAGTTTATGTTTAAACATGCATAGTTTAATCAAATCTGTCTTGTATGAATCTGATAATATTATGCTCCTTCATTCTTTCATTCTGATTGTTCAAATCATATTTTAAAGGTCAAACAAGCTTATAATGATATTTTGTATATTTCTAAAAATGCCTTTGAGATGATTTAAGTGGACTTGGTATTTATTATTCACGGTGGATGAAGAAAGTATATTTTTCAGTCATTGCTTATTTGCTTATCTGCTCATTTAGTTATGAGTGATTATGCATATCTCAACCATCTAGTCCCTATTTACCCCTTTAATTGGTGTATAGATTTTGCTTTTAAAAATATGCAAGTCAGTTTTTTCTAATTTTCTATTATTATCAGAAATATTTAAAGGTGCTGTGATTTTTAAAATGATCAAATAAAAAAGCTATTAATACATATTGAATGACTTTAAAAATAGGTGAATGTTAAATAAAAAAATGTGTTCTTATTTGTTTTATTTCACATGACAAAGCAGCATTTTACACGCACAGGAAAGAATCAGCATGATAAATGGTGTCTAGTCATATTATAGGCTCCAAGTTCAGCTGATGTTATATTTTTGTGGTCGGCTGCAATGTGACCAGGGCAGGCTCACCTGGAGATAGTAACAAAGGAGAGAATGAAAACAAAACTGAGTGCAATTATGAACAATGCTACACAGCCCCTCTCCAACACTCTAAGACTGTGTACAAATTATTCAGCAGAAGTGTGTCAATGAACGCGACAGGGTGTCCTTTATACCAACAGCAATATGTCTGCATAATGCCTCACTTTTCTGTTTGTCTATCTATACACACATTTTTTCACATCAACACAATGTATGCTCTATTGATATTTGCTCTGTAGATACTATTAAACATTAATACTTTTTTGTTAACACTGTTTATACTAATGTATATATATTTAGACTTCAACAATTGGTCTTAACAGTTATAATGGAAACTGGGGCGTCAGCCTGCCTCAAACCCTAAATAGGAACACAAAGAGTCCTGGGTTCAAATAAAGAATGGTTTATTAACCAAATTCTCTCAAAAGTAACAAAAAAACACGGGTGTCTCTCTCTCTCTCTCTCTCTCTCTCTCTCTCTCTCTCTCTCTCTCTCCACAATAGCAGCTGAGTGTTGCTGTACATCCTCCCAGTTCCAGCCCTGGCTCTCGAATGGAGTGTGGTGGCCCCTTTTATAGAACACCCAAAAACGCTCCAGGTGCTCCCAGATCTTTTTCTGGCAGCACTTCTGGGTGTGACAGAAGTGCTGCAACCCAGGGCTCAGAAACTGTCCAGTTGCCCCCTGGCGGAGGCCATGGGCCCAAGCAGGGTTGAGCCTCTCTGTGAGCCAGGGGGGGGATACCCTCTCGTATTTTGGTGGAGGTATTGTCCTGCATATACCCTCTCCCCTGGTCTTTCCATCACAGGGGTGTCCTGGCTGAATAAGGGCCCCAGCCGTCTGCCACACAGTATACTGTACTGCACAGTGAAAAAAATTGTAAAGACAGTTTAATTCAGTGTGGTGATCTAGTTTGGAAAAGAGAGAAAAAGAGAGAAATGCAAAATATGTACTTGTTAAATCTGCTTCCCCACAGCTACAGGGCCTTGGCTTTAATTTATAAATGCCTGTAGGTCACTGTCTGTGTGGAGTTGCCAAGTTCCACTTATGTCAGACGAGATACTCTGGTTGTCTCTTAAAGACAAATGTGTTTAATTGGGGCATCTAAATCTGAGTGTGAGTGGATGGATGAAATCTAAGGACTTAACAGTTACAGAATATGGTAACTCTTCAGACTATTCCATCCTTCATTATTTTGAATGTCTAAACACTTGTCCATCTACTCATTATGTTTGAATTTTTCAAAATTTTTATGCCAAGTGTAATGCACGGAACAGAACCAGTAGTGAGTCAATGAAGCTAAATATTTTGGATATGGGTTGGTTGATAGCACATTTTCATCCTGTTTGTTCCTTTAAGTATTTTTTGCCCATCCATGATTTTTTTCTAAGCCCACTTTCTGCTACTCTAACAGTACAAGGAATAAACCAATTGTGGACAAAACAACAATCCAACAGAACAATTGCTCATCTATTCACACACGTATACAAGGTCAGATTTGTTAAACTACAGCTAGAATTTCCTCATTTGTGGATCGTTTTTTCTACTGTCTTTACATTCTGATTCTGAATGAATGTATTGGGACTTTTCCACTTTAAGATTGCCTTTAGGCAACTATTTTCTGCTCTTCTGTGCACCTTTTTTATTCTTTTTTGATTGTTAATAAGATGACTTTTAAGAGTCATCATTGCCTTTTAGCCACAAGTCAGAGTTTTCCATGGTTTGCCGCTCTTGTGAGTAATTTTGGAACACTTAATCTTATTCGTAAACTTTAATTCAGTTTTCCCATTTTATCCCTACTTGGACCTAAGCCTATGATAGTAGTTGGGAGTTAGCTGGACTGAGTGAGCGTCTTCTGGACTGCCTGCTGTCCGTCCTGGTCTATTTTTCTAGATTCTTTTGGAGGCCTTAACTTAATTTTGCTATGTATGTGACTCCTAAATGTAACAGGTTTAGAGTCCTCCATTATCCCAAGATGCATTTTGTTTTTTTAGATTAAAATAATTTACAGAGTAGTCGTAGTTATAGCAGTATTGTCTAACGTACAGAGTACAGTGAAATTCTTCATGACTTTTTAGTGCTAAAGTAACAATAACATTTTTTATCATCCAGATATTCCAAAATGGTATGAAGGGCAAGGCATATAGCCCTCTCTTAATGGACCTATTGTGAAAATGGAATATTCTATCTGTTGAGTCCCAGTGCCAGTCTCTGAAGTATTTGATCACGGCTGGCGTTAGTGCTGCTGTTCTATAGTCATTTACATTAGAAAATGTACTTTTGTTTTCTGAAGCACAGGGATTATTGTCCTCTGAAGCAGGCGGAGACCACAGATTCTCTCAGTCAATTATTAGACATCAGCTAGTTGATTTCTACAATTTTTTAAACACTTCCTAAAATTCTGCCTGTACTGGATGCCTCATGGACGTTAAGTCATTTAGAAAAATCCTTACTTAATGTACAGAAAAAAAGACTGATGCTGCAGGTATTTGAATGGCAGAGTACTTGTTATCGTGATTAAAACAGGAAAACAAGGGATTAAGGTTATCAGGAAGGACACATGCAGATGCGACTGGATACAGTTTTACTAATTTGAAGTTTGTAAACATTTTTACAGATGTTAAATATCACCTCTACAGGCTGTCCTTGGTTAAGAACGTCTGACATTTGGACAGCTCATACCTATGATTGGACTGCCATAAAGTCTATTATATTAAAAAGTTTAAAGAGGCTCATTTATTTGTGAGTTGAGGTAGCTGTGGATGTGGTTTGCACAAAGACGATGTACAGTGATCCCTCCTTGCGTTCCAGAACCCCCTGCAAAAAGTGAAGTAAAAACCATACGTTTATATTGTTATTTTTATATTGTCACGCTTGGGTCACAGATTCGCACAGAAACACAGGAGGTTGCAGAGACAGGGACTTTAAAACACTGCAAGCAACATTTGCATCTTTTTCAAAAGTTTAAACTCTGCTCCATAACAGGACAGAGATGACAGTTCCGTCTCACAATTAAAAGAATGCAAACATATCTTCCTCTTCAAAGGAGTGCACGTCAGGAGCAGAGAATGTCAGAGAGAGAGTGAGAGAGACAGAGAGCGAAAAGCAAACAATCAAAAATCAATAGGTGCTGTTAGGGCTTTTAAGTATGCAAAGCACTGCCCAACAAAGCAGCCAAAAGGAAGGGAGCAATGTGAAGGTAGTCGTTCAGCATTTTTTAGAGGAGCGCCCGTATCCTCTAGGCCAGTGTGCGGACAGCCCCTCTGCTAACAACCCCTCTGTCAGGAGCAGAGAATGTCAGAGAGAGAGAAAAGAAAACATAAAAAAAATAGGTGCTGTTCGGGATTTTAAGTATGCGAAGCACCACGTGGGAAGCATATCGTATATCATTGAGGAGTTTTTTTTTAATACATAATACGTGCTCTGATTGGGTAGCTTCTCAGCCATCCACCAATAGCGTCCCTTTTATGAAATCAACTGGGCAAACCAATTGAGGAAGCATGCACCATAAATTAAAAGACCCATTGTCTGCCGAAATCCGCAAAACAGCGAAAAATCTATGATATATATTTAGATATGCATACATATAAAATCTGCGATGGAGTGAAGCTGCGAAAGTCGAAGTGCGATATTGCGAGGGATCACTGTACACCCTGCTCTGTGTATGGTTCAAGCGTTCAGTGTGCAACTTTGTTTTTCCTTTGCCTTTAGATATCAATCTCGCAGATATTTCCATTTCTGCCTGCACAAACTTTTATCTTTGCCCAGACAAACATTTGACTAAATGATGCTAAATAAGAGCTGTACAGTGGTGCTTGAAAGTTTGTGAACCCTTTAGAATTTTCTATATTTCTGTATAAATATGACCTAAAATATCATCAGATTTTCACTCAAGTCCTAAAAGTAGATAAAGAGAAACCAGTTAAACAAATGAGACAAAAATATTATACTTGGTCATTTATTTATTGAGGAAAATGATCGAATATTACATATTTGTGAGTGGCAAAAGTATGTCAACCTCTAGGATTAGCAGTTAGTTTGAAGGTGAAATTAGAGTCAGGTGTTTTCAATCAATGGGATGACAATCAGGTGTGTGTGTGGGCACCCTGTGTTATTTAAAGAACAGGAATCTATCAAAGTCTGCTCTTCACAACACGTTTGTGGAAGTGTATCTTGGCATGAACAAATGATATTTCTGAGGACCTCAGAAAAAGAGTTGTTGATGTTCATCAGGCTGGAAAAGGTTACAAAACCATCTCTAAAGAGTTTGGACTCCACCAATCCACAGTCAGACAGACTGTGTAGAAATGGAGGAAATTCAACACCATTGTTACCCTCCCAAGGAGTGGTCGACCAAGAAAGATCACTCCAAGAGCAAGGTGTGTAATAGTCGGCGGGGTCACAAAGGACCCCAGGGTAACTTCTAAGCAACTGAAGGCCTCTCACATTGGCTAATGTTCATGTTCATGAGTCCATCATCAGGAGAACATTGAACAACAATGGTGTGTATGGCAGGGTTGCAAGGAGAAAGCTACTACTCTCCAAAAAAAAATTGCTGCTCGTCTGCAGTTTGCTAAAGATCATGTGGACAAACCAGAAGGCTATTGGAAGAATGCTTTGTGGACGGACGAGACCAAAATAGAACTTTTTGGCTTAAATGAAAAGCGTTATGTTTGGAGAAAGGAAAACACTGCATTCCAGCATAAGAACCTTATCCCATCTGTGAAACATGGTGGTGGTAGTATCATGGTTTGGGGCTGTTTTGCTGCATCTGGGCCAGGATGGCTTGCCTTCATTGAACAATGAATTCTGAATTATATCAGAGAATTCTAAAGAAAAATGTCAGGACATCTGTCCATGAACTGAATCTGAAGAGAAGGTGGGTCATGCAGCAAGACAACGACCCTAAGCACACAAGTTGTTCTACCAAAGAATGGTTAAAGAAGAATAAAGTTAATGTTTTGAAATGGCCAAGTCAAAGTCCTGACCTTAATCCAATCAAAATGTTGTGGAAGGACCTGAAGCGAACAGTTAATGTGAGGAAACCCACCAACATCCTAGAGTTAAAGCTGTTCTGTGCGGAGCAATGGGCTAAAATTCCTCCAAGCTGGTGCGCAGGAATGATCAAAAGTTACCAGAAACGTTTAGTTGCAGTTATTGCTGCAAAGGGGGTCACACCAGATACTGAAAGCAAAGGTTCACATTAGGGAATCCATTCCCGGACGGGTTTATCAATTCCCGGGAATTCAGGAATCTCGCATGTCATTCCTGGGAATGGATAAACACGTCCGGGCTCCCAGGGATGACACAGTGTACAGGCATCTCACATGTGAAAAGTTTTAGAACGACCAACACTTATTTTTAACTAGCAAAATACCCGCACTTCGCAGCGGAGAAGTAGTGTGTTAAAGAAGTTATGAAAAAGAAAAGGAAACATTTAAAAAATAACGTAACATGATTGTCAATGTAATTGTTTTGTCACTGTTATGAGTGTTGCTGTCATATATATATATATATATATATACACACACACACACACACACAGACACACATACATATAAACATATATACATATACATATATACATGTAAATATATCTACATATACACATATCTACACATACACATATCTATATATATATATACATATACACATCTACATAAACAGTGGTGTGAAAAACTATTTGCCCCCTTCCTGATTTCTTATTCTTTTGCATGTTTGTCACACAAAATGTTTCTGATCATCAAACACATTTAACCATTAGTCAAATATAACACAAGTAAACACAAAATGCAGTTTTTAAATGATGGTTTTTATTATTTAGGGAGAAAAAAAATCCAAACCTACATGGCCCTGTGTGAAAAAGTAATTGCCCCCTGAACTTAATAACTGGTTGGGCCACCCTCAACAGCAATAACTGCAATCAAGCGTTTGCGATAACTTGCAATGAGTCTTTTACAGCGCTCTGGAGGAATTTTGGCCCACTCATCTTTGCAGAATTGTTGTAATTCAGCTTTATTTGAGGGTTTTCTAGCATGAACCGCCTTTTTAAGGTCATGCCATAGCATCTCAATTGGATTCAGGTCAGGACTTTGACTAGGCCACTCCAAAGTCTTCATTTTGTTTTTCTTCAGCCATTCAGAGGTGGATTTGCTGGTGTGTTTTGGGCCATTGTCCTGTTGCAGCACCCAAGATCGCTATAGCATGAGTTGACGAACAGATGGCCGGACATTCTCCTTCAGGATTTTTTGGTAGACAGTAGAATTCATGGTTCCATCTATCACAGCAAGCCTTCCAGGTCCTGAAGCAGCAAAACAACCCCAGACCATCACACTACCACCACCATATTTTACTGTTGGTATGATGTTCTTTTCTGAAATGCTGTGTTCCTTTTCGCCAGATGTAACGGGACATTTGCCTTCCAAAAAGTTCAAATTTTGTTTCATCAGTCAACAAGGTATTTTCCCAAAAATCTTGGCAATCATTGAGATGTTTCTTAGCAAAACTGAGACAAGCCCTAATGTTCTTTTTGCTTAACAGTGGTTTGTGTCTTGGAAATCTGCCATGCAGGCCGTTTTTGCCCAGTCTCTTTCTTATGGTGAAGTCGTGAACACTGACCTTAATTGAGGCAAGTGAGGCCTGCAGTTCTTTAGACGTTGTCCTGGGGTCTTTTGTGACCTCTCGGATGAGTCGTCTCTGCTCTTTGGGTAATTTTGGTCGGCCGGCCACTCCTGGGAAGGTTCACCACTGTTCCATGTTTTTGCCATTTGTGGATAATGGCTCTCACTGTGGTTCGCTGGAGTCCCAAAGCTTTAGAAATGGCTTTATAACCTTTACCAGACTGATAGATCTCAATTACTTCTGTTCTCATTTGTTCCTGAATTTCTTTGGATCTTGGCATGATGTCTAGCTTTTGAGGTGCTTTTGGTCTACTTCTCTGTGTCAGGCAGCTCCTATTTAAGAGATTTCTTGATTGAAACAGGTGTGGCAGTAATCAGGCCTGAGGGTGGCTACGGAAATTGAACTCAGGTGTGATACACCACAGTTAGGTTATTTTTTAACAAGGGGGCAATTACTTTTTCACACAGGGCCATGTAGGTTTGGATTTTTATTTTCCCTAAATAATAAAAACCATCATTTAAAAACTGCATTTTGTGTTTACTTGTGTTATATTTGACTAATGGTTAAATGTGTTTGATGATCAGAAACATTTTGTATGACAAACATGCAAAAGAATAAGAAATCAGGAAGGGGGCAAATAGTTTTTCACACCACTGTATATACATATATATACACATATCAACATATATACACACATACATATACATACATACATACAGATAAATATACATATACAGTACAGGCCAAAAGTTTGGACACACCTCCTCATTCAATGTGTTTTCTTTATTTTCATGACCATTTACATTGGTAGATTATTACTGAAGGCATCAAAACTATGAATGAACACATGTGGAGTTATGTACTTAACAAAAAAAGGTGAAATAACTGAAAACATGTTTTATATTCTAGTTTCTTCAAAATAGCCACCCTTTGCACTGATTACTGCTTTGCACACTCTTGGCATTCTCTCGATGAGCTTCAACAGGTAGTCACCTGAAATGGTTTGAGCAAAGGGTGGCTATTTTGAAGAAACTAGAATATAAAGCATGTTTTCAGTTATTTCACCTTTTTTTGTTAAATACATAACTCCACATGTGTTCATTCATAGGTTTGATGCCTTCAGTGAGAATCTACCACTGTAAATGGTCATGAAAATAAAGAAAACACATTGAATGAGGAGGTGTGTTCAAACATTTGGCCTGTACTGTATATACACACATACACATACATATATATATATATATATATATACACATACATACTGTACATACATACATACATACATACATACATACATACATACACACACACATATATATATGTACACACAGACACATATATATATATACAGATCTACATATATATACATATCTACATATATATACATATCTACATATATACAGTATATACACATACATTCATACATACTGTACATACATGCATACATACATATATATCTACATATATATATATATACTCTATATAGCAAAATCCCCGCGCTTCGCAGCGACGAAGAACTGCTTTTAAATTTTTATTAAGAAGAAAAGAAAACCTTTTTAAACTGAGGGAAAATATACCAATAACTATCTGTTAAGGATCTCTTTGTATACCACGTTGTCAGTTCAGCAGTCCGGATGTAATATGACCAAGCTGTGCACTGAGCTTACTTTTGAGAATTCAACGTATAGTTTTGTCCAGGAGGAAAGCAATGTTGCGTCAAATCAATGGCAACCTTTTGTAGGGTGTGTCCCTGAGACTTATTAATTGTCATCGCGAAGTAGAGCCTTAATGGAAATTTTAGGAATTTGAATTGAAATGGGAGATCAGAGGGTATAACGGTGATGCGAAGAATACATTCAGAGTGTGGCGCTCTGCTGTTTTTTTGTGTCGCTGCCTTCACACAGCTTCTCCGCTGCTTTATAAACGAACGCCAAATAAGGCCGTTGTATCTCCTTGCTTCGCGATTCTGTACTGTTTTATTGTTCGTTTATTACGATTCTTATAGTTATTGTGTAGCTATTCGAGACTTACTTTGCTGTTCAGGTACCCATTTCCTTTATTTAATCCGCGCTTGTACGCTATTTTTGTTCGTTTATTACGATTATAGATATTTATTGATTCCCTTCTTTAGCTGACTGCCTGCTCATATAAGACGCTCTGCGGGTTTTTTGTGAAGCAGCTTTTACACAGCTTCTCCGCTGTTTTATAAACAAACAACATATAAAGCCATGCTTTTTCCTTGCTTTGCCAAGGAAGTTGCCTTTTTAGTTAATCCACGGGTTCTCCGCTGTTTTATTTTTCGTTTATTACGATTATTATAGTTCTCTTTATATATCACGTTGTCAATTCAGCACTCTGGTTGTAATATAACGAAACTGTGCAAGCTCACTCTTGAGAATGCAACGTATAGTTGTCCAGGAGAAAAGCACTCTTGCCTGAAATCAATGGCAACCTTTTGTTGGGTCTGTCCCTGAGACTTCTTACTTCGCGAAGCAGAGCCTTACTGGAAATTGGAGGCATCTGAATTGAAATGGGAGATCAGAGGGTGTAACTGGGATGCGAGGAATACATTGAGTGTGGAGAAACTCCAGAGACAGTGTGTGTATTAACTTGTGGATTTTTCTGTATTTGGTGGCAGCGTGACGAAGTTGCTTCCGCAAGACCATGTTAGCTGTGGAGCTCTGCTCAGAGCATATTCTTTTCCTACCTTGTCAATTGTGTAATGCATTTTTGAACAGGTTTGATGCATGGAAGTGATCACTTGTACTGCGTTCAGTCAGTTCACGTGAGCTGCTCTCTTGTGTGATGTTGTGATGTCCACGGCTTTATTTAATGCTAGCTAAGACCCAGCACTTAAAAGTTTCTTGCTACAGCAATTTTAACTCCGTTACAAAGTGATCCAAAGTCTCGTTTATACCTTATGTCTTCTCATTAAACTTGTATCTCGTGAATAAAGTATTCAGCGTTTTTCTTCAGCGCTCTTTGGGACCTCTTCCTTCTTTTCTACGTACTGCGGTCACAGTCAGTTCACGTGATTACGTGGGAGGTGTGATGATGTCACACGCAGCTCTTGAGCTAATTTCCATTACAGTATATGGAGAAAAATAGGTTCCAGTTATGACCATTATGCGTAGAATTTTGAAATGAAACCTGCCCAACTTTTGTAAGTAAGCTGTAAGGAATGAGCGTGCCAAATTTTAGCCTTCTACCCACACGGGAAGTTGGAGAATTAGTGATGAGTGAGTGAGTGAGTGAGTGAGTGAGTGAATCAGTGAGGGCTTTGGCTTTTATTAGTATAGATAAAACTATGGCAATATGTTGACACCAATAAAAGACTAACCTTATCTACAAGCAGTTCATGCTGTAATTCATGGCATTCGTAGTCTGAATCACAATCTGATAGTATGGCTGGTTACCTACCAGGTAACGCTTGTGTCGGCAAACATCCGCCATGGTGCCCTCTTCAGTTGCGAGAAGCAGATCATAGAATGTTGCAAAGAGTATGCGACACGTGTTTCGCCCTAATTCTGGGCTCACCCCCTCTCGGGAATCGAACGAAGCCACGGCGTGTGGTTCGTTTATTTGACTGCATGTAGATCGGGGTAATTACATTTATGGCATTCGTAGTCTGAATCAAAATCTGATTGTATGGGTGCATGTAGGATGACCAGTGTGTTAGAAGAAAAGGCATCTTAGACTCCCCGCCCTGTATGTCAATCCATTGGCAAATGCCATAGGGAGAATATATGATAGACTTGACGTTTAAAAAAAATTTTTTTTGAATGCAACGCGATCTACTCGATCAAATTCTGATACACTTGTTCTAAACAACGCCCGTACTTGCCATTGCTCTGAAACACAGCCATTTCAGCTTTTACTGATGCATCCAGTTTCTTGTCATCATTCTGTGATGGCAAGTTTCTTGGCACAGATAATGCAGATGCAACAGACTGACGCATTGTAATTTCAAGTTGCTGTTCAAAGCTGTTGTCTGATAGACGTCAATGTAGTCTGCCCTGTCCCGGCATTCGTGAACTGCAGAGTGCAGACTCTTCCCAGTCCACTGTACTTAGTTGGAGCTGGGAGACTGACAACTGCTGCTGGTTGATTGAATCAATCTGCAACACACTACACCGTAGGCCAAAAAAAGTGCCTCTTATTTCTTAATCGATTTTTACACTTTTATACGCTATATATGCGAGCTTGGCCGTCCCCGGTTTCCCGGGAATTACAGCAGTTTCCATAGTTCACATACCTTTGCCACTCACAAATATGTAATATTCGATCATTTTCCTTAATAAATAAATCAATAAAGTATAATATTTTTGTCTCATTTGTTTAATTGGTTTATCTTTATCTACTTTTAGGACTTGACTGAAAATCTGATGATGCTTTAGGTCATATTTATGCAGAAATATTGAAAATTCTAAAGGGTTCACTAACTTTTAAGCACCACTATATGTAGCTGTTCTGACTATAAGTTTGATGTAAAGACAGACTTTGGAGTGGACCTTGTCTGTAGCCCTTGGTCTGCCTGTAGTTTACTTCCCATACTGATATTTAGCCTCTCTGCTTTTTTCTGAGTTCATATCTGCTTTTCTTGTACATTTCAGTATCACCGTTTTCAAATGCATTGCTTTGTGCTTTCAGTATACACAGGCATATACAGGCATATTTAAATAAATACATATCATACATCTGAGTATTCACTGGCCCTTATACAGTGTAGAACTAAAAGCCTTAGTGATCCAGCACATTTGTGGTAATTATATGTAAGTCTGTTATATTTAACTTACAGTATTTTTTTTTTGTTCTATATAGCTTCACACTTTCATAGAGACAGTAATCTTAACAAAACTGAACTCTGGAAGTGACTAAGTTAGAACAGATGACTTTTTTGAAAATTTTTGAAATTAGTAAACTGACATAAAGAGCCCCTTCCCTTTTATTATCCAAAGTCTGACATTAATACATTCTGTAGAGTGTGTTTGTGCGGTTGACTGACATTCACTAAGTGCGGTAGGGCAAACAGCGTTTTTAAGACATTTAATTAGAGATCAGTTTGCTCATAAAATGGTTATTATATTATTGAGAGCTTAAACAGGCATCTGAATGGGCCAAACTGACTCATGGGCACCGACAGAGCACATCATATTATGGTTTGTTTGCCTAGTGTAAACAATGACACTGCTAATTTCTGTAAAGGATCTTTTCAACAGGAGGAATGGAAAGGAATAGGATAAATCATTTGAAGGTTAAGCCATGAGATTAATCATCAGACATGCTTTGGAGACTCGATACCTGTGCATTTATGAGAAGGAAGAATTTTTGTGCACAAGTAACATTACATATACTTAATAATAATTTAGAGTAGATTTTTTTTTTTTCTTTTTGGTTTAACATTTGCTTGTTCATAGACATTGTGGTACTGTGATTATAGTATAGTGGACGGTTTAGGAACTTGAGATGAGTCCCCAGCCAAATCACTGTCTTTGTGTTGTTTCTCAGTGTTGGCTTGGACTTTCCTTAGGTTGCCCCTTCTTCGTCCCACATTCCAAAGATGTACAGGTTAGGTTTAGGGTAGGGGATAGGGTTCCGAAGGCATGGCCTTGGCATTGTGACCTCCTATTTAATTTATTAAATATAATCAGGCGTGGAGAATGTCTACAATTATTAAAAACCACACTACCTAAATTATAACCACAAGGTTCAGATCATTCTGAGAATGCACAATACCTCAAATTCAAAAATCTTCTTTAGTTTAATTCATGTGGGTAAACTGTGTCCAAGTCCTGTATCCACTGATGCTCTTTCTTAACACGGCGAGTTTTATTACAGCTACTATTTTGTTCAATAGCAAACATAATTGGTATATGTTCCATTTGTGCAAAATGAAGATACAAGACAGCTGGTTTAATTTGATTCTGTATCAGACAGAGATGTTGAATAAACCTAGATTTTAGAGAATTTTTAGTCTCTCCGATATATATCATACCGCAAGTCAAACATTGAATACTGTAAATACCATTTGTGGTATTTAACTGTAAATTTTGTAAAACAGGCATTTCTTTTTGTGTCCACTTATTACAAATAATTTTTTTATTTTTGAATGGAATATTCCATGCAAACCGGTTCTGTACCTTTATATTGCAGGAAGCGTGGACCAAAATATCTTTTAAGTTTTGTATTCCTTTAATATGCAGGAATAATTTTCACAGATTTTAACGGCTCAAATGTCTGTTGTGCTTTTTCAAAGTCAGACTTGAGTACCCTAATAGTGTGTTGGGCCTGTGCTGAAAAAGTGAATACCACAGGGTGTTGGATGACATCATTGCTAGAATTATTCAATAATCTATGTGGTACAATCTCTTTGTTTAAAGAATCCCTAACCATCTGTCATATAATGTTCTTAGATGTTTTTGGATAATCTAACTAATAATACCAAGTACATGTATGTTCAAATCCATCTATCCCCAAGGCAAGCACAGATCCAAATGTATATAATTTCAATTTTACTATAATGTTTAATAGTAACATGTTCATTCCGACTGACTTTTTAAGATTAGTTTTTGGTTGGGTCAATTGGTACTTTAATCCACAATAATCTGACACTATAGAAATTAGATGTCATTTTAAGGGAGATAATAGGCCTCCATTCCCCAGGGACAGAGAACAGGCAGAACCCCACAACACCACAGGCGCATCATTTAAAGAAAGATCTGAAAAAGGCAAACTAGAATTAAGAAAAGAAAAAACCTGATTAGAACAAATCCAAAGGATAACCCAATAACTGGTTAAGGTATAAGAGTCTCAGATTTTGCACAATACTCAATTCAGTAAATGACAAAGATTCATGTGTCGTGAGGAAAGAAATCTGAGAATAAGATGCAGAAAAATAGTTCATGACTGGCAACTGTGGTATACCCACATACCTATAGTTAATATTAGAGTTGTTATACAAATACTGCAAATAAGTGTCACGACCTTCATCCGCAGTATTCCTTAGAAACTTGCGCCTGGAACAGAACATTGGTAGCTTGTTGAACATCCACTATATTCGTGTTAATCCTATAGAAATTAATTAATTGCGATTTTATTATGCCCCGGAAGGTATGTTTAGGGTGATGACTCGATTTAAGAGAGAAGAGCAGGTGTGTCCGTCGGTTTGAAATATACTTTGGCCTGTAATTGTTTATAGGCAGGAATTCGAGCAAAAGGAGATTTCCGTATCAAGAAAGGTAACTGAGTGAGGGCCTAATTTAGCTTGCAGTTTTATCGTTGGATGATGATGGTTTAAGTGGTCCAAAAATTGATTGAATTCATCCTTCCTATGGGTACATATTCCAAAAATATCATCTTACCTGAAATACAAGAATAGAATCGGAAGTGGGGACACTTCTCATATGCCCTCTCCTTCCACTCTGCCATATAGATATTAGCCTAGAAGGGTGCAAACCTCTTCCCCATTACAGTGCCATAAACCAGGCATGTCAAACATGTGGCCCACATGACAGACCCTAGTTAGCACTAAACTTGTACAAAATGGTTACTATCATTTGTGATTGAATCATTCTGCATCTTTGGCATTACTTATTGACTTTTCTTACATTAGCCTTCTGACAAAAGCATGTTTTCCCATGGCATTACGGTACCGGAAACGTCATCTGCTAGTATAGTTGCAGCTGCGGCGTCAGCTCCTTGACACCCTAGGCATGACACTGCCCCCCTTCACGAGCCTTGACCAAAGTTAATCCACCGTGACGTCACAACTGAAGTGCTAGGCTGCAGCAGCCTGACAGGCTACACTACTGGCTGGGCTGCTGAGATTGGCCACTGGGCAGAACTGACCATCACGAGTAGTAATAGCTTGTATATTTTCACGTAATGGAGCAGGAGATCGACAGGTGGATCAGTATGGCGTCTGCAGTGATGCATGTTCTGCATCGGTCTGTCGTGCTGAAAAAGGAGCTGAGCCATAAGGCAAAACTCTCAATTTATGGGTCGATCTTTGTTCCTAACCTCACCTATGGTCATGAGCTGTGGGTAGTGACCGAAAGAATGAGATTGAGATTATACAAGCGACTGAAATGAGTTTCCTCTGCAGGGTGTCAGGGCTTTCCCTTAAAGATAGGGTGAGAAGCTCAGTCATCCGGGAGGAACTCGGAGTAGAGCCACTACTCCTTCGCATTTAGAGGAGTCAGATGAGAGTGGCTGGGGGATCTGATCAGAATGCCTCCCTGGTACGGTGGTCTGGGCAGGTCTAACCGGGAGGAGGTCCTGGGGAAGACCCAGGACACGCTGGAGGGACTATGTCTCTCGGCTGGCCTGGGAATGCCTTGGGATTCCCCCAGAAGAGCTAGTAGAAGTGGCCGAGGAGAGGGAAGTCTGGGCATCTCTGCTCAAGCTACTGCCCCTGCGACCCGAACTCGGATAAGCGGAAGAGAATGGATGATTGGATATTTTCACGTTTTTTGCTCTAGTTTTATATAGTTATGTGCTAGTATTGTAACGAATATTTAGTGCAGACTACAGCTGAAGATCTGAAATGGATGCAAGAAGTTGGTGAGTTGTTTATTAACACATTTTTATGATTTTGAGTTTGTAAAATTAGTTTAGGTCAGGGGGCTTTTTGCAATATAAACTTTGAAGTAAACTTAGTAAAGTAAAATTAGATTTTTGGAGGATTTGTTTTCCAACTTGAATTACTGAGCAATGAATTTAGTGAGTGTTTTCGTGATTTCATTTCACACGAACAGGACTTTGCGTTGTTTACGTCACCATACTCTTACAACGTTGAGAATGTGCCTGAGAATATCTAAATGGAATTGATTGAACTGCAGTTAGACTCTATTCTGCAAAATACAACGAATTTGGTGTGCCAGGCTTGTATGCTTACCTGCCACCCTCGTATGTGCAGATACGTAACTTGGCATCAAGAGTACTGTCTATGTTCGGAAGCACTTACCTTTGTGAGCAATCGCTCAAGACTTATTGTCGAGCACCCTCATCCCTCATAAAAGTTGCAGCTGCACAAGATTTCAAGCCTGATATTGACATACTGGTTACTAACAAGAGATGCCAAGTGTCGGGACAAAAGAAATAGATCTTAGACTGTAAGACTCCTATATAAGGACCTAGCTAAGAGGCTAAGACTCTAATTGTACGCTGTTGTACGGAGATTGTATGGAAATAAATTGCTTTTCTTTAAACGTTAAATGTTAAATTTTTTTGTTTTCAGTATTGAAAAGAAAGCTACAGTAACTTTGCAGAATAGTATAATAGTATTTGTTATAGTGTGGCCTGCTGACACACGTATGGCAGTCGAAGCGGGCCACCAATGGTAGTGAGTTTGAGATGCCTGCCATAAACAGTTCAAGCTTCCTGTGATACATATAAACGTCCTGACTAATCTCTTTGATGTCAGTTTCCAATGGTATGGGAACAAAGGACATTCCCTTCTGTAATAGGGAAATACCAGACTCTGTTAATTTAAACTTCCTAGATAAATTATACACATTAACGTCCCAGGGCAAAATTACTTTCTTTGGCCCATCAAACAGTTTAAACAGTCCTGACAGAAATCCAAAATAATAAATGCGCCATCCGGTGTCCAATGAATTTCATTATTTGGTTCAGCTTCCACCAACTCCAGGTCTAGTGCATCTATGGTGTGGTACGCTTTAGACAAAAATGTATTAACTTTGATAATAGGCGTTTTAATATTCTCTGAATTTGTATGTGAGTATGGGATCTGTGCCAAATAAATTTGAACCTTCGGGAAAACATTATTTGCTGCACTTATATCACATCTGTAATAACCCCATACCGTAGATATTAAATTACCAGAAGTCACATTATTGACTCCAACAGAAAACAAAACCTGAACATTAACATTAGGTTTTAATGTTTCTAGAATAGCCATTATATTCTGGATTTAGCTTCCAGATAACTATTTATTTATTTATTTCCAATTGGGAATGGTGACAATGGGGGAATTCTACTCACATTTAAGTCTCCTCTGATTAAAAAAGGTTTGTTTTGAGTCAAATCCAATCTGTATTTTTATTTAGTTTTCTGATGATGAATCAGATGACACACCACCTGCATTGAAGTATTATTACGGCAGAAATGGGAGGCAGAAGAGATGAAGAAAGGGAAGGATCAGATATGGAGCCTAAGTTAGTACTCAGAATTTGAGTACTTCACTTCCTCATCATTCCTTCTCTCCCTCTCTTACGTAGAGTTTGAATGCCCTCTGATCTCCCATTTCAATTGAAATGCCTCAAATTTCCAGTAAGGCTCTGCTTCGCTATGACAATTAATAAGTCTCAGGGACACACCCTACAAAAGGTTGCCATTGATTTGAGGCAACATTGCTTTTCTCCTGGACAAAACTATACGTTGCATTATCAAAAGTAAGCTCAGTGCACAGCTTAGTCATATTATAACCGGACTGCTGAACTGACAACGTGGTATACAAAGAGATCCTTAACAGATAGTTATTGGTATATTTTCCCTCAGTTTAAAAAGGTTTTCTTTTCTTCTTAATAAAAATTTAAAAGCAGTACTTCGTCTCTACAAAGCTTTAGCTATATACAGTATATTAGCTATATACAGTATATATATATATATATATATATATATATATATACTGCTCAAAAGAATTAAAGGAACACTTTTTAATCAGAGTATAGCATAAAGTCAATGAAACTTATGGGATATTAATCTGGTCAGTTAAGTAGCAGAGGGGGTTGTTAATCAGTTTCAGCTGCTGTGGTGTTATTTTACGTCAGTTTAAAAAGGTTTTCTTTTCTTCTTAATAAAAATTTAAAAGCAGTACTTCGTCTCTGCGAAGCGTGGGGATTTTGCTATATACAGTATATATATATGTAGATAAGTATATATAAGTATATATTTTTTCCAGCATAGAGGACGGTGCGAGATGAAGGAAATCAGGCAGGTTCTGTTTGACAAAGTTTCTAATTTAAAGATAGTGAAAGAAATGTGTTGCTGGAAAGTTAAATTTGTAATGTAATTGTTCATAGGATGCAAAGAAGTTGTCTATATAAAGATCTCTAAGCAATTTAATCCCAAATTAAAGATATTAAAAACTGCATATGTTTGTGAGGGTTGAAAAAAATGGTTTCCATGCAGAGGTTAAGATTCTTTAAGAATTTATATAAGAATATAAGGATTTATAATAGTCTCTAATTGTGTGCATTATATTTTTATGGTCAATGATTTTATCTCTGTTCGTGTTGGTGATTGCTGGGATTGCACTGCGAACTTCTTGCTTGTGGATTTGTTGAGCTAAGAGCTTATTAGCTTTCTCTGTGTGTTCATAGTAATGATGTCTTGATTTAAAAATGAGTTGTTCGGTTTCTTTGGTTGTTAAGAGGTTGAGCTTTGAATGCAGAGCCTGCCTTTTCCTATGAAGAGCCTCACTTGGACACCTGGCATGTTCTTCATCTATTCTAGTAATTTCACTGGTTAGCTCTGATACCTTATTAGTTTGTAATTTATTTCTGTGGGAAAGATATGAAATAATCTGTCCTCTTAAAAGGCCTTTAGAGTTTCTCAGAGTATTCCTGCAGAGACCTCTGAGGATGTATTTGTCTCTAGGAAGAAACTGATTTGTTTGGATATAAATTCTGTACAGTTCTCATCTGCTAATAGAAGTGGGTTAAGACGCCATATGCGAAATGAGTGTGTGGGGCATAATGATTTTAGCTCCAAGATCAGAGGGGCATGGTCGGAAATAACAATAGCGTCATACTTGCAAGATTTAATCGTAGGCAAGAAATTATTATCTATAAAGAAATAATCAATTCTTTAGTAGCAATGATGCACTGGTGAGTAGAAGGAATATGTTCTTGAGTTTGGGTTTAGAAACCTCCAGGGGTCTGATAAGATGTGGTCAGTTAAAAACTGTGTAATTGTCTTTGCAGTGTTAGATGTCATCCCCCCTGTGACAGGAGTCCTATCTAAAAGTGGATTGAAAACACAATTAAAATCCCCAGCCATTATAATTTTATGAGTGTTCACATTGGGAATGGATGCAAATACTTTTTGCATGAATTCCCTATCATCGACATTGAGTGCATAAACATTTATCAAAATCATTTTACAGTTAAATAAATTGTCCATGACAATCACATATCTCCCTTCAGGATCCAATACTACATCTGTTACCACAAATGAGACTGTTCTATGTATGAGAATTCCCACACCTCTAGTTTTCTTTGTAAAGCTGGAATGGGACATTTGGCCAGTCCAGTCTTTTTGCAGCCGGAACTGATCCTTGCTTAGTAAGTGGGTCTCTAGTAAAAATACTATTTTAGCATTTAAACCTGTTAGATGAGAGAATACTTTCTTTTTCTTTAATTCGTGATTCAGACCTTTAACATCCAGTGCACAAAGTTAACTGTCCCATCATGGAGACATTGATTCTGAATTTTTGGTGTCATTTTGTAATCTTAATTGAAATTGAGACAGCTTTAACCTTAATTTCCAATTTTCCCACAAGTTATTGCAATGCAGCCTATTGTTACATTGGTAGTTATCATTATAAGGATTAAAATAATAGATTAGATATAGCTTGCTGTCTTTCTCTTCCCCCCTTATCCCCCCACCCCCATTTTGCCTCCCCATGTGAGGCTGGACGCCACTTCACAAAGTCCCAGTCCTCTGACATACCAAGAGACAGAGCATGTCCAAAACAAAACAAGCCCCCCAGCAGCGGCATTTGTGGATTAAAAAGTAGAGATACAGTATTTATTGCCTATAAAGTCTAAATACTATAAGCATAGAATATAATCATCTAAATACTATAAGCATAAAATATAATCATCAACAGTCTTGAAATATTAAGAAAGTAAACCCAGGGAATGGTGTTAAAATGTGGACCTGGATAAGCATAGTAAACCCTAATGCAATAATAACAATAACAATAAATCAAGGGTATGATGTTAAACAGTCTCCTTTAGAATAGTTAAAATAAACCTGCTTTAATTTCATCCACACATATGCCTACAATTATAATTAAAACATAAACAAAAATTTTCTGAGAAGAGAAAAGAATGTATAATTATGGTACCCGATATCATTGCAAGCGGATCAAACAGTAGGTAACATCTTCTTGCTATACCATGTCAGGATGAGACTCACTTTCGTATTTCAAAAAAGCATCAGGATCAGCTTTCTTTATTCCTTTTCTGCTTCATCCGTGGAGGAGAAGATGTGATATTTGTCTTTAATTTCCACTTTTAGTTTAGCAGGATATAAGAGGCCGTATCTGATATCAGCTTTCCGTAACCATTGTTTAATGTTGTAAAAAGCTGCACGTTTAGGTGCTGTTGAGGGTGAGAAATCAGGGAAAATATGAATGTGGTTATTTTCAAATATAATCTCTTGTTTGTGTCGGAGAAATGCCATTACATTAAGCTCAAATTGTAATCTCTCGAAGCAGAAAATGAAAGACCTAGGTTTAAAGGTATTTGATCCACGTATGCGATAAGCTGCCGCTATCTCAGTATCCGATTCAGATACAAATTTCACTGGGTTTGGACTTTCACGATTCTCAGGTAGACCTTCGATTCTAATATTATTCCTTCTGCTTCCATCTTCCAGAGCTGCAAGTCTGTCTCCGAGTTTTTTGCATTTTGCATTTTGAATTTGCAGCTGTAGCTTTTCCATCTACATTAGATGCCAAATGTTCCGATGTTTCAATTTCGAGCCGTGAATGTCTTCTTAACGTCTTCCAGCTGATCGGCAAGTTCTCTCAGTTTAGGCACATTTTCCTGAATATGTTCCTCAATATTTCTCAGCATATCTTTAAAGACTGCATCAAAACGATTATATATATGTTTTTCCAAGTCTTTATATTCCTGCCTCATCTATTGCAGCTCTAGCCACAGCTTCTTGTTTATCTTGAGCAAGCCATTTACAGTATTTCTTTCTTCATATTTTTCTGAATATCTTTCTTGAGCTCACTCACGGCCGTGGCCATAGCCAATGTTGCGATCATTTCCTTCAGTTCGGACAAATCATTTCGGATTTTGTGTTCCATGGATGAAGTGGTAATCCCAGCTACAGCCGATGCTTCCGGCTCGTGAGGATTAGATGAATGCGCGGACTGCAAGGCCATCTCTAGTTTCAAGTGATCTTCTGGAATCAGCGAGCTATCATGACCTACATCACTTGCACCTTCACTCCCATTTTTGCTCTCGACTGGAGATGTTGCAGTAGAGTGGGATCCTGGGAAGTCTGTGCTTTCGCTTGCCTGTTCCAGGTCAGTCTCTGAAAGGCTGTACCTTGTGCTTGATGTCTGTTTAGACTTTGGTGTAGTTTTAAGTTTCTTTTCCATTTCTTTCTAACCACCTTTCTTGTTACTCATATTTATATACTGTAGTAGAAACTCCTCGGGTTTAGTAAATATAGGATACCTCGGGATAATCTATACTAATAAAAGGCAAAGCCCTCACTGACTCACTCACTCACTGACTGACTCACTCACTCATCACTAATTCTCCAACTTCCTGTGTAGGTAGAAGGCTGAAATTTGGCAGGCTCGTTCCTTACAGCTTACTTACAAAAGTAGGGCAGGTTTCATTTCGAAATTCTACGCATAATGGTCATAACTGGAACCTATTTTTCTCCATATACTGTAATGGACTTTAGCTCGATGGCCGTGGGGGGGGCGGAGCTGCGTGTCACATCATCACGCCTCCCATGTAATCACGTGAACTGACTGTGACCGCAGTACGTAGAAAAGAAGGAAGAGCTCCCAAAGAGTGCTGAAGAAAAACACATACAAGCTTATTCATAAGTGCAGCTACTGCAGAAACAAAGTTAAGTAAGTTAAGTAAGTTTAAATTAAGTTTATGGACATGCTCCCGCTGCCGTTTGTCATGCCTTCGTCGAATACTTTATTCGCGAGATACAAGTTTAATGAGAAGACACGAGGTATAAACGAGACTTTGGATCACTTTGTAACGGAGTTAAAATTTCTGTAGCGAGAAACTTTAAGTGCCGGGTCTTAGCTAACATTAAATAAAGCTGTGGACATCGCAACATCACACAAGAGAGCAGCTCACGTGAACTGATTGAACGCAGTACGAGTGATCACTTCCATGCATCAAACCTGTTCAAAAAACGCATTACACAATTGACAAGGTAGGAAAAGAATATGGTTCCGAGCTGAGCTCCACAACTAACGCGGTCTTGCGGAAGCAACTTTGTCATGCTGCCACCAAATACTCACAGAAAAATCCACAAGTTAATACACACGCTGTCTCTAGAGTTTCTCCACACTCAATGTATTCCTCGCATCCCCGTTATACCCTCTGATCTCCCATTTCAATTCAGATGCCTCCAATTTCCAGTAAGGCTCTGCTGCGTGATGACAAGTAATAAGTCTCAGGGATAGACCCTACAAAAGGTTGCCATTAATTTCAGGCAAGATTGCTTTTCTCCAGGACAACTATACGTTGCATTATCAAAAGTGAGCTCGCGCAGCTTCGTCATATTACAACCAGAGTGCTGAGCTGACAACGTGCTATACAAAGAGAACTATAACAATCGTAATAAACGAACAATAAAACAGCGGAAAACCTGTGGATAAAATAAAAAGGCAGCTTCCTTGGTGAAGCAAGGAAAAAGGATGGCCTTATATGTCGTTCGTTTATAAAACAGCGGAGAAGTTGTGTAAAGGCTGCTTCACAAAAAACCAGAGGAGCGCCTTATATGGGCAGGCAGTCAGCTAAAGAAAGGAATCAATAAATATCTATAATCGTAATAAACAAACAAAAAATAGTGTTGAAGCCGCGGATTCAATAAAGGAGATGGGTACCTGAACAGTAAAGTAAGTCTCAAATAGCTACACAATAACTAGAACAATCGTAATATACGAACAATAAAACAGTACAGAACCACAAAGTAAGGAGAAACGACGTCCTTATATGGCGTTCATTTATAAAGCAGCGGAGAAGCTGTGTGAAGGCGGCTACACAAAAAAACAGCAGAGCGCCACACTCTGAATGTATTCCTCGCATCACCATTATACCCTCTGATCTCCCATTTCAATTCAAATGCCTCAAATTTCCAGTAAGGCTCTGCTTCGCGATGACAATTAATAAGTCTCAGGGACAGACCCTACAAAAGATTGCCATTGATTTGAGGCAACATTGCTTTTCTCCTGGACAAAACTATACGTTGCATTATCAAAAGTAAGCTCAGTGCACAGCTTGGTCATATTACAACCGGACTGCTGAACTGACAACGTGGTATACAAAGAGATCCTTAACAGATAGTTATTGGTATATTTTCCCTCAGTTTAAAAAGGTTTTCTTTTCTTCTTAATAAAAATTTAAAAGCAGTACTTCGTCTCTGCAAAGCACGGGGATTTTGCTATATACAGTATATATATATATATATATGTATATATATATATATATATATATATATATATATATATATATATACTGCTCAAAAGAATTAAAGGAACACTTTTTAATCAGAGTATAGCATAAAGTCAATGAAACTTATGGGATATTAATCTGGTCAGTTAAGTAGCAGAGGGGGTTGCTAATCAGTTTCAGCTGCTGTGGTGTTAATGAAATTAACAACAGATGCACTAGAGGGGCAACAATGAGATGACCCCCAAAACAGGAATGGTTTAACAGGTGGAGGCCACTGACATTTTATCCTCCTCATCTTTTCTGACTGTTTCTTCACTAGTTTTGCATTTGGCTACAGTCAGTGTCACTACTGGTAGCACGAGGCGATACCTGGACCCTACAGAGGTTGCACAGGTAGTCCAACTTCTCCAGGATGGCTTACAATACGTGTCATTGCCAGAAGGTTTGCTGTGTCTCCCTGCACAGTCTCAAGGGCATGGAGGAGATTCTAGGAGACAAGCAGTTACTCTAGGAGAGCTGGAGAGGGCCATAGAAGGTCCATAACCCATCAGCAGGACCAGTATCTGCTCCTTTGGGCAAGGAGGAACAGGATGAGCAGTGCCAGAGCCCTACAAAATGACCTCCAGCAGGCCACTGGTGTGAATGTCTCTGACCAAACAATCAGAAACAGACTTCATGAGGGTTGCCTGAGGGCCCAAATGTCTACTGCGCCCTGTGCTCACTGCACAGCACCGGGGAGCTCAATTGGCATTTGCCATAGAATACCAGAATTGGCAGGTCCACCACTGGCGTCCTGTGCTTTTCACAGATGAGAGCAGGTTCACCATGAGTATATGTGAAAGACGTGAAAGGGTCAGGAGAAACCGTGGAGAATATTATGCTGCCTGTAACATCGTTTAGCATGACTGGTTTGGTGGTGGGTCAGTGATGATCTTGGAGGCATATCCATGGAGCGACTCACAGACCTCTACAGGCTAGACAACGGCATCTTGACTGCCATTAGGTAACAGGATGAAATCCTTGGACCCATTGTCAGACCCTACGCTGGCGCAGTAGGTCCTGGTTTCCTCCTAATGCACGACAATGCCCGGCCTCATGTGGCAAGAGTATGCAGGCAGTACATGGAGGATGAAGGAACTGAAACAATTGAATGGCCTTCACGATCCCCTGACTTAAACCCAATAGAACATCTGTGGGATATTATGTTTCGGTCCATTAGGCCCCGCCAGGTTGCTCCTCAAACTGTACAACAGCTCAGGGATGCCCTCATACAGATCTGGGAGGAAATGCCACAAGACACCATCCGTCGTCTCATTAGGAGCATGCCCCGACGTTGTCAAGCATGCATGCAAGCTCGTGGGGGCCACACAAGATACTGAAAAGTATTTTGAGTAGCAGAAATTAAGTTTTTGAAAAAATGGACTAGCCTGCTACATCTTCATTTCACTCTGATTTTAGGGTGTCTACACAATTGAGCCCTCTGTAGGCAGAAAACTTTTATTTCCATTAAAAGACTTGGCATCCTTTTGTTCCTAAGACATTGCCCTGTCGTTATTTGTATAGATATCCAACTTCATATTGAGATCTGATGTATCTAATGTGTTTCTTTAAAGTGTTCCTTTAATTTTTGTGAGCAGTGATATATATATATATATATATATATATATATATATATATATATGTAGATATGTATGTATATATATACTGTCACAAAAACGAGACATAGACAGATAAAGGTTTGGGGCAGCCACCCGTGTAATATGGTATCCTGGCTGCAAAAGACGTTTTTTATCAAAATAACCAGCACTGAAGTGCATACAACAGAGTCCAAAACTAGACTGAGGAAAAAGGGAAAAGGGGCAGGTTTTTAAAGGGGAAGACAGGAAGTGAGGTCATAAGGATCAAGCACATGATCTTCAACCATTGGATCACAGCCGGACGGACATCAGAGGGGCTGGAGCTGGTGTGGTCGACCTCCATTGGCTCGGTCCCGGAAGTGATGTCAGGAGAGCCAGGTGGAATCCCCCGGAAATGGTCTACAGGAAAGGGAGAAAAAGAGTCAGTGTACTCTGCCACATCCCGACATGCCTCCGAACTGCCTTCACTCAAGCCCTTTAGCTGCCCCCCATGCGCACATGTGTGACAAGATATATATATATATATGTAGATATGTATATATATGTGTATATATATATATGTGGATATGTATATATATATATACTGTATACTGCTGAAAAGAATTAAAGGAACACTTTTTAATCAGAGTATAAGCAACTTTGTCATGCTGCCACCAAATACTCACAGAAAAATCCACAAGTTAATACACACGCTGTCTCTAGAGTTTCTCCACACTCAATGTATTCCTCGCATCCCCGTTATACCCTCTGATCTCCCATTTCAATTCAGATGCCTCCAATTTCCAGTAAGGCTCTGCTGCGTGATGACAAGTAATAAGTCTCAGGGATAGACCCTACAAAAGGTTGCCATTAATTTCAGGCAAGATTGCTTTTCTCCAGGACAACTATACGTTGCATTCTCAAAGTGAGCTCGCGCAGCTTCATATTACAACCAGAGTGCTGAGCTGACAACGTGCTATACAAAGAGAACTATAACAATCGTAATAAACGAACAATAAAACAGCGGAAAACCTGTGGATAAAATAAAAAGGCAGCTTCCTTGGTGAAGCAAGGAAAAAGGATGGCCTTATATGTCGTTCGTTTATAAAACAGCGGAGAAGTTGTGTAAAGGCTGCTTCACAAAAAACCAGAGGAGCGCCTTATATGGGCAGGCAGTCAGCTAAAGAAAGGAATCAATAAATATCTATAATCGTAATAAACAAACAAAAAATAGTGTTGAAGCCGCGGATTCAATAAAGGAGATGGGTACCTGAACAGTAAAGTAAGTCTCAAATAGCTACACAATAACTAGAACAATCGTAATATACGAACAATAAAACAGTACAGAACCACAAAGTAAGGAGAAAGCGACGTCCTTATATGGCGTTCATTTATAAAGCAGCGGAGAAGCTGTGTGAAGGCGCTACACAAAAACAGCAGCGCCACACTCTGAATGTATTCCTCGCATCACCATTATACCCTCTGATCTCCCATTTCAATTCAAATGCCTCAAATTTCCAGTAAGGCTCTGCTTCGTGATGACAATTAATAAGTCTCAGGGACAGACCCTACAAAAGGTTGCCATTGATTTGAGGCAACATTGCTTTTCTCCTGGACAAAACTATACGTTGCATTATCAAAAGTAAGCTCAGTGCACAGCTTGGTCATATTACAACCGGACTGCTGAACTGACAACGTGGTATACAAAGAGATCCTTAACAGATAGTTATTGGTATATTTTCCCTCAGTTTAAAAAGGTTTTCTTTTCTTCTTAATAAAAATTTAAAAGCAGTACTTCGTCGCTGCGAAGCACGGGATTTAGCTATATACAGTATATATATATATATATATATATATATATATATATATATATATATATATATATATATATATATATATATATATATATATACTGCTCAAAAGAATTAAAGGAACACTTTTAATCAGAGTATAGCATAAAGTCAATGAAACTTATGGGATATTAATCTGGTCAGTTAAGTAGCAGAGGGCGTTGTTAATCAGTTTCAGCTGCTGTGGTGTTAATGAAATTAACACCAGATGCACTAGAGGGGCAACAATGAGATGACCCCCAAAACAGGAATGGTTTAACAGGTGGAGGCCACTGACATTTTATCCTCCTCATCTTTTCTGACTGTTTCTTCACTAGTTTTGCATTTGGCTACAGTCAGTGTCACTACTGGTAGCACGAGGCGATACCTGGACCCTACAGAGGTTGCACAGGTAGTCCAACTTCTCCAGGATGGCACATCAATACGTGTCATTGCCAGAAGGTTTGCTGTGTCTCCTGCACAGTCTCAAGGGCATGGAGGAGATTCTAGGAGACAAGCAGTTACTCTAGGAGAGCTGGAGAGGGCCATAGAAGGTCCATAACCCATCAGCAGGACCAGTATCTGCTCCTTTGGGCAAGGAGGAACAGGATGAGCACTGCCAGAGCCCTACAAAATGACCTCCAGCAGGCCACTGGTGTGAATGTCTCTGACCAAACAATCAGAAACAGACTTCATGAGGGTTGCCTGAGGGCCCAAATGTCTACTGCGCCTGTGCTCACTGCACAGCACCGGGAGCTCAATTGGCATTTGCCATAGAATACCAGAATTGGCAGGTCCACCACTGGCGTCCTGTGCTTTTCACAGATGAGAGCAGGTTCACCCTGAGTATATGTGAAAGGCGTGAAAGGGTCAGGAGAAACCGTGGAGAATATTATGCTGCCTGTAACATCGTTTAGCATGACTGGTTTGGTGGTGGGTCAGTGATGATCTTGGAGGCATATCCATGGAGCGACTCACAGACCTCTACAGGCTAGACAACGGCATCTTGACTGCCATTAGGTATCAGGATGAAATCCTTGGACCCATTGTCAGACCCTACGCTGGTGCAGTAGGTCCTGGTTTCCTCTAATGCACGACAATGCCCGCCTCATGTGGCAAGAGTATGCAGGCAGTACCTGGAGGATGAAGGAACTGAAACAATTGAATGGCCTTCACGATCCCCTGACTTAAACCCAATAGAACATCTGTGGGACATTATGTTTCGGTCCATTAGGCCCGCCAGGTTGCTCCTCAGACTGTACAACAGCTCAGGGATGCCCTCATACAGATCTGGGAGGAAATGCCACAAGACACCATCCGTCGTCTCATTAGGAGCATGCCCGCGTTGTCAAGCATGCATGCAAGCTCGTGGGGGCCACACAAGATACTGAAAAGTATTTTGAGTAGCAGAAATTAAGTTTTTGAAAAATGGACTAGCCTGCCACATCTTCATTTCACTCTGATTTTAGGGTGTCTACACAATTGAGCCCTCTGTAGGCAGAAAACTTTTATTTCCATTAAAAGACTTGGCATCCTTTTGTTCCTAAGACATTGCCCTGTCGTTATTTGTATAGATATCCAACTTCATATTGAGATCTGATGTATCTAATGTGTTTCTTTAAAGTGTTCCTTTAATTTTTGTGAGCAGTGATATATATATATATATATATATATATATATATATATATATATGTAGATATGTATGTATATATATACTGTCACAAAAACGAGACATAGACAGATAAAGGTTTGGGGCAGCCACCCGTGTAATATGGTATCCTGGCTGCAAAAGACGTTTTTATCAAAATAACCAGCACTGAAGTGCATACAACAGAGTCCAAAACTAGACTGAGGAAAAAGGGAAAAGGGGCAGGTTTTTAAAGGGGAAGACAGGAAGTGAGGTCATAAGGATCAAGCACATGATCTTCAACCATTGGATCACAGCCGGACGTGACATCAGAGGGGCTGGAGCTGGTGTGGTCGACCTCCATTGGCTCGGTCCCGGAAGTGATGTCAGGAGAGCCAGGTGGAATCCCCCGGAAATGGTCTACAGGAAAGGGAGAAAAGAGTCAGTGTACTCTGCCACATCCCGACATGCCTCCGAACTGCCTTCACTCAAGCCCTTTAGCTGCCCCCATGCGCACATGTGTGACAAGATATATATATATATATGTAGATATGTATATATATGTGTATATATATATATGTGGATATGTATATATATATATACTGTATACTGCTGAAAAGAATTAAAGGAACACTTTTTAATCAGAGTATAGCATAAAGTCAATGAAACTTATGGGATATTAATCTGGTCAGTTAAGTAGCAGAGGGGGTTGTTAATCAGTTTCAGCTGCTGTGGTGTTAATGAAATTAACAACAGATGCACTAGAGGGGCAACAATGAGATGACCCCCAAAACAGGAATGGTTTAACAGGTGGAGGCCACTGACATTTTTCCCTCCTCATCTTTTCTGACTGTTTCTTCACTAGTTTTGCATTTGGCTACAGTCAGTGTCACTACTGGTAGCATGAGGCTTATACCTGGACCCTACAGAGGTTGCACAGGTAGTCCAACTTCTCCAGGATGGCACATCAATACGTGTCATTGCCAGAAGGTTTGCTGTGTCTCCCTGCACAGTCTCAAGGGCATGGAGGAGATTCTAGGAGACAAGCAGTTACTCTAGGAGAGCTGGAGAGGGCCATAGAAGGTCCATAACCCATCAGCAGGACCAGTATCTGCTCCTTTGGGCAAGGAGGAACAGGATGAGCACTGTCAGAGCCATACAAAATGACCTCTAACAGGCCACTGGTGTGAATGTCTCTGACCAAACAACCAGAAAGACTTCATGAGGGTGACCCAAGGGCCCCATGTCCTCTAATGGGCCCTGAGCTCACTGCCCAGCAGCATGCAGCTCGATTGGCATTCGCCATAGAATACCAGAATTGGCAGATGCACCACTGGTGCCCTGTGCTTTACAGATGAGAGCAGGTTCACCCTGAGCACGTGACAGAAGTGAAAGGGTCTGGAGAAGCCATGGAGAACATTATGCTGCCTGTAACATCATTCAGCATGAGCAGTTTGGTGGTGGGTTAATGATTGTCTGGGGAGGCATATCCATGGAGGGTCACACAGACCGCTACAGGCTTGACAAAGGCACCTTGGCTGCCATTAGGTATCAGGATGAAATCCTTGGATCCATTGTCAGACCCTATGCTGGTACAGTGGCTCCTGGTGCACCGACAATTCCTGGCCTCATGTGGTGAGAGTATGCAGGCAGTTCCTGGAGGATGAAGGAATTGATACCATTGACTGGCCACCACACTTTCCTGACCTAAATCCAATAGAACACCTCTGGGACATTATGTTTTGGTCCATCCAATGCCACCAGCTTGCACCTCAGACTGTCCAGGAGCTCAGTGATGCCCTGGTCCAGATCTGGGAGGAGATCCCCCACAACACCATCTGTCATCTCATTAGAGGCATGCACCGATGTTGTCAGGCATGTATACAAGAACACAGGGGCCATACAAAGTGCTGCGTACAATTTTGAGTTGCTGCAATTAAATTTTGGCAAAATGGACTAGCCTGCCACATAATTTTTTCACTCTGATTTTTGGGCGTCTTTAAATTCAGGGCTCTGTAGGTTGATCATTTTCATTTCCATCAAACGATGTGGCATCCTTTCGTTCCTAACACATTACCCAGTCTATATCAGTATAGATATCCAGGAGGATTTCTTTTTCCCATTGAGATCTGATGTGTTTTCAAAGTGTTCCTTTAATTTTTTGAGCAGTTTATATATATATATATATATATATACTAGTAAAATACCAGCCAGCCAGGGAAGAAGTAGTGTGTTAAAGAAGCAATGAAAAGAAAAGGAAACATTTTGAAAATAACGTAACCTGATTGTCAATGTGATTGTTTTGTCACTGTTGTGAGTGATGAGTGTTGTTGTCATATATATATATATACACACACATATATACACACATATACATACATACACACACATATATACACACAAATACATATATATATATACATACATACACACACACATATATAAACATATATATACATATACATACATATCTACATATATACACACACAGCTATTTCGTATCAGTGCAATACGCTGCTTGTTAAAACGGTTGACTCCCGCTCTTACGTGTAATAACAAATCAAATCATTCAGTTGTCTTTGCTCATATGTCATTTTAGAGCTGGACGCCTGGCATCTTTTTGGCCACAAGTTCGTTTCTGTTTGGTGTGAAGTTCTGTGTTGTGGAGATTCTCAGGATGGATTGCAGGTGCTCATCAGTGAGGCGACTCCTGTGTGCTGTTTTGTTAGTCTTTATCACTGAGAAGTGCTTCTCACACAGATATGTGCTACCAAACATGCAGAAGGTTCGAGCATGTAGACGGACTTTTTGTTCTTCAAAGTCACCAAAGCGCCGTGCAAACTCAGTGCGCAATAACTCTAGCTTCGCAATAACTTGCAGCATCATAAGGTAGACTTGATTAACGCGGTAAGTGTTCGGCAAGGCAGCTGAAGCGCTGCATTATGGGATCTGTAGTTTATTGTGTTACCAGCGCTATACCATATAACAATAATATAGTATATAAAATCTCGCTGGCTGGATATAATTACACGCTGGGCGGATGTGGCCCACTGCCCTTGAGTTTGACACATATGGACTAAATAGAACTTAAAAAAGATATATTTTTTCAAATGTGATTAACGCAATTCAGATAGAGTTGACGCAAAGACTACAGCCTGCATGCCTCAATGAGTCATCCTCCCCTCGGTCTTACTTTTTACCGTTCATCTAATGAATACACTGAGTATGGCTTTACCAAAACAATCATTGATGGCGAATAAAGTATCCATTATTCGAGTATGTAGATCGGTATATATATATACACTAGCAAAATACCCGCGCTTCGCAGCGGAGAAGTAGTGTGTTAAAGAAGCAATGAAAAAGAAAAGGAAACATTTTGAAAATAACGTAACATGATTGTCAATGTAATTGTTTTGTCACTGTTGTGAGTGATGAGTGTTGTCATATATATATATATATTTACACACACACACATAAACATATATATATATACATATCTATACATATACACATATATATACATATATATATATCTACATATATACACATACATATACACACTGTAACAGAATAAGATGCTTCTCGCACCTTGCACCCTCAGACACCACGTCAGACACTAGGTAAAGTCCAATAATGATATTTATTATATCAATAATGTGCACAAAGCACCCTCTACTCCCAAATATTCCAATAAACAATGAATAATAACAAATCCTCCACTCCCAGGCGCTTAGCCACCCTGCCTCCCAACTCAGCTCATCGTCTGGGAGCCCCCAGTCCTTTTATATTCCCTGACCGGAGGTGTTCCTTCCCAACAGTCCACAAGTCCTTATTCCTTCGGGTCAGGGTAAATAATGTTTCTCACCCGGAAGCCGTATGGCGAACTTCCGGTCATAGGCATGAAGAATTCTTGGTCCTCCTGCAGCTCCCTCTCGTGGCCCCATGGCATCCAGCAGGGCGGTGCACAAAAACTACATGGTCCATAATGCCCTGCTGGTCTTCTGGGGACCTCCATGCTGCAAGGAGGGCTCCACCTGGCGGCTTACACATGGCCGGCCATATCTTACAGTACTCCCCAGCGGCGAATTATAAAGATTGGGCGGCCTGCCCCGAGAGGAAGTCTTCCTCAAGAGGGCGCGTCATCCGGGATCTGACTGCGTTGCCCCTGTCCTCGAGCAAACCTACGGTGTACCTCCTGTCTCCCGGGGACATTGGCACTCGTGACCCGATCGCTGGCAATTGTAGCACCGGCGAGTATACCTGAAACATCTCGGGAACTCGGTCAGCTCCACCCTTTCCCCGCCAAGGAGGGTTTTCTGGCGCCTCGCTGCTCTCCGCCTTTTCCCACCTTGTCAGGAGACCCCTTCTTTATTCTAAGGATCTCCAGTTTACTCTGGGGCTTGTCCACAGTTTGGGTCTCTCTATAATGAAAGAGCCCTTTTACTGTCTGCGCCCTTTGATTTATAAACATGGGTGGGGTCTTTAGGATCGAATCGCTCCAAGAGACAGCACCAACCAGCTGCTCTGGCTCGATCAGTCCTTCCCCGGCCGCTCCGTACATTACATTATATACACACATTACCTGTCTGTACCGCCAAATCTATAACACGGGAGGCTCTCGGTCCAATCGCCGCAGGTACTCCGTATATCCAACGATCTTCTTAATCGCCTCTAAAGTCTGCAAAATACTCCGCGGGCTCGATTAATTTTGAGTTCCCGCGTCAAAATAATTAGTTAATTCGGCGGGGTTTGGCTTACTTCCTGGTTTGCCAAACCGTCCGGCGGAATAATGAACTCGCCGCTGTCGGCGCGTGTTCTGGCGGGTTCCGCGGGTTTCTGGGAATTGGAGTTCTCTACAGGCGAGGACCGGGCCGCCATCTTTGGTCGACTGCGACCTGCCTTTATTAATTTGTCGGCAGATCGACCAGCCATTTCCCGCCCTCCTTACCTTCTTTTGGTTGAGCAGTGCCGCTCACCACCCCTTTCTCCCGGAAAAATCAAGTCAAGTCATAAACAGCTGGACACGGAGCGTCCACCTTTCTGGAATCCTTCGTGGTACTTCCCGTTCCCTCGCGGCACCCGTAATCAGGAAGTCCTTTTCGTTGTCCGTCTGCCCGTAAAAGCGCCACACTATCTTGGAGATTCTCCTGCATCCCGCAGAACCTCCGGATGATCTTTTCGAGGTATGTGCATGGTACGAAATGAAATTTTAAATAAATTATCTACGTTTGCAGCACATACCTCGTTGTAGGTTTCTTCGTCCGAGTCCTCTCCCGATCCGTGTAGTCCCTGTCGCTCATCAGTGTCGGCCATGACGAACATGGAACTTCGCTGGTGTTGTTGCCCTGTTTTGTCTTCTTTTTCCCATTATAGACTTGATGAGGTTTCTGGCGATTTTCCTGTGTGTGTTGTGGCGCTGTCTTCCCGGGTATTCTGTCCACAGTAAAATTTTTTAAATACAGGTCCTCTGCCAAACTGACGGCCAGAGAATCCTGCCGATATAACTGTAACAGAATAAGATGCTTCTCGCACCCTTGCACCCTCAGACACCACGTCAGACACTAGGTAAAAGTCCAATAATGATATTTATTATATCAATAATGTGCACAAAGCACCCTCTACTCCCAAATATTCCAATAAACAATGAATAATAACAAATCCTCCACTCCCAGGCGCTTAGCCACCCTGCCTCCCAACTCAGCTCATCGTCTGGGAGCCCCCTCCTTTTATATTCCCTGACCCGGAGGTGTTCCTTCCCAACAGTCCACAAGTCCTTATTCCTTCCGGGTCAGGGTAAATAATGTTTCTCACCCCGGAAGCCCGTCGCTCTTCCTATGCGAACTTCGGGTCATAGGCATGAAGAATTCTTGGTCCTCCTGCAGCTCCCTCTCGTGGCCCCATGGCATCCAGCAGGGCGGTGCACAAAAACTACATGGTCCATAATGCCCTGCTGGTCTTCTGGGGACCTCCATGCTGCAAGGAGGGCTCCACCTGGCGGCTTGGGGTATTGGCTACATGGCAGCCATATCTTACAACACACACATATATACATACACACATACATACATACACACACAAATACATATATATATACATACATACACACACACATATATAAACATATATATACATATACATACATATCTACATATATACACACACAGCTATTTGTCAGTGCAATACACTGCTTGTTAAAACGGATAACTCCGCTCTTACGTGCAAGTCTGCGTGGATATTATGAACTATCGTATTTGTTCAAGTTCTATTTAAATTTTAAATAGAAGGAAATTTTTATTTAGTCGACAGAAATATCTTTGGTAGGAATGGTAAAACAGACAGGAATATTATTTGTGAATAAATCAACTCAAACCTTAAACAACTTATAATATTTTGCTCTCCATAAAAATTTATCCTGTCTAAATTATACAAGTTAGAAATAAAGTAAACGTTAAAAGAACAAACATTCAAATTTCTTTACTCTTATGTAATTTTATATAAAAATAAACTTAGATTTTAAATATCCCAAAAGATTTTGCTCTCCATAAAAATATATCCTGTCAAAATTATACAAATTCAAATATGAACATGCTGCATAACAAAACCTAGAAATATAAATAAAATGTGTTCCTTTCAGCAATAACAAATCAAATCATTCAGTTGTCTTTGCTCATATGTCATTTTAGAGCTGGACGCCTGGCATCTTTTTGGCCACAGGTTCGTTTCTGTTTGGTGTGAGGTTCTGTGTTGTGGAGATTCTCAGGATGGATTGCAGGTGCTCATCAGTGAGGCGACTCCTGTGTGCTGTTTTGTTAGTCTTTATCACTGAGAAGAGCTTCTCACACAGATATGTGCTACCAAACATGCACAAGGTTCGAGCCGCATGTAGACGGACTTTTTGTTCTTCAAAGTCACCAAAGCGCCGTGCAAACTCAGTGCGCTCAGTTTATCAGCAAAGTGCGTATTTGGGAACACCGTAGTGACGACTTGGTTTAACATTACTTGGCAACAGGGAAAGTGGGGCAAGGTGCACTGGTGCATTTGTGTCTCCCATAAAAGCAGCTTCACTTGAAATCACTTTGTGATTGTGCACGGGTTAAAGCGTCCGCTGAAGTGTCAGATTCTTATTTAATTATGCTGCTTTCTGTATCTTCTGCATTGCATTCAGGTTAACCTGATGTTTTGTCTCATAGTGCCGTCTTAGATTAAATTCTGTAATTACAGCCACATTAGCTCCACAAATGAGACACACGGGTTCAGTAAACATATACTCAGCCTCCCATCGGTTTTAAAGGCTCTATTTTCAGAATCAACTTTTCTCTTCAGCATCGTGTGAGCTAGCTTCGCAATAACTTGATTAACTTCGGTAAGTGTTCAGCAAGGCAGCTGAAGCGCTGCATTATGGGATCTGTAGTTTATTGTGTTACCAGCGCTTCATATACCGGGCTTTAATAACAATAATACAGTATATAAAATGATCTCGGGGCGGATATAATTACGCGGGCGGATGTGGCCCGCCCTTGAGTTTGACACATATGGACTAAATAGAACTTGAAAAGATATATTTTTCAAATGTGATCGCAAATTCAGATAGAGTTGACGCACTACAGCCTGCATGCCTCAATAAGTCATCCTCCCTCGCTCTTACTTTTTACCGTTCATCTAATGAATACACTGAGTATGGCTTTACCAAAACAATCATTGATGGCGAATAAAGTATCCATTATTCGAGTATGTAGATCGGGTTATATATATATACATATATATATATATACCAGCGTATCATGCGAGAAGTAGTGTGTTAAAAAGCTAGAAAAGAAAAGGGAACATTTTAAAAATAGCGTAACATGACTGTCAATATACAGTATTTGTTTTGTGAGTGTTACTGAGTGTTGCTGTCATCAAGGATTTGATTATCATTATTTCTTTCAATCAGGTTCGTATTTGTAGGATGTGTTGTGTTCAAGTTACATTCCGTGTTTGTCAATCGTTGTAAAGATGACAGGTTTCATTCATCGATTCGTTTCTTACTGCATCAATAAACAGCTCGTCTTCTTCTTTATCTGAGACCTGACACACTGCATGCACGGTTTTTTACACTGTCTTCCTTTAGCGGGACATTGACTTTTTCCAACGTGTGCTTTGTTTTGGATTTATGAATATGCTTGTATGTATCAGCGCTTCATATTTTTGCTGCCTTTTCAATTGTGTAATTGGTTTTGTTCAGCTCTTTGGAACTGTTGCTTTTATCTGTGCACTGCGTCAGTTCCGTGAGCCACTCGGTGTACATGCATCGAAGTTCCCAGCTGTGGTGGTGCCATCTCGTGCTATGTCCATGGCTGTATTTAATGTTACCTTAGTCCTGGCACTTAAAACTTTCTCTCGCAGTTTCGCTGAGTTTGTACCAAACACCACCCTGACCATCTCATCTTCCTCTGCATAAGCACAGTCCTTAACCCGTGAATATTTAGTGGGAGTTTGCTATTGGATTGCCGCTGACGGACGGCCTTATATGGGCAGGCACTAAATTACAAGCGCCAGCGTAGCCTGTCTATGAACTTAATTTAAAGTGTAGGTTTACATCGTGCTTTGTTTCGAGTAGCAGAACTCATGAATATGGTTGTATATGTCACTTTCCGCTTCTTATTGTTTCGCTGCCTTCTCAATTATATAATGCATGTTTTCTTCAGCACTTTTTTTAGGTCTTCCTGGTTTTCTATGTACTGCGTGATTACGTGGGAGGCGTGATGATGTCACACGAAACTCCACCCCCACGGCGTTGAAGCTCATCTCCATTACAGTAAATGGAGAAAAACTGCTTCCAGTTATGACCATTACGCGTAGAATTTCGATATAAAACCTGCCCAACTTTTGTAAGGAAGCTGTAAGGAATGAACCTGCCAAATTTCAGCCTTCCACCCACACGGGAAGTTGGAGAATTAGTGATGAGTCAGTGAGTGAGTGAGTGAGTGAGTGAGTGAGTGAGGGCTTTGCCTTTTATTAGTATAGATATATATATATATGTGTGTGTGTATATGTGTAGATATGTATTGTGAAGGACAGCCGGGTCCCATTCCCGGCAGGGATGCCCCCTGCTGCTTATGTTCTGGGGGAGCCACCATGGGCACTCCAGTACCTCCCCCAGGACGCTTGGTGGCAGCCTCCATGGCTGCCGGTGATTCTAACCACCCGCAGGGCTCCATGGGAGATGGAGTCCTCCACAGCCTGGTTGGGGGCTCGGATGGCCGCTAGGGGGAGCTGCATGGACTCAGCAGCCTGGCTGGACGAATCTTCAGCCCCACCCGGGTGGGTTATAAAAAGGGCCAGCCACCACCACTCGAGGAGCCAGGGTCAGGAGGAGGAGGAGGACTACGCTTGTGGAGGAGTGGTGGTAAAGGAAGAGAAGTGTGTTGTGCTTTGGAACTGTGTTTGGGCTGTGTGGCACGGGGAAGACGTGTCCCACAGTTGAAGAGAAAAATAAAATCTTTGTGTTTTCATACGTGCATCTGTGTCTTTCTGTGTTGGGTCAGGCGCCTATATAGCGCCTTTGTTACAGTATATATATGTATATCTGTATATATATATATATATGTGTGTGTGTGTATGTATGTATGTATGTATGTGTATACAGTATATGTATGTGTATGTGTGTTTATCTGTATGTATGTATGTGTATATGTATATATGTATATGTGTGTGTATGTATGTGTGGTTATGTACGTGTATATATATGTTGCTATGTGTATATATGTATATATATGTAGATGTGTATATGTATATATATATTGTCAGGGATGCTAGGGGCAACGACCCAGCCGGGATGCCGTGAGGGACCAGAAGAGGGTCAAAGCCCACCCTGGATCATGTGGGGGTCGCCTTCCTGGTTGCTCTGGGGGCCACGGGTACAGGGCATGGAAGCTCCTGGCATTGGGGCACCTCCTGGCAGTGACCACAGGCCCCTACAGGACTTGTGTTGAAGAGACATTCGGCATCTGTCAAGCGTTGTAAGTATACAACCGGTTTCATCGATAACTTCACATCCAGCTTTTGAGAGTTTAAACATTCATAAACATCAAATTGTCCACTACTGAAATCGTCACCTGTCAATCTAAGATGTTTAAGAGGCATTGGCAGTTGTCGAAAGGTGTAAAATATTTGGCCATTTCGGTACACTTGAAAGCGACAACCGAACAATTCAGCAGCAGCCATCAAGTCACATGCAGATGCATAGGTGAAGGGCTTAAGCATTTCACTCTTATAGTGCTCCTGTGTAGAATAATTATCTCCTGTACCGTCATCAGTCCACACTTTGAACCTGTCCCAGTCATTCAATACATAAGACACAATGTTCACCCGGATATCAAGAGTGAGCCTGATATGGCCGTGCAATATGTAACAAAGAGAATGGAAAAGGCAGACGCCATCTCCGGGCATGGAAAACACTCAGTAAGTGACAGTTCTTTGATCGATGGTGATCACCTCGATAGACATGTTAATGGGGGTACGGTTGGAATGATAAAGGAAATGGGTACCTGAACAATGTAAAGTAAGTCTAAAATATCTACACAATAACTATAATCGTAATAAATGAACAATAAAACAGCGGAGAAAACGTGGATTAAATAAAAAGGCTGTAGTTATCAGCAGGGAGACGTGAATCCCGTGGTGAAGCAAGGAAGGGAATGTAGAGACTGGAGCGACGGACGGCCTTATATAGGCAGGCAGCCAACAACGTGGGAGGCGTTGGGATGGGGGACCCAACGCTGCCTCACACGGTGACCAAGCTGCAGGCTATGGACGTATATATGTACGTAAGTAGGATTCAGTTAGCGTTGGGAACCCGCATACCAAATTTCTTGAAGATGGGCCCATAAGTAACAAAGACCATTGGAAACTTCAATATGGCGGCCGACAGTGGCATCATACCACCGAAATAAGTACCAAATTTCAGCCTTCTACCTACACGGGAAGCTGGAGAATTAGTGACATTGGAAACTTCAATATGTGTGTGGCATCATACCACTAAAATATATACATATGTGTGTATATATATATATATATATATATATATATATAGCAACACTCATAACAGTGACAAAACAATTACATTGACAATCATGTTACGTTATTTTTAAAATGTTTCCTTTTCTTTTTTATAACTTCTTTAACACACTACTTCTCCGCTGCGATTTGGTATTTTGCTAGTACGAAATAAGATAAAAAATAGTCTGCTGCTAATGGAGTTCCACTTCAGACGTCCATCTCCCGTAACAGACAAGACCAACTCCCACATATATTACATATATTGTTGTAGACACGGAACACACATGAAATTATTTAACCTATACAAGTCTAGGTAGCTCACTCCCAGTTAATCAAGGTTTGAACTGAGAGAACTTCATGCCCTTTCTGCTGTGGTGGGGGGGATGGTATAGCAGGCTGATTGCTGCTTATCGACACATTTACAAGACAAAAGACGCTGACTTAGATGTGTGAAGGGATTTAAGGTGGGCAGTGTTTATGTTTTTTCGTAGGCTTTGGTAATTCTAGTGTTAAAGGAAGCAGGAGAAGATGGAGAAGACAGAAGATCTTGACAGGTAAGTCCTTGGATGTCATCAGGTTATAACTAAGATAATGAGGAAGATGAACCATCAAAGGATTAGGTTTAGGGTTAACATAAATAAGTGTAGGTGGGGGCCCTGCTCTGGCCTTGTGTCCTGTTCACAGTTGTTTTCTGTCTTAATTTTGCTACTAATGCATTGGCTTCAATTGTCATGATTCTATGTGGCAGAATGTAATTTTAGAAATTGAGTGAATTAATGTATCTTTACTTAAAACATATTACTTTGCGCTCTAAAACAACATTTATCCCCACTTTAAAAAAATGCCTTAAATTCTTACCGTCACCTTGTATGAATAGCTGTTTGCTTGGCAATATTGTGGTTGTTTTATTTTAAGAATCTAAATCGACTTTGTTAACTTTCATGCTGATTATTGTATATGTACGATTTACACTTTCCCTCTTATATGGTCAGGTTTCATCTGGGTGTTCTGTTTAATCCACTGATTGGTTGTTCATTGTTTATAAATTGGACCATTGTGAGTTAGTATCAATGTGTGTGTTACTATGCAATGAGATGGACTTGCATCAAACCCAGAGCTGATTTTTGTCTTGGTGACTGGTACTGCTGAGATAGGCTCCAGCTCACAGCGTCTATGTAATGAACAAAGCAGGCCCAGAAAATTGATTATTGGATGTTGCTTGCCTGGATTTCACTATTGTAGGACCCGTTAGACTTTATGAAAACTTCAGGCTATCAAGCATTGCATAAATGATAAAACAGCTAGGCACATAAAGTTAAACTTTTATAATAAAATTAGTTAAATGTTTGGCACAATAAAATGAAACAATGAAAATGCAATTTTTTAACAGCTGAAGAAAAAAGTACAGATGCAGCTGAACCCAATTGTGCACGGTTTCTGACATGCATGTCATTTTTCAAAGCACTAATATAAAAATAGTTAACCTTAGTTGGATTCTCAGTAAAGCTGGTCATCATTAAGAGAGGCGTTGTGATGGCATGCATATAGGAGTGTACATCCCCAAAATGTGATTTTATTGTGTACACTGGGGAAAATAAATTAAAACACACCGCACACACAATTTAGTGAACAATAAATTAAAATAGCGTTTTCAAAATAATAAATGGGAAAAAGAAAAAAAAACACAATCTTCCATTAATTAATTCCCATATTAAACAATTAATGGCAATAATTGTAAAAAAAAATAACAAAAAAACTTCTTTTAGGCTCACTGGAATCTTTACCCAGCCCAACAAAAATCTGAAGTTTAACATCCCCCTTGTTCCTGTGTATGGTACACAATAGAGGGAGCATCACACATCACCTAAACTCCGCCACAACCAAAATCAAATGAAGGTCCACTCCGAACACCCAATAAAGCACAGTTCTCATAATCTTTTATTCTCCTCCCCATGTTACACAACTTGATAACTACAATCATGCTGAACATCATCACATGCACGTGCAGCACTTCAAATAATACTTTGTAAAACAAAGCAAGCTCGCTAGTAACGTCAAGACCAGTTGTATTAAACTTGCTCTGAACTATTCCAGCTGTTTGCCACTTTGACTGCAATGCCCTCATGTTTTCCAGGTTTGGTCTTGCCCAAAGAAATGCCAATACAAAAGAAAATGCAGGCTGCTTGCTTATTCTTTCCTTTGTGTCCTTGTACCACAGCCACAGGTGTCACAGCCCATAACGCAATGATGACTCAACAGCCACAATCTATTGCCAAGGAATAAAGCCCCGTAAGTAACCGTGCCTTTAAGGATGCCCTCTAAAACACCCAGTGCAACAACATGCAGAGAGAAAGTCAACAGTCATATGAAACATCCTCGCGGGTATAGTCAAAGAGAGACATAAATTCCTGTTTTTTTTTGCTTTATTACTTTATTGAAATTCCAATGATAAACCAAGCTAGTATAAAATGTTCCAGATAATTATTGTTTCAAAATGAGCACCGTCCACTTTTCTGTTTTGAGCCTTTTAGGTCTGCTATAACCTTGATTCTCAGTCAAACTGCGTTGCTTGTGGTGTTTGCATTAGACACTAAAAACTCAGATTTTTGAATTTGGACCTAATATTTTGCAATTTGGACTAATGCAGTGGTGCTGTAAGAATTATGTTTCTGGACTTCTCTAGCGCCTTCAGCACCATCCAACCTCTGCTCCTTAGGGACAAGCTGACAGAGATGAGAGTAGATTCATACCTGGTGGCATGGATCGTGAACTGTCTTACAGACAGACCACAGTATGTGCATCTCGGGAACTGCAGTTCTGACATGGTGGTCAGCAGCACAGGAGCGCAGCAGGGAACTGTACTTTCTCTGGTCCTGTTCAGCCTATATACATCGGACTTCCAATACAACTCGGAGTCCTGCCACGTGCAAAAGTTCGCTGCAGGTTAAGAGATTATGAAAGCAGTGGAATTCGAAAGGCTCAAAAAAAAATCTTGGGGCGATACAAATGCAGAGAAAGTTAAAGATATAAAAGTAGGAAAATTATAAAGTATAGAAAAAAGAAAGTAAAGATCGCAGTAGCGCATACAAATGGAAATTATTCCCTGAAAAAGGGAAAATAATCACCACGGACCAGGAGTCATTGAAAATTAAGCAGGACAAAGTGAGGTCAGAAATAAAAGACAGATTAGAAAACAAAGTAAAACGTCATAAAAAGGTTAAAAAACAAGGGGGCCAAACACATGCAGAGCAGGTTAGAGATAATGAAAACTGGAATTCAAAAGACTCAAAAAAAACGTAGGCGCGAAACACATGCAGAGCAAGATACAGAATATGAAAGCAGAAAAAACAACAGTGTCAAAACAAAGAAAGTAAACATCGCAATCGCACAAAAAAGAGAAATTGTTCCTCGGAGAAATAATGAAAAGGTGAATAGAGATCGAATATATGGACATAGGTGATATGTCAGAAGTATATAAATATTATAAGTCTTTGAAGTTTAAGTCAGAGAATTTCAAAAACGGAGTTTACCACACATGCATTTATTGGTTACTTTGCAAAACAAAATTATTAACTGCTGCAGATGCAGATCATTTTGTCTGTGCTGAAATTCCAAACAGAGAAACCTATCCTGAATTATGGTACAAAGTCATTAAACACAAGTCTTGCGGACCTCATTTAAAAGATTCCGTATATTGGGACTCAAAAGATTCCAAATATTGTTTTTACAGAAGTTCTGAAATAAAAGTGAAACTAATGAAATAGCAACAATTCAAAGAAAAAAATAATCTTAAAAGTGTCTATCTGGAATACCAAACACGGGGGTTGGTGAGTGAAGCGAGCAGGGGGCGAAGCCCCCTAGTATTAAATAAAATAAAGCTGTCTTATTGTTGTCTTGCATGCACATACAGTATGTAACCATGTAAAGACAAGGAGCCAGAACAAGAAGCATTGACCAATAGCAGACTGGGGCATCACATTTCTATGTAGTACATGTCCTCCAAACTCCTACCTCTCATGAAAGCGACAGCCATGTTACTGTATATGTAAAGATATAATGGTAAAATGATGCTCTACATTGTTCTTGTTGCTGCTTGAAGAGTCTGAAATTACTTTGTTCTGGAAAAAGGAGGGATAGAAGGATGAAGGACTGGACACTTCTATTTTTCTGTCTGTAAGATTAAAAATCAAATTCCATTATCTGAAAGAACAAGTATTAATATGACCAACATTAAGTTAATTACAGTACACTGTATTTACCTTGGTGATTAATAAATTGCCTCACAATGTTCTGAGCCCCAATGTGAGTCTGGGATGTGGTACCTTCTGTATGGTACTTGAATGTTCTCCCGGCATTCCACTATCTTAAAAAGGGCTTTTAGGTCAGTAGGCAAATGGAAATTGTCCCATTAGAATGTGTTTTTAGATTTTTTTTTATGAATGTCTTAGAGGGGCAAGACCAGGGTGCTCTTGTATAATACCTTGCATAGAATTCAAAATAAAACGTAAAGCGTTAGGACAAAGCTAGAAATATACATACATACAATACAAAAAAATTCAGATGCATAAAACTGTGCATAAGCAAAGTTCTATGCATTTATAAATCTCAATCATAGTAAACTTTAACGCACATGCATGTGCCAACAGCCACACCCCAACTCTTCCCAGAATTTCACCTATTTGAATATGCAAATCTATATAAATTGCCCCTTCTGTTCTGTGTTTTGTTAAAAGACAATGGCAAAAGCATATGTAAAAAAGAAGGATTTCAGTGAATGCGAAATGGAAATCCCGCTCATTGAAATGGAGGGAAGTAAAAACATAATATTTGGTGGCTTAAGCAGTGGTATAAGCAACAAAAGGAAATTGATGTAGTGGTAGAGTGTGGCGGAGGCACTAAAGAGTTCAAGTTCAGAATGTTGCACAGTGCCCAAAATAAAGAAGAACTGGTCAGATATGAAAATCGACATGAAAAGGGGAGTTGCAGCCCACTGTCTGAGTGTCATACATATTTGGGCCGCAGCAAGAAAACAATATATAATAATCAGCCCTTCTAAAAATAGAATACATTACATTCATGATATTACAGCTCTTTGAAAATTTTAGAATACTAAGATGTATACTTGATATAATTTTCATGATGAAATGCATCAAAGCATGCATTAAATATTTGGGGGCACAGTGGCACAACAGTAAGGGGGTCATGTCCCTGCCAGGAGTTTGTATGTTTGGGTATGTGGGTTTTCTTGGGGTGCTTCTGTTTCTTTCCAAAGACATGCAAGATAGGGGATTTGGTGATGTTGAATTGATGCTACTAGTGTGTGTGTGTGCTCGTCTGATCTGGCACGGCATACAGGGATTGTTCCTGCCTCACCCCTGATGCTTGCTGGGATGGGCGTGACCCTGGATGGAATAACTGAACATGTATTACAAAGATTTTTTAATGTTCCCTAAAATTCTGAACATTCAGTGTTCTAAGTTTATAGCTAGTTTTAATATCACAAAGATGTTTACTGTGTGGAGACTGGTTATGTGGGGTAATCAAAAGAAAGGATAGGAACTGGGGTTTGGTATATACATTTGATAAAGATAGTATGACTGCAATAAAGAAAGCCCTGCTCAGAAGAACATCCATTGAATTCTGCATGTATCCACCAGCTCATGAACCCAGCATTACTCATTATTTTAATTAAACCAGTGGAATACTCATTCATACATCTAGCCTCTTGGAAACTTGTCAGAACTGCCATAAAAGTTCTCTGCATTGAACGTACAGCTGTCCTGGGAATTTAATGGATGTTCATCTGGATGGACTTTAGAGAATACATTATTTAAATTAAGTTAACAATCTATCCATAAAATGTAATATACATTAATGCATTTCATCATAAAAATGATATCAAGTATACATCTTAGGATTCTAACAGCAAACAGCTCCAAGAAGATAACTCTTGGAAATCTAATTTGACTTAGAATCCAGTCATCATCAGGGGACAGGAAATCAGTATGATCTGTAAATACATGCTGTTTTATGATTCTTTATTTTTGCAATGCTAAAGCAGACATGGTAGTTGGAATAGTTTGGCCACTCCATGCAACATTATATTGTTATAGAATGATTACAATCAAGTGTCTTAAATGTCCCCAACTGCGGTCCTCGAAGGCCACAGTGGCTGCAGATTTTTATTCTATCCATTTTCTTAATTAGTGACCTGTTTTTCTGCTAATTAACTTCTTTTGAATTAATTTTTATTGACTTGCTCTTTAAGACTCCAATCCCTTGTTTTTTTCCTTAATTAGAAGCCAAACGATAATGAGATTCAAACATGAGCCAAAAAATGACCAGCAGACTGTGTCCATCATACAATATCTGAAAATAACAAAATACAAAGGTCTCAGGAATGTTGAGCTGCTCAGGTCCCCAAAACATTTTGAGATAATCAGCAATTTCGGAAATGCATGCTATTGCACAATGAGAGCAGCAACAAGCCATGGAATTAAAGAACTGGTTTAATATATGATAAGACTTGATGCCTAATGAAGCACCTGGTTCAAGTGAAACTGGTTGGAGTTTGAGGCCCTGACTTAGTTGGTCTTCTGTTGGCTCCCTCACTTCACATTTCATTTCTGTTTGGGTGCCATTTAAGAAAAGAAATTAAGCAATTCAGAGGAACAATGAAGAAATTCAGGGAAGCAAATCTTAAGAAAAACAAGTCAATTTAAAATGAATGAAAAAAGAGTTAATTAGCAGCAAAAACTGGTCAATAATTAAGAATGAAATTAAAATGAAAACATGCAGCCACTGTGCTCCTACAAGACCGAAGTTGGGGACCCCTGGTGTACATGATATACCATTAATTTTGGTGTATTTGATAAAGCCCACATCATGGATGCAAATCTAAAAAGAAAGAGAAACCACACAGAAACAGTAGCACTGCTTTGATGCTAGGTGCTGCCTGTTTAAAAAAAACGAGCAGAAACATGCGTACTCATGTTTCGAGTCTGTCATAATAATGTGTGTGCCTTTACACCAAGTTTAGCTTTCACACATCTTGACTTAATCGTAGAAATGGGCGTACACAACATTTTTGTGCATATACACCGTTTCTACATGAGGCCCCAGGTCTGGTTTAGGCCTTTTATCTGTTTCTACGTAAACAGACTCTGGTTCCCTGCAACTCTAAACTAGGAACATGTATACATGCTGTAGATGGATACACTCACTGCTGACACTCCTGAACAGAATTGTTTATAAAACCAATGATCTAACATAAGTAACAACTTCACTTTTATCATCCAAATGCTGACATTAATATACAACAACACATTGCTGATGTGTTCAAATTACGAAGCTCTCAGCTTTACTCAGTCACTACATTAAGGATTAAGGATGATTTTTGACACTTAACTATCAAAAATACGATATAGAAAATGTAATAATGTGTCCGTGTTCACCTTCAGGAAGATCAATTATTGCATTTTTGTGTTCTATCTAATTTAGTTAAAGTTTCTAGTGAATGGTGTGTAAATAAAAGAAAAAATATGTTCATGTTATGTTGCTCCAGTGATTCCTAATCAAAATTTGGACATGCATAAAATCTGCTTTTAAACCTTCTGTGTTGGTACTTGTTGGTTAGACCTATTGTATTGTGATAGGTTGCCTGATAGGCAAAGGTTGAAAGCTGGGAAGGGTGGCATAGCACCCATAAAAGCCCAGCAGATTTGTGAGAAAGAGAGAGACTAAGCCTACTTTAGCATGCCAGTTAATAAAGACATGTATTGCCAGAGGTGTGCATACTGCCCTAGACGGGCAATGGGTAGTGGCACTACTGCAGGACAGAGTGGATTACAGTATGGAGACTGTAGAAGACAGGCAATCCAGGAAATGCCAGAGGTGCTTGGCTTTTAAAAGAGAAGAAAGTAAGGGGCTAAAACATGGAATAGCTAGAAAAGGGCAACACAAAACTCCAGTTCAAGTAGGACTAATTTTAAACACTGACCCAATGACTAATACATCAACTTCTGCATATAATTTTTTTCACTGATAAACAAATTCAAGTTCTTTTGAACAAATAAATGTATTGCTGCTATCATCAAATAATTAGTTTTCTATGACAATCCAGTAACTGTTAAGGAATGAGAAAGTTAGAGTGTCCTTGAATTTATATCAAAATGTGATGAATGACGAAGAACAATGAAAGATTGCAGATGGAGTCACCTACAGTTAGGTCCATAAATATTTGGACAGAGAAAACTTTTTTCTAATTTTGGTTCTGTACATTACCACAATGAATTTTAAATGAAACAACTCAGATGAGGTTGAAGTGCAGACTTTCAGCTTTAACTCAGTCGTTGAACAAAAAGATTACATAAAAATGTGAGGCAACTAAAGCATTTTTTAACACAATCCCTTCATTTCAGGGGCTCAAAAGTAATTGGACAAATTAAATAACTGGAAATAAAATGTTCATTTCTAATACTTGGTTGAAAACCATTTGCTGGCAATGACAGCCTGAAGTCTTGAACTCATGGACATCACCAGATGCTGGGTTTCCTCCTTTTTAATGCTCTGCCAGGCCTTTACTGCAGCGGCTTTTAATTGCTGTTTGTTTGTGGGCCTTTCTGTCCGAAGTTTAGTCTTCAACAAGTGAAATGCATGCTCAATTGGGTTAAGATCAGGTGACTGACTTGGCCATTCAAGAATTTTCCACTTCTTTGCTTTAATAAATTCCTGGGTTACTTTGGCTATATGTTTTGGATCATTGTCCATCTGTATCATGAAACGCTGTCCAATCAATTTGAGTGCATTTAGCTGGATTTGAGCAGACAGTATGTCTCTGAACACCTCAGAATTCATTCGGCTGCTTCTGTCCTGTGTCACATCATCAATAAACACTAGTGTCCCAGTGCCACTGGCAGCCATGCACGCCCAAGCCATCACACTGCCTCCACCGTGTTTTACAGATGATGTGGTATGCTTTGGATAATGAGCTGTTCCACGCCTTCTCCATACTTTTTTCTTGCCATCATTCTGGTAGAGGTTGATCTTGGTTTCATCTGTCCAAAGAATATTTTTCCAGAACTCTGCTGGCTTTTTTAGATGTTCTTTAGCAAAGTCCAATCTAGCCTTTCTATTCTTCAGGCTTATGAGTGGCTTGCACCTTGCAGTGCACCCTCTGTATTTACTTTCATGCAGTCTTCTCTTTATGGTAGACTTGGATAATCGATATGCCTACCCCCTGGAAAGTGTTGTTCACTTGGTTGGCTGTTGTGAAGGGGTTTCTCTTCACCATGGAAATGATTCTGCCATCATCCACCATTGTTGTCCTCCATGGACGTCCAGGTCTTTTTTGTTGCTGAGTTCACCAGTGCTTGCTTTCTTTCTCAGGATGTACCAAACTGTAGATTTTGCCACTCGTAATATTGTAGCAATTTCTCGGATGGGTTTTTTTTGTTTTCGCAGCTTAAGGATGGCTTCTTTCACCTGCATGGGGAGCTCCTTTGACCGCATGTTGTCTGCTCACAGCAAAATCATCCACATGTAAGCACCACACCTCAAATCAACTCCAGGCCTTTTATCTGCTTAATTGATAATGACATAATGACAGACTTGCCCACACTCACCTGCCCATGAAATAGCCTTTGAGTCAATTGTCCAATTACTTTTGAGCCCCTGAAATGAAGGGATTGTGTTAGAAAATGCTTTAGTTGCCTCACATTTTTATGCAATCTTTTTGTTCACCCCACTGAATTAAAGCTGAAAGTCTGTACTTCAACTGCATCTGAGTTGTTTCATTTAAAATTCATTGTGGTAATGTACAGAACCAAAATTAGAAAAAAGTTGTCTATGTCCAAATATTTATGGACCTAACTGTATATGCATATGCCTTCAACAAAACAAAATGTCTGAGGACCTATCAGATGCTGAGGATTCAAGCCTTGACCTTTTCACTCTGGAAAAGATCAGTTTGATTTTAAGATTCCTAGATCAAAGAAAGATGAATAGCATGATTTTTTCATTTGGTTTAAAGTGGCATTCCTTGTTATCTTGTTTGGTTCAAACAGGATGATTTTTTGTTTTTCAAAGTTCACTTCCTCTTTCTTTATGAAAATTTCAGTAAAATGGTCATAAAGTAAGAAAGTAAAGTCAATTGAAATGAATTTATGGCTATATTGAGGCTCTTCCTGAAGACTTATCTTTTCAAAAGGCATTTTGGAAATTATGAGGCTTTTAACTTGTCTTCTCTCCTGTTAATTTCCCCTTGGGATTAATAAAGTATCTATTTTTCTATCTATCTATCTATCTAATATCTTTAGATGTAACAACCCAGTCAGCTATATACAAAAAGTACTTTTGCTAGATTTTTAGTTTTAATTACATCTTTAGACTAACTGCAGTTCTAAGATTCTGATCCTCTTCTATAAGCGTTTTCTATTGCCAGTTAACTTTATATGCTCTTGAAATATTTACATATTTACTTAAAAAAAGCTCTTAGGTATATCCAATAATAATACATTAACAAAAAAAAATAAAAATTTAGAAAACCTGTAAATAATTTATCCTTTAACCATTCACAACCATAACCATAATTCTGAAAAGTGGGAAAAGGACCCACAAAAGGAGAGATGGCATAAGGGAGGGATAATTTTCTTGGAAGTGTTCAAATAGTATCACCACAGGGTGCATTCCATGTTGACCTCTGTCAGGATAAGGATGAAATTGTTCTGAATGGAATGACACTAGAGTGTGTTAGTCATTTAATGATTATTTGATCGGCTGGAAAACTACTAACTTTAGGGGGTCATGTGTTTCTGTCATTAGGTGTGCAATTGAGTCACAGTGGGTCACCTAAGTGATCAACAGCACCAAACAATGTTTATTCCTGTATGGGAAAAGACGCCAAAAACCCCTAACCATCCCACTTTTAAATGACCGTCCATTTTACTAGCGGACACACACCTGTTCTAACATTCACACTTTTTACACAGAGGTTGCTTGACCTACCAAGCTGACTCTCCAGCCCCCATATTTATATGCACACTAGATTCACCAAGGGGGCATACATTGCAGAAGAACTGGCAGGCTGCTAAATGATTATAAATGTTACTCCTCTTGGCTTTTCTTTCAGATCAAGGGCACATTCCTCCGGACATACAATGAAGTTGTGCAGAACTACAATGGGAAGGATGAGAGGGACCTTAGGGTTCGTTTCACCAAGCAGGACCACCCCCTTGTGTTTTACGAATACCCTTATAAAACTGGGTCACAACACCATAAAGTAGGAGAAACACTGCTTTAGTAAAAGGACTAAAGAGAGGAGCATGTACTGGGTTAGGGGTAAGGTGGTCCTCTAATGTACTTAAAAGGTATAAGGTAAGTACTTTCAAAAAGAACTTGTAGAGGACAAACATGTCTCTGGGCAATTCTGGGCAACAAGATTGGCAGATTCCAGCATGACATGGATAGATACACAAAGTCAGCTGGATGCTTAGCTGGTTAAATAGCACAACTAACCTGTGTAGAACCAGGAGACAGGAATGATTGTAATGGGACCAGATGAAATGTACTCAAACACCCAAGGCAATATTTTACAATGCAAAAAATACCTATGCAAAAACTAAAAAAAAAAAGAAAAAACTTGAAATGGGAGTTGTTCCATTTTGCTAAAAATCTGCCAATTGGGTAAACAAAATTTACTTGGCAAGATTTCTTAAGATAAGGTAAATAATTTTAAATACAAATTTCATGAATAGTTAATAAATCTTACAATAAAAAAAACAAGATTTAATGGCTTGATTGAAAAAAAAACTTTTCACTTCAACAACAACAACAACAACACCATTTATTTATATAGGACATTTTCATACAAACAGTAGCTCAAAGTGCTTTACATAATAAAGAATAGAAAAATAAAAGACACAATAAGAAAATAAAATAAGTCAACATTAATTAACATAGAATAAGAGTAAGGTTCAATGGCCAGGGTGGACAGAAAAAACAAAAAAACTCCAGACGGCTGGAGAAAAAAATAAAATCTGTAGGGATTCCAGACCATTTGACTACCCAGTCCCCTCTGGGCATTCTACCTAACATAAATGATTTAGGGTTCTCACGGAAGGACTTGATGATGATGGTCACGTAGCCTTGCATAGGTTTCATTTTTTACAGTGATAAACTAGCAAACTATCCTATTTTTCACCTAAACCCAAATTACCCAAATTAAAACCAACATTTGTCAACAACATTCAAAGCCCAAGAACCATATACCAAAAGTCAAAAAAAGATACACACTCTCTAACTCACAGGTTGTATATGAAATTTCAAACAGCATGGATGTTAGGTGTGCCACACTTTACACATCTAGTGAGTCACAGGTCACGACCTCCAAGACCACACCCCTTACTGATGGTTTCTCTCATAAGGACAGCAAAGCATCAAAATAGTGGTGCCTGTGGAAAGGAGACACAGAACAAGGTCTTATAATTGAAGTCTGACATGCTTTGGTGCAGCTTTAAAAAGTGTACTTCCACCTCCCCAAACTTTCTGATGACTCCCGAGATATGGTTGAAGAGAGAATGGTCCCTTGTGCAAGACAAAGAGAAAAGTGAACAATAGAGGGAATCTCTTTTCAGTCCTGTACTGCTGTGGAGGTAAAGGCAGATTACATTTTAAATGTCTAGAAACTATACAATGCAGGAACTCAAAGAACAAGAACATCAAAGCCAAAATCATTAATTAAACTTGTCAAAGTCAAAATACTAAGCAAAAGAAAGCTGTTAGTTGACAGCACTTTTGTAAAAATGGGCACTAGAAGTAGCTACTTCCGTGCATCACGTAGCAGTGGACGCACATTGCTATCAAGAAAATGGCCGCCGGACCCAAAATAATTAAACTTGTCATGAACAAAATGACTGCAAAACATTAAATAAACTTGATGATAAAAATATTAATGTTATGAAAAAGATCAAAATTTATGATTAATAAATGATTACATAAAAATAACAACCAAAGTGTAAAAAAAACTCCAAAACTGTAACAAATCCAATGGCTAAACTTTGTCTAAACTTTGTACCTTTTGCAGAAAGAGGAGTGACTAGGGTTGTTTGCTGGAGATGCATCTCTACAGATAATCAGAAGATCTGGCAAGAGATAAATTGTGATTGCTTACTGAGAATTGACTTCTTCTGTGCCATTGTTATTGAAATTCCTGGTATTCTTTTGTTAGGTTTGTTTTTTATGTTGTTTTTATTATTTTAGCTAGTTTTATGTTAATATTTTTGTTAATTCCTATCATGTGTTATTGTCATATAATGTGTTTTGGATTTCTGGTTGTGTTATTATTTATTCTGTTAGTCTCCTCCCATGTTTTCTGTAAGGTGAGTTAAATTGGACAGGGCCTCCTAATGCTGCAACAGTGGGGACTGTTCTCAGCTTATGTAAAAAGCTACCAGACTAGTGCTGAGAAAGAAATAAACAAGGCGTCCAGCTGGCTTTGAAAAAGTGGAGATGGATGTGACATCATTGAACTATGACTAGAGCCGAGAAGTAATCAGAGGATGATACTGGGTGAAAAAAATCATTTGGAAGAAGGAGAATGTCAGATTTCTGGGAAAAGGAAAAATAAAAGACAAATAGAGCAGTGCAGTGGTTTAATTGTCTAGTGATGAAAGCAATATACAGGATTTAAATAAAAGAAGAAAGGAAGACTAATTTACTACTAAAGTTTGAAAGTGGACCTGATATATGTCCAATTGTATTAACAAAGGATTTGAAAAAAGCATGGTATTGTGGGAGCTAGACCTTTGACACTGTTAGTGTTTTGTAAAGATAAGCAGTGTGAGAAAGCATTTGGGTTAAAACTTGGGGTGGGGGTGGTGAAGTAATACCAAACCAATACACCGAAAGATGGTGGCCTTGGAGAATAATCACAGCAGTACCTCTAGGTGAATCCGTGGATGAAATGAAAAATAATTTACTTGGGGCACAGTATATGTATACTCTGCCCTCTGAGATGTTTTGTAATACAGTGTCTACATGTAAGGGTAATGGGCGGCGTAGTAGATGTGATTGGACAAAACATAGATTATAGAAATTGTGTAAAAGGCATCAGGCCAAAATGTAGTAAAATGTGAAGGAGAATATGCCTTGGCTTATGCAGGGTTTCCTGTCCAAAAAAATGCAGTAGTAGTAGCACAGCAAGTTTGATTTGAAGTGGGAAGATCATAAACAAAGGCGGTACAGAAAGTACAGAATGAAAGAGACAGGATAATATTAATAATAAGGGTAAATCTGAGTCAGGGTTTAAAGTGCATGGCAGTATAACTAAAGGTTCATTAGTTATAAATCAACTAAATTTTGTTATTTTTATGGCAGATATGATAAACTGAAATTCAGAAACCAAAAATACGGCAGTAGTCAATACTCATAGTGCAAGATGAGGGTGTAGGAGCAGAGATATGAGTGGAAATGTGGTGGGAGAATTCCAGAAAGATAAAATTCGTATGTGCTTAAATGATGGTAGGAGTGCAGAAGTAAATCTATACATTAATGATGTTTCAGCTATTGACCTTGTGCTGGTATCGGAAGATATAGTAAGTGTATGTGAATAGAAAGTGAATAAAAGCGCAAATGTAGGGAGTGATCACTATATGTACAATGGTAATAGCAGTGCAGCAGAGGATAGATGGTCATATTTCCAGATGGACTTTAAACATGTGAAAGGGGATTTATTTCGTGACCGGCGTGAACATAGATTTCCGGATCAATTGGGGGATGTAGAGCTGAATGAGCAGTGATACTGAACCTTGTGGACAGCACTCAGCATGATAGCCAAAGAAGCAATTCCCAGATTAAAGAGTTGTGCAGAAGGAAAATAGTTCTTTTTTTAAATAAGGCAGTGTTATTCCTATTTGCGTTTTTTAAATACAAAAGACTATGAACAATAATAAAGAAGTTATAATATATATATATATCCATCCATCCATTTGCTAACCCGCTGAATCCGAACACAGGGTCACGGGGGTCCGCTGGAGCCAATCCCAGCCAACACAGGGCAGGTAACAATCCCGGGCAGGGTGCCAACCCACCGCAGGACACACACAAACACACCCACACACCAAAGCCAATTTAGAATCGCCAATCCACCTAACCTGCATGTCTTTGGACTGTGGGAGGAAACCGGAGCGCCCGGAAGAAACGCACGCAGACACGGGGAGAACATGCAAACTCCATGCAGGGAGGACCCGGGAAGCGAACCCGGGTCTCCTAACTGCGAGGCAGCAGCGCCACCGTGCTGCCCGCTATGTATATGAATATATAAATTATATTTAAATATGAACGTATTGTGATAATTTTGGGAAAGCGATTCAGTCAGATATGGAATATGATACAGAAGATGGGGGGAGCTACAAAATCTAATACACTGCCTGTCCTGTTTGATGGAGAGCATGTAGCAGTAACTGTTACTGAAAAAGCTGAATTGTTAACAAAAATATTTGCTAAGGCTCATAGTTTAGCTATTAAGTAAAGAAAAAATATAATACAGAGAATCAAAAAATATTGCCTGGAAGGATGATATATGCTATAGTATGTTTTCTCATTTATGAGATTGAAAGGTTCTGGAATTTTTTAATGGGTACGAGATCAACTTCCTAGGGTGGTGCAGTGGATAGCACTGCCACCTCGCAGTTAGGAGACCCGGGTTCGCTTCCTGGGTCCTCCCTGTGTGGAGCTTGCATGTTCACCCCGTGTCTGTGTGGATTTCCTCCGGGTGCTCCGGTTTCCTCCCAAAGGTTAGGTGCATTGGCGATGCTAAATCGTCCCTAGTGTGTGCTTGGTGGGTGTGTGTGTGTGCCCTTCGGTGGGCTGGCACTCTGCCTGGGGTTTGTTTCCTGCCTTGCGCCCTGTGTTGGTTGGGATTGACTCCAGTAGACCCCCGTGACCCTGTAGTTAGGATATAGCGGGTTCGATAATGGATGGATGGATCAACTTCCTTATTCTTGGAAAGTAGTACTTGTTATTCCTGATGTATTAAGACCTGGTAGGATTCAATCAGGTTCTTCAAGTTATGGAGCTAATTTCTCACATCACACAAAAATACAATAATGGAATACATTTTTTGTAAAATAAAGGAAAATTTGCTATACTGTATATCAATGCAGATTTTGTAAAGAGAGAATGACTGTGGTGTTATGTTTGGAATGTGATATTTGTAAGGCCCAAGTTAATAAAGAATCTGTGGTAGCATTTTCTTTGATGGGATATTAATTAAACTTGAAATGATCAGAATAGGTGGAAGAATGTTTAATTGGATTCAAGATAAATGGAATATAAAGGTCAGGGTGGAATCAGCATTTTCTAAGAAGTATGATATAAAGAATGGGACTTCTCATGAGACTGTATTCAGTTCCATCCTTTTTAATATTATGATTAATGATATCCTTTTAATGTTGGTTCACTTTCAGATCTCTCTATGCAGATGATAGTGCAATGTGGAAGAGAATTAGGAATATAGAATATCTAATTAGGTAAACACAGGGTGCTGTTAATCAGGCATAAAGATGGGTCACCAGTGGAGGTTCAAGCTTTATGTATAAAACACCCAAGCTATTTGTTTTTCTATAATAAACATTACTTCTATGATTGATCTTAGATTATATAGTAAATGACATAAAACACAGTAGTAAAGTTGCTAGGAATGTGGATGGACAAAAGACAAACATGAAAGGTACATGTGAACAAAATTCTTGCTTAGGTGGGTGTGAATGGGTTGGTCTAATAAACAATTGTACTGCATTAATCAGATCTGTCTTCCATTATGAATGTGTTGCATGTAAATCAGCTTCACAGGCACTCTATAAACCCCTAGAGAAGGTTCAATGTAGTGGTGCTATTAAATCATCTCTATCTCTTACTATTAGAAATAAGTGAATTACCTTTATATTTATGAAGGTTACAATTACCAGTGGTTTGCTGGGTTAATGTAAGGAGGACATAAGCTTAATTATTCAGTTATGGCAACATTAGCAGATTGTTGGGTGTATTGCATTAACAAAGAAGTAATTTTTTTGTGGATGGGAACTGAATGGGCACAAAATCTAGGTTTAGTGAATACTGAGTTTGGTCCCATTGTACATATTTCCACTGTTTCTCCATGCATTTTCCTTTTACCTGTGGTGGATTTAAACTTTCAATAAAAATCAAGGTGAAAAATAAATGTATACCAATGATACAGATAGTTAAACAAGGTGTACAAGGTAGATGGTTCTTTACATATTGTAAGTATCTATACAGATAGTCCAACAGATCCAGTGACTAGTTATACAGGTGCATCAATACATATATTCCAAGGTTTTAGATGGATATCAAAAATGGTTAACTAACAAATTGTAATTATTCACATCTGAGAGGGTTACAATTATTATACCTGTGGGTATGACGTTAATCTGCATCCATCCCTGCATGTAGGCCCTAAAAGTTGCAGGGGAAATGTGGGGGTTGGTAGCAGAATTGGCACTCCAGCCACCATAAAAAACCTCACACTGTTCCACTCCATCTGAACTAGTGTGGTGCTGAGGTGTCACCTGTTGTATGGCTGCACTCGGGTCCTAATCTGGTTCCTGAGTTGGTTTGTCATGTGGTGGGTGCGGCAATGCACTGTATCAGTGTGTGCTCCTAATCTCTTTCTCTGTCTGTGGAATGAATAGACGATGCATTTTCGGAATATATACTTGTATACTCGATTCCTTATCGGATCTGACAAGAATTAAAACAGAAACTTCAAACACAAAAAAATTAAAACCATGAATAATCTATAACTCAGTACCCAGAGGTCCTCCTCAACACAGCAATGCCATAGATGTGATGATTCAAAGGTGTAGAAGATATCAGGGAACTCACATATTTGTGTGATTCCTCTGACGTCACCATCTCTGGGTTGACTCTGCTTGCTTCTCTGCTCTCTGCTTCTCCCCATCTGGCTCAAGAAGTCACCTGTGTTAGGGCAATCTGTGACAAACAGCTCTTTTGGGACTGTCTTAATGCACCTTCATTCCTTTAAAATTAAACTTGGCGTTTCCCACTTGGTATTCCAACCTTTTCTGAGCCTATCATGTGCTTATTTTTTCACAGAATGTTTCAGAATGTTATTTTACATTCTTGAATGCGTATAGCTGTATTTGACATTTAAATGTAATCTTGATTGCTGTATATCTAGTGTGGGTGCATTTAAAGTGAAGACTGATTTACTGATATCCAGAACCAGTTCATTACAGCACACCACCATACAATGTCTCATATTTTAGCTTAGCTCTGGTACTAACCATGTTGTTTATTACTCCTTGTACCTGTATTCTTAGCCTGTGCTCCTTCATAAAAATTTTGACTGATTTCTGAATTCTTTGGTCAAAATTTGCCTGTGACATTTGACCTCTAACAAAAGAGCTTGCGAAGCTTTTCTATTTCAACATTAAAATTGTCATCTGTTACCATCCTCATCAAAGACAAAGGACTTGAATATTATTTAAGACACCTGTGCTTTGCCATTTTTTTGGACAGTTCTATTCCTTCTTTTACCATTAACTCATATTTCTAAAATAGAAATTCCTTTACTGAAATTAAATTTCTGTTTCCTACCTCCTAAGGAATATTTCCACCTACTTATAAAAGGAGGAGAGCATAGGGAGTAGAAGTTAGTTTAATTTTTTGCCATTTTCTGCAGCCATCAATAAACTTATTATAATTTTCACATATGGCTAAAGGTGTCGTAATGCAACTTCAAAGTAAAGTTCAGCGTATACATCTTGTTCCTGTGAAGTACAGTAGCGGAAGTTGTTTAGATTCAAAAAGTGCTAAAGGCTGCATTTAAACTTTGACCTGCTTCCTAGGAGTCATTTGCCACCTTCGAGGGAAGAATGGCAGATTAGACTACAAGCCTGTCTCTAACACAAAAGCAGTCATCTATCTCTGTTATCTGTGGTGAGCAGATTTTCTCCCTGAAGGTATAAATTTACACATTTTGCCTCATAATCAGAAATACGGAATGTTACCATGGGATACTCAGAAGAACCTTTTGAACCAGCATTAATATTCAGAAGCTTCACATGGTCACCAAGGACGTGCACCACTAATTGCCTTGTTAATTTCCTTGCCATCTCCTTATAAAGCCTTTCAGGTGTTCTGTGCACTATGAACCATAATATCCAGAGTGATCCTTCAGGAAAAAAACTCTGATTGTGTTTGTTTACTGGCTCCTTGGCTTGATGAAATGTATGATCGGATTAATGTGTTTGAGCTGCATCATGATTGCCTCTAACCAAACTATTACACTTTCAAATGGTAACCTGTTGAGGTCTGGGATTAGATTCCACTAAGGATTATTTTTTTAATTAGGTACTTGAGTAACACTGGGACTTTCAAACTTTTTGCAGTTTTCTTTTTTTTTGCTAAAATCCAATAGTTTTCATCAGAAGGGATTCATTCTGTGTGCCTTTTCTTCGTCCATTTTCTTCTAAATTGTTTTTGCTGATGACTGCACACAGAGCAACAAATAGCACTAAATTAGCAGCTTCACTATTGGGCATGCTGTTGTTTGCCCCATTTTCATTTGTATTGGCTGATTTCACTATTCAGAAAAAACCTGTGAGAGTGATTTAGAAAACATGCCTTGTATTTAGCAAGCAAGTGAATAAAAATGAATGGAAACAGCTTCAGTAATAGACTCCCATGTGTTAAAAGCTGTGATACAACACACATCTTTCTAAATTTCATTGAAAAGTACGACACACACAGTTGGGTATTAATGACTCTGCATGCTGAGAATAAAAACAAGTCATCTAATTAATTTAATTAAATCAATCAAAATAAACACAGGCTTTAATTCAAGGCTTAGATTAAGAAATGAAATTAACCTAAAAGCGGAAAACACAGGGGTCTCCCCAGGGTTGAGTTAAAAAAAAAGTATTTCTCAATGGTTTTCTCGATATTGCAACTCTGAGTTCAAACGTTGACTACGTGAAAAATAAAATGAAGGAAAAAGGTATCATCTTCAGTAATAGTAAAAGACAATGACTGGAGAAAGAGAGAAGAGCACTGACCTTGCAGCCCCATCCTAATGGTATGGTGATTATTTTTTTTAATGAAAAATAAATCAGTACTTAGATTAAAATAAGAATAATAAGCCAAACAAAAATCTCAAAATACTCATCATAATCCCACTTTAAAAATACATCAGATGATGCCAAAATAATTAAAAGTTTAGAGAATGTTAAGAAAACAGGTTTAATTTATTCTTGATCATTGTGGTTATATTTTTCCATTAATGGTTGAGGTGAATTATTTTTTCTTGCAGCTGAGAACTCAAGCAAAGTGAAATTTAAAAAAGGAAGAACACTAATGCAGAAAATATGGATGGTTAGGGAGTTTCTGCTTAGTTTAGTTTGGCTGCAATGATGCCTAAAGTAAAAATCTTTTGAGAAAACGAAAGATTAGATGTATGCAAAAGAAGGAGAAGCTGAGATGTAAATAGAAAGGAAAAAGGTGGAAAGAAACCATCTGATATGGGACCATAATTTGAAGGCTATGGGACAGTGCCAAAGCGTATGTGTGAACATGCCTGCAACATCCAACTCCATAAATATGGATATTGTGGGTTTGGGTTTAAGCCCAAAATAAAGTGTTTTCCAGGCATAAAATAAAGGTGATGAATTATTACTTATGGGACTTTTGGAAGATTTAATAGATGATTTTATAAAATGTGAGTAAACTGAAGAAACAATTTGTTTAGAAAGAAGTGTAGAAAAAAGACTAAAAATAGATAGGCTTGCAGAAAAAGGGAATACCAACTGTTTGTAGAGCAGCAGTGATTTACAGGAAGAAAACAGAGAAGCTGAATTTGACAGCTAGTTCTGGGAATGTGCACAGGGCAGAACTAGGCAGAGGCCCCAAGCAGACCATTTAATATGGATTTAATATGGATTTATCCCATATTAAAAGTGAAAAGTTCTTAAAAACAGGAGATTGGTTGACCCACTTACAGCCAAGGTGTTTTTCAATAAATTACCAAATCTATATATTATAGGAAACTAGCCAAAGTACCAGGCGATACCTGGGTATATTTGTAGACTGGGTTAAGGAAAGAAAGCAAAGGTGTATCTCATTTTAAATGGTGACCCAGTTATTATTGCTAGCTGTCCCATTCATCATTCACACTCCTCTTTATCAACTTCTCTGATCTTTTGAGTCAAGAATTTGTTCTTTTTGGGGCCAATTCCAGAATTGTGGTAACTGCTTGCTGGGTTGTAACCATTAAGGCAGTCATCTGACTTGTCCTCTGAGTTCAAGGTGAACAGTTCAAAGTGCTTAAATTAAGAAGAAAAGCCGACAAAGCAGGATTAAACAATCCTTTGATTCTCCTTTGTGTAGCGCTGCACTTCCACTCTCGATCAAGCCTAACCCACCACCCCCCAGAAGAAGCGCACGATACTCCTTTCTGTATTAATCCTTGCCCAGGCAAGATATGTTAAGCTGTGGTCATTCTGTCTGCTAGGCTGATTTCAGTCTGCTCAGATGTTTTACTTTGTCTGTACACAAATAGTTTCTAAGATATAACAGCGTATATCTGGTTTGGTAGAACAGTGAATATTTCAAGAAAATATTAATTTTACACAAAAAGAGCAAGAAGAACTTAATGGTCTTTGGAGTGTCCTTCTGCAAAATAGGTTCACACTTATTATAATAATGGAACTGATATAAACAGCAAATAACTAGAGTAAACCAGCTAAAAACCCTCAGGTAAAGGAATAAGTGTCTCTCTGAAGCAGTGTATTGATCCATAGCGATAATGGCAAGTCGAAAATACAGTAAGCAGATCCTGCAGAGATCTTTAGGTAAGCTAGAAACAGAAAAAAGGGCCTTAGTTGACACTGTTCTAATTGCCAGAATCAAAACTCTCCTTTTGTAAATGGTTAACAGGAGTGTTATAGGAGACTCCATTCGAATTCCAAAAAGCTTTTAATATTTGAACTTGGTTGGTGTATCTCAGAAGCTTCAGAATCATGGTGTGTGGTTTTAAAGACAACATGAGCTGTAAATCTTGTGAGCCCTCATGATTTTAGTCTGGCCAGAGGCCAGTTGTAGAAACCATTCCAGGATGCCACTTTCAAAGAAGCTCTAGGGACATCTCCCTCAGTGCACTCTGGTAAAGCCATTATAATACAAATGGTTTTCCAAGTCAGTTAGTTTGTGGATGAAAGTGGAAACTTTAGTCTTGAGAGCTGCACAGTTCTCAACATGGCATTCACTGACGTTTTTCAAGGCAAGTATTGCTAAAGGTTTGGTGGTTGTCTGTATGCCAGGGGGGGAAGTTCTAGGAATATATCTCTCAGCATTTCATCATTGTTTAGTATTGGCTGAAGTTGTTTTATAATTTTCGAAGTGCTTCAAGATGCGGGTTATAAGTGACAACAATGGGGATGTGGTTATGTTGTCCTTGGTTTTATATTCCAGAAGGTTGTCTCTGGTTATGGCAGTAGCTCTTCTTATTTGAGCGTCTGTTGTTTTGGGAGTATATGCAGGAACTAATTTTCCGCTTTTCAGTAGTACATGGATGTCAGAGGGGGACATTTTTTGTACACTGAGTCATTCCATTTCTCTCTTAGGAAAAGAAACATGTCAATATTACATTTAAAACCCAGCAGATGAACAGGCAATAGTGCACCCATTGTTGGCACTGGAGGTGAGAAGTTAAAAGGCTGTCTGCAGATTGTAGGTATTTGCTGTATTGCAAAGGATTCACCACTTAGAAGTTTGGCTGGTTGAGTATACAAACAATACAAAGTTGTGATAACAGAACTGCTTCTTCCTTGGAGGATGTCTGTAGTTACCTTACTTGGCAATTAGCATGTTTGACAATATTGGTTTCTAAACAGCAGATCTGTACTCATTAATGGTTGGTAACAATACATTTTGTTAACTTGTGTCTTCATTATTTGTTTATCCCAGGAAATTTAGATGTGCCATTATTTAATCTGATTGTCCAGAACTGATAATTGCAGGGACTGAAGGAGATTTAAGCCTCTGGCCAGGAGAAGGCAAGGAGAGGGACAGTCCACTGAAAACACTGCCAACACTCGCAGAGAGCAGAGGAGCTCACTGGCAGACGAGAAGTGAGGCGTGCCTAGGTCACAGCAACACAAGGAGCTCAGAGTGGAGAAAAAGAACGACAAGGAGACGCTGACAGAGATTCCACGATTTGACAAAACTTCTGTTGGGAAACGAGTGTCCAGTGAACAGAGTGCATCGGTAGGCAGTTGGACGATTAATTGTTGGGGTAACACAGTGTACAAACTGGACTCTGCACCACTAAAGGTTGTATCCTCCAATTCTTGTTTTTAATGGACTTTTAGAGTGTGGACTGTGTGCTTTCCTTTCTAAAAAAGGAATTTTGTTCCTGATGCTGTTAGATTTTGTTTATGTTCATTTATCTTTTTAATGTACTTATTATTGTCTGGTGTAATAGAAATTACTGTTACTTTTCATGAAATTACTGTTGTGTCTTTCATTGTGTGTTTACTCACCACCCAATTTAAAGAAATCTGTGTGCTATTATTGGTAAATTTCAGGAGTTCCCAGTCTCTTAATAAAACTGGGTGGTGTAGTCAGATATTTAAATGGTGTCTAAGTTGGATTTCTTGTGAGTGTGACCAGACACCTGTACATGTATATCAGCGTGAGACGCTTATTTGCTACCAATGTTCATATAAATACATAAAGAATGATCTGCGGGACAATCTGTGTGACCTCGGTCTGCTCCGAGAACCAGACCTTCAGCCTCTGGCGTCACCTGATGCCAATGGCCAAGGGAGTAGCACATAGAAGTGGTGCATGAGGAAGCGGAGACGTGGGAAGCGAGCGGGAGTCCATGCTAGGCTAAAAGCTAACCTAGCCAGCCGGCGCTTCAGTCCATATTACTTTCTAATGTCTGCTCCCTGGACAATAAATTGGACTGTATCCGACTCCAGCGAACTACCCAGTGTAAGTTTAGAGACTTTTGTGTCTTTGTTTACATGGAGACTTGGCTCAGCGACAGAGTTCCGGACACCGCCACAAAGCTGACAGAAATGCTACTCTGTGCGGTAAGACTCGCGTTGGTGGTCTATGTGTTTATATCAACATGGAATGGTGCAGTAACTATGTGCTTGTTTCTAGCTACTGCTCACCGCTAGTGTAATTTGTTATTGTTAAATGTAGGCCTTTTTATTTGCCTTGGGAATTCACCACCATCCACATAATTGGAGTTTACATACTCCCCCTGCGCTAATGCTAAGGAAGCGCTCTGGGAACTGTACAGCACCATCACAGACATACAGAACACACACCTGGATGGACTGGTTATTTTCACTGGAGATTTCAATCTAAATTCCATCAGTTTGTGGACTTTTGCAACAAGAAGGACGAACATGATGGATCTTATTTATATAAACATCCCTGCTGTGTACCGGGCCGAGTCCCGCCCCCACTTCGGAAACTCAGATCACATATCTGTCACGTTAATGCCAGCATACAGGCCGCTTGTCAGACACACCAAACTGATTCTGAAGCAGGTGAGAACCTGGCCAGCAGAAGCCATCTCTGCTCTGCACTTTGAGAGGCTGCAACCAACAGAGACTGTATCAACTTGGAGGAGTACACATCATCAGTGACCAACTACATCAAGAAGTGCATTGATGACGTCACTGTCTCCAAGTACATCACTGCACGCCCCAACCAGAAACTGTGGATTACAGAGGAAGTGCATGTGCTACTGAGGACCTGGGACTTTGCCTTCATGGAAGGTGACGAAATCGCCCTGAGAACAGCGAGGTCCAAACTATCCCGCACCATCAAAGCAGCAAAGCACCCACACGCCCAGAGAATCCATGGACTTTTCCTACATGACAAAGACGTACAGAGCATGTGGAAAGGCACCCAGGCTATCACTAATTACAGGACAACACCACCCACCTGTGACAGTGACGCCTCCATTCCAGATGTGCTGAATAACTTCTACGCATGGTTTGAAGCAAAGAACAATGTGGTGATGAGGAAGACCACCTCTCCTTCTAGCGACCAGGCATTAAATCTGACTTTGGTCGATGTGAGAAATACTCTACGAAGAGTCAACCCACGGAAGGCTGTAGGACCAGACAATATTCCTGGCAGAGTACTAAGGGAATGTGCAGACCAGCTGGGAGAAGTGTTTACTGACATCTTCAACATCTCCCTGAGCACCCCTATCATCCCAACCTGCTTCAAAACCACCACCTTAGTTCTCGTGCCAAAAAAGTCACAAGTGTCCAACCTCAAAGACTACCGTCCCGTTGCACTCACACCCATCATTATGAAGTGCTTCAAGAAGCTTGTCATGAGGCACATCAAAACCTTGCTGCCCCTCTCACTGGACCCCCTGCACTTTGCTTACTGCCAGAACTGTTCAACAGATGATGCAATAGACATCACTCTCCATCTGGCTCTTGCTCATCTGGACAATAAAGACGCATATGTTCAAATGCTGTTTATCGACTTCAGCTCAGCATTCAACACGATCATTCCTCAGCAGTTGATGGAAAAGCTGAGCCTGCTGGGACTGAACACATACCTCTGTAACTGGATTCTGGACTTCCTGACTGAGACACCTCAGTCAGTCAGGATTTGAAACAACATCTTCAGAACCACCACACTGAGTACTGGAGTCCCTCAAGGCTGTGTGCTCAGTCCATTACTGTTCACACTGCTGACTCATGACTGTGCAGCAATGCACAGCCCTAATCACATCATAAAATTCACCGATGACACGACTGTGGGGGGTCTCATCAGCAACAACAATGAGTCAGCATACAGAGAGGAAGTGTTGCGGTTAACGGATTGGTGTAAAGCCAATAACCTGTCTCTGAATGTAGACAAAACAAAGGGGATAATTGTTGACTTTAGGAAGACTAAGAGTGTTCAACTGCCACTGAACATTGACGGCTCAACTGTGGAGGTCATCAGTAGCACCAAATCCCTGGTTGTCCACCTGGCAGAGAACCTCGCCTGGTCCTACAACACCAGCTCTTTAGCCAAGAAAGCCCAGCAGTGGCTCTACTTCCTGCGTAGGTTGAGGAAAGCTCATCTTCCACCAGCTATTCTAACAACATTCTACAGAGGAACCATAGAGAGCATCCTGAGCAACTGCATCACTGTCTGGTTTGGAAATTGCATGGTCAAGGATCGCAAAGCCATACAACAGATAGTGAAGACAGCTGAGAAGATCATCAGTGTCTCTCTTCCCTCCATCATGGACATTTACACCACACGCTGCATCCGCAAAGCCACCAGCATTTTGAATGATCCAACACACCCTTCACATTCATTGTTTACACTCCTGCCATAGAGAAAAAGGTACCGAAGCACCAGAATGTTTAACAGTTTCTTCCCCCAAGCAGTACAAATCATTATCAGTACATCTTCCCTTACCAGTCTGGCGATCTACAATATGTGAACTAAAATCTCAGTATACTTCAACATAAAATGTCATACTGTACCATTAGCCCACCTAGTCCAACTATCAACCATGAAAAGGTGACCCATCAAACATAGGGAACATTCACTCAGACCAGGCCAGTGAGATATCCAAAGAACTCAGATTACTGAGAGATAAACAAATGCAGAAGTGGAAAATGTGCAAATTCTACCCAGAGAGTGAGTGGACTATGAGGAAGCACCAAAAAACACTGAGTTGTTGTATTACTCTAATTCTTAGTTAAGTAATTACCCATGATAACTTAAATTAAACGGACAATATAGTAGCACAGTGGTAGCACTGGTGTCTCATAATAAAGAGCCCAGAATTTGCATTTCTGGTGTTCCTTGCATGGAGTTTGTATATTTTCCTCATGTCCATGTGGCTTTCCTTTGGGTGCTTTGGTTTCTCATGACAGTCCAAAGACATACAGCTTAGGACAATTGGTATTATTAAATTTGCCCATGTGTGTCTGTGTCTGTGTGTGTGCGTGTGTGTGTGTGTGTGTGTGTGTGTGTGTGTGTGTGTGTGTGTGTGTGTTCACCTTGCACCCTATCTACGTGTTATTCCTATCTTGTGCCTAATGACTGTTGGGGTAGGCTCCAATTGCTCAACAACCCTACCTTGCATCAGTAAGTTAAGAAGACTGATGGAAGTAAAACTGAATTATACATTAATGACATATCTGTTAATGTTAGAATGTATAACGATTTCTGATCTGTACCTTTATGGAGTTTTTATGGGCCTCCCTCACTGGATTTATACAATCTATGCATTGATATGGAGAGTTTAGAACTAAGGGACTTTTCTCATTAGGTTTTGTTTCTAGTGTATACTGAAAAAAGTTCAAGATTTTACCCATCATGCCACAACATCATTGACTTTCTGTTCCAACTTTAGCTTGCCTTTTGACTAAACTATCTTCCAGTGTTTATGTTTCAGCTATGGTTCCACCCCATGACTGGGGTTCAAATGTCCCTCTGTTTTGTTCATTTTTATGTTAACATTGTTGTTCATTTAGTATGTACAGGGTGACACAGAAAAACGGGAACTTTTGAAATGCGTAGTGGCAGCCATGTACAGTTGGCAGCACTGTGGAACAGGGACCTTGAGGTGTAAACAATCTCGCCATTTAGCAATTTAGTAATCAATTGCAAGGCAATCAATGGCAGCTGTATGAGAATTGTTTGGTAACCGTGTCATCTCAAGATTCGGTGACATTCCCTGGCCCTCAAGATCACTGGATTTGTCCATTTGTGATTTTTTCTTGTGGGGTTACTTTAAGAGTCGGGTCTAGACGACTTGGCCAAGAACACTGAATGAATTGAAACAAAGAATTCAAGACGAAATTCGTGGTATCCCAGCTGAGATGTTGTGGCGATCATTGGGGAACCTCAACAGCAGATTGGAAGAATGCATACGTACAGGAGGACTCCATCTACAGGATGTAATTTTCAGACATTGATAATTTGGATTACTGTCTCTTAAAAGGCAAGCTGTAGTGGTTCAATTTCTGTCAATAAAATTTTTATTGGGTTTTTCAAAAGTTCCCGTTTTTCTGTGTCACCCCGTATATGTCAATGTATCTTCTTTTATGTTGAGTGTATTTTTTAGCTGGTTCCCCAAGAGACGGGGCCACCTGCTCATCACCGGTCAAGGAACTGCTTTCAGCCCAATAAAGGCCAGCCTACAGTTCCTTGAAGTTCATTAAAACTAGACTCCCTGAAACCTACAAAAAAAAATTGTAATCCTGGGCCACCTTAAATTCCTTCACATGTCTCCTCACCTCCTTTTTTTTTTGATCAACCAACAACATACAACGAACTTGCCTGTCCATATCTGAGTGGATGGCATTTATCTCCATTTTTTTTCTCAAGAGCAGTGATGATCACAGTTGGTGCTATGGTTGATGCCTGCTCAGAACTATTTGTTGTACCGGCAATCAAAGATACGATGTCCCATGACTGCCATCAGACTATCCACGCTAGTATTTAGATCTGGCAGTGCCATACTGATGGTGTATACACCCAAAAAGAAGATGTCTGTCTACATTTTCAGTGCCAAGCACCATAACACAGTGTAAAGACAAGATCAAAAAAAAATAACATGAGAGGCAAGTTTATTGAACCACGTGAACGTCTCTGACAGAAGAAAACTGAATAATAAAAGAAAGGTGCTAACTTTTACAAGTAGTCAGAATTTACACCAGGTGTTACAGACTCAAATCGAAAGTATGTTTTTATTATAGTAATAATAATAGCAGTTCATTACTCAAAATACGGAGCGCCGGACTTGAACCCGTAACCTTTTAGTTATAAGGCAGCAGTTCTTACCTCTGCAGTAATTGAGAATACATGCCAACTTTCTGTTGATTGACATTTGAGCTTGGGTTTTTAAATTCATTGACAGCAACATGTCATTTGAATGATTTTTTTTTTTACTTTGGTTATATTCTTGAATTAAAGCACAAATGTTTATTTGATATTTGGACTAAAGTCTTCTCACATTATACACTTCACATTATTATTTGTATAACATCAAAAAAGTTTCTGGTACTTTTTTGATTAACTGGGGTTTGATGCTTCCACTCCATTGGATACTTTGAGAATTTTTGGGACTTTTGTGCTTAGGAACTCCAAGTTCGCTACATCCAGTCTTCTACAGTAAAACATTTACTGTTTCACCCTACAGCATACAGAGGGGAGCTAGGTAGGTATATGGCCGGAGTCATGTATAAAATTAAATAAACATATACAGCATGCTATTGCATGTCTATCAAATAACAACTTTGTAAGTAGACTTCATGGAAAAAAACACTACAGTATAAAAATCTGTTTTAAACTGCATGACTAGCCATGGGTTTGTTACTACAAACTAAATGACCACACATATTAAAACTAACTGAGGAAATGGCAAAGATCACTAAGTAAATATAATATGAATTGGAAACGCAAACACATCAAAAAATAACTTATATGAGAAAGCATATGCTATTATTTATCTTGACTTTCGGAAAGCATTTTATAAGTCACCATATGAGAGGTTAGACATCAAACTAAAAGAAGTGGGAGTTCAGGGTGTTGCTTGTAGATGGATGCAGAATTAAGTCAGACACAGGAGGCAGTAGGTTATGGTGTGAGGAACCTTATTAGATTGGGCTGGTGTCCCACAGGAGTCAGTTCTAGGGCTGTTGCTTTTCTTAATACTAATAAAAATGATTTGGATAAGAATATTAGTATCAAGATAGTTAAGTATGAGATGCTATCAAGCTGAGCAGATTGGCAGTAATGTAGAATCTGTTCAATCATTACAGATAGACTTGGATAGCATACAGGCTTGGGCAGATTTGTGGCAGATGAAATTTAATGTCAGTAAATGTTAAGTATTACATGCAGGAAGTAAAAATGTTAGGTCTGAATACATAATGGAAGGTCTGAAAATTGAATGTACACCTAGAAGGATTTACGAGACACAGAGGAATATTCACTATCAACTCCCACACAGTGTTCAGAAGCCATTAAGAAGGCTAACAGAATGTTAGGTTATATAGCACAATACGTCGAGTACAAGTCCATGGAGATTACAGTTTGCTGGAGCTTTATAACACACTGGTGAGGTCTCACCTTGAGTACTGTGTACAGTTTTTGTCTCAGGGTTACATAAAGGACATAGCAGTGCAGGAAAAAGTAGAGCGTCTAGGCTAATTCCAGTGCTGCAGGGGATGAATTATGATGGCAGATTAGAAGAGCTGAGCCTTTTCAGTTCAATCAAAAGAAGATTAATAGGAGACATGATTGAAATGTTTAAAATTATGAAGGGAACTGGTACAGTGGAGTGAGACTGATATTTTAAAATGAGTTACTCAAGAACATGGAGACATAGCTGTAAACTTGTTAAGAGTAAATTCACACAAACATTTTGAAGTTTTACTTTACACAGAGAACCATAGACACATGGAAGTTATTCTGGAAGAATTAAGTGGATAGGACTGGTGAGCTTTGTTGGGCTGAATGGCCTGTTCTCTTCTACAGTAGATTCTTCTAATGTTCTAATAACAATGAAAGTAAATTAAAAAAGAAGATAAAAAATTACACTTCAAAAATAACACAAAAGATGTAGCAAGAGGGTCCTCCCAAAATTTGTCACAGTAAGAAGCCCTAGTTTGGTATCCAATATACAGTAGAAGCGCACAAGTTGACCTTTGATGGTTAAGTGCTGGTAAGTCACTGATTTTATCCTCAAGACATAGTGTTTTATCCATGCAGGCCCGTCGCGATAAGGCAGGCAAACCAAGCAATTGCTTGGGGCCCCGAGCTGGCCTGGGGCCCCAAGACAATGACTGGTTAAGTATAAAATGCAGCGACAAACTGTGTGAGCGCCCCATTGATAGTGAATGCAGTAAAGTGCAATGACACTGTTATCGGGATCCCCCTCAAGGGGTCCCCCCTCGCTGACAGCAGCCAGCCAACCACGCGATCTCTGCGGCCGGCAAAATACAAAACTTCCTCGGCAGTCAGGAAGCGGAATTATGCTTCAGGAAGCCAAAAAAGAAAGAAGAGAAAGGAAGAGGAGGATAAGAAAAAACAAGACAGTGGTAAGTGATAAATTACACACATAAAATAGCTCTACTTGTCTTGTACAAATGGTGCAATTTTGCAGCAGGTAGGCTAGTAGAAATATGTTTACAGTATGTATCATACATAAATGACATGACATTGCTATAGCTTTGTAATAGGTTTTGATGAAAGTGGCATAGCATGCTATACTAACTATTCCACGTCTGTGATAATCTATTTAGGAAAACAACACAATAAATTCTGTGCATCAAACATTAGCTTGGGATGTTTTTAAGCATTGGTAGTCGACTCACAGCACTACTAATAATTAGTAAACATTTAATTATAATTTCATTGTTTGTTAACAGTAAAAAGTTTATTTATATAGCACATTTCATACACAATGGCAATTCAAAGTGCTTTACATAGAAGAAATTAAAATAATAAAAATAAATAAGAATAATTGGCCTCTGGTGAGAGGAGCTTTTCAGCTTTGAAGCTGATAAAAAATTACATGAGGTCCACGGTGGGCCAAGAAAGGCTCACAGGACTGGCACTTATGTCAATCGAACGGGATGTTCGCCAGTCTTTGGACATGGAGGACATTGTGATTGCCTTTGCAGAAAACAAGGCTCGCAAACAGCAGTTTTAGATAATTTGCACATGTTTGAGAGAACTGAAAAATGTTAATGTGAGTATGTATGTGTGTGTGTGTTTTTAAGTATGTTGGATTTAGTTATTGTTCACTTTTTTAATGTATATTTGATTTTATGGTACAGTGGTGTTTTTTGCAAATGTTCAATTGTTGAAAATATTCAAATTTTATGTACTTTATATGCAACAGCAGTATTTGCACTGTAAACCTTTTTTATTTATATAAAGTGTGAGTGAATTTAAACTGTATGGCTATGCTGTGGTTCCTTTGCGTGCGTGCGTGCGTGTGTGCGGGGGGCCTCCATGTCCATTTTGCTTGGGGCCCCCAAATTCCTTCAAACGGCCCTGTGTCCATGGGTGGTGGATGTCAATCTTAGCCTCTTGAGGAAGGTGAGAATTTAGTACTGATTTTGCAGAAGTAATTACTGTAATATATGGGGTCTGCCACATTAAAGTGGACACTTTCTAAAGGCCTGTAACGTAATTTAAATTGAGAAATCTTTGGCCATTTTGAGTTTGCAAAATTATTGGCAAAACCATTTGCAAATTTTGAGTCTAGATTTTTTAAAGTGAACCAAAAAGTGTGGGATTATCTCATTCTATACCAAAATTAAAAGAAATAAACATCTCTAGTTTAGAAGAGTTTCCTTTAGTGTGTTATGAAGTAGCGAAGAATTGTACTTGTAATGCACTGTAACAGAAAATAAAACTGCAAGAGTGATCATAAAGTGAAAAAATAGCAAGCATTATGTACATAACTGTATTGTACCTGACATTTTTCAGGTGCCTGGGAAAAAGATGTCTGCCATATAGAAGGCAATGATACAAGCAAAATTAATTTCTTAAGCCCACCTCAGACTGTCTCAACACATCTAAATTACCCCATGAAGGGATGACATTACAATACAGAGAACACTAATACAGATGCAGTCACTTACATTTGGTTTCATTCCAGAAAAAAGTAACATACATGTCTGGAATTGCGTGTCAGATTCAGTTTCATATTCATGGCAGTTTGAGGTGATATGGGACAGGAAAGGCTCATACAAAATCATTGAGTACACTGTCAATAGCAGCTCAATACACTTTGCAGATGCAATAGCATGGACAGTGCCCAAGAGACAGTTGGCCTTCAGAGTATGAGAGGTGGGGTGGTCTGAAAGGGCCACAGACAGGGGCACCACCATAGAAATAAAGGAATCGTGGCCTGGAACGAACGACATCTACTTTAGGCACTAAATGGGGATGCCTGACTCTGTAATAAAAAAGGAAGTAAGGCACATGATAGATAGTGACAACAGTGACTGTTGAGGTAAGAAAGTTGGTTAAATGTAATTATGAAAATATAGCGAAAAAGTAATGCTGAGGCATTGAAAGAAGTGTTTCCGGGAAGGCGTTTAAATGCACCTCTGGGCTCGATGGCCAGTGAAATTGGAGTGGGGAGAATATGTGTCACCAAGAGCTCAATTGGTGGCAGAAAGAACAACAACAACATTTATTTATATAGCACATATTCATACAAAAAAATGTAGCTCAAAGTGCTTTACATAATGAAGAATAGAAAAATAAGAGACACAGTAAGAAAATAAAATAAGTCAACATTAATTAACATAGAATAAGAGTAAGGTTCAATGGCCAGGGGGGACAGAAAAAACAAAACAAAAAAAAAAACTCCAGACGGCCGGAGGAAAAAAAAATAAAAAATAAATAAAATAAAATAAAATAAAAACCAGATTTACAGTATGCTTAGAGTGATAATGGAGTTGTTTCTTTTGGCATTAAGGTGGGTGGTGACCTAGCCTCCAACTGTTTAGACAGGACCTAACCTGACTTGGTAAGCCCAGTGAGGCAGCAGGTTTCTTATTCCTCCTTTGTTTTCTACTTTGTGTTTTTGCATAACAGCCTATTGTTTAATTTGCATAATAAACCTGTTTTTTTGTATATTTTAACCTCATTCAGTGCTTGGTTGCAGCATGACAGCACTCCTTATCATTCACACAACTTTAATAAGTTAAAGTATCAGTAGAAACCTCAACCACAAAAGGGTTACATTCATACTGTATGTTAAAAGCCATGAGTCACCAGCTTTTGCCATCTAATTCACTCCTTATTAATGCAAGCCTGAGCAGAAGAGCCGAAACATATTGTTAAATTACTTATAAAACTTCATTCAACAGAAAGCAGTGGGCTGGTTTTAATATTTAACTGCACCTGCTCCACCCTGTATAATGTACAATGAGTGGTTCTTTCTGAAGTCAGACAGTGCCTGATATCATTAGCACAGACTTTGACTTTATGTGATAATAATTATAAGCAGATGCATTTTAATTCAATTTATTCTCATAGCTCTTTTTACTGAATACAGGATCGCAGTGCTTAAAATATATTTACAAATATGTCAACAGTGAAATACTAAATATTAAAGCATCATAAACACAAACAGTAAGGTAAACAAGCAGTAAAACAGAAATTTATCTGAAAGATTAAATAAAGCCAATAAAGTAAATTACTTTTAACATTATAACTGAGACAGTGGAAGAGAGAAAAATGAAAACTCCAGTTTAATCACATTTGTAGAGAAAACATCCCTCTGCTTGTCCAATTTGGGTACTAACAGATAAAGTCAGAGCTATTTGCTGCTCCAGGCCAACAAGCCGCTATCACCCGCTCTTTCACACTGTGGTTTCATAAACACGTGCTGGGTCCGAAGCTTCAGTAGCAGATCTTTGTGGGAGGGCAGAGTAAGGCACCTGAATACACGAATCCCCCATTTCTGTACTGCAATCTCTAGCTCAGCTCCTCTATTAGTTTGCTCATTAATTTTTATAGCACTCCTGTGTCCAGACCTGTGAGGGACATGTTCATGAGGTAGCCAAGGACTGTCCAAAGGTGTTGGGTTACCCAGAGAAGCCTGCCATAAAAGCAGCAGAATGGTGGGGTTTACTTAAGAAGAATCTCCCTGCTGCTAAAGTCCATCGGCCAGGTAGCATGGTAGTCAAGCCTTGAATGTGGACCGTGGCCTTGAACTCAAAAGACTTACATAATCTGTCAATATTGTGTTAAAATTTTTGGAATTTGTGGCAGACAAACAGAAGAAAACGGTTCACTATTCATCACCACTGTACCACTCCACTATAGAGAAGTAATTTGCACAAGTCAAACAGAACATTCTATTTGAGTGACACAGCTTTTTTCTATAGTGTTCATAGCTTCCAGATTTATCACAGTATAAGCAGCTTGTTTCTTGGCTATTGTTGAAGGTTGTGTTTTTCTTATGTGGCAAAAGCGCTATATAGGCGTTGACCCGACAACGGAGACATGTAAAAATTAAACAAAAAGATTTATTTTCTTCAGCTGGGGGCCACGTTGTCCCCGTGTCCCTCAGCCATAACACAGTCCTAAAACACACAAAAAAGCACAAAGCAAAACACCACCACAAAACACTCTTCTTTCTCCTCCACTCCTCCAAAGCAGCTTTGTCCTCCTCCTCCCGACACTAGCGCCTGGAGTGGTGACTGTCGGCCCCTTTTATAGCCCACCCGGAAGTGCTGAAGGTGCTCGTTCACCTACTTCCAGCTGCACCTCTGGGTGTGGTTGCGTTCCCGCCCAGACAGTCTCGTTAGGCCGTGCAGGTCTCCCTGGCAGTGGCCACAGAGCCCAAAAGGAATGAGCCCTGGTGTTCCAAAATATTGGCCCTGATGCAACCCAGGGGGGCTGCCACCAAGTGTTCCGGGGAACATAGTGTGCATCCCATGGCTGCTCCCCCAGATCCAGTGTCAAAGGGGCATCCCGACCGGGCATGGGTCCTGGCCATCTGCCACACTTATTATGATACTATTTTATTGTGGAGATGGCTTTTTGGGACACTCTTCCTTAAAGCATATGCCTTCTCTTACCTGTGCAGATTCTTTTTAATGTGGGCCCACAGTGTAGTATCTAACCTCTGTCGCTACTGTTCTTTATCACAGTTGCAATGCACTTGTACCAAGGACTATGGTCCACTACCTTCTGCTCACTAATTCCTACTATCAACCCATTTATAATTGTCACTAAGTATGTTTACATGTGCTTTTAAAACCTGGTTATTCACAGAAGATTGGTTTAAAAAATGCCATGAATATATTTATTCTGGTTAGAGAAATCAGGTTAACTAAGTTTCTGTGAAACTGAGTTAGCATACACAGATTTATCAATGAGTAACCTGGATATGTGGCCATGTAGTTTGTGCATGCTTATTGCCCTCAGTTAGCCTGCATACATCCACAGCCAGGTACGTCAATCTGAACATGTAAATATGACAAGTGCTAGCAGCAAGAATAGAATGGGTAACAACAGATCCATGCATTTTTGGAGCAACATGAAAACCACCTTAAAGCTAAACTTCATGTTTTGGCCTGTTTAACACTAGAATTATTAGAGCCTATGAAAAAACTCATAGATCTGTCCCACCTTAAATCGCTTCGCATCTCTCCGTTAGTGTCTTTTGTCCTGTAAATGTGTCGATAAGCAGCAAGCAGGCTGCTATCACATCCCCCACCCCGCACAGTTTTCTCAGCTCAAGTCTGTTTACCTGCGTGTCAGTTGCTTAGAGTTATATAGAGTGAGAAGTTAAGCAAAATGACACCTTTTATAAATACTATATCGTTATTTGGAACACTTGCATTTCACATGTGTTCCGTGTCTATGCAAACACATCGTTAAAACGGAAACGTTTTTCAAGTTTTAGTAATAATTGACAAAATGTACACATGAAGTGTATAATGTGTGAAGCCTAAAGTCCAAATATCAAAGAAACACTTTCACAAAAGGTACAAATATAACAGAAGTGCGCTTTTAAGTCACCCTATTCAGATGAAAGCAACTAATCAAACAGAAGACAGCTTCATCTCAGTATCTGAATTAGTAGCTGCCTCCTCAGAGTGTGTAGCCATAATAGAGAGTCTCCAAAATGTTACCTAGGCACAAATGTATAGCCACCATCCCTATCCAAGGTCATCATGCATACAGAATGCACCAAACCAGTACCAATGCAGGCCTAATCATTCACCTTCATCTTTTGATTCATCTGCTGGACAGGAGGATGAGCCATTTCACAATCCGTGAGCTTTTTTTGAATGTACCTCTTACTTGACTGTAGCAGTTGACACTTAATTTGTACTGCTTGATACAGGTTTATTCATATGTACCAATAACTAATTGTTATTATGTATCTCTGGCTGGTACTTGAACTATAGTTATATTTATGGGCCACAAGTGTACATTGCAACTGTCTTATCAAAGTATTATAGTGTTTTTTGAATTATGTTTTACTGAAACACTTGGAACAAAGTAATTACATATTTGTGTTTGCAGTCTTTTATTTAAAAAAAAATTACAAAAATTATTTTTTCTAAACCATACAGAACAAAATGATAAAGCATTGTTTTTAGACATTTTCAATACAAAGTGGGAAGCTGATGGCCTTGAACTCTGTAACGGCTTGTCTTAACAGTTTCATCTACTCTGTTTGAAGTGGTGTATGGCTGTGCTACTGGCTGTGGTCTATCTCTCTCCACCAAGTAGAGGTAACATTTTTTTTTAACTCTTTCACAAAACCTACATGGTGCACAACAAGCAGCAATCACATATAGAGGGATCTTAAAGAGGAATAACTTCTCTTCAAAAGAACTCTGCATTGTGTACTCAGAAGCCATGGTCCTAGTGAAACCACATGAGAAGCAGGAGGCTATAGTGAAGCGTGTTCGCCCAACCCTGGACCCAGAAGTGGTGGGTTGTAAAACCATAAACTGTGAATGTGATTTGTGGTAGCAGTCCCTTATCAGCAAAAACATGCACAGCCAAGCAACACTGCACATAGCAGCATTCCTAAAACTCTGGATGAACAATGCTGCAGAGGTTTTGATTTATTTCACTTAAAATAGTTATCAAAATGTTCAGGCAATTCTTATCTGAATATAAAAGCTGACAAGGTACATTAACACACTGGAACATGATTAAATAATAAAGTGTCTTTTGTAAAAGTCCCCAGTTCCAATTTTAAATGTTTTTGCTCCTTCTGTGCTATATAATAATGTTCACTGTCTTTTCTTCCTTATTTTCCCTCCTTTTAAGCCTTCTATAGAGTTCTCATTCCTTTCTTCAAGTTAACAAGGCTGATTTACAATATAAAGTTTATAACCATAGCAATGTATAGAAAACTGGATGAAATATGTATATTTCAGTACTTTTTATAGTAATGCTGCCTCATGGTTTAAGTGTCTTGGTTTCAAAATGGCAGACTGATTGTTACTCATGTGTAGTCTGTACGTTCTCCCTTTGTTCGCATAAGCTTTTGTCTGAGAGCTCTTGTTTTCCTTCCATATCACCAATATAGGTTGACTGACAATTTAAAACCCTGTATTGGGGTGAGTATGAGTTGACCCTGTTGAACTGGCACCCTGCTTACTGCCTTGCACCCAGTGCTGCCAGGATATACTCTAGCTCCTCCATGACTGTGAGTATGATTAGGAAGATTTAAGAATGTTATATAATGTTAAGTTACATTGTCACCATTTTGTTTTCAAATGTTTCATCTTCATGTTCTGTTTTGATTTCATCCAATTAATTTCTTCCTGGCTGAAATTTTTGGTCATACTGGAAGCAAGATCTCAAAGGGGAAAAGCCAGCAGACATTGTTACCATTGCTGCTGTTTACTGGCAATGAGAATTACTGCACTATCATTCAAGTCTTGTCAGAATGTAATTGATTTAAATATGAGAGTGGATACCCTTCACTCAGTATGTGTTGGTAAGTCAGTTTAAAGACCTTATGTCGTAAACTCTTGCATTTATGGTGTTTAATTTTTTTGCCTACAGGCTTTTGGTTCTATCAGTGTTATTACTTTTACCTTGCGTTTTGATAAAGGTATCTTCTTCTTATTAATTTAGTATTGCTTTTGAAGTTATGTTTTACCCACATATCGTCCTCACAATGTTCATCTCATGTTTTCAAATATCTACTTTACGCAAAACCAATAAAATCTCTAGGTTCTCTATGCTGCCATGTCCCCCTCTTTATTTGTTTAAGGGTTGGCACATTTAAGGAAGGAAAGACCCAACCTGGGCTGATAATGTTGGCTGAAGGTGGGCGGACAACAGCATGAGCATGCATGTGTTTCCAAAAATTGCAATGTATTTTTGGTCATGTTCATGTTATTTGAATTTCCATATGGCCTCTCGTTTATATATATCTCGAGGCACTCATCTGAAGGTTAGGTGGTGCTGTCAACAGGAAATGTTTGTCTAATGTCCACATAGAAACTAACTGTGGCTGATCTTTCTTTGTCCGTAATAACAGAGATGAAATCTGAAGTGAAAGGATGAGGAAGCAAGAGCATGAAACCAAAAATAGTTGAACCCAAAAAAATAAACTGCATTAACTGAAATGGGTGAGCTCTTGTCATGGAAAAAAAAACTTCCCTCTGTCTTCAAAGAAGACACTCACAGAGCCCAGATGAGAATGCAGAACATTTCTTTATTTGCACAGAGATATGCACAAATGCCTCAGTCCATGGAGTGTGCAATCAATTAAACAATTCATCTGCTTTTATACTTATCTATTACCATAACCTCATCTAATACATCACATCATCTGACTGTTAATATGCAGATCTTAATTACCCTAACCAATCAAATACCGTATTTTCCCGAAAATAAGTCAGGGTCTTATATTATTTTTTGCTCCAAAAGATGTACTAGGGCTTATTTTCGGGGAATATCTTATATTTATTCATGTACAACAATATACATTTATCTAAATACAGTCATGTCATCTTCTTCTAGAATATCGTCATAACTCTCCACATTCAAACCGTGAATTTCAGCCTGAATTTCTTGCTACTCCAGTCGCTTTTAGGATCCTCCAGGGTAGAGGTGCGTGCTTCGTTGTTTGATGAATTGTTCGATGTGTTTTTTTTTGTACCTTTACAATACCATCAGAGGAGCCACAGAGAAAAAAAATAAGGACATAGCAAAAATGTCTATTTTATGATTAAAGTGGAAATTTCAGCTTTAACCTCGCAGTTTACTTTTTCATTAAAGCAGACCATCGTAAATGTCATTGTAAAACCGACCCAGCTGTTAAATTGCCATGTGCTTCTGGGGCTTCCTCCTGACCTGACAGCAGCGGCAAGCAGCATCGCCACACAGAAAACATTAAATTTATAATATTCCAGCTCTATGCACATTTAGAATTCTTAGATTTATACTTTATATCACTTTCATGATGAAATGCATTAAAAATATGTTACATTTTACAGATAAATCGTTAACTTTGTTTAAATAATGAATACTGCTAACAGTTATACATATGGGGTGGCACGGCAGCAGAGTGGTAGCACCGCTGTCTAGCAGGGAGTTGCATCCATTGTGATCCTTGCCTGGAGTTAACATGTTTTCCTGGTGGGTTTCCACAATGTGCTCAATTTTCCATCCAAAGACATGAAGGTTTGGGGATTTGGTGAAACTACAATGACGCCAGTGTATGTATGTGCTTATGTTCACCTTGTGATGAGCTGATGCCTCGTCCAGAGATTTTATTTCTGTCTTGCACTGATTCTGCTGGAATGGGCGCATCCCCGAATTGATGTAACCATTATACATCCTTTTTAGAGATATTGTGGCAAGGTGTCCTTGGAATTTAATGGGTGTTTTGGGCACACGCGTCACATCGCGTGAGAGATAAACTTGGCCTTAGGCGTCTTACTTTTATGTTTAATAATTCACTCAGTTATGGCATCATATATATATATATACATATATATATATACATACATATATACATATATATATACATACATATATATATACTGTATATACATATATATATATATACTGTAAAAAGGCACTATATGGGCCGACCCAACACAGACTAACATCGTGAGGCACACATAAAATTAATTTTTATTTTTCTTCACCTGTTGGGCATGTCTTCCCCATGACCCCCTATAGGCACAACACAGTCCCAAGTACAGCAAACAAAACACCAACATGCACAGTCCTCCTATGCACCACCATTCCCCTGCCCTGTGGGAAACTGAGGCACCGCTCCAACCCAGGGGGCGGCCATCTAGTGTCCAGGGGGAGGTATTGCACAGTCTATGGCTGCTCTCCCTGAACATATAATGAAGGGGCGTCCTGGCCAAGCATGTTATATATACGTGCCCCGCCACAATACATGTACAATGGAACCTCGAGATACGATCACCTCTGTATACGAGAAATTCAAGATAAGAGGAAAGTATGAGCGAAAAATTTGGATCTAAATACGAGCATTGGCTCGTGTAACAAGCCACAAACCAGGCTGTGGTTATGCGTGGCGCGTTTCCCGATCCACCTCGACTCGGGGATTCACCCAAGCTGATGCTGCCAGCCCGTCAGCTCACTCAGTGTTCCTTGTTCTCCTGTAGCGTGAGGATCTACGTGTTTGTGTGCTTGTGATTTTGTTTCGCTGTAGCAGTTCGCCGTAAAAGCGTATCCAAAAATATCGCGGACATGCAGACGGAGAATAGGAGACGATTGCCCTCAAGAGGAGTACTAGGGTGTTGTACCGTGTTTGCCATTATGAATGTAGAGAAAAGCCAAGCAAAATGACACCTTTTATTGGCTAACTAAAAAGATTACAATATGCAAGCTTTGAAGGGGCCTGAGTTGCCTCGAAAGCTTGCATATTGTAATCTTTTTAGTTAGCCAATAAAATGTGTCATTTTGCTTGGCTTTTCTCTACCCTCAAGAGGAGAGAGGCGCGCGAGCAAGAGAGATAAGGAGAGAGAGAGAGAGAGAGAGAGAGAGAGAGCGTGCGCGAGCGAGAGAGATAAGGAGAAAGAGACGCGCACGAGAGAGAAGAACCATCAGCTCAGTTATGATCACATGACACTCAGCAGACAAAGTGTATCCACACTTATTTATCAGTGTTATTTGTTAGGAAATTGATTTTTATGTTGCTATTTTTGGGGGTGCGGAACGGATTAACTGGATTTCCATTATTTTCAATGGGGAAGTTTGTTCTAGATACGAGAAATTCGCTATACAAGCTCAGTGCTGGAACAAAATAAACAAGTATCTCGAGGTTCCACTGTATAGGATAGATATATATATTTGTAATAAATTGTAAAAGATTATTTAAATGTTAACTAAAAGTTCTGCACTCTTTACTTGCATATATTGTCAGATTCATGCAGATAAACCAAGCTCCAGTATCTTTCAGGGCAAAATGACATCTTAGGAAAGCAAAGCAGCACTACTATCATCTGACACAACCCTGCTATTTTGGTGGAAGGCTACTAAATGTGGACTATACCCACACATCGCAAAGGAAATATTTATATTTGTCATTGCGGACTGTGTGTTTTGCACTAAAGGCAATATTGTTAGTGAAAAATGTTCAGCACTTGTGGCTAAGATGATAGATTGTTTAGCCTTTTTGGGCAATAATAAGTGCTTAGTTAATGAGAATTTCTTTGGCTTCATATTATAATTTAAGTGTTTGTCCAGTATAATTTTACTATTATAATATAAAGTATTGCCATGTTAGTTCATCGGATTTGCTAACCCTGTAGGAAATTGTTAATTTAAATATTTTTTGTGTACTTGTGCGCTGTAGGGAGTGACAGTGATCCCGGAATACAACCACAAGTTAAAACAAAGTGAAGTGAGATGGCAGCTTTTATGCTGGACCCAGGAGTAATTCTGATGTCACAACATAGCCTGGCAGAAGCACTTCTGGGTCATATTGGAGCTCCCCAAAGTAGGGAGACCATCTCCCAACAACACCCTCTGGCAGGACCCTGACAGGATTGCTCTTCCCAGCTACAGTTCACATGGAACCCTGCAGGAGTCCAAATTGGCACCATAACAGAGTAGCACTGCCAGCCCAGGATGATAAACTGTCCTTAACAACCACTCTCCCCCAGTCCATCCATTATATGATCTCCCTGACTGATATAGGAACCAAGAGCAATCCTGGCTGGGTTGCACCTCTGCTTATCCATGCATTATGGCCTCCCAGCTGCGTAAGGTACGTTTCATCATCCTAGACAAGATGCCTGTCCATTAATTATGGCATCTACATACTGTAATTAGCTTGTGATGTGCTATATTGTACATATATATGTTTACTTTTATTAAAATATTGTATCATACTATTAAAAAATAAATGCTGTATTACTGTTTTGTGTATATGTATGATTTTACTGTAATGTGTTTGAAGATTAGTATCCTTGTAATGCAAGTAATGTATATTACATTTTCATTTTACTGCAAGTTCTTTTAAATGTAAACTCAAATATATTTATAATTTGAATATATTCTTTTTTATATTAAAAAATGAATTCAAATATGAATCCCTGTTGACAGCTGTAATCCACATTGACATTCCTAGTAACAAACAGTAAAAAAAACAGAATTTCTATTGTCGGTTCTTGAGAAATGAATTCATATCAGTTTAATCCTTATCACAAAACAGAATGGCATTCTCAAATCAGCTCAATCAAATGTAGTATTTTCATGGGGGGCAGCATGGGCACAAGGCAGGAACCAACCCTGGTCAGGACACCAGTCCATTTTCGTGTGCACTCTTTGCACCCACACACATCCACTCTCACAAGTTTAGAATTGTCAATTTCTCTAAAAAGCATATGTTCATTCCATTTGGAATGGAAACTAGAGGGCTGGGAGAAAAAAAATGCAGACATGAAAAGAAACCATGAAAACTTTACACAGACAATGACCGGTCATGGCTTTTGAATCACTTGTCACTGAATGTCTGAAATAGCAATTTTCAAAACTGTGTAAAACCTTGGTTTTTATTCCAATGCACTCAAATTGTGAAAATAATAAACCAGCATCTTTCAATGTTCATACATATCACCTAGTAATAATTTAACCTCTCAAAAATGCAGAACTAATCCTCATCAGATAAGCAAAGAATACTCAAGAATGAGAACAATTTTATAAAAAAGCTATCTTTAATGTTTGGCAAAAAATTACAAAACCATTTCATGACAAGTTAAATGACCTTCAAAATATGACTTCATAACATGCCTAAAGGGAGATAAAATCTATTTTGATAGATTAAAATAAATCTTAATCTTCCAATGGAAATGTAGTGCTTTGTACTGCTGGTTTAATCTTATTAAAGACCTCTACTGAAGTACAGGGAAGCACCACTGTTTAAGTCTGCACTGGGGAAGCATTCTCTATGGTGGAGTTTATTTTTTAGATCCCATAGCTGCTGTGCCACTATTCACCTATTGAAGAGAGCTGAAGATACCCCACTGTTACTCAATCATGCTTTCCAGAATATTCTTAACTGAAAGGTCAAAGCTGCCTTTATTTAGATTCTTGTCTAATTAAAAGATGTATTCCTGTTCTCTGCTTTTGTGCTGTTTATTTTGAAATACTAGGGAGTATGTGCTTTATTTTTTATAAGTAAAAAAGAAACACCTGTACTATGGTTATAGATACAGTATTCATACACAAATGCCTACTGTATACATACTATTTTATGTATTTTCTTCTTTGTTGCAATTACAGTAAGATTTGCCTTTTAGTTGGATATAAAAGGTGTGTACTTCATTATAGCTGGCTTTCACTTTGGAATGGGAGTTCACTTTATTTCCAGTACTGTTGTGTTAAGCTCTGACTTACTGTCAGCGATGAACTTGCTTGAAAAATTAATAGATCCTCAACTTAAATATCTTTGTGAAGTAGACATATAGTAAGCAGAAATATAGAACATAAACTCAGGGTGCAAGACATGGATTACAAAATACAACCTTTTACAAGTTTCTGAACTGCACAAACAATATACAGTACTGTGTATACATTGCAGTTCCCCTCAGTAAGTACAATAATGTCTCTGTGCCAGTGCATCTGTCATAACTGGCCTGGGCTAAGATGGGAATCATGGGAAGAGGCATTCTAGTATACAGTCTGATAAAATACTCCAAAAGCACCTCCTAACATCCTGGTTGTCCCTTGATTTCACCCAGCGCTTTTCAGATCCCTGGGAGGCTTGTTCAACAGTTCTCACACCATCCCTCACAGCACCATTTCTTTGTTCCCTTGCAGGGGGTCCAACCCCACTGTCTCCTCACATTCTCATTCACTTTTCTTCCCGCCTTGACTCCGTTTCCCTTCCAAAGTGTAACCTCCCACTTCTCCCCTGCTATGATCATGGGCTCCAAGGTGCTAATGAGGCAACTGATGCTCGCTCCCCATCCACACATGAGTGCTTGGCCACCCAATACCTCACAAACACCCCAAAGCTACTCTACCATGCTGCTACTCGCCTACACCCATGCCCATGGCTTAATAGCAATGCATGCCTTGTTTATTTTAAAAACCTGTGCTGCAACAGATCTCACCATTGATGGTCAAACTCAGATCCTGGAGGACCACGGTGGTTGAAGGTTTTCATTTCAGCCACTTATTCATAACCAAGTACTGTTGCTAATGGGTAAGAGTTCTTTCGCCTTAAATTTAAGTGACTTGCATTTTAAGATTCAGAACCCTTAATTTTTTTTTATTTTTTCCTTAACCAGCAGCCAAACAATAATGTAATGCAAAATGAGGCAACAGATAACAGGCTAACTCACAGGTCTCAAGCAGTTCTGGAAAGCCACCATTTTAGTTCCAACCAATTTTTAAATTTAAAGCATTTTTTGTTGTTAATGAATTATGGCTTGTCAGTGTTTTTATTCCTTTGCACCAGGCAGTTCTAAAACTGTTTTGAGGACCAAAGCAAACTGATATTTTTCTGACGCTCACTTTTTCCTTTTTCAAAAATTTATTGAAATTGAAACTGCATAATGGCCACACAGATGCAAACTGAACAAAGGTGACTATCTGTTTGGCTGCTGATAATAAAAATAGAAACAACTAATGGTTCTGAATTTTAAAAAGCAAGTTCTTCAAAATGAACGCAAAGGAGGTGCTCCATTAGCAGCAGAAATTAGTTACTATTTCAAGAAACAGGCTCAGGCCAAAAGCCCATAGCCCTCCAGGGTCTGAGTTTGACACCCCTGCTCTAGGGAGTGAACCTTGACAATGAGGCCATGACAGCAACACAGAAAAGACCTGAGACACTAGGACTCTTGGTTTCCCAGCCACCCCTAGAATGATCATGACATTATAACAGAACAAAATATGACATTAAGTTTACTTTTGTTATTTTTATTGTGTGTCTAAATGCATTAATATTTATATTATAAAAGACTGTGAGACTATTGCTCCATTAATATTTATATTATGAAAACCTTTAAATCTCCAGCAGGGTTACAGTCAACGATTTTCTGTATAGTATTTTGACAATAATAGTTAACTTGTAATAATTCAGCATTTTGTATTTTGGACAGTTACTTAAAACCAGACTCCAACTTGCTGCTGCTCTGTTAACATATTTTGTATTTTCCCACAAGGCGGTCAGATTCAAGCCAAAAGGTCAACATGCGGCTTTTTATCAAGTGTATTACATCAGCATATGTATTAACATGTCCTCCATTAAAAATGAGTGCCTTATTTTTAACATTTGTTTCTAAATGTAAACATTTCAGCAAATGTGAAAATGACACTTATTTTATCCATTCAATTTCAACATAATTAATTATGGGAATCTGTAGTGCAGCTGGTAACATTAAGTATAAGGCCGGAACCAACCCTCAAGGTACTCCCCACAGTTCTAATGCAGGACACAAAAACACCCACACCCACATGGGGCCAATTCAGAGACAGGAAAGCAGCACACCCAGTGTAGGAATGGAGATTCTGAAGGTGGATGAACAGTACAGCCACAGGCATCTTTTTGGACTGAAATTACCCAGTACTAGAGATGAAATATAAAATTTTGTACTTTTACCTCATTTCCTCTTTTCATATTAAATCCAGATTTCTTGTGTAAAGCATAAATAATTATAGAGGATGCCAGGTTAGCCATTCATATGTCAGCTGTGAACATGCTACCATAGAAGATTTGTAAGATTTACAATTAGTACATTAGAACAACTCAGAGATATGCAGGTGGATGAGCCTATGGTGTCCTGGATAACATCAAGGAACAGTCCTGTATCCTTTTCTCTTCACTCTGTACACATCCGACTACACATATAACACCAGGTCATGTCACATGCAGAAATTCTCAGATGATTCGCCACTTATGGGGTAAATTGATAAAGAAGATGTGACAGAGTATTGGAGTCCGGCGGTGAAGTTTGTTTCTTGGTGCAAAGACAATTGTCTGCATCTTAACATCAGCAAAACCAAGGAACTGGTTATTGACATTTGCAGCTCCAAAGAGATTCTATGTCTGGTCACTGTTCAGGGAATGGATGTAGAGGTGGTCCACTCCTATAAATACTTGGGGGGTCCTCATTAGTGATAGGTTGGCCTGGTCTCAGAACATAGAGGAACTATATAAGAAAGGGCAAAGCAGGCTCTTTTTCCTTATGAGACTGTATTTCTTTAATATTGGAAGTGACATCCTTCACATCTTCTATCACTCTGTGATTTTCTATGCTGTGGTGTACTGAGCTGGTAATATCACGTCAAGAGAAGCCCACCAAATAAACAAGCTGATTAAAAGGGTAAGCTCAGTTATAGAACACACTCTAGGCCCCCTAGAGGTTGTAGCAAAGGAGATAATTAAAACAAAACTGAGTGACATTATGAACATTGCTGCACATCCTCTCTCTGACACATCTATCTATCTATCTATCTATCTATCTATCTATCTATCTATCTATCTATCTATCTATCTATCTATCTATCTATCTATCTACAGTTGTGATGAGAACAGCTTATTCACTTAGATTTTCCAAAATAACATCAATTCAAATTCTGAAGCTCCCTAAAGTCCAACTCTTCACCACATTTCTTGGTAATTTATTCCGTTCATCTGTGTTTTTTGTATGAAAAAAAGTTACATTTGTGTGATATATACTCTTAACATATTTCTAATAGTGTCCCTGCCCCATGTTCATGTTCACGTTGAGCATGCAGTCTACTGTACGTATTCCCTTTATAATTTTAAACATGTCAATCATGCCCCCTTTTAATCTCCATTTTTCTGAAGCTGAAAAAGTTCAACTCCTTCAGTTTCTTCTCATAGCTTATGTATAGTCTTTATTCAGTGAACTAACTGCACTTGGGTTGGCAACATTGTGCAGCTTTAAATTGTGCTTCTTCATAGCTCCAGGGATCTGCATTCAGTTCCTGTTGTCTATTTTCTTTAAGTACTCCAGTTTCCTTAACACTTCTCAAGGCCATTAATGTTAAGTGAATTCTGAACGCAGCATACTGATTATGGATTTGTGGGAGAGTGTGTCAGCAATGGAACATTGCCAGCCTAGTATTCAGTCTAACTTTTTATTATCCAAATGAAAGTAAGCCTCCTTGTATGAATGATAATAAGCACGTTTACTGCTCTATTGAATACTCTTGTTTTCTTCATGAAAAGCCTTATATAGCATTATCCATATTAATATTAGATTTTAACTTTTGAAAGAGTTCACATATCAAAACTGCTTTTCAATTTTGGGTTTAAACAGAAAATTAGATTTAAAAGCTAACAAGCTTAAGTAGTATTGCTGTACACCATTGGACCTACAGTATGTTTTATTTGGATCAATGAGCACTTAGTGCCTTCTGGAAAATACATTTCTCTTCAATGCCTATCAACTGCAGAAAGGATGAAAATTTGCTGGTGATTAAATGTAGAAAGTAATTGGTTGTTCTGATCATGTAATACCCTCCCACCTTCATTACAACAACAATTTATTTCTTGTACAGCACAAAATCACGCTAGGAGTGCAGTACTGAAATTTAATAGGCCCTGTTTTTAGACAGCCATCCAACCTTGACTCCATAAGAAGACAAGAAAAAACTCCCTAAAAGAGACACTTGTAGAGAAAAAAAATCTTGGGAAGGTAATTCAGAGAGAGAGACCCCCTTCCAGGTAGGTTGGGTCTGGAATGGGTGTCAAAAAATGAGGTAAATACAATACACAAGACAGAACACAAATAATCCTCTTCACAGATCTAGATGGTCAATCTATTATTGCCCACTCAGAAATAGAACACAATAGTACAAACTACAAAGCAAAATGCTAAAACAGATTATATCACTCACTAAACACAACTATTACATATGAGAATACAGATTTGTTCATAGTCCTGGAGACCTTGGCCAACAAGCTGCCTTCCCGCTACTGGCTATTGCATAGATGAGTCAGTGCTGGGTCGGCCAGTCTGATGAACAGAACCCTCTGCCCGATGATTCCAGTGCTCCTGTATCAGAGATGACTTTTCTTTAGGCAGACAAACAACTAGGCAGTAGAGCAGTGGCACTAAGTACCACGTGTGAATACCAAGAAGAGAAACAGAATAGGTGAGCATTAGCAACAGGTTATAAACATCATATTACTTATGTTTATTACTAATGACTAACCTTAGAGATGCAGTATGCATAGCTAATTGGCCACTCTACTCAGGGTATGCTAGACTGAAGTTGTGAGTCTTCAGCCAGGATTTAAAATCTTTACCCTCCACTGTTCTTTTCTTAATCCTTGGAATCTTAAGCAGACCAGCATTTGAGATCTTAATGTGCGCTCTGGTTTGTAAGTAATGAAAAGTTCAGGGAAGTAAGCCGGACCTTGGTCATTTAATGCTTTATATGTTAAAAGTAGGGTTTTGAATTCTGCCCTAAACTTAATCGGGAGCCAGTGTAAGGATTTAATAACTGGAGTTATTATAAGTTCTTGTAATAATTGTTACAGCAGCATATACATTAATTATTGAATTAAATGAAAGCTGTAAAAAGAACAATTTGAACAGCCAGTGAACACTACACTGCAGTAGTCAATTCTACTAGAAATAGTAAATTAATTTGTCAATATCCTACATATTTAGAAAACACCCTAAATTTCCAACAATTTTAAGATGGAAAAAACATGTTTTGGAAAGTTTTGTAATGTGCATTCTAAATGACATGCAAGTGATAAAGATAACACCTAGATTGCAGGCTAATACACTAAAACTAATGGGGATTCCCACTGAGTTAAATAATGGCAGAATATTGTTGAGATCAGCATCATTCTCTCCAATAATTAATATCTCTGTTTTGTGTTCAAATACATGTAGTTCTCATCCATCCACTCCTTTAACTAATACATCTAACTAAGGACAACATTGGAGAGGCATCATTTGGTCTAAAGGAAAGGTATGAATGGGTGTCATCTGCGTATGAGTGACAATTAACCTTCTTTTCTTATGACAGATCCCATTGGACGCATGTAAAGTGAAAACAGTAAAGGTCCCAGTACTGAGCCCTACAGGACACCATACCTCACTGATAATGCTGGAGTACTGTCAGCACATTTCTGTATGTACTGGAATTGATTTGATAATAAGAAGCAAACAAGGCAAGGACAGCGCCTGTGAGCCCAATGTCAGTTTCCAGCCTGTGTAGTAAAATAGATGGTCAGTGGTGTCAAACGCTGCACTTAAGTCTAACGATATAATTACAGTGGAGTTTCCTTCATCAACGGATATCATAATGTCATTTACAACACGTGTTAGTGCTGTTTGTATACCATAACCAATGTGGAAGTCAGACTAGAATTTCTCAAATAAATTGTAATAAGGTGAGACTGAAGCTGATTGGCGTCTACTTTTTCAAGTATTTTAAAGAGAAAGAGTAAATTTGAAATGGGTCTATAATTATTAAGTATGTGTGGGTCTAAGTCTGACATTTTGAAGTAATGGTTTTTTTGACTGACGCTTTTAGTGCATCAGGTACTGTGCCATGCTACAGTGAGCTATCGATAATGCTAAGAATAGGCGCTGCAAGAACATCCATTGCACTTTTTACTAGTTTTGTTGGCACTGGATCTAGGGAACAAGTAGTAGGTTTTATTTTAGAAATTAAACTTAAGACTTTCTGTTCTGTTACAGCAGCGTTTCTCAGCCTTCAAGCATTTGCGACCTAAGTTTTCATAACAGTTTTAATCGCTCCCCTCTAACATTTTTTTGAAAGGAGCCCACTAATACCAATTTGTTCTTTTTAAATTAATGATATATCATAGATGCATATTTTATTATACCTACTTAACTTTTATCGACATTTATCTAACTCTATATTTATTTTTTCCTAGTATCAGAATGTAGTTTAAGTTAATTTGTTTTGGTTTCAATAGATGTATTTTTCATATTTTCGATTCTTGTTTTCTTTTTGTCACATCTTCGTGCCCCTTTTTTGTTAGTTCACGCCCCCCTAGGGGGAACCGCTGTGGTACAGGATTAAAATTTCTAATGTGTTGAATGCAAGGCGAGGCAGGGTTTGCCCAGCTAGTAGGAGATTTTGACAGTGATGCTGAGAGTTATGGATCTTATATTTTTAATTTTCTAATTAAAGAAGTTCATGAAGTCTGTACTGTTAATGTCTGTAGTTCTGAATTCCAAATTGTTAAGTTTGCCCCTGATCTAAACAGATGACAATAATAATAATCCTTGTGTACTATTATTTTAGAATGATAGTCTAAGTGGACTTTAAAGAGAACTTTTTTATTCTTTTTAACACTTTCTATTCATGCAATTTGAAAGACTTGCAGCTTTGTTGTCCTCCGTCTACACTCCAGTTTTCAACGCTCTAAATGAGTGCTCTCATGAAACCTGGCTGAGTTTCTATGTATTTTGATCACTTTTATTTGAAGAGGAGACACTGCGTCCAGAGCATCTCAAGGGCTATCATTTTAGCTGATCTAAATTGTTTTCCATGATTACACTTGACTTACTAAAAGTATCTATAAATTTAGAAGCAGAATTACAATCTAAATGTCACACTCTTTGTTTTAATCTGTGAGCGTATCGGTAAGGGCAAAACCAAATCAAATGTAATTGAGTAGTGATCAGAAATAACTTCATTTAAAAGAGTAACATTTAAATATTGAACTTCAATTCTGTGAGTTTTAATTAAATGTAATGTACAGTATTGTTATGAATATGAATTGCATATTGAGAATCTGATAAAATCCTACTGAATTTAACAAATTAGTAAAACATTTGGTAAAAGGGTCAGTTTTCACATTAATGTGTACATTAAAATCCCCCAGTAACACTACATAACCATTATTTATAGCCAAATCAGATTAAAGGTTGCCAAATTCAGTCATGAAAAATGAATATGGCACTAGTGGTCTGCAGACTAGAACTACAATTATGCTGGATTCTGTTTGAATATTTAAAACGAGTGCCTCAAAGGATGTGAATTCCCCTAAGTTTTTGAAGTGATTTGCATTTTGTCACAATGAATTATTCCAAGACCTCCTCCTCGACCAGTGTCTATAGATTTTTTGAAGGAATGTGCAGCCATCAGGTGAAGCCTCAGCTAGGTGAACAGTGTCAGATTTACTACAGCGAAAAGATACAAATCATGTTTTTGTACTTAATATAATTTACCAAAGCAGCTTTACTTCTGTAGGAGTTGGTGAAGTCCTGAGTGTTAAAATCTTGAAGATAAGTGCTAAGGGATAATTGTATTCCAAACCAAGCAGCAGTCTTGACTTATATTTTATTTAAAGCCATATATGTATTAGCTCATAACTGCTTTTAACAAGTTTCCTTATTTCTACCTATTGCCTTAGCTTATACATTGACTAATTAAAATAGTCCAGCAGCAATGTTAAGACACTTTTAAGTTCCTTTCTTTGGTTTGTACTAACTAAGCTGCCTATGAAGCTTGTTTCAAAATTTGCCTTCCTGTTAGTTTTTAAGACCATTTTGTTCTTTCAGAGAAATTACATTTGTTGAGATATAAATAATGTATGTGTGAACTTATAAAAACATTCTGCTCAATGCAACAAGTGCACACACATCTTAGGGTTGCAGCAGGGCCCTAGCAGAGCATTTAAATGTGTGTCTAGCAATAAACCCTTGCTTCGCACTGATCAATGGTTAAAGTGTTTTATTTATCTTATTTAGGTAAATTCTTACTCAACCCCTTCACTTCCAAGAGTAAGAATGTTTAATAAGCAACATTTAAAACTTGATAGATGTTTCTGAACTGGTGATATATTTTTTGTTTAAATTTGAATTAAGTCACTATTACAGGTGCCCCTGGTGGAGGTTCTGGTTTTATCTCTTTGTCTAATTATATCCCTTATTTTTTGGTTATCAGTAAATTAAGGTTTGCATCAAGACTAAATTTATAAAATGCCCCACAACAGGGATTATGGGTAATGGCTACAGGTAACAGATTAGATAAACAACAGGTCTGTGATTTAAGAGTCAGCCAGGCAAATTTGCTGCCATATTTTGGAATAAAACAAAAGATCCCCTCCAGTTAGGATGAAACCATCTCTCTTGAAAAATCCAAGCTTTTCCCAAAAATCATCCCAAAAGGCTATGCTTTTATTTGTACATCAGGTTTCTAACCAGCAGTAACAGGAACGCAATCAGACATACCCTGCATATAATCTTGATGTATAGTAGAGTACCTAGCAGGAAGCTAACAAATTAAGAAAGGCTGTAATTAGCCTGTGTTATTAAAGAAGTCCTTTTAAAATTATAAACACATTGGCGTTGCACAAAACTTTTACCATCTGTTCATGGTTAATAATGGATCCTGTTACAAATCAAATTAAATAAATTCTGAAACCACCATGTGGGTAATTCTTTTGGGAACCAAATATGGTTTCCATAAGGCATCACTCTGAAGAACCACTATGCCACCTTTATTTTTTAAGAGTGCTGAGCTCTTGTAACCATCTTGTTGGAACGGCTGTTTAGTACAACAGCTAAAGAACTGCTCAGATCACAACTTTGGCTCACTTCTTCAACAGAACACAACTTACCATACAAGTGCTGCTTTGCAAAATTTCTGTCTATGTGGTTTATTATTCATAACGACCTCTATACATTACTACTGAGATTCTCCTTTGTTTCATGGAAAACAGATTGACTGATGATTGAACCATCACTAAAAAGAAAAGCTGAAAACTTGTAAGAATGATGTTGAATTCTCCAATCCTATTAATCCAATCCAGGATCACAGAGAACCAAGGCATATCTCACATGTATCGGACACAATACAGGAAGCAGCTGTGGACAAGGTGCCAGTACATCACAGGTCCCTTTAACACATGGATTCACACAGGGCCAATTTGGAAATGCCAGTAATACTAGCTTGTATGGCTTTGGGGATGCGGAAAAGAAACAGGTGTGCACAAGGAAAACACGTGCAGACCATATATAGATAATGATCAGGCACAAGATTCACACCAATGACACTAGATCTGTGCTGCACTACCATTGTTCAGAAGTGTGCTATTGAAATGCAATAACTGTGCAGCGGTGAACCTGAAGGTTTTCAAAAAGCTTGTGTAGAATCCATAAATAGGAGTTAACTGCTCTCCAGCCGAATGTCCCGCAATTAACCCAGCAGGAATTTCAACAGCTGTAGACAGCCAGGCAAAGTAGGCAGTGCCAGTAGGAGTTAATCTGCAATGCAATCTCTCGCTGCAGGGGCATGTAGGCATCACCAGAAAGAATCAAATGCTTGTCAGTGAAAGGATATCAGATAAAAGGCTTTTGATCATTTTTAATGATGCAAGTAAACAAATCAGAGAAGCACATTCCGCATATTCTATGCATTTCTTTGAGCATTATAGTTCATTTATATTACATAAGCATCATTTAATGGCCCCAATGAGTTAAAGAGCATGTAAAAATGCTGGATATAAAATAAGCATTACATCTGTGAACACAAAGTTTGTAAGAGAGAATTAGCTTCATCTCAGTTAATGGCTGTTGCAACTGACAATAACTGACATCTATAATAAAAAGATGGATGGGTGAACGTAATGTATGAATGAAAAGCGATCGTTTATTATCTCGCTATTTTCTGTAACAGCAGCAAAATCTTGTGGAAGCTTTTCCAGGGTAAACATGTTATACAGTATGCATCATATTTTATTGTGTCTTTGCATTGGCACAACCTAAGAGAAGGAACACAAAAGGATTTCAAGCAGAGTACTGTCCTCTGATTGATCATCATGCTTTTGTTATTAAAGCAATAAAAATATGCATGCATCAAATAAAAACACCAAGGACTCTTAACAATCTGGGCCCAATAATGACAAGTGAACGTACAGAAAAACACACACAGGCTGAATATCACTGTAGCTCTTTGTGATGACCAAACCAATCAGTTTGGGGACAAATTCTTGATAACGTAGTAATTCCATAGGGAATACTAATAATAATAAAGCAGTTTAGCAGTGCTGGAAGATTGTTTTATAGGGTATAAAAAATGTAAGAACAGATGAGACCATGTTTTATCTTGGTAGAGTAATATATATATTGCTCACTTTCCCCTATTGTATTATAAATATGTAGCCTTAGAATGCCTAATCTCACAGACTTAGCACTGTTTATAAGGTATTATTGTATATAAGTTATCCCCATCTTCCCTTCTATATCTATAACCTCAGGCAATTAGATGTAGTAAAAAGACAATCAGGAGTTAAGTTACACATAAAATAATGTATTATTGATAATATTCATAAATAATAACAATATGCAACATACATTTGAATATTGGCAACCATATAACCTGATTAAAGGGTGATACGTAGTTCAGGTGGCACAAAGACTTGTAGTTACTTAAAATGTCTCTAGTTAAGGCATCATTGGTGCTCAGCTTTCTGCCACATGTCTGTTCAATATGGCTGCTGAGCTGTGCTCTTCATTGTTTTGTCTTCATCATCACAGGTTAGCAAGAGAGAGCTTCTTTCAGATGTTGGTAAGAGAGAGATACTTGTACATCATCACAGGTTAACAAGAGATGCTTCTTTTTCAGATATTAGTAAGAGAGAGATTGTGAGGTTAAGCACATACATTTATAGATGTTCTGTCCAACCCCTAAAGCCAATAGGTACTTAAAGGCCTCTGAGACAAGCCAATTCCAAACAGCCATACCTCAGACCAATGGGGGAAATAGAACATCTTAACACCTGCCCCCAAACCATAAGTTAACGTAACCTGGCTTCCTTGCGGGTGTTGAAAGACTTTAGCAGAGAAATACTCATCAAACTGGTTTAAGACACATCCCCCAAATCCTGTAATAAAATTACAGAGACTCAGTCGTAAAGGGGGTAAACCTAAATGCTTCTCACTAAAGTAACACTAAATTACATTGCTTTGCCTAAATTACAAGTAAAGACATACAAAATATTCATCAAGTTATATGCAAAATGTCACATCACAACAGACCCCAAATGACATGAAATGTAAAATGAGTTTACATAAGGGGCAAACGCACACTGCTGGGAATGGCTATTGCACTCTGAAGGTAAGAGCTTGAGAGATGTCGCCACCCAAGCTGGAGGTCTTATTTAGTGGAGATCCTTTTATGCTAGTGGCAGGTAGGGCTTGCACACTATGATGATTATGGGATTCAGATTCATAGTTGAACTGACTGTGTTGCTTTACATAAAGCTACATCATTGTGAAGGTTGAGGACAGTGAAACAGAGGCAGCTGATGACTTACAACATGAGATGGCCTAAAAAACAGAAATTTTCAGATGGCTGAAAAACAAGGGTATATACTGAAAAAATGAAGACCTACAGTAAATCACCTAAATACAGGTCCACCTCCATGGCTACTAGAAAACAGCAACATAAAAATGTAATGAGCAGGGTGGAAATTTAGTCAGTCCAGGCATAGAGGACATTTGTGACTGGTGCAATAAACTAACTAGTATTACCAAAAAAGTGGTCTACAAACAGGTGAAGTTAAATACAAGAATTCAAAATAAAAAGGAAATCATCAAAACCAAAACAGACATCCAAAAATCAAAGTAAAAACAGTTGTAGTAAAAGTCATAACCATATATCATTTACCTAATTTGTGGCATGAATAGTTTTTTGTTTGTTCAACAAAATCTTAGACACTGACCTACGTTAAAAAGCAGCTATGATGGAACTATCTATCCAGATGTGATAAAGTTACAACAAGCACGGATGTTGTCCCTAACAATGACATGGACACCCGGATGCAGACTCCTTATAAATGATGGTACTAATGAAAAAGAAAAAAAACAAAATGGCATTAAAATGTCATTACAGTACAATAAAATTGAAAATAATTATAAAAATAATTCAGAAAAGAATGTAATACTGTACATAATTTAAAACATGTTCATGACAATTATATTATTTTTAAATACAAACTAATAAAATAAAAGTACTTAACAAAACATTTACTATTGTACCCAATCCAGGGTTGGTTGTGTGGTGGGTGCAGCAAAGTGCTGTATCAGCTCATGCTCCCAACCTTTCTTATATTGGCAGAACTACTCCTGTTAATGTGGATTAGTAACAGCTAACAAGCATTTAAGTGATAAACATTTACAAAAGAAAATAAATGGAAATATAGATTCTGCTTAGTTAAAAAACACATCAGGACATAACTAACAAGAAAAGCATTAATCATTAGAAATAAACTTAGTACTATATTTACTATAAATATTTTCATAGGCACATTTCTGCAGTTAGCACTAATGAAATGAAATGCTGACTGTGCTGTTGTATTTGATCACTGACAAAAAAGGATTATGTGAAGTAGTGAGTAACATAATGAACAAGGGAAACAGATGAAATTACATCTATTTATGAAAAAAAGATTTGTCTGAGGTGACAATTCATGAAGCAAACAGATCCATTGCAGTCTACCTATCACTGGCATGTTATTGTGACTTATCTCTTTTCACCTCAAAAATCTTTCAATTCTAAACGTGATTTGTTGCCGTATTAATTTAAAGAGTTCATAGCCAATAGATTTTCCGGTGTTATACTGAGGCATTTATTTATGTTTTATTTATTTATTTAAACAGTCTAGCACCTATTTTGCACATATTGTTGTGTTGATGAGGTGAGTGGAAGCACGGAGGGCATGAGAGCAGTATCTCACATATGCATGTAGTGTTTTACAAGAACTGGGAAAGAATAGCTGAAAAACAATTCAAATCCATCAATAATGTTCAACATGAATAAAAGCCGACATTCAACGAGGAGAAGCAGCCAACAGTGCAAAATCAGTCTCCCAGTGGGAGGTGAAAGCTTAAGGCCAACAGACTCCTAGTGATTCAGGTGAGCGCAGAAAGCACAGAAACTAATGCAGAAAGGGATAAAGATGAACTCAGCACTGAACGGAACTTGCATCTGTTCTTGGCCCATCAAGGGCACATTTATATGTTGTGTTTCCTGCAGCATGTACAGTTCAGGTTTTCCAGCTGACAATACAGACAGCTTCATCTACCAAAATGCTTATTTAAATTAGAGTTAGTTGTGAAAATACACAATTTGGAGAACTGCATTAGGAATCTGATAGTGATTAGGCAAACCAAAACTCTATTAACTCAGTTTGTTTAAACAATTTTGCTACTTCTGATTTGGCTTCAGTCTCTCCAGGTCCCACTGTAGTCAGTGTGTGACCAAAATCAGCAGCACCAATTGAGCCACAGAGCAAGTGGGTAATAGTGAGATAGGGATCTAATAAGCCAGAATTTAGTTCTTCAGCACCCAGGTCAACAATTCGGACCCAGAACAAATTCTCAGTACTGAGAACAATGAAGTGTTCATGATTGGTGATTCCATAGTTAAAATTCCAAACTATGTTAAACTAGCAATTAATGTTAAAGTGCCTCCCAGGGGCAAAGGTATCTGACATTGAAGTTAAATTGGATATTCTGGACAATGATGAAGTGTCTACCTTATTGCTGCGTGTCGGCACTAATAATATTTATTTACAGCAATCTGAGGTGTTAAAGAGAAACTTCACATCTCAGTGCACCAAAGCAAAAAGAAAATCTTAGAATTTAATTGCATAAATATACAATTAAGTTGTGTAAATATTTCTGTTTTGTCCACATGTTAGGTGGCTTTTCAAAGCCTAAAAACTAATATCATATGCAAAGAACCTTCGCAAAAAAAAAATGGTTCTTTGTAGTCATTCTATGAGAGACTACGTAACCCAGTAAAGTGCCATTTTAAAAGTGTTATTATTAAAAGCACAGAGGTGTGTTTCTCACAAAGTGGGTAATACATACAGTATGTTAAGTTAGGAAAACCTACCTTCTTAGAAGAATATCTATGCTTTGAAGTAGACCAGGTGCTCTTTTTAATGGTTTATTAAAAAAATATATTGTTTTGCCATGAAATTGTGACAACATAGTTGAAAACAGTGTCAATGAAGAGCATGCCTGTAGTATATGGCAACATATGTAACATATACTGCAAGTAACACAGTAGTATTCAGTTTAATAGCGCAATTACAGTAAAAGCATTTTGGTGATGTTCGGGGAATGATTTGTCTTTGTTCATATAATAAAATATATTTCTTGTTCTTCTCCTTGATAGACTTATTGTAAATCAATTCCATGTGCTCATGCATAGCAAATTCGTTCAAAAAGTACATGGTATCTGAAGTGGAGAGTGTTAGGAGCTGCTAAGAATAGGGGGTTTAAAAGACCCCAATAAAAACAGACACGGTGAAAAAACTGTGACGTTCAACATTTACCCTCCATTATATATCCATTATTTTTAACAATAAATGCTAAGTGTTGAAACCAAAGTGAACATTAAATATTAAATATATAGCTGTTGTAAGAACAGAAGCAAACACAGGAAAAGGTCTGGGGCATATCCATGACCCTGTACAATGGAAATAAATGAAAGGTAAATGATCCTTTTTACAAAGGTGAAAATGTTGTCTTTTTTAGATGGAAGTCCAATGGGAATCCTCTGGACATGTGAATTCCAGGAAGGTCCAGGAGGCCTGACAATAGAAGTGACATCAGTGATGGAAATCCTGAAGACATAAGAGGAAAAGATAAATTAAATGCTTTCTGAAATTACTGCATACCAAAGAAAAATGTTATGTTTGAAAGGCTTCAATTTTGGATGCACCTAATTCAGGAACCAATGCAGATTAATAAGTCAGTGATGGAACTGAAACAAAAAAGCAAAGCCTGTGAGTTTGGCACAACAAAAGATAGTATGATTTGTAACAAAACTGTCTTTAGTGTTAGTGAGAAACAGAGAGAAAAGCTTTTAAGAGAACCAAATTTAACTTTAACCAAGGCCATTGACGTTTGCAGAGCTTTAGAAATTTAGAAAGAACAAATCATCATGATGGTGCCAATAAAAACTTTGCATACCCACAAAGAGAGATTGCTGTCAAGTGAGATGTGGAAAAAAACACGGACCAAGGGCATGTCCAACATTTGGCAAGGAATGTAGAGCATGTGATAAGAATAATCACTATGCAAAAATGTGTAATATGAAAACTGTACACATGATGGAGACTGGTCATTTTTTATTCATGGCCACTCTGAATTTATGCAAGTGTAATGGACTAGATCTCAGTATTATAAATAAAATAACATTTCGGTGTGTTGCTTAGTGTAATGGGCTATAAACCAGTGTTTTAAAGAAAAGGCAGAATTTCTGAAAAATTCTGTTACAGGTTCTTGCTGATGGCTATCTATAGGACATAAATATTTACCTGTCTTGCTAAAGAGTCACCTGCTTTGAATAGTCAGACTGCTTTGACTTAGTATCTCATCTACATACAATGTGGGGATACAGAACTGTCTGCTTCCTTGGAAAGTTGGTTTTTAATCAAGGACTCAAAGTAAATGTGTTTACACTATTTGTTATGCAGAGGAAATTGGCTTGCACCATTGTTTTCACTGATTCCAATGTTGATATATGCAGAAATTGAAGTATATATATATTTCTGGGAAAAGGAGAATAAAAAAAAAAACAGAAGTATGGTCTGGGACTCGGGACTGCTGTCTGTTTCTTTTATGCTTTACACCATATTGCTGTGGCTACACCCTGTAGCAACAGTGACTTGTACCTGGCCCAGGTTCCCCTAGGCCTGAGGTCAGTAACACAAGCAAATACTGTGGAAGCAGAACAAAATGCCACACAATATACAGTTGTGTTGATTAGAAGTATACTTGAAATGTGCAAGTTAGATAGAGGTGCAGATGTAAATACCCTCTCTTTGGACTGTTAAAAACTAACAGGCCAGATTCTTCTTAGGCATTCAGAAACAATATTAATAGCATACGGTGGTGCTGAAATCAAACCAGTAGATTGTGCTTAATTGAATTGTGCAACAAACTATGCATGCCCACTCCTGAAGACAAGAAGGATCTGCAGAGGCTGTGAGGGATGACCAAATACCTTGTACAGGAAATGCCAAATGAAGCTACAATAACTGCTGAACCGTATGAGCTACTGAGAAACGACATTCAGTGGCAATGGTCTCATGAGCAAGAATCAGCACTCAACAGCAAAAAAGCACCAACAAAGGCTGCAGTGGTAACATTCTTTGATCTTTCTTAAAAGATTGTCCTATGATGGATGCTTCGAAAGATGGCCTGGGAACATGTTTGTTATAAGAAGGGAGGCCAATCACCTACACATCCAGGGCACTAACAGATGTTGAAGGCAACTATGCTCAAGTTGAAAAAGAGCTACTTGCAGAGGTCTTTGCAACACAGATAATTCCATGAGTATGTCTTTTGAGTTCCAGTCAGAGTCCAGTCAGATCACCATCTCTAGAAGCAATATTTAGTAAACCACTTGGATGTGCTCCAGCCTGAGTGTAGAGAATGCTTCTGTAGCTGCAGTGGTATGACCTCCTTGTCAAATACACCTCTGGCATGGAAATGCTATTTGCAGACACATTGTCTTGAGCAGGGGTGTCCCACTCCGGTCCTGATGGGCCATGAAATAAGCCAACAGATGACCAGTTAAACTGGAACATCAAACTCTAGCCAATTTCACCCCAACCAGTTTTTTAATGAGAAGGCAATTCTTGCTGTTAATGAAAGCCGTTATTGAATTTGACTTGTTGGACTTGTTGCTGCTCTCATTCTGCCACAGCAGACTGTTGATTTTCTGTTTTTTCTAAAACCACCGTCAAGATGTTTTGGTGACCTGAGCAAACCAACTTGACTGAGACCTTTACCTTTCTTTATTCATAGATTAGCTGTGGTAGCTTGTTTTGTATCTCATTATTGTTAGGCTGCTCGTTAAGGAAAAAGTAACAACTAAGGGGTCTGAGTTGTGTCAATTAAAGCAAAGGCAAAACAAGTTAATCAGCAGCAAAAAATGGCACGCTAATTAAAAATGAAAACCTGCAGCCACTGCAGTCCAACAGGACCAGAATTGTACACCCCTGATCTAGACCATTCAATACAGTCGAATCTGAGGAGGAAGAGATGTACAAATGAATGAGTAATCTATGCAATGGTGGCCATGGGAACACTTGGAGAAGAGATGCACGACCTGCTAAAGGAAGTTACAAAAGCTGATGAAACAATAAGGAAGCTATTGCATAACATAAGATACTGAACTTCAGGTTCACTGGGCAATTAAGGGGATCATCAAAATATATGGGGGCATTATCATAACAAGAGACAGAATAATCAGTCCTTACACACTACAACCCCTAATGTTGTAAATGTTACTTACAGCACATCAAGGAATTCAACACACCAAAAAGCAGACAAAGAAATACTAATACTGGCTGGGCAGTCACTTGATACTAGACAAATAGTAGAAAACTGTTGAGCTTGTCAACAGCATTCACTTTGGAACCAAAAGGAACGACTAACGTCTCGTGAACTTCCAGAGCTTCCCTGGTACAAATTAGGAGTGGATATTTTTGAGCTGCATGACAGGTCCTTTCTCTCTAAATATCCATAAGTACAGCAAACTCAAGACAAGACAGCACAAATAATTATTTTTGTTTTTCCCACGACATGGTATGCCAAAAAAGGTAGTAAATAATCATGTGCCATTTACCAGTGCGACACAGTGGGAGATAATAAGAACAAAGTTAAGCCCAGGCTGTACACAGTATAAAAGCATTTCACTCGACACACTTAAAAAAGTTTGGGGCAGCCACCCGTATATTATTCCTGGCTGCAAAAGAGTCTTTGAAAATACAGAGATGTTCTCTATATCGAGTCCAAAACAGAACTGAAGAAGGGTTGACAAGATGGCAGGTTTAAGGGATAGGACAGGAAGTGATGTAAGGGGACCAGAATTGATGTTTCTTCATAAGTCAGCCGTAACTGGAAGTGATATTCTTCTAGGCGCCTGAACCGGAAGTGATATTCTTCTAGGAACCGGAAGTGACGTCATCTGATTTAAATCAGACAGGTTTTCCCACGGCTGGTCTATAGAGGTAACAAGAGAAGGTTTAGTGCACACCGCCACCCCCTGGCCTGGCATGGAATTACCTTTGCTTGGTCCATACAATGTCTTCCTAGATGCACGTGTGTGACAACAGTTAAATGAAATGGCTTAACGAATTATTCAGACACTCAGAACTAAGCACTGACACAGATCCACACCCAGCTCATCTTGCATTTTGAAACACAGCTGTATTTGGACTGGGACTCTCACCCGCTGAAGTCCTCATGGATTTCATCCTGGGAAGCACCCTGCCAGCAACTAGTGCACTGTTGAAGCCAAAGTACCCAACCAAATTTAAATAAAAATTTAATAAGCTACAACAGAGGCAAGAGGATTAATACAATCTAGACCAGAACCTATCCTGAAACCTGGGAAGACTGTCATTGATACAAAACCACTAGGTGGGATACCTGCACAAGTGAAGCACAAAAGACAGGAACTATGTTCATATAACATTGTGACAGTGTTAGGACAGAAGTCATAACAGCTATAGGACAGGTCAAGATGTATAGATGGTATTTGAATCAACCCAATGACACCACTTTTTCATTTGCTAAAGAGGGAGATGGCTGTGAGCAGTTAAAGCCGTCACCATTTCAGTAAGGCTGCAGGAATAATGGAAGCAGGAATGCATGGGTCAAAAGAGCAGCAGGATTCGAATGAAGCCAAACAACAGCAACTTACCAGAAGTGGCAGGCAAGTAAAAAAAATCTCTCCGAGATTCAAGGACTTTGAAATGGGCTGGGATTTCTTCTTCTTTGACTACATGTAAATGTGTGGCATTTTTTCAGTTTTCTAGTTCAAGATAAAGGGAGTGATGATCAGTAGTAGAGGTTTGTCATTGCATGTAAATACACAGTATACAGTAGTTGTACATTTCTTTTACAGGAAAAGAGGAATGTAGTATATGGCACAATATGCACCTATATTGCAAGTAAAACAGTAGTGTTCAGTTTACTAGAGCAGTTATGATAAAAACATTTAGGGGTGCTGGAGGAACATTTTGCCTGTGTTCATATAATAAAAGATATTGCTTTTTCATCTCTTTGGTTGATTTATTATTTATCATTTCCATGTGCCTGTGCCTGAGAATTTCAGTGAAATCCTACAATACCTAAAACAAAGTACATTTTTATTAGTTAGCAAAGGAGCAACTGTTCTTAGCATTAAGAGCTAAGCAAAGTGAAGACCAATAGAACTCATTATTTATAGCTGTTTAAATAGATATGAGATGCTGCTAAACTTTCTCTTCTCTTTCTGTTCCTCTCTTTAACATGCTATTGGTCCCTTGGGAGTAAAACTAATACCGAGTAACATAAATGTATTATTTTTATTATTTTGACCTCTTCTTGTAAGCCACATGATTTTCAAGAATTTATATCTGTGTTATTTATAGAAGGTGCAGCCTTGGGGCTATCAATAATGTGTATTTAAAGAAAAGAAAAGAATACTGTACAATAGTGATGCAGAAAACCCCCAATAATAATAATAATGCACATAATAAACTGTGTATAGCAGTAAACCGTCTCGCATAGTACCACCTGAATAAACAGGTAGGATATTAGAATGTAGTGTAAAGTTTGAAGAACTGACTTCAGTCTAACATCCATCTATCCTTCCATCCATCTGTTCATCCAGTTCAGGGTTGTGATGGCCAAAGCCTTCCTAAGAAGCAATGTTTAGAAGGCAGGAAATAACCTTGGATGTACTGCCACACCATCTTATTTCTAACAGAGACACTCTAATCACCAAAGTAAATGTAATTTGTATGCCTTCATACAGGATTTTATATGCTTACTGAAATGCATGGTATTCCTATTTTTAGCATTTTTATAAATGTTGCATCAGGTGTTAACATATAAATGTAAAATGCTCTCAGTTGAAAGATGTGTTCCCTTTGTTACGTGATTTTGATGCATGGTGGTACGTATGTGCATGTGAAAGATTTTTTTTTTTCTAATAAAAAGGAGACTGCATGACTGGTGTATTTCACCCTGGTCAAGAAGCTTCAGAGAGTTTTGTTATTCTTCCGACATCAGTATATTACCCAAGCATACCCTGTTAATAGTTTTCTTGCCATCGTAAGGACATTTACTCTACATGGCAACAGGTTATTGGCTCAGGACACACGTGAGTTAATTGGCAAGAAATATTGAGTAAGAGAAGAACTATGAACTGTGGGAAACAAAATTTTTGGGCCATCTGCGGTTACAAGGGTTAAAAGTGACGATACTGCATGAGCCAAGTAAAGATGCCAAAAGAAATGGTGAGGCCTATGCTGAATTAATACAGTTTCTAGATGATAAGAGCCTCTCCCTCATTATGCGAGAAGCTGCAGATTACGGCAGAAAAGCACTAAAAATCTTAAGAGACTATTACACTGGTAAGGGCAAGCCAAGAATAATTAGTTTGTACACTGAGTTGACCTCATTACAGAAGGCATATGAAGAAAGCGTAACCGATTATATAATACTGGCAGAGAACGCCATTACAGTGCTAAGAAGTGCGTGGGAAACATTAAGTGATGGTCTTCTGATAGCAATGATTTTGAAGGCCTTCCGGAAACATTTAAGCTGTTTACTGTGTATTTGACACATAGCGATGAGACTATGACATTTGCAGACTTTAAAGTAAAATTGAGAAGTTATGAAGACACGGAGAAATACAGTGTTTGTGCATCAGATGATCATGTGATGAGAGTACAGAGACAAGAAAAGCCCAGCGCAGCAGCACAAAGCGGATAGTATATGCTATAGTTGTGGTCAGAAAGGACATATTGCTAGAGCATGTCTGAAAAAGCATTCTGGACAGAGCCAGTGGTGGGAGATGCAACGTGCCGAAGGAGATGGCAGGACAATGACAATGCAAAGCAGATGGCTGAGGAGAACACTGAACACACTTATGCTTTCAAGACAAGTGAAAACCTGAGCCAGCCAAGGCTGAAGCTAAAGGCTTGATGGTCAACACAAGAGCAACCTCCCATATCATTACAGACATCAAAAGCTTTAAGACATTTGATGACAAGTTCCAGCCAGGGAGGCATACCATGGAGCTGGCTAATGGAACTAAAACCAGAGGAATCACGCAACGAAGAGGAGATGCAGAAGTGGAGCTGATTGACAGAAGAGGATGACAGTGCACAGCGACACTCAGAGAAGCGCTATACATTCCCTCGTACCCACAGGACATTTTCTCAGTGAAAGCAGCGACGGCCAGTGGAGCCAGCGTGATCCTCCAGCAAGACAGAGATATAATTCAGCTCAAAGACGGTAATTCATTTGACATCAAAGAGTATAACAGACTGTACTTCTTAAACATGGTATGTGATGGAAACGCTGACAGTTGTAAAAGTTGTCAGGATGCGCAGACATGGCATTAAATTCTTGGCCATTGTAATTATGATGACATATTGAAGCTACAACATGTTGTTGACGGGTTAAAAATCTAGGGTAAAGGTGATAAGACCAGTCTTACCTGTGAAGTTTGCATTCAGGGAAAATTTACCCAGAGTAGAAACAGATGTCCTGACAAAAGAGCCAAAGAAGTACAGTACTTGAATTAGTTCACACAGATTTAGCAGGTCCAATTGACTCAGGATCAGAGGGGGGATATAAATATGTGACGGTATTCACTGATGACTTTTCCAGTGTAATATTTATCTATTTTTAAAGGATAAAAGTGGTACTGTGGTAGCTTTGGAGAAGTTTATTACTGACAGTGCCCCTTATGGGAAAATCAAAGGTGTGCGGTCAGACAATGGTACAAAATTTATGTCTGAAAGCTTTAAATCACTGCTGACCAAAAATGGTGTCAGGCATGAAACATCTGCGGCTTACTCACCTCACCAGAATGGTACTGCTGAACGACAGTGGAGAAGACTGTTTGACATGGACATGTGCATGCTCATTGAGAGTAACCTCCCCAAAGAGCTATGGACGTAAGCAGTGCAAACAGCAGCAATAATCAGGAACAGGTGCCACTGCAATCACCCCAAACAGACACCATACTTCTTTTGACAGGGAAAACGCCTAATGTTTCGGAGATGCATAAGTTTGGGTCAGTATGATATGCATACAAATAAGACAAAAAGAAGCTAGACAGTAGGTGTGAGAAAGGTATTTTTGTTGGCTATGACAAATATAGCCCAGCCTACATAATTTACTATCCAGGGTCCTAAAGCACAGACTAGTGAAATTTATTGAGAAGGGTAGGATAGAGCAGAGCACACAAACTGACCGGGAACAGATTGATGACATTGATGATTATAACCTGAGGAGGGGTAATACTTGGCAGATTAGCAGAATTATTGGTAGTTCTGACATTACTGATGAAAAGCCAGTACAGGTTCATGGAAATCAAACTGGAGCAGGTAACCAAGACAATTCAGGTAAACACTATCCCAGCAGAGAGCACAGGAAGCCAGTGTACTTGGAGGATTATGTATTTGATATAGATAACAATGATCAAACAACAGTTAATATTGATTATTGTTACAATATTATATGTAAGGTGCCACAAACATTTACAGAAGCCGTAAATTCCAATCAATCCAGTGAGTGGAAGAATGCAATGAAGGAAGAACTTAACTCATTGAAAGAAAATAAGACTTTCATGTTAACCACCTTACCTGAGGGTAAAAATGCAGTGGGGGGTCGATGGATGTATGCCATTAAGAACAATCCTGATGGTTCTGAGACATACAAAGCAAGGTATATAGCTAAAAGGTACAATCAGGTGGCAGGAGTAGATTATAAAGAGACTTTTTCTCCAACTGCAAATATGACAAGCATAAGAGTTTTGGTCCAAATAACAGCACAGAATGGTATGTTGTTACATCAGATGGATGTAAAAACTGCATACTTACATGTGCCGATAGAGTGAAGTGTATATGGAACAGCCAGAAGGATTTGAGGTTGATTCTGAGAAAGGAGAAAAAATAGTATGCAAATTGGAGAAATCATTGTATAGGTTAAAACAGTCAGGCAGGAATTGGTACAAAATGTTACATGATCACTTGTGCAAAAATGGATTCATACAAAATCCGGCTGACCATTGTGTATATACCAAATAAAATGGATAAGACAAAATAACAATCATTATTTGGGTTGATGATTTGATACTAGCAGCAAGTGATGAAGAGGCAATGAAAAATGTAAAAGAAATGCTAACAGAAAAGTTTAGAATGAAAGACCTGAAGAAAACTGAAACATTTCTTAGAAATAAACTTTGAGCAAGGAGATGATTTTATAAAAATGGACCAAGAAGGAAATATTAAGAAAATTTTGGAAAGGTTTGACTTGACAGAATGTAAAACAAGAGCAACACCATGTGAGCAGAAGCTAGATTATAACCAGGGATATGATAAGTCAGTTTATCCCAAAAGGTTTAGAGAACTAGTTGGCAGTTTGATCTATTTAATGACATGTACTAGACCAGACTTAAGTTTTGTCATCAGTAAGCTATCACAGTACTTGTCCAAACCAAGTACCCAACAGTGGGTACATGTGTTACGATATTTGAAAGGAACTGCTGACTATGCTATATGTAATAGAAAATGTGAAGATCAATTAAAATGACAAGCCTATAGTGATGCAGATTGGGCAACAGATTCAGATGATAGACGCAGGATGACTGGATACTGTTTCAGTCTAAGTAAAATGGGGGCTTTAATTTCATGGAAAACAAAGAAGCAATCCACTGTGGCATTATCTTCATGTGAAACTGAGTATATGGCACTTACTGCCACAGTACAGGAGGGTATGTATCTCATCCAGCTCTTAAAAGGAATAGATGGTGAAATTCAGCATGATGCAGTGGAGATTTATGAGGATAACCAGGGTGCAATTGCCCTAGCAAAGAACCCTGTAAGCAGATAACATGTGGTTTAAACATGTGGACATTAGGAACCACTTTGTCAGAGCAATGTTAAATGATGGAAAAATTACTCTGAAGTACTGTGCAACAGAAGAAATGGTTGCTGATATTATGACAAAACCTGTAACAAAGATGAAATTGTAAAGGTTCAAAGGGTTTGTATTCGGTATGTAAATTGAGAAGTCTATTCTGTTTTTATGGAAGGCTGTTGTCAAAAATGCATAGCAATGTGAGAGCAAGTGGGGGTGTTAACATATAAATGTAAAATGCTGTCAATAGAAAGATGTGTTCCCTTTGTTAAGTGCTCGCCTGATTCTGGTGCACAGTGGTGCGCACTTGCATGCAAAATATATATATTTTTTTATAATAAAAAGGAAACTGCATGACCGGTGTATCTTACCCTGGTCAAGAAGCTTCAGAGAGTGTTGTTATTCTTCTGACATCAGTATATTACCCAAGCATAAGCTGTTAATAGTTTTCTTGCCATCGCAAGGACATTTAGTCTACAGTACATGTCAACATCAAGATTCTATGTATCTATAGATGCATCATATGCTGAATTGCAAGAAATAGTCATTTCAGGAAATATTAATTATATTTAATGTCACACACAATAGAACCTTCAGAAGTCAAGGACAGAGCATTGGATTCCAGTGATGTTTGGTCAAAGCCTGGTGACAGATTTATTCCATGGCATTTGGACTAGGAACATGAAGATGTATGATGGCAAGTGCCACAACTATTTATACTGAAGTATGGAATACGACTAACATCAGAGAACTCTGTTGTACTTGTGCCAGACACATGCAACTAAGAATTATTGATGTAGTAGTAGTGGTAGTAGTATTATTACATGTGAAGAGTTTTCTCTGCATGTTAGACTTTACAAGGAAAGTTTTCTCTACATGTTGGACTAACATGCAATACATTGCCATTCTTTGGTGCCATAATAAACAACAATGTGTATTATTTAATGGAAAACATTACATACGAGGGGGTACCCAAAAATAAGTGGAATCTGTACCTGGCACACAATCTAGACTTAGCTGCGAATGTCGGCACTATGTGTAGCATACTTACAGTATTCTGTGGCAGTCTGCCAAGTGGTGTTGCTCTATATTGTTCATATGGCATTCCATGTCAGTTTTTCTTGCTTCTTATTACACGTGTTCTACAATTTTTATGATGGATGATCATAAAGAACAGTGAGTGTGTGTGAGATTTTCTCTTAGGAAAAACAGCTACTGAAACTGTAGTGGTGCTTGAAACTGCTTTTAAAGAGGAAGCTTTAAGTAAAACACAGGTCTACGAGTGGTTTTCATGTTTCAAATGAAGGGAAATGTCACTTGAAGACCAACCAAGGTCTGGTGGACCTTCCACAATTAGGAATGACAAAAATCTTGAAAAACTTTCCAATGCAATTTATGGAGGTCGTCGTTGGACTATTGAAGAGATTTATGAATTGACTTGTGTGTCTTGGAGTTCTTGTCCCCTTCCCTGCTCACCTGATCTTGCTCCATGCAACTTTTTCTAATTCCCGCATATGAAAAAAGAACTCAAAGGAAAGCGTTTTCATAACCTGGAAGAAGAAAAATCTCTGCAGAATAACATTCTGCTTCAGCAATTCCAAGAATGTTTCCACCAGTGGAAAAACCGCTTGGATACGTGCATTCATTCACATAGAGAGTACTTTGAAGGAGGCTAAAGTTTCAGCAAGTAAAAATGATTAAAACATTTTTTTTTCCAATTCCAGTTATTTTTGGGTATACTCTCATATAAGCTTGATGCATATCGCATTGCCTGGGCAGAGGGGCCTAAGAGGCACTGATAAAATTTCGTCCCTGCAATGCATTCTCCTTTAGAGGCTACAAAGTTGCACAGCCTGGGAATACTGAAAATATGTTGAATATGTAATGTTTTAAAAAGTTACTACAGAAAGTTCATACAGAGGAAGGCAGAGATATTCTGAAGCATTGACAGACTTTATAAATTACAAATATGTCAATTCCCTCCAGATATACAGAGGACGTCTATTAGTTACCAGCAGAAATGATCAGTTGGCAGTGATGGTAAAGCAGTCAGTTTTCAAACTAGAGGTAAGGCTAGAGCACCAAAAATGAGTCCCTTCAGAAATCAGTCAATTTTATTATTCCAAGAAATTGCACGTATGTTTCAGATACTTTACATTTGGAGAAACTATTGTAGTGCCCCTGTAGCCAGAATTATACATAAAGTGTACAGAAATGGATTGTTAATAATTAAATGACCAAAGGAATAACAGAAAGGTAGAAAGTAAATAGAAAACCAAAATAACCGAAGTCACCTTCATATCAGTCTTTATTTGGTAGGGTGGCAAAGTGCAGTGTCACAAATACTAAATTCTTCCCACACTTTAGATTTGTCTTTCCTTCTTTCTCACTCTTTAGGGGTAATTCCTGGAAATACTCCAGAACCACATTTGGTCTCAAGGTGGGGCTGCATTTGTTTCGACTTTCTTTATTCTGCCTTTAAAAGTCCTGGTCTCAAAGGCAGTCCACATCACACTTATCTGAAAAGGTAAACTTGTAGTTATTATTTCTACTTTGAGACCATGTCCTATCACTAAGTGCGCTGTAGTGGACTTAATTGGCCTCTTACCAGTCCTAATCTTTCAAAGGGAAATATATTGCTGTGTTTCATATTACAGGAATATATGCTGCTTTTTTGTTGGCCAGGAGGTGTTGAAGTCTGCCATTAAACTTCCCATATCTCTTTTTTCATGTTCAGAGGGTTAGGCATTCTTGAAAGGGTCTTAATTTGTCTGTCGTCCTGTGTTCCAGGATAAGATATATCTAGTTCCTTCTGTCATATCTTTTTTCTTTTTTATGGCTTTGCTGAACCTCATTTACATCTTGTGCTACATTTTTCATCCTAGCAAATCTTTTCTCACCAGATGGCCCACAACACTGTGTACAGCATGCTATCCTATTCTCCCAAGGAATATGGTATTCTGCCAATTAAAAGAGGAGTTTGTGGCAGACATGTGATGGACAACTGACATCTTAGACTGGAAAATTACATTGGGCCCTCAGGGTCTGTCCTTGTGTGGTTTACTTCATTTTTATCAAAACAATTTCAATATGTACAGAAATGTGCTGACAGTACTTTATTTTTATGATCAGAATTTAAATATGGTGCCCCGCAGGGCTCAGTACTTGAACATTTTCTATTTTCACTTTACATAGCTCTATTGGGAACTATCACTACAAAAATAACATTCATACAGATAATACCAAGCTATACCTTTCTTTTAGAGCAAATATGTTTTTCTGATGATGATCTTAAATAATTGTGAGTTGAAAAAGCAGAAATGGTACTTATTGGGGGGAGACTTTTTAACTCAGTTGGACTAACCATTCGTTTTGCTGAATCAGCATGCGACTTAGGCATATCTTTGACACCAATATATTTATTAAAGCACACATTACAAAACTATTTAAAACCTGTGTTTTTCATCTTAAAATACTGGAAAATTAAAATGTGTTCTATACTGTATATAGAAGATAATGAGAAATGAATCAATCCATTTAATTCTAGTGGAGTTGATGACTTTAATGCATTATTGACAGGCTGTTCAAATCATTCGACATGCATCTTTTAGTTCAAAATAGTTAATTAAATGAACTAGGAAATAAAAACACATAACTCCAGTTCTCAAGTCCTTACACTGGGTCCCAGGTAAACTTAGGGCTGATTTCAAAATTCTCATTTTAACTTAAAAAGCGTTAAAGGCTAATGCCCTACTTACTTATCTCAAGAAGTCATTACTTACAAGCCAAAGTGCACATTAAAATCTCAAGATGCTGGCCTAAAGATTCTAAGGATTCATAAAATAATAGTGGGAATTTGAGTATTTGGCTACAGGGGCTCCGTGACCCTGTAGTTAAGATCTAATGGGTTGGATAATGGATGGATGGATAGTTACAGGGATCCAAAGCTGTGAAATGATTTTCCTGGTAATATGAGAGATGCCCCTTCATTCTCAGTTTTTAAATCCAGGAAGAAGACTAACTACTTTATTTTAGCAAACCCTGGCTGCTGATTATCTGCTCATATTATCTCTGACATTTCTATATAATATAAGTAATACAATAATTATTAACCATTCCTAACCCTTCTCTGTTCTGTTTCTCTTCTCAGTATCCTGCTGTGACATTTGGTGCCCCTGCTCTACTGCCAAGCTGTTGTTCTGCCCATAGAAAAGACAGCTGAGATAATGGGAGCCTTGGAATCGATGGATGGAAAGATTCTGTGAACAGATTAGATGGCCCAGCACAGACACTATTACAGAATATCCAGGACTGGGTCAGCTACCAGTTGGCTGAGATATCCAGAACTCTGACTTTCTTTTCTGATTTTGTCTGTTATACATGACTGTAGACCCCCTAGAGATTTATTTTCTCCAAGGGCACTGCTGATTGTTTTTGTTTTCCTCTCCTGTGTTGTCAACTAGCAATAATTCAATGATTCATTAATTGACAGATATTATTAGGTTCCATTTATGTTAATAAGTTTCAAATTACTTTGCTTTCCTATCTGTTTATACAAATCTGTATTTTTATGCATACTCATTGTTTTTGATAATTAATAATGCAATTATTAATTTGTAAACTTGTCACTCTGTGCTTGTACTTAGTGAAAGAACTATACAAAAATAAACTGAAATTAATTGAATCTTTTCTTTGTTTTGTCACAAAGGTGCGAACATAGAGGAGAAAAGAAACACGGAGAAGAATTAAGCAGTATTAGCATTGTAAAAAGTTACAACAAAAGGCTCTCCAAAACTAGCTGGGTGGACAGTATTCATCTTAAAAAGATTAACCAATCATCCGATGAACTAGCTCATGCAAGGATAACACTCCAATACAGCCACAATTGTCTGAGGATGACTTGCTGATTTTTCTTGCTTTTCAGAAATGATGTGAGCAATTGTTTTCACCCAAAAGAAGCAGTTATGCTTGATAAAAGAAGTTGGAGATATACATCGATCAGGCTCAAAAGTGGTGTAAGGAGGTTGATGGTAGATTCTTCTTTCCTAAATTAATTCTTCTGTGTCATATGGCCAGCTCCATGTGCCCCTCCTAACATGCACAAATATGGAATTGTAGAGAATCCCACAGTAACACCTATGAAATGAAAAGAATTAAGCATTTTAGTAAAAGGGGATGAGCATCTACTGAGTAAGGCAATGTTGTTTCTGAGACAATGCCACCCTCAAAAGAATCTACTAAGAAAGACCACGCCAGATCTCTGCTTTAGTAAGGATACTGTTGATGGTGATTAAAACTAGGACCATGATATATTGATAAAGCTTTCTTCTACGTTTGTAGACTGCTTGGAGGAGTTCTGTAGTCTGGAGGAAAATGGAGTCAATCATACTGCATGATAATGGATGCCAGAAGCACAGGGGTGTTGCTGATTCGACTTTGAATAGCCACCTTACCTTAAGTGAGTACATAACACATAAAGTGAATGATGTAGTTCAGTGCTGATCAAAATAAAACACAAAATAAGCACTTCTAACAAGATCATTATGTAATTGTAGCTGCAACAAAAGAGGCTTTCAGACTCAATGGATTTATTCATTTAAAACCTTTATTTTAAAATGTTAAAATGCCTTACAGTTTTTTTCTCTTGCTCAGTGTTGGTTGCTTTTGCTTTACATGCATTGGCCTGCACAAGGGTGGGAGAGACATGTCAGCTTTTACATTAGGTTTAAGCTATAGTAAGCCATACTCTATTGTTACCGCTTCTAGGTGATATAATGCATGGTGTCCTATGGAGGATTTTTTAGGGTTAAACATATTTTAATTCTTCTGAGGGTTTTGAATCTAAGCATTTCAAAGGTTTTCTTAAATTAGTGCCAATTCAATGATACTAAAACAGAATTTTGGTCAGTTGTCTAGTCACCATGTCAAGCTGTTGCTGTTTTCCTTGTATACCATTTCTTAATGTGGTTCTTTGAGATTTGCATAAAAATGTATCCTGAAACTTTTCTTCTTTTTTTTGGTTAGACTTTTTGAGCTGGGCCAGGTTTGAGATTTAAGCATTGGCATGTTCAGTGTGCACATGGAGGAGAGTCACTCTGTACTGGGCAGTGTTCTGGATTGGCTACATGGAGGGTTTTTTCTACTGGTATTACTTTATTGTTAGACCTCTTATGGAGTGTGTTGCATTTCATATTAACAACTAACTAACTTTAACTCCTCCTCTAATAATTTCTCTTTTCACATGTTAACTTTATTCTTAATTTCATTTATTATTTTGCCTTTTTTCTGTGTCTTTACTAAGTAATCTTAAACTCTGCTGTGTATAATGTGAACAGGAATGAGGCAAGAACAGTCCCTTGTGGGGCCCCAACATTGCTCACTACTGTCATAGAGACACAGTTCCCAAGTTTGATAAACTGCAGTCATCCAGTCAGGTAGTTATGAATCCAGGAGGTGAAGATGGAATCCACACCCATCTTCTCCAGTTCATCTTTAAGAAAAGAGGGCTGGATGGTGTTGAATGCACTCATTTTTTGATTTTTCCAGATTCATAACTCCTGGCCCTGTTCTTGTTCACATTATACACAACAGACTTTAAATATAAGTAGGACTTTTGCCACATTCAGAAGTACTCTGATGATCCAACTATTGTGGTGTGTGTAATGAATAGCAGCAAAGGGAATACAAGGATCTGATTGGTGCTTTTAGTGACTGGAACAATAAGAACTGCCCGATTCTGAACACAACGAAGACCAAGGAAATAATTGTGCATTTCTGCAGGTCTATGCTCTCACTTCAGCCTGTTAACATCCGGGGAGAAGACATTGAGGTGGTGCAGACATAAATATATAGGTGTCCATCTTGTTGACAGACTGAATTGGTCAGTAAACACAGATGTCCTGTACAGGAAGATGCAGAGCAGGAAGATTTTTCCTGAGAAGGCCCAGATCTTTCAATGTATGTAGTGAAATGCTGTCTGTGTTCTATCAGACAGTTGTTGTCAGTGTCCTCTTCTTTGGTGCCGTGTGTTGGGGAGGCTGTATGACAGATAAGAACACAAAGAGGCTGGACAAGTTGGAGAAGAAGGCTGGCTTGATGCTGGGTACAACTGTGGACTCACTGGGAATTGTGGTGGACAGGTGCATAGGAAGGAAGGTACAGGACATCCTTGATAATAGCAGCCACCCTCTCTACAATATTTTGGCAGGTCAGAGGAGTAAACATAGCAGACGTTTTCTGTCAATGCACCATAAGATCATTTGTTCCTACCGCTGTCAGATTTTATAACTCTGTTGTCAACAGGAGTGATTGATGACCTGGACACCACTCTACCTTCTGACACTGTAACAATTGATAATTTGTACTTTTTATTATTTATTTATGTTTTGTTGTCCTTGCCTTTTTTAATAATTTTTAACGATTTTTAGTGATGCACTTGAGCTACCAGACACCTGAATTTCCTTGAGGGAATGAATAAAGAATCTATCTATTGTCAAGCTTATGTCACAGAGTTGCGCAGGAGACTGGAAAATAATCAGGTTTCCAAGGTACAAAATCTTTATTCCTGAACTTACAGTTACAAACACAAGACCTTATACAGAAGTTGTTTTGTCAACTGCAGAACAAGACACAGGTTGCAGCTGTCAAAAGTGGTGTTCCAGCTCCCCTTTCCAGGTCAAAAGTACACAAAGTCCTCCTCAACAAGCTGGTTTCAATGGCTCAGAAGCAGCAACCGGAGCAGACGCAGTCCGAGGGTAAGAGGACAGGAGAGTGAGCTGATAGGTTGGCCAGGGCTCTGTCTTTTAAATGTTCTAAGCCTCATGTGAGAAGCATGTTGAGTGGTAAGCCTGCAAGCATGCAGCTGAATTTGGATCCTGCAAAGGCACAGGTAAGAGTGTGTTTGTTTCTCATTGAAATACTGTGTAAAAGGGAATATCTGAAGGGCAGCTGTTCGTCTTTGCCATAGGTTTACTGTTTAACAGAGAGGCAACTTGAAGTTAAGAGTGTAAGAGCATGCAGCTGGTGGAGCTATGCAGAAGGAAAAACTGAGCAAGGGAACTACTAAACTGCACATAAGTGATGGTCACCACCATTATGGGCATCTATCTATCTATCTATCTATCTATCTATCTATCTATCTATCTATCTATCTATCTATCTATCTATCTATCTATCTATCTATCTATCTATCTATCTATTGTCAGGGATGCCAGGGGCCATGACCCGGCCGGGACGCCAGGAGGGACCGGAAGAGGGTCAGAGCCCTGCCTGGATCACGTGGGGTTTGCCTTCCGGGTTGCTTTGGGGGCCACGGGTCAAGGGCATGGAAGCCTTTCCCTGTAGGGGCCCGTGGTCACCGCCAGGAGGCACCCCGATGTCTTGGAGACTTGTTGCCCCAGCACTTCCGCCACACCAGGAAGTGCTGGGGGGAAGATTTATGACGGCGCCCGGAGAGCAATCATGGATAAGAAATATCCAATCGAGGAATGCCGGGAACACCTGGGGCTCATCTGGGTCCTCTATAAAAGGGGCCGTCTCCATTCATTCGGGGCTAGAGTCGGGTGGAAGGAGGACGAGGCAAGAGGAGCTGTGGAGTCGGCCCGAAGACAAGGCATTGTGGCCAGGACTGTGATTGATTTGGGGTTTGTGCACGTGACTAGGTCTTTGTGACCATTGAACTGGGTCTTTGTGACCATTATATTAATTGTAAATATTGTAAATAAACGTGTGGTGGTTTGAGAACAACATGTCCGCCTGTCTGTGTCCGGGCAAAGTTCACACTATCTATCTATCTATCTATCTATCTATCTATCTATCTATCTATCTATCTATCTATCTATCTATCTATCTATCTATCTATCTATCTATCTATCTATCTATCTATCTATTTTGTTGTACAGTATGCTCTGATCACTTAAATCCAAGACTCCCTGTAAGATCCACAGTGTTTTCCTTTGCCTTATTTGAAAACCCATTACTTCTTGTGTTGTGTCAGCGTATATATTTTTTTCCATGATTTTTCCACTTTTGCTATTTTTGTCATTGGTGTATTTGTCCATTTATCCTGCATCATAGTATAGTAATTTTGTAAAACTACTTTATCTTGTAGCAGATCTATATCACATCTTCTCATCCATGTTTGCTTGTCTATTGACTCAACTTGATTTTTATTCTGAACGTCACCAACTGATGGTTTGATGCTACATTCAGTCTAGCAAATGATTGACACATTGATACAGTACTCCTCCACCTTCTGTTAACTAATTCAAAGTCTATCATATTCTTATTATTACCATCCGTGACAGCCAAGTACACTTCTTGTTTGCCTTTCTCTGATTGAATACTGTATTTATTATCATAATGTTATTGTTGGAATAAACATTTCAGTCCATCTACTCTGTCATTTATTTTTCTCTATCCAAATTAACCTAGTACAATAATAAGAGTCATATTAGCGAATGAATAAGAGGTAAGAGAAATGTTACTGTAGTGAATTGTACTAATAGCTGATTTGCTAAACTTCATAGCCAACAACTTTATTTCCTGATTTCATCCAGGTTGACCAATTGCCCCTAAACATTGAGATATCTATTTATCTATCTATCTATCTTTTCTGTCTTGCCATTCAGTTGATTGGTGTTGTCTAGAATTGGTGTGCCTGTTGTTAAGAAGGTAGTTGGCTGTGTGAGTGCTGTCTCTTGTAAGTACCTCTTTTCTTTTTATCCTTTTTCTACTTTTCTGTACTTTTTGGGGTGATACAAATATTGCTTGTTATAAAAAGGATACCAGACCACCTAAGCCATTACGGCAGTGTCTGAGGGTGTATCAGGTGGCTTATTGCGACATAGTTTTTTCAGTTTGTCTAGAAGATACACAATAAAACTAGTAGCTGAACCTGCAATCTCTGTTCAGACTTGTGTTATGGAAGAGTGGTGGGGTGTAAAAACCTGAGTTTGACATTGCAAATGAATATGACAGATTTATTTTTTGACAACAATGCACTAGTGCACAGACTCATTGAACAGGGCTTACTGCTTATTGGCGTGTTGATCCTGGTGTTGGCATTGTTCGCCCCAGCCTGTAAAGTTATTATTTCAAATGTCCTTGCCTTTCTAAGCAATTAAATTTTTGCTATGTGAACTACGTAGATACGGTGAAGTAATGTCTGAGATCACGATAATTCCACTGGGTTGTAAATCCTGTTAACTGAAGCATGTAGTCTCTTTCAGGAAACAGCTGTATATTATTTAAAATAATTCAAATAATATACTATTTAAAATAATTCAGATTGGATGGGTCAGAATATGTGGTGTTTGTAAGTCCAGGATGAATGAAATGTTTTCATTTTGGTAAAACAGGCCACAAGGCTGCTGACTGTAAAAGAGTAAATGTTTATTTAACTGATATGGAAAGTAGAGATAGAGACACAGCATCCCTGGTAAATGAGCCTCTGTAAGAATAAGAATAAAAGAAAGTCTGCTGAGACTGAGGAGGCACAATCTAGTGAAGCTTCATATATCTGCAGTGTTTTTACATTGATAAAAATATTAAGTTTGTTTCAAAATGAAGGGAACGATGATGGTATAACAGGATCGCACCTCCATGTGGCACAACACGGCTTATTAATACAGTGACACACTCTGATATACCTAATGTAGGCATAAATGACAGCACTTCTGGTTTGGTTTCAGAAAGAAATCAAAACATCAATAGCATCAGAAAAGAAATGAAGACAGCAAAGTGAGTGGCAGAGAGAAAGATGGATATGATGGACGTTAGTATGGGTTCAAATGTTTATAACAAGGCTTCACAAGGAGCTAATAGATAAAAGGAAAGAAGCAGTAGAGTCCACGACAAGCTCAAAGAAATGTTTCATGTTGAACAGTTGTCCAAAGAACTAGATAAAAAGGGGAATATTTTTAGTGGTGGGAATGAAGAAGTAAAGGGGAAAGTGACTCTGACACTTTGGTCAGGAATCTTTGTATATCAACACAGTCCAAAGGAGGTTGCAGCTCAAGCTGCATCAGGAACTTTCTTGACTATATAGAGGGGAAGAGGGGCATTAAAGTCCAAGAATATCTTCCTGATCACAATCTCTCAGTTCTGCAAGACATATTGGTGCTATGTTACTAGGCATATTGCCCACCAACAGTCTTACCATCAGGACTGGGTTGGAATAAAATAGCATTCCATTACCTCGGGTTGTTTTGGGTGGTGAACACACAGGAAAAGACAAGTGAGAGTGCATGGTAAAACAAATTGACTCAGAGCAAAGCAAATGCAAATGGAGAGCTCCTAAACTTTCATTTTGAGGCCATATTTTAGTTATTAACAACATAATAGCCTCTATAATGTGACCCAAACTATTGTGTGTTACACTATAGGAAAAATGTTAGTCAAGGTTTTTGGAATGGCTTACACTGACTCAAGAAAGAGACCATCTATTTACTGGTGGAGGAAGGAGGGCAAGGGCTCATTGATATCTGCAGTAAATCACTAAGTTTTAGATTAGTAGCTTTACAGCACCGTTTCTTTCCCTTCTGAACCATAATTTGGAAGAAATTTGCTTTCTTTTTTGGATTTGGTGTAAAATTACTGGTAATGGATTTGAAAAGTTAACCCTTTTTCCTTTACTACAATTTTACAAAGGAATGTGACTGACTTTAGAGTTCTTTTCAAAGCATTCCATTCAGATTCTCTTGACTAATGAATTCATAATTTATCATTTGAATTTATAATTCTATATTTACATTGTTGTCTAAGACTAGTTTTGTAAATGTTTTGAATAAATGGGGTATTGTAGTATTCTCATAATTATTGAAATAAAACAAACTGATATTTAAAGATTATACTGTATCAGCCTCAATGTTAGGCATTAGATCAGTGAGAACTATAAATTATTTCATTTCTGACAAAGGATTTTGTAAGATTAACTGGGAGACAATTCAATTCAGTACTTTTCTGACCAGGTATCTAAAGTAAAAACTGACAGTATAAGGAAAGATTACATTTTAAAGTTTGAAAATAAGGAAAGATTCTTAAGAAAGAAAGCTTCATATCCTGGACTCCCTTGTTGGGTCATAGAACTTCAACACTGGTTCATTAATGCAAGCAGCATCCTATTATAGAAGTTCCATATTTCTTATTTAAAGAGCTTCTGTCAAAAGGCAAAAAAATAAAGTTCTATATATCTATCTATCTAATGATAGAATTTTTAAAAGTTTGCCAGCTCTCTTCTTGTCCATGATTCTAGGTTCATTCATTTTTTTTTTGTTCAAGAATACACTTCAGTTTAGTGGATTTTGTAGTAGTTGCAGTAGAATTTCCACAGGTTTGTGACCATTCCTAAGAATTTCCTTACGTTATTTCTGTAAAATTCCAGGTTCACAATTTCTGAACTTTTTCTTGGGTCAGACCTCACACCATCAATAGAGACAACATCACCAAGAAATGTTAGTTGAAATTCTCCGATTTCACATTTTTCCTTGTTTAGTTTTCATTTCACCTTTTGAGCTATGTCAATCACTTTTTCAATTCAGTAACATGCCTTCTCTAGTCGACCCCCACACAATATTTCCAATTCTTCCGTACGCTTGAGCTCCTCCTTCAGTTTATGGTACCTTTCCGGAGGGATGTACCACAGATGTGACATGTTCATCTATGCATATTGTAAATTCAGCAGGCAAGCATCCCAGCCTTTCTAAACACATCTTGGCTCTGTTCAGACAACTTGCCATAACCTAGCTCTTCTTCAGTACTCACTAAAAACACTCTTTTTACTAAAAGTTGTTGTGCCTCACGTGCAGAAATGCCAAGTATTGGCTGAACCTCTTCATGTACAATTATTAAGGTAGTGTGAAATTGTCTATCTTTGAATTTTATAGTAACAGAGCAATTGTCTTTTGCATGAATCCTTTGACCTGTGTAACCCATTCATTTTATTCCTGCTGGATGCATTTCAGTCATTTTTTGCCAATGTTTTGTAACCTTTCATTGAAACTAAATTCACTTGTGCACCTGTGTCAAGCAGATTTTCCCATATGCAGGTCAATCCCTGCGTAAACACGTTGTATTAAAATTTCAGAAAGTATAAGCTATCATAGGTTACTGTATGTTTATTTATCTTAGAAATAAACATCTTTGTGTGGAAGTGTGTATGTCTGTCTGTCCGGTCTGGAAGTGAGAGATAGAATTGAGATTAAGGGTTCCACCTCAGTGGTAACAGAAAACTCAGCCGCTAATAACACAAGCGATGTGAACATGTCAGCAAAATTAATCCTTCTAGGAGAGAGATGCCCAGGGTAGTTCCTTTCAATTACCTGGCATCTCTACATTTCAATTTTTTTCTGACAGTTTCAATAGTTTCTAGGACCTCAGGCTTTTTACAGCACGGGCTTACACCGCTAGTTAAGATATAAATTATAACCAAACCACCTGCAACAAGACCCTTATCTACAGAGACTTTTTTCATCCCCCTTCTATATGTGTGTTACGTCATTTCCTTTCTTGCTATGTAATTAAGAATATACAATCTTATAACTTCATGTTTAACCCTAACACTACAATGACAACTGACATACTGCTGCTCTTTAAGATGTAGGTGAACTACAGACTAAAACATGGAGTTAATTTATGAAAAGAGACTTTGAGATCTTTTTTTTTTTTTATTAATTTTATTACAATCAATACATAGCAATCAAGTTTTTACAAAAAAAAGAATTATGTTAAGAACAGATTGATCCCCACCCTTGAGAGAGAGAGCAAGCCAAACGGTGTAAAATTTAAGGCTTGTAAAAATACCTAAATTAATAAATTCTCTGTGCTTTATAAACTTATTTTAAAATATTACTGATTAGATCCTGCCATGTTTTGAAAAAGTCTGTACGGATCCTCTAACTGAGTATTTGATTTTTCCAATTTTAAATAGTATAACACATCGGTTTCCCACTGACTTAAAAGAGGAGAGTTTGGGTTCTTCCAGTTTATCAGAATAAGTCTGCGTGCCAACAGTGTAGTGAATGCAATCACAATTTGTTTGTCCTCCTCCCCTTTAAACCCATCTGGAAGAACCCCAAACACAGCTGTTAATGGGTTAGGAGGGATTGTGAGTCCAAGACTGTCTGAGAGGTAATTAAAAATTTTTGTCCAGAATAATGTTAATTTGGTGCAGGCCCAGAACATGTGACCCAGTGAGGCTGGGACTTGGTTACAACGTTCGCAGGTTGGATCATGCCCTGGAAACATTTTGGAGAGTTTTAGTCGAGACAGATGTGCTCGATATATAATTTTGAGTTGTATAATTGTATGCTTTGCATATGGAGCTCGAGTGAATTCTCTGCATTGCTACTTTCCACTCCTTTTCTGATATATTAATTGAGAGGTCTTTTTCCCAGTGTCCTCTTGGATCTTTGAAAGGAAGGGATTGTAAAATGATTTTATATATTGTAGAGATGGAGTCTAATTCCTCAAAATTGAGCAATATTTTTTCCAGCGTGGATGAGGGTGCAAGATGAGGAAAATCTGGAAGGTTCTGTTTAACAAAGTTCCTGATTTGAAGATAGTGAAAGAAATGTGTAGTTGGAATGTTAAATTTGGAATGTAATTGTTCATAGGATGCAAAGACGTTGTCTATATAAAGATCTCTAAGCAAGTTAATTCCAAATTTTTTCCAGATATTAAAAACTGCATATGTTTGTGAAGGTTGAAAGAGGTGGTTCTCTTGCAGGGGTGCCACAGAAAGAAGCTTCTCCGTCTTAAAATGCTTTCTACATTGGTTCCAGATTCTAAGTGAGTGGAGCACAATTGGGTTATTAATGTATTGCCGATAACGTGTGTTTATTGGAGCGCAGAGCAGGGAATACAAAGAAGTACTGCAGGATTTTACTTCTATTGCGGTCCAAGCCTGTGTATGTTCTTCTATTTGTGTCCAGGTTCTTATCGCCTGTATATTTGCTGCCCAGTAATAAAACTGGAAGTTAGGTAGAGCCATGCCGCCTTCTGCCTTTTGTCTTTGTAGGGTCGCTCTTTTGATGCGTGGATGTTTTGTTGGGGATGTGTATTGTCAGAAGGGGTGAATTGGTTATTAATTAATTAAAAAAAATAAGTGAGAAGTAAGAGGAGCATAATGTTGGAGTTATAGTAATAAAGTCATTTGTAACATTTCAAGTGAGCGTTTGAAAGATTGTGCAGAAAAGGAGGAGCGTACTGGGGTTTGGTGGTGATAAAGTCATATATTTATAATAGATATTCATCTGAATTTATGTACAGAGAAGGAGGAATGTACTGGGGTGTGACAGCGGACAAGTCATTTATTTATAACAGACATTTACCTGAATTTATGTACGGAGTAGGAGGAGTGTACTGTAGTGTGGTGGTGGTGCACTATTAAATGTGTTTGATTACATATGTAGGAGGAAGAAGTTTGGATTGTGGAGCTGATAGTTAAAAAAGTATTTTAAGTATACTATTGAAGATATGCCGTTTCCCCTTTGTATTGATTGTTTGTTAAGTGTATATATTAAGTGTTGTTTATTCTCAATTTTGTGATTAAATAAAGCATGAGACACTCTTTATCATTTTAGTATCTACAGGTATATGTATACCTCATTAGTCATATCCTGTCTATCTGTTCCTTCTCTTTGTTACTTCTATATTCTTTTAAGGATTGTGAATAAAAATGATAGTGTTACATTCCAAGTGTAATATCTAATTTATTTAATGGTGCTTTTTTAATTTTATGATACATAAATATGCTAATTTTTAAATCAGTTTTACTTCATGAAATATAATGAAACAAATCTCTTGCTCAATTGTGAGTGAGTCATTGCACTCTCTGCACTTCATTTCTGCCCATCCCTTCACAGAAAGTATTTCATCATGAAGACATGGACTGCTCTTGTATCTAAAGGATGAAGGTGTTTACATTCCATAATGCATGCATATCTGTAGAGGTTAATGTTTCTGCTCCACACATCACCTGTGCTTACGCGGTTAATTGTTAACAAGCTAACGCCATCAAGTGTTGAAAACGGTGTGCATGGAATCAAATAAGTTCTGAATTTATATGACATGATAGCTTAGATCACATCTGTGAGGCAGTGAGTTGTCAGGGGTGGGGGGTGAGGCTGTGTGCACAGAAGTTCGCCCTACAGGGACAGAGACATACAGATTCATCAAGGCTGGTCAGTGAGGGTCGCCAGCAGTATGTGGAGAAGCCTGTAGGCCTACAGGCCATGCATGTTGCCATGGTAACCTAAGAATGGAGAAGTACAGAAAGCTCTCATGCATAAGCCCTGTTTACTTATAATTAGCTGTATCTCTGATGTTTGCATGTATTATGGAAAACAACAACAAATAAACTAGCGATCTGGGTATAGCCTTTGCTTTGGCAATCTTCCCTTTACATTTATGTGCTATATTGCACTCTGTGCAGATTTGGATGATTTCTGGCTAATAAATGATGCAAAAGGACTAAGAGTTATATTTTCTGCCATGTGTTATCTAATATTTTTTAAACAAGCAGAAATAAACTGCAATAACAATTAATTGAATTAAATTAAACTCTCTTTTGATATGAAATACTGTCTGCCCATACAGAAAACATGATTCTATTTTTTACATTTAGGTATTACAGAGACAGTTTAGCTCATTTGTTCATTTAAGCTTCTTCGGGTGGGACTTAACAATGCCAGGTTTTGCAACAAGAAATAATCTAGGTTTCAATTCTGTGAACTGCTTTTGTAGCCCCACAATTTGCCAGGTTTTCTGTATTCTCTTTCCTTCAGTGCAGTTACCGTTTCACCCTGAATATAGCTGCAGGTTTTCTTTTGTAATCAGCACATTTGTTTGGCATAATCACTCGCCTTTTATAGGTTCTCTAGAACCAGCTGCCACCCAGAACGTAACTCACTCAAATAACTGGAACAGCTACAGGGGGAAAATCCAAAAGATGTGGTTGAAAACCACGTAGGCATTTGAACAGTGACATCCTCAGTTTGCATGATGATGAATGCTCCACCTAATGGTAAAAGTTCACACCACTAAGATCGATTCAAGTACCACAGTACATTAGAGAAACTTCTTAAAATCTTGATTTACCCTCTCCGTTTGATTGTTAGATTCAGGATAGTATACAGATGTTAAATTAGTAATACAATCCATAACTTCCAAAACTGAAAGTCATCTGAGATGATGGAGGAAGGGAATCAATGAAGGTAAATAATATAATCAATAAAATATCTACAAATTTTCTGGAGGTAGGCAATTTTTTAAGGGGAATAAAATGTGCATATTGAGAAAGACAATCCACCACCACAAAGATTGTGATGAACCCTCTGGATGAGGAAAAGAAGAAAAATTGCATCTCATAGACAAAAAGAATTTAGGATGGTTTTAAGCAAACCTAAAAAAAAACTCACAGATAGAAATATAATCTTGAATATCTTCATTCAATGCTGTGCATTTAAGAATTACTGTCACATGTGGTGTACACAGTAAAATGAAGTACATGCTTGACCAAGTGTATAACAGTGGGCTGAATCTCACTATGTGGATGATGTCAAATATAACATCATAATAGGCAGTGATTGGCAAAAGCCATTTTGGGACTCCAACATGTCTCAGAAAATGATGTGGATGAAACAAAGTTGGGAGAAGTGTCTGTTGTGAATGTACTCTGGTTAAATACGATTAACGATGAGAGCAAATGATGAAGTGTAAGATAAAGCTGTAATTCAGTGAGGCATTGAAATTGTTATCACAAAGTGGTTGAGGAAAGAAAAACAAAGGAGCTGCTATCTTTGATCACATCACATTTTTGCCGATGCTCCTTATGAAACTGTGTGGGTGTTGATCAAATTGTCTGCGAATTGTAGTGTTTGAGTCAGAATTGCCACATGGTTGGAGAAAAGATGAATATATGAAGGGACAGGGGAGGATTTATAAAGAAAAAATCTATTTGTTACTGGATCAATTGTGTTACTTTTACTGGAGGAGAAATGGCATAGTTTAGGGATTATTTTTGTAAAGCGAAATTGTAGTTTGCTTTTTTTGTGGAGTGAGATTTTCTAGAATCAGTGACACATCAGAATAGTCTTATTTTTTCCATTTTGGAAGTTTTCCTGAATGTAAGTTTTCATAGTTTCATTTTCAGGCCTAGTAAACACATAAATCTTTTCCTTATGGCGAAGCACATTAGGCAGCAAATTAATAGGACAATCATATTCTCAATAAAGGGAGGATATTCTAGAGATAAGTTCTCACAAAGAGCAAAGTATGGGTTCAGGTTTGATACAACTGATCGTTTCACTACATTTTGTTATACCTTTGTCTTCCAATCAATAATGGGGTTATGCTTCTGTAACCAGCATAAACCCAAAATGTGTTGTGATATTATTTAATAACAAAAAAAGATAGTTTTCTGATGAAGTAATCCTACTTGAAAATGAATTAGTGGGGTGGTAAATTCCGAAAAAATATTATTAATAGGCTAAATAACTGCCAACAATATTTGCGGTTTTAATTTTACAGGTTCTGGATTGATCCATAAGGATTTTATCAATGAACTGCTAATAAACTTGTCTGCTATCCCATTGTCTATTGTTGCTGATACTTCAATACCATTGATCAGCACAGTTCCATTTATGAAGTTATTTAAACGAGAGTAACTGCTAATTTCCACTTTTCCAATGCTACAATAGGTAGCCTGAAATATATTTCCCCATGTTCCACATTTCTGCTTGCTTGTTTTATAAAAAAGTTTCTCAGTACATTTAATATTTAGTCTCTCACATTTTTGCAAACTCCCATAGTTGTTTGAGATTCTGAATTTCTTTCACCATGTGGATTATCCATCCATCCATCCTTTATCCAACCCGCTATATCCTAACTACAGGGTCACGGGGGACTGCTGGTGCCAATCCCAGCCAACACAGAGTGCAAGGCAGGAAACAAACCCTGGGCAGGGCGCTAGCCCACCACAGGGCACACACACCCACACACCAAGCACACACTAGGGACAATTTAGAATCACCAGTACACCTAACCTGCAAGTCTTTGGATTATAGGAGGGGACCGGAGCACCCGGAGGAAACTCACGCAGACACGGGGAGAACATGCAAACTCCACACAGGGAGCGAACCCAGGTCTCCTAACTGTGAGGCAACAGGGCTACCACTGCGCCACCGTGCCGCAGGTTTTCATTCTAACCCTTCTACTAATCAATGATCAAGTTTCACTGCTAATTAACTCCTTTTCCTTTCATTTTAATAGCCCGGTTTATAAGGATTCAGTCCTCTGAATTGATTCTTTTCTTCATTAAATGGCTGCCAAACAGAAATGAGATGTGCAATGAACCAACAGATGACCTGCTAAATTGGAGCTTCAAACACCAACGTGTTAATTAAACTTGTTTTTTAATGCCATGGCTTGTTCCTGCTTTCATTCTGCCACAGCAAAACTGTTGATTTTCTGTTTTTTCTGAAGAACACCCTCACAATGTTTTGGTAACCTGAGCAGATCAACCTTCCTGAGACCTTCACCTTTCTTTACTTTCAGATACTGTGGTTAGCTGGTTGTGTGGCAGCTTGTTTCGTGTATCATTATTGTTTGGCTGTTAATTAAGGAAAAAGAAACAACTAAGGGGTTTGAATTAAGCTAATTAAAGGGCAAAATAAGTTAATTAGCAGCAAAACCTGGTCACTAATTAAAAGATGGTTAGACTGAAAACCTGAAACCACTGCGGTCTTGCGGGATCGGAGGTGGACAACCCTGCTCTATACCATCACATCTATTAATTTAATTTAATGACATTTAACCTCCCTCACCTGAGCATGATTCTGGCTTGATATTCTATGTAATTATGATTAGGTCTGAGTCAGACTCAAGGTGACATTTAATGATCTGCTTTAAAGCGTAAAGCTGAAAAACTCTCAGGACTGTATTCACTGCCATTTAATTGATAACATAACATTATGCTGCAAAAAATCATGAATATTTCTGTGTGTATGTTTTGCCACTCTAAGGTAACTCATCAATATTCATGAGTGGGATAGAGCCTTCAACCAACACACAATGACATGTAAACTAGAAAATGTAATGCTAGTTTTAGAACAAACTGAAACCGAGCCATTAGTTCTATCAAGTGATAATGATGACAATGGAAATTGGTTATCAGATGTTGACATGAATAGTGAAACTGATGCATACAGCACTTTACAACTGAATTGTCATGATATGCCTGGTAAATTTGGCCGTCTGACTGTAAAACCCGTCTATAATAAAAAAAACTTACCTGATTATGTTCAATAGTACAACATGGACATAAAGGATAAGCAGGAAACAAAAAAATGAATGTTATATGTTCAAAATAAAAGAAAAAGAAAAAAGCAACAGAATACACTAAGAAAGCAGCTGTGATTATCACAAAATAGAATTTAAACTACTACGCAAATATATTGAAATACATAAAGGTAAATTACAAAGGATTATTAGAAGATAGAGTCTATTTGACTTAGTAAAGCTGGTCATAAGATTGTACAGATAATTCTGCAAAAAAAGCAAACACAGATTCTAAAGCAAAATACCAAAGCATACATATATATGAGTTTATATGACTTATTAATTACACAGATGATGGCAAGCATTAATATATGATGATTATTTCACTTTTGTGAATAATGTGCGTTGATTTGTTTAGCTTTAAAAATTCTCTGATTGCCTGTTTTTTTATGTATCTCAGAGAATTTTAATAGTACACAACTTTGTGGCAGTAAAGGAGATTGCAAAATTAATGTCCTTTCTCAAATGACTGAATGTTTAAACAGATGTTTAAAAATAAAAGAGAACAAATAAACAATTACAAACTGGAATAAAACTATTACAACTCCAAGCTGCTTGATTTGCTTATGCCGGTAGCATTTTCTAACATTCATGTAGCCAAGCTCTTTTGCTCAGTGCTAACTTTTTCTTTTCCCAAGCAAGAACAACTAAATACATCCACAACAAGCATACACAACATTTTAAAAGAATAATGATGACCTCTTTGTATGTCTTTTTTCAGTTCTTTATGCTAAAAATTAAAGATGACCACCATATTTTAGTCATTTAGACACAGCGCCTATACACCTCCTCCAATGTCAGGTACAATTAAACCTTTTGTAATGTAAATTTCAAATTTCTTTATCTAATCAGTCTTATTTTAGATGTTTCTGATGCTGGATGTACTGGCTGCTTTACTAATGTATACTACTAAACATAACTTCTGTCATAGTATCCCCTCAATAAAAGACACATCATGCAAGCCTGCTTGCCATTCACCCAAAGATAAATACCAAATGATCGGAACACATATTTCAACCAAGTATTTCTAAAGGAAGAATCAAATGGATGTCCCATGCAAATGTAAAAGAAGCACTGAGGTAATAGAATTTAAAATGGAAGAGCCTGCAATGCTTCCAACTCTTGATACATTGAAGACTAATAAACCCCTGGACCTGATGGGGTTTTTGCAGTTGTGTTGAAAGACATCATTTATAGTCCCTTATTAGACATATTTCAGCAGTTACTTCACAATGGAACGACCTGAAGACTAGAAAGATGCCAATATTACTCCAATTGAAACAAAATGTTATTACAGACCAATAAGTCTCATTTCTCTACCATGCAAAACTATGGAAACTATAATCTCTCTCCCTATATTAAATCCAACGTCTGTCTGTCTGTATGTCTTTCCGTTTTTCACGAGAGAACTACTGAACGGATTTAGATTGGATTTATTCTATAATTTACTTTAACATTCTGGTTGATTTTGCGACCTCTCTCATCGTGGTTTGCTTGTGTTGCTGATTTATTTGCGTGAATCCAAGACAGAGGCTGCACGCCAAGGGGAGGGGGAAGCGTGACGTCAGTACAATACAATACAATACAATTTATTTGTGTATAGCCCAAAATCACACAAGGAGTGCCGCAATGGGCTTTAACAGGCCCTGCCTGTTGACAGTCCCCCCAGCCTTGACTCTCTAAGAAGACAAGGAACAACTCCCAACAAAACCCCAGTAGGGAAAAAATGGAAGAAACCTCGGGAAAGGCAGTTCAAAGAGACACCCCTTTCCAGGTAGGTTGGGCTTGCAGTGGGTGTCAAAAAGAAGGGGGTCAATACAATATAATACACAGAACAGAACACATCCTCAATACAGTATAAAAATAGAAGTAAGTAGCAGAATTTAACAATAGTTGACATCACATAATATGATTTGGATTTTTTTATAGTCCGGGAGACCTTATCCATCAAGCTGCCCCCCATTTGGCCATTCCACAGCTGAAACAGTGCTGGGCCTGCCAATCCGATGAAAGGACCTCTCTTTCCCATGATTCCAGCGATCCTCCATCAGGGATGACGTTACCATAAGCAGGCACAACAACTTGGCAGGTGAGCCATGGCACCAAGTGCCACATTTCAGTACCGAGAAGAGAAACAGAATAGGTGAGGGTTAGTATCAAATTATAACTATCATGTTACTTATGTTTTAGTGCTAATGACTGACAATAGAGATGTACAGTTAATCAGCAGCTCTATTCAGGATATGCTAAACTGAAGTAGTGAGTCTTCAGCTGGGATTTTAAAGCTGAGACCGAAGGGGCATCTCTTATAGTAGCAGGCGGACCAGTCCACAGTTTAGGGGCCATGTAACTAAAAGCTTGACCTCCCACTGTTATTTTATTAATCCTTGGAATCATAAGCAGACCGGCATTTGAGATCTTAATGTGCTCTCTGGTTTGTAAGTCATGATAAGTTCAGACAAGTAAGCCGGACCTTGGCCATTTAATGCTTTATATGTTAAAAGGAGGATTTTGAAATCTGTCCTGAACTTAACCGGGAGCCAGTGTAAGGATTTAAGAACTGTAGTTATATGTTCGTATTTTCTTGTTCTTGTGATAATTCTTACAGCAGCATTTTGGATTAACTGGAGGCTGTATAAAGAACAGTTTGAACATCCACTGAACACTGGATTGCAGTAGTCAATCCTACTAGAAATAAATGCATGAATTAATTTCTCAGAATCCTGTTTATTTAGAAAGCGCCTTAATTTCCTAACATTTTTAAGATGGAAGAAACATGATTTGGACAACTTTGTAATATGTGCTTTAAATGACATGCTAGAGTCAAAGATAACTCCAAGATTTCGGGCTGATTCAGTACAATTAATGTTAAACGATGACAGAATATTGTTGTGATCAACATCATTCCCTCCAACAATTAACATTTCTGTTTTATCTGTGTTTAAAGACAAGACAAGTAGCTCTCATCCATCCACTCCTTTAATTCACTAACACAACTAATTAAAGACAACATCGGAGAACCTTCATTTGATCTTAATGAAAGGTATAATTGGGTGTCATCTGCATATGAGTGAAAATTATGTTTCCTAATGATAGATCCCAGTGTAAAGTGAAAACAGTAAAGGTCCCAGTACTGAGCCCTGCAGGACACCATATTGAACTTCTGTGTATAATGATGGAGTACTGTCAGCACATTTCTGTACATATTGAAATCGATTTGATAAATAAGAACTGAACCAAGCGAGCACGGTGCCTGTAAGCCCAACATCATTTTCTAGCCTGTGCAGTAAAATAGAATGGTCAATGGTGTCAAATGCGGCACTTAAGTCTAACAACATAATTGCAGTGGTGTTTCCTTCATCAGAGGATATCAGAATGTCGTTTACAACCCGCGTTGTACTATGGCCAGTACGGAAACCAGACTGGAATTTCTCAAATAAATTGTAATGCGTAAGATGTGACTGAAGCTGATTGTCAACTACTTTTTCTAGTATTTTAGAGAGAAAGGGTAAATTTGAAATAGGCCTATAATAATTATGTGTGGGTCTAGGTTTGACTTTTTAAGTAATGGTTTAATGACTGGCACTTTTAGTGCTTCAGGTACTGTACCATGCAATAATGAAGTATTGATAATATAGTGGGGCGCTGGGCAGGGCCCTCCTCGTTCATGCGCCAGCCTCAGTTCGAATCCCCGCGTTTTGGAATGGATCTTGCCTCCACTTAGCTAGCGATACCTGTTTGTTTATTGGTTTTTAAAGTTTGCCCTGTTTCACTGCTACGCGGGCGAAGCTGTGGGGGACTGCTGGTAAGAAATAAATTAGAAAAGTATCTATATGAAACTCACATATTAAGCATACTAAATAACAGCCAGCATGTACTTATGGGAAAAGATATTGCCAAACAAATCTTTTGGATTTTTTGAACAGGGCACAACAAAAACTGACAAAAGCAATTAATATACATAATTTACTTAGGCTTTCAAAAGGCCTTTGATGCAGTCCCATAACGAACACTAATTCAGAAACTAGATGGTGTAGGCCACATGAAGAATTTCTTTGCAATTTGCTACCCTTGTGTATTGAGATATTTGGAATTGAGTTTGCTGTACAAATGTTTGAAATTCTGAAAAACTACTGTTTAAAAGCAATAGAAATCTTTTGAAATAATCTATCTCAAAACTGAAAATCATTCTGTGCAAGCAAAATTACTGCTTAATTTACTGTTTCAAAGAGGTTATTTCAACTTGTATATTTTCTATTTCGAATCATCCAATATAATCAGTTAAGACCTTTTGAACTGCGGCTTCAGTGCTACAGTAAGCTCTAAATCCAAATTTGTATTAACATTATGTAAATTAGGTAGCCATTTAACTGAAATGTCTACCTTGTTTTACCATGGAAAGGGAGATTGGAGAGGCCTATAATTGTTTAGCACACAGAGGTCAAAACTGCCTTTCTTCTGTAGCAGCTTAACGACAGAAGATTTAAAATAATTAGGAAAAGTTCCCAGTTGAAGTGATTGATTAACAATATTAAGACCATCTGTGGAAAATGAGATAAAGATTTGCTCTGAAAAGCTAGCAAGTATTGGGTCAGGGTGGCAGCTAGAAGAACTTAGAAATGAAATAACTTTATTGAGTGCTGGAAGGTCAATAGTGGAAAAGGTCCACAAATGACTTGTAAGCACCCTTAAATGTAGGGAGGACAGCTTGATGATGAAAACAAGCCTCCATAATGTTTTCTCTAATGATAGTAAACTTGTTATTGAAAAACATAGCAAACTTACCAGATTTTTAATTTGAGAGCACTTCAAAAGAAACTGGGGGTGGGGCAGGGTTAATTAATTTGTCAATAGTGGATAAGAAAAGCCTCAGATTACCTTAATGACTGTTAATAAGACTGGACAACTAAAACTTATTTGGTTGTTTTTTTTCTTGTAGATATCAAAGTGAACAGTTAGCTTAGACAATCTCTATTTCCTTTCCTACTTTCATATTTTCTCTTAGTTTTAAGGTGACTGGAGAGAGCCTCCATGGTGCTTTGATCGATCTTAATTTTCAGTGTTGCCACAACGTTGATACAAAATGTAAGCCTGGAGTTGAAGTTCACAGCAAAAATGGTCAAAACTGGATTGAGTCATTGGAGGAAACAAAGGTACACGGTACAATCTGGAAATAGACACAGTAATGATCACCGATGGTGACATATATTATTAGTTTTGCCATAAATAAAAGGGCAATGAAAGATTGAAAATACAGCCATGTTTGTGAGTAGGAAAAGACACATATTGCTTCAAATGAAAAGAGCTCAGTAATCAACAATGATCAGCTGTTAGGAGGTCAAGCATTACTTCCGTATAAATATAGAAATCTCTCATTATTAATTAATGAAAATTTTAGAGTGCAAATCCTGAAGGACAAATTACACAATAAATATAATAAAGTATGATACTGATATGACAGTTTTAATTACCAAGAATGACAGACTAGTATGACGGCTGCATGGGAAAATGACTTCTTGTTCAGCTGGATGGATATAAAGGATAGGCCAGCAGGAATCAGAAGACAAGAAGTAGTTCCATTCCCCATTTGACAGTTGGCAGTGTTCTTCCTGAGGTGTCCCAGTTTGGACACCTGCAGGGGTACATGGGAGTTGGAGTCCTGAATTGCAGCCCTGTTGGGGTTTCCATATGACCCGGAAGTGCTTCCAAGAGGACACACTCTGGCGCAGGAAGCATTCCCAGATCCAGCTTAAAAGAAGTCACTCAACAAAAAGAGCGGAAGGAAAGAACGAAGATTCATTGGCTTTGTAATTGTGGTTTGGTTGTTTGTTCACGTTTGGTGATTCATTTGTTGAATAAAATCCTGTATTTGAACCCATGAATGTGTTGGGTACAATTGTGTCTGAGGTTTGAGGCTCAGTGGTGGCCTCTTGTGGTCACATAGTACATTGGATCTACACAGATTAAAGAAACAATATTTTTTATAATGCATTACACTTAAAGTTTAATAATATATTTCATATGGTATGTTATATTGTTGAGAAGCATACTTCATTAACAACAATAAAAACTATACGACAGCTGCAAAAACTTAGCAATGAAATAAGTTTATTAGTGCTGGATGATAAATGTGATGAAGACAGCTTGATGATGAAGATAATTCTTCATAACATGTCTCTAATGACAGGAAACTTGTTATTAAGAAACATACTAATGGCTCTGCCATTGCAAATATGAAACCACCTTTTAATTGCATTTAAAGTTATTATTCCAAAAATACGTGATTTAATCAATCAGTAAGATGACTATATTCTGTAATTGCTGTGTCAAATAAGATGTTTATTTTTTCCATTGCTTTCCAATGGAGAAGTGGCTCAGACAAAACATTCAAATCATTAAATAAATCCAGTGTAGCATTTTAACACAAGACTTTGTAGACCTGCTGGGTCTAATGATAATTTGTGAAAAATGAAAGAAGCTTAAATTATATGTAAAGCTAAACATTTACATTTCTTTCCTTGAAATTCACATAATTTATTAGGTTATTAGTAAGGCACAAATCATATGTGGCCTTGCAAGAATTTTTCTTTGTATGATTTTGAAAATTATGACTTTTTGAGGCTTTTCGTGTCTTGCCATTATATTATGGGTAAAATCCCTGGAAAAAAAACAGATTACGGTGTATAGTTAAAATTAACACTTTTAAATTGTATGACTGAAATTCTAATTGAGCATTATACTGTACATACTGTAAGTACTTAAGGCTAAATGAACTACTCCACTGTAAACTCTTATATTTTTAACTTTGGTATAACTGGTATTGTTTGGCACATGATGCATTTACAAGATGAATGAAAAAAAGAAATCCTAAAAGAAATTTTGTATTGTGTGACATATCACCATTACAATGCTCTGATATTATTTAAAAATGTAAAACTGAGTTATATTTACAGCAGAAAAGTCTTTCAGTCAAAAGTTAATTCCTCAGATTCAAAAACCAATGATATCTGCAAAGTGTCTGAGTTATTGCATATTTTACTCCAGCTACTATGCTAAATCAGACTCCTTGATTTACACTTGGTCCATATGAGAGACCTGTGGAAAACAACACTATATGTGGTTTGAGCCACATATTACGAAGTTAGACAGTAGATTAAAGTGTACCTCTTTAATATATACCTGACTGGAAGGAGGAAATATAGTTCAAGAGGAAAATTTCTAAATCTTGATTAACCAATCTTAATTGCACGATTGTTCATAGCCAAACATTAGTTTGATTTTTCTACCAAGCCTCTAGCACAGTAATGGTGAACCTACAGTATAGCACTTGTACCAGAAGGGGCACTCAGAGCCCTCACTGTGGGCACACGTGCCATCACCTCAGCACAGAGTTCATTACTAGAAAGCCAGAGGAACAAGGTACCAGGCCGTTCCCCTCCCCATCTCCACGTGCGCCTGAGGACATTTCTCACATCACCCGCCCCTCTGCCCAGCACCCCAATGGGAACGATTCCTCCCTCCCCGTTTGGGGTAAAGCGGGTGGCTCACATGTGGCGAGAGGGTGCAGTGCAGACGACAGCCTGTAGAGCCTATGGTGAAAGTGATTCCCGTGCAGAGTGGTTCTCGGGAGCTTCGTGATGTGGGCACTCCTCGCTTAAGTGCACAGGTGAGGAGTCATCCGCAACTGTAATTGTTACCAGGAGCTGCCAATCGCCACACCTGATCCACGTCCCCGTAATATATAACAGAAGCACGAGGCGGATGGAAAAGGGGGAAAAAAAGAGAGAGAGTGGACAGGAATGGAGGTTAATGGGGAAGACCTACATGAAACACTTGAGAAGATAGAAGGGATGACAAAGGACAGCACAGTTAATTCTGAAAATGAAATCCTTAAAGTGTAGAATTCTCTGCCAAATAATTTTAAGTCAATGAAAGCATTTGGGATTGCTTTCCTTACTTTGTTTGGATCATCTTATGCTTGCGAGCAGCTGTTTTCAGCTTTGAATTATATCAAATCTGACACCAGAAACAGACTAAAAGATGACCTGAGTGCTGCATGTGTTGCTCTCAAACTTACAAAGTATGAGCCAAGGTTAGACAACTTATCAGCATGCATACGACAGCAAAAAAAACCTTTCAATTAAAAGTTGTTTGTATCATTGAAAGCTCTGTTATTGTTTTTCTTTTAAGACAAAAGATGTTAATGTAAGAGTTATTTTTTCTAAACTAAAACCTCAGTATTCAGGTTAAATTGCCGTGTTGGCACTTTGTGATAAATAAGTGGGTTTTGGGTTGCAGTTTGAGCACTCGGTCTCTAAAAGGTTCGCCATCACTGCTCTAGCAGAATGCTTTCTAGAGCCAGGAAATGAACTGTAGATATCTCTTAAATAATACTGAACTTCCTTAAAAAAATAATCTACCACTACTTACAATTCTGTGAGGCCTCTAGAATTTGACAAGTAAAAACATATCAGCTGTTTTTATTCTTTTTGCTTCTATTTTTATATTTTCCTTTCTGTCTTTTTGGCAATATTAATTCTTGTTACTTTAATTCTTTTTTATCCTATTTGTAATTTTTCTTTGTCTTTTTTCAGCATTTGATGTAATTTTGTGTTTAACAGAAGCTCGTTTACTACAGTTAAGGTAGGCACTCACATGAGATGAACAATATTACGCTTGTGGAAGTTGACCCGGACACAGACAGGCGGTCATGTTGTTCTCAACCACCACACGTTTATTTACAATATTTACAGTATTTATATTGGTCACACAGACCCAGTTATGGTCACTAAGACCCCAAATTAGTCCACAAAAACCCCAAAGTCACAGTCCTGGCCACAATGCCTTTCTTCGGGCCACCTCCACAGCTCTCCTGAGCCTTGTCCTTCCTCCTCCTGACTCCAGCCTTGAATGAAGGGAGACGGCCCCTTTTATATATGACCCGGATGAGCCCCAGGTGTTCCCGGCATTCCTCCTCTAGCCACGCCCCAGCGTGGCGGAAGTGCCGGCTGTCCTCCCGGCAGCTCCCCGGGTGCCGTCCTAATTCTTCCCCCCAGCACTTCCTGGTGTGGTGGAAGTGCTGGGGTAACAGGTCCCCAAGGCATTGGGGCGCCTCCTGGGGGTGACCACAGGCCCCTACAGGGTGGAGCTTCCATGCCCTGTACCCGTGGCCCCCAAGGCAACCAGGAAGGCGACCCCCACGTGATCCAGGGTGGGCACAGACCCACATCCGGTCCCTCATGGCGTCCCAGCCGGGTCATGGCCCCTGGCATCCCTGACACGCTCCACAACAAAAATTCCATTATAAATTAGGTTAGCTCTAGAGTTTGCTGTGACTTTACACCATGCACTCTTTTGTGAAAATCTACTTGTTGCAACAACAATGCAATAGTTCAAAAGTTATCAGCAATCATTCTTACACATGAATATTGCTAAAAAGTATTTCTACATATGCACCAAAATTGCAAATGAAATTATTAAATATTGTAGCTTGAGTTTTAAATAATTAATGATACTTAAGGAATGGGAAGTTGTTATAATGAATACAAAAGGACAAAAGGTAAAAATGTATTGCCACCAGTCATTAGCCTTTGACGGTGTGGGTCAGCTCCATGCTCTTTGCTGCATTTGGTAGCTTCTTGAACCCGACATCTGTCGATATTCATGACCGGATGAGCCAGTGGATGAGGACACACAGCGCATTGCAAAGGGTAGGTGAAACAGTGACATAGTGCTTTAATTAAAAACAGCCAAACAGTATTCGTAACACAGTAACAGTGCAGTGCTCCAAAAATTCAATAAATAAATAATCTAAAAACAAAAAAACAAAGCTCAAGTGGAGGTTAAAATGAAGCCAATAAATAATCCCTTAAAAATGAGATTAAAACAAAACAGGAGTCTCCTTTATAATTCTCAGTCCCAAGTGCTTCCATTTAAAAACTGATGCACCTCTGGCTTATTCTACTCGGACCTCACAGCATGGAGAGACATCAACCAAAAGGTGCAGACACCTTTCAATCCTGGCCCATGTCTCCACCGCCCAAACCATGTATTATACGGGGAGCCACTGGACCCTGCTATGCTCCTGTTTTTCAAATAGGTTTCCATTGTGACCACATCATCAGAACAGAACAGCAACGGAAGAGATGTTGCATAATGGAAACCCCAAACACTAAATACAAAGACTAGAAGAAACACAATTACTTTTGAAATACATCAAAAAGAAACCATACCATAACAAGAAGAGAAATATTGTTAAATCTTATTTCAAGAAAAAGCTTAATATTATAGAGAAACAATTACTAGATAAAAATAAAACTCACATATCACAAACAAACTGACATTTAATGCACGTTGAATATTCCTTTGTTTTATTATTCAGGGTGTGATAAAGAGACCAAGGAGACAGATTAAGTGTTGGGGAACCATCCCCATATACTGTAGGTGAACCAGTATATTCACTTCTTCTTGTACAGCAGGCATGTCAAACTCACTACCATTGGTGGGCCGCTTTGACTGCCATACATGCGTCAGCGGGACGCACTGTAACAAATACTATTATACTATTATACAAAGTTACTGTAGCTTTCTTTCCAGTACTGAAAACTTTAAAAAATGTAACACTTAAAGTTTAAAGAAAAGCAATTTATTTCCATTCACTCCCCGTACAACAGTGTACAATTAGAGTCTTAGCCTCTTAGCTAGGTCCTTATATTATTATATTATATTCATTGCTTATATAGGAGTCTTACAGTGTGAGATCTATTTCTTTTGTCCCGACACTTGGCATCTCTTGTTAATAACCAGTTTGTCAATATCAGGCTTGTAATCTTGTGCAGCTGCAACTTTTATGAGGGATGAAAGGTGCTTGACAGTAAGTCTTGAGCGAAATGGGGTTTTGGTAGCTTTCATTACCGAAAACAATTGCTCACAAAGGTAAGTGCTTCAGAACATACGTAGACAGTACTCTCGATGCCAACTTACAGATCTGCACATACGAGGGTGACAGGTAAGCATACAAGCCTGGCACAAGAACTTCGTTGTATTTTGCCTACAGAATAGAATCTGACTGCAGTTCAATCAATTCCATTTGGATATTCTCAGGCGCATTCTCAACGTTGTAAGAGAACAGTGCAAAGTCCTGTTCGTATGAACTAAAATCACGAAAACGTTCACTGAATTCATTGCTCAGTAATTAAAGCTGGAAAACAAATCCTCCAAAAATCTAATTTTACTTTACTAAGTTTACTTCAAAGTTTATATTGTAAAATAAGTCGATATGCAAAAAGCCACCTGACCTACACTAATTTTACAAACTCAAAATCACAAAAATATGTTACAGTAATAAACAACTCACCAACTTCTCGTGTCCACTTCAGATCTTCAGCTGTAGTCTGCACTAACTGTTTGTTACAATACTAGCACAAAATTACATCAAACTAGAGCAAAAAAATGTGAAAATAGATAGATAGATAGATAGATAGATAGATAGATAGATAGATAGATACTTTATTAATCCATATGCAGGCTATTACTACTCGTGATGGTCAGTTCTGCCCAGTGGCCAGTCTCAGCAGCCCAGCCAGTAGTGTAGCCTAGCAGGGGCGGCTCTAGGCTCGTGGCAGCCCTGGGCAGAGAAAGAATCGATGGCCTCTTCGCCTGCCAATGTCAATATGGTATCTTATGCACGGCGGATGGCCACGTCCGTTGCGGACACTGCATAGCCGCCTCGTGCTCATGACACACTTCTATATGCGCGTGTCCATGACTTGAAGACCAAGTGGCGGCCCATGGTATTCTCATTACGGCAGAACGTTATAATACTACATATAGCTTACTGCTCTGACTCTAGCAACATTAGTAAATACAGCGTACTAATTAACAAGAAACACAATGTTTTTCGGCCACATTGCCGCCAGCTATGTCATTATTTTCTCTTTCCGTTTTATATTCAATATATATTGGCGTGGCGGCCCTGTGCAGGTGCACAGTTTGCACATGCCTAAGGCCGCCCCTGCTGCCCGCTGCTGCAGCCTAGCACTTCAGTTGTGACGTTGTGGCTCATTAACTTTGGTCAAAGCTCATGGCTATACTAGCAAATGACATTTCCGGTACCGTAATGTCATGGGAAAACACGTTTTTGTCAGAAGGCAGAAGTAAGAAAAGTCAATAAGTAACGTCGAAGATGCAGAATGATTCAATCACAAACGATAGTAATCATTTTGTACAAGTTCAGTGCTAACTAGGATCTGTCATGCGGGCCGCATGAGGCCCAGGGGCTGCGTGTTTGACATGCCTGTTGTACAGAGTGTAAGATGAGAGTGTCATAAAAGAGGGCGACCAGGTTGAAGTCGTCACATGGGGATGGCTGAAATGTGAAAGTTCTTCCTTGTTTTTTTAGGGGAGACTTCACGTATCAGGGTTCATCTGTTCTTCAGTTTTACAGATGAAAAAAGGAGATAAGTGTTAGTACGGCATCTTATATCCCTGTCTGGTGAGTTTTCGCTCTCCATTGGTCATTTTGGCTGCCTCCTAATAGTGCTTGTGTGACAAGGGATAACAATACTTGATTATTGTATTTTATAGTTTACCTATTATGAGCTATCCAGCACAGATAAACAACATACATTACTATAATTTCTTTATATTTTAGGTGGCACTGTTATCACTGGAAATGTGGTACTCTCATTTCTTTCTCATTAACTTGTCACATCTCTGGCTTCATTCCTCTGAAGCATTATGATAAAGGCTAACCAGGACAGCATTTATTGGGTAACATGACTGGTAGTGATGTATAAACAGCACAACAGCTCCATAACCTTGAGACAGTTTAACATTTTGTTGACTTGGTGATGTCATTTACTGTGCAGAAATGTAAATGGATTTGTTGTTCTTCTCATTACTACTCTTTTACAAACAAGGTCTAGCAAAGACTTTACATAAACTTCAGTGCCTATTTGCCTCTTATGGACAGTAAGTCTTCAAATTAACTGTTAGATTATACATTTATGCCAGAAATGTGCTATGAGTACAAGCAAACTGAAAAAACAGTTTTTCAAACACCATTGGAGCTTCGACTAAGAATGGGCTGGATGGTAACACAAGTAAAAAATAGCTGGTAAATAAATTTAAAGTTTTGAAATAATTAGTAAATATAATATATACATGTACAAACAAGACCATAACTATTTGCACAGTGACACAATTTTCATAATTTTGTAATAAAGCATTTATTACATGATTGAAGTGTAGACTTTCAGCTTTAATTTAAGGAGTTTAACAAAAACATCATATTTGCATTTAGGATATGACAGAGATTGTTATATATGGTCCTTCTGTTTTCAAGGACGCAAAAGTATTTGGACAAACTAACAATAATGAATAAAATGATTGTTTCCAATATTTGGTTAAAAATCCTTTACAGTCAATGACTGCCTGAAGTCTGGAACCCATGGCCATCTCCAAGTGCTGGGTTTCTACCGTAGTGATGCTTTGCCAGGCCTTTATTGCAGCTTTAGGTACAGCTTGTTGGTTGGTCTTTCTGTCATCAGTTTTGTCTTCAGCAAGTGAAATGCATGTCCAATTGATTTGAAGTCAGTTGATTGAATTGGCCATTGAAGAATAATGAGGCAGTGTGGCACAGTGGTTAACACTTTGGACTTCAAACACTGTGGTTTTGGATAAAAATCCCACCACTGGCACTGTGTAACCTGGAGCAAGTCACTTCGCCCGCCTATGATCCAATTAGAAAAAGAAAAGAAATGTAACCAATTGCATCTCAAATGTTGTAAGTTGCTTTGGATAAAGGCGCCAGCCAAATAAATAAATAAATGTAAATGTAAATATTTCACTTCCTTGTGTTGAAAAGCACTTGGCTTGCTTTTGCCTATCAGTTTTGGAGCATTTAGCTGAATCTTAGAAGATAGTATAGCCTTATACACTTTTGAATTCATCCTGCTACTTCTAGCAGCAGGCATACCGTCAATAAGCACCAGTGACTGACTTCCATTTGCAGCCATGCATGATCATGACTTAAAACTGCCTCCACCAGGGCCATCTTAACAGCATTATAGGCTCCCGGGCAAAGCAGTGCACTGGGGCCCTTAGCTACACAACCACTCACAGGAATAAAAATGTAAATAGTCGATAAAATTAAACATATATTTATTGTATTGGTACTTCCAACAAAATCAGTGTTTAAACATTTAAAAACATGCTGTACATAAAAGATTAATCAACAAGTCACAACATACATAGATTAGCATAGGGCCCCTATGCTCGTGGGGCCCCCGGGTAACTGCCCAGTGTGCCCATGCGTTAAGCTGGCCCTGGCCTCCACCATATGTCACAGATAATGTGGTATTCAGACCATAAACTGTTTCTTCTCTTCTCCATACTCTTTTCTTTCCAACATTCTGGTATATATTGATCCTGGTTTCCTTTGTCCAAAGAAAATTGTTCTAGAACTGGACAGGCTTTTTTTTAATGTTTTCTGGCAAAGTCTAAGTTGTCCTTCCTATGCTTGAGGTTTACCAGTGGTTTGCATCTTGTGGTAAACCCCCTGTCTCTTCTTTCATGAAGTCTTCTCTTGATTGTAGACTTTGGCATTGATAGGAATAACTCCTGGAGAGTGTTCTTGGTTTGGCTAAATTTTGTGAAGGTGTTCTTCTTCACCAAGGCCGTAATTCTGTAATCATCCAGCACAGTTCCCGTCTGTGGTTTTCCAAACCTTCTGGTGTTGCTGAGTTCACCATTGTGTTCTGTCTTTGTAAGAATGGACCAAATGGTTGATTTGAGTACGCACTGTGTTTATGCTATCTCTCTAAAGGGTTTGTTTTGTTTTCTCAGCCTAATGATTGACTGTTTTTACTTGCATGGACAGCTCTATGGACCTCATATTGTGAGTTCAGGTTCCAAATACAACTTCCATACTTGCAATCAATTCCAGACCTTTAACATGCGGAATAGTTAATGAAATAATGAAGGAACTGCTCCCACCCGGCTAACGAACAGCTTGCCAGTCAAATGTTCATATACTGTATTTTTGAGCTCCTGGAAAAAGAAGGAAAAAAGAATAATAATGCCTGTCATTCCTAAATGACTCACACAATATATATTTAAACCCCTTAAATTAAAGCTGAAAGTCTACACTTCAATCTCATAATGATGGCTTTATTTTAAATCCATTGCGGTGGTGTACAGAGCCAAAATTATGAAAATTGTGCTACTGTCCAAATACTTTTGGACCTGATTGTATGTGTGCTGTTCCAGATATGGGGTGTAACTTACTAGGATTATTTACATTAAAACAAGTTAGTGTTATTTTTAAAAGTAACATAAAATCAACATTTGCAAAGAATACTCTGCTGTCCAAAATATCACCAGGTGTATGAATGTGTCGCATTTACTTATTTCTATTAGTCCATTCATCAGTTTTCTAATCCATTATTTTTCCAAGATGCATAACCTTCATTTCAGCACAAAAAAACCCCTGAAAAATGGTAATCCCTCATATAGCATATTTATAGTCATAGGAGTATGATTGATTCATTGAAAGATGAACAACTGTAGCATTTTCTGGACACACTTTACATTTAGCCTTCTTGTCTCAGTTCCTGAAGCAGTTTAAAACACCATTACGGTCTAAGGTTTGAAGTAGATTTGAATTGGTAATTTATTGGCCTTGAATCCTAATCACTGAATGCCAAGATACCCCTATGCTGTTTAAGAAGCAATAGGATTAAATACCTACAGTACAGCCAGATAAATGGAGTGGCTGTAAACCAGATAGATTGACTAAGTAGTATGTTTTTGTTTGTAAACGTCTTTTTACTTCCTGTATTTAACTGTGAACCGATTATATGGTCTACAGTAGGTTATGCACCAGAATAATAATCTTAAAACTCTATAAACATTCTCTAAAGCAACATTGCTGTTGTATTCATAGCCTACCAGTAGCCAAATAATACTGGTGTAATTCCAAGCACTGTAATACTCTGGGCACAAAACCTTTTGCTGAATTTGCCATTTATTAAGTGTATTAAATTACCACTCGACTCCATTCTCTGGGGTGAAACAAGACATTAAGGTTTGGCACAGCAGAGTTGATTTTTTTTTCTGGAAGCGTTTTTTTCCCCCCTATCTTTCCTTAATGTTTAATGGTAACGAATGCTTTGCAATGATTTTATAAGGTTGCACTGGATTATATTGCAATTTTGGAAATAAAAACTAGCAAACATCTTGAGGCAACATGCTGTGAAGGTGCAATGCTACAGAAATTGCCTTTAAATTGAGACATCAGTGTGTTGCATAACTATTATCTCCATAGGATAAAAATCTTCTTTGTGGGAATACAACAACTCCTGTGGATCAAATCCAGGCAAATAAAAATATCCTGAAGATTTCCTAAAGAAATCAAAAAGGGACCATGTAATGGAGGTGAGCCTTTTTTTTTATATATAAAACTTGTTTTGTCTTGGTATAGTAATATATTACTCTACTTTTCCCTTTTGTATTATTAATATGTAGTCTTTGTCAGAATGCCTCAAATCTCACAGACTTACCACTGTTTATAAGGTACTAGCAAAATACCCGCGCTTCGCAGCGGAGAAGTTGTGTGTTAAAGAAGCAATGAAAAAGAAAAGGAAACATTTTGAAAATAACGTAACATGATTGTCAATGTAATTGTTTTGTCACTGTTGTGAGTGATGAGTGTTGCTGTCACATATAAACATATATATATACATATACACATATTTAGTATATATATACACACACACATATATACATACATATATATATACACATACATATATACACATACATATATACTCAGCAAAAAAAGAAACGTTCCTTTTTCCAGGACTGTGTATTTCAACAATAATGTTTTAAAAATCCAAATAACTTTACAGATCTTCATTGTAAAGGGTTTAAACAATGTTTTCCATGCATGTTCAATTAACCATAATCAATTAATTAACATGCACCTGTGGAATGGTCGTTAAGACCTTAACAGCTTACAGAAAGTAGGCATTTAAGGTCACAGTTCTAAAAACGTAGGACACTAAAGAGACTTGTCTACCGACTGAAAAACACCCAAAGAAAGATGCCCAGGGTCCCTGCTCATCTGCGTAAACGTGCATTAGGCATGCTGCAGGGAGGCATGAGGACTGTTGATGTGGCTAGGGCAATAAATTGCCATGTCCGCACTGTGAGACGCCTAAGACAGCGCTACAGGGAGACAGGAAGGACAGCTGATCATCCTCGCAGTGTAAGAGCCCGGATCTCAATCCCATTGAGCACGTCTGGGACCTGTTGGATTGCAGGGTGAGGGCTAGGGCCATTCCCAGAAATGTCTAGGAACTTGCAGGTGCCTTGGTGGAAGAGTGGGGTAACATCTCACAGCAAGAACTGACAAATCTGGTCCAGTCCATGAGGAGGAGATGCACTGCAGTACTTCAAGCAGCTGGTGGCCACACCAGATACTGACTGGTACTTTTGATTTTGAGCCTCCCTTCATTCAGGGACACATTGTGAAACATTTTTAGTTTATGTCTTATGGTGTTGACTCTTTTACTGTTCATACAAATATTTACACATTAAGTTTACTGAAAGTAAAAACAGTTGAAAGTCAGAGGACGTTTCTTTTTTTGCTGAGTATACATACACACACATATATATAAACATATATACATACATATCTACATATATACATATACACACACACACATATATATATATATATATACATATATATATATATATATATATATATATATATATATATATATATATATATATATATATATATATATATATATATATATATACAGTCTTTGGGGTGCGAGCAACTGTAGCTGGGGGTGCCAGAATCCATGAAGGAAGAAAAATGAAAAACTTTTTTTGTACAAAATCTTAATTTATTTATCCATTCCTAAATAATTAAATGGGCAGGCTGTTTCGTATCAGTGTAATACGCTGTTTGTTAAAACGGATGACTTCCGCTCTTACGTGCAAGCCTGCCTGGATATTATGAACTATCGTATCTGTTCAAGTTCTATTTAAATTTTAAATAGAAGGAATTTTTATTTAGTCGACAGAATATTATTCCGGAATAAATCAACTCAAACCTTAAATAACTTATAATATTTTGCTCTCCATAAAAATATATCCTGTCTAAATTATACAAGTTAGAAATAAAGTAAACGTTAAAAGAACAAACATTCAAATTTTTTACTCTTATGTAATTTTATATAAAAAATAAGCTTAAATTTTAAATATCCCAAAAGATTTTGCTCTCCATAAAAATATATCCTGTCAAAATTATACAAATTCAAATATGAACATGGTGCATAACAAAACCTGGAAATATAAATAAAATGTGTTCTTTTCAGCAATAACAAATCAAATCATTCAGTTGTCTTTGCTCATATGTCATTTTATCAGATTTGGACGCCTGGCATCTTTTTTTGGCAACAAGTTCGTTTCTGTTTGCTGTGAGGTTCTGTGTTGTGGAGATTCTCAGGATGGACTGCAGGTGCTCATCAGTGAGGCGACTCCTGTGTGCTGTTTTGTTAGTCTTCATCACTGAGAAGAGCTTCTCACACAGATATGTGCTACCAAACATGCACAAGGTTCGAGCCGTATGTAGACGGCTGGAGCATTTTTGCGGGAATGGAGTGAATAAACTGTGCGGGTCCTGCAGTATTGTACTTTGCCTTCAGTGTGCCATTACACTGCAGCTCAATCACCTCCATCTGAATCTGCACAGGTGCAGTTTCCACATCGACAGCAAATGGGTTGCGAAACAACTCAAAATTCTTTTTTTGTTCTTCAAAGCCACCAAAGCGCCGTGCGAACTCAGTGCGCAGTGCGCTCAGTTTATCAGCAAAGTGCGTATTTGGGAACACCGTAGTGCCGACTTGGTTCAACATTACTTGGCAACAGGGAAAGTGGGGCAAGTTGCACTGGTGCATTTGTGTCTCCCATAAAAGTAGCTTCACTTGAAATCACTTTGTGATTTTGCACGGTAAAACGTCTGCTGAAGTGTCAGATTCTTCTTTAACTCTTCTGCTTTCTGTATCTTGTGCATTGCATTCAGGTCTTTCAGGTTATCTTGATGTTTTGTCTCATAGTGCCGTCTTAGATTAAATTCTGTAATTACAGCCACATTAGCTCCACAAATGAGACACACGGGTTTACCGGCAATGTCAGTAAACATATACTCAGCCTCCCATCGGTTTTTAAAGGCTCTGTGTTCAGAATCACCTTTTCTCTTTGGCATCGTGTGGGCTAGCTTTGCAATAACTTGCAGCATCATAAGCTAGACTTGATTAACGCGGTAAGTGTTGGCAAGGCAGCTGAAACGCTGCATTATGGGATCTGTAGTTTATTGTGTTACCAGCGCTTCATATCCCCGGGCCATTAATAACAATAACATATAAAATGATCTCGCGGGCCGGTATAATTACACGCCGGGCCGGATGTGGCCTGCGGGCCTTGAGTTTGACGCATATGGACTAAATAGAACTTGAAAAGATATATTTTTTCAAATGTGATCACGCAATTCAGATCGAGTTGACGCGCACTACAGTACATCGAGCCTGCGTGCTATTGTGGTTTTGCCTGCGTGCCTCAATAAGTTACCCTCCCCTCGCTCTTACTTTTTTACCATTTATCTAATGAATACACTGAGTATGGCTTTACCAAAACAATCATTGATCGCGAATTAAGTATCCATTATTCACAAAGCTTCAATTGGTGATCTGTCTTTCTGTGTTAAGGGGATGCAAGGCTAAAATTAATCGAGAAGCACGCGTACATACTCAGTGCATCCCCTCTCAGGAATCGAACCTAGGACGCTGGCGCTAGAGGCAAAGCCTCTACTATTGCGCCACAGCATGTGGTTTGTCTATTTGAGCGTAGCAGTGTAATTTGGTTTTTGTTCAGCACTCTTTGGAACTGTTGCTTTTTGTCTGCGCACTGCGTCAGTTCACGTGAGATGCTGAATATGGTTTTATATGTCACTCGCTCGCTTTTAATTGTTTCGCTGCCTTCTTAATTATATAATGTATGTTTTCTTCAGCGCTTTTTGGAGCTCTTCCTGGTTTTCTACGTACTGCGTGATTACGTGGGAGGCGTGATGATGTCACACGAAACTCCGCCCCCCACGGCTTTCGAGCTCAACTCCATTACAGTAAATGGAGAAAAATAGCTTCTAGTTATGACCATTACACGTAAAATTTCGAAATGAGACCTGCCCAACTTTTGTAAGTAAGCTGTAAGGAATGAGCCTGCCAAATTTCAGCCTTCTACCTACACCGGAAGTTGGAGAATTAGTGATGAGTCAGTGAGTGAGTGAGTGAGTGAGTCAGTCAGTCAGTCAGACAGTGAGGGCTTTGCCTTTTATTAGTATAGATTGTACCATATAACATCTCCCCGCCTTCCCTTCTACATGTATAACTTCAGACAGTTAGGTGTAGTAAAAGACAAACAGGAGTTCTATTACAATTTAAACAATGTATTATTGATAATATTCATAAATAATAACAATATGCAAAGTACATTTGAATATTGGCAACCATACAACCTGATAAATGGCGATGTGTAATTTCAGGCGGCACACAGACTTGTTAGTTACTTAAATTGTCTCTAGTTAAGGCATCATTTGTGGTCAGCTTTCTTCAGAACAGGACACATGCCTGTCTCAATATGGCTGCTGAGCTGCGCTCTTCATTGTATTGTCCTTTTCATTTCATGGTGTGTGAGATGGTCTTTCAGATCAGTAAGTGAGGTAAAACAAGCAAATTTATAGGTTTTCTGTCCAACCCCTATAGCCAATAGGGCACTGATCATCAACTGGCGGCCCGCGGGACGAATCCGGCCCGCTGAGCCATTCAATCTGGCCCGCGACCGGATTCCAAAATTGTGAGGATCAAAAAGAAAATGGTTGTCCACACTATTAAAGCAACAAAAAATAACAACAACTGAGTCTCTTGTCAGACTAACCACCATTTATGACTATATTTAGGCTACACTCCAAAATGAGGACAGACTCAGACAGACTGCGGCGTTAAGCATTTATTGTTTCAAACAGGTTTAAAAAAAAAACAACGAACGCGTAACTTTTCCTCGTGCCCTTACATAACATATGTTTTTTTTTATTACTAAGTCTCAACAACATGCTTGAAACTAGCAGAATCCTCAGGTATAAAACTTAAAATAGCATTGTAAATAAATAACCTGGTACCAGAACAAAACAGGTCACAAATAATGTTCGCACATCAAATGAAACGTTAAGTGGGCTTGAATTCAAATCACAATGCTGAAACGGGCTACTCACAGTGCTTAATCAATGGCTAAAGTTACATTTCCCCTCTGACACCAACTTTTTCACATCAGGCTTGGCCGCTGTCAGACTTATGCGCAAACAGTCCTCCAAAGACTGGGTTGACAGTCGGTTCCTCTCTTGTGTTTTTATCGAATTCATCTTGGAGAATGCAGCCTCGCAGGTGTAGGTTGAACCGAACATGGTGAGCACATACATAGCCAGCGTTTTCAATGTGTCATAGGTCTCGGGACAAGATACCCAAAATGCGCTCAGGCTTTCAGCACCACGGAGAGCCGACTTCATGTCGCCTGCGGCCTGAATTTCAGCCAGCTGGCTCTGAATGGCCGACTCGTCTAATGGCAACATTTTCACCGCGTTTGTGGAGAATTCTCCGCTTGGGCTGATGGTGAATGGGTCACGCACAAATCCAATGACATCCCTGGAAATGAAAAAGTCATCAAATCTAGCAGAAAAGTTGTCTTTTAATTGTGTGATGAATGTCTTCATCTTGTCTGTTACGTTGCCTTCTCCCACCGTCTTCAGTGTGTTAAAGTGCAGCAGCCTCCTGACAACAAATCTGCGTGGAAAAGATCGAGTTTGTTCCCAAAGGCATCAAGTTTTTCCACCAAATCCACCACTGATTTTCCTTTTCCTTGCAGCTGGAGATTAAGTGTATTCAAATGGGAGAAGATGTCTGTTAAAAACGCAACGTTGCACATGTATAATGTGTCTTGCATGATGCGGAGATGGTCAGCTGCCGCTTTGGATTTACTTTGTTTTAAAAAATCCACTACTTGCGCACGGAGTTCAACAAAGCGCTCCAGTGCTTTGCCCTTACTAAGCCAGCGCACGTCATTGTGGAGTAACAGGTCATCATGAGAAGCCTGGGATTCAAGCACAAATTTGCGGAACAGGCGGTGCTGCGTGCTTGAAGTTCCTCTGATGTGGTTGATAATTTTCATCGTTTTCTCCATCACCTCTTTGAGCTCCCCACTTAGCTTTGCGCACAGCACGCTCTGATGGATGATACAGTGGAGTGCGTTAGTTTTAGGAGCAACAGTCTTTATTCTGCTCACCAGACCCTTGTTTTTTCCAATCATGGCAGGTGCACCATCTGTCACTGTCAGGTTGATTTTATCCAGGGGCAATCCATGGCTTTTAAAAAAATCCTCCAGTTTTCCAAAGATGATGTCAGCAGTGGTGTTGTCCTCCAGTGGAAGCAATGCCAGCAGCTCTTCTCGGAAATCTTTGCCATCAAAGTATCTGACAAAAACGCACAACTGTGAAATATCGGTGTTGTCAGTGGACTCATCAATAGCTAGCGAAAAGTATTTGGCTTCCTTAACCCCGTCAATGACAGCTTTCTGCACTTGCTCTGCCAAAACGTGCACACGACGTGCATTCGTTGAGGCAGATAGAGGTACTTGTTTGACAGATGCAATAATTCTGTCTATTGATTTGTCGGGGGCAAGTTCCTCCAAAACGGTGATCATGCACTCCTTTAAAACATCACTTTCCGCGAAAGGCCGGTTATGTCTGCAAAGCACCCAAGCAGCCTGCAGGGATGCACACGTCGCTCTCTCTTGATCAGTTAAAGTTTGAGTAATAATGCCACTTGCACGGGAGTAGGCAGATTTCAATGTGGCGATTTTTCTCTGACGAGCCTCTGACTGTTCAGGATATGAAACCTTGAAATTAGAATGTTTTGTGTTGTGGTGACGGCGCAGATTGTATTCTTTTGCAACAGCAACAGTTTCGCTGCAAATTAGGCATACTGGTGACGCATTTCGGAAGGTTGGCATGATAAATGCGTACTTTTCAGTCCAGTCATCATTGAAGGACCTGTTTTCTACATCAACTTTGCGTTTCATGGTCTTTGAGAGTGCCATTTTACCTCTTTTAGGAGACCCTTTCCTGTCACTTCCTCCGTGTTTGTTTTCAAGTGCTCTATTATAAAGTTGACTTGGCCTAATGGAAATGATGCAAAATATCTATCACTCCTAGTGGTTGACTGTGGTATAGGTGATGGGAGCCTTGAGTTTTGTAATGCAATGGAAAAAGTATAAACATTAAACATAATGTTAAACCAAATTTAGATATTTATTAGATTTTCTTCTTGGGGGTCCGGCCCCCAAGGAGACTGTCTGGTAAAACTCTGGCCCTCTGACAAATATAGTTGATGACCCCTGCAATAGGGCATCATGGTAGTTAAAAGCTTCTGATGCAAGCCAATTCCAAACAGCCATACTTCAGACTAATGGGGGAATAGAACACCTTCACACCTGCCCTCCAAACCATGTGTTAAGGTAAAGCTTGGCAGTTAGGCAGCCTGGCTTTCCTGTGGGGGTTTACTGGAAGTCCTGCAGAGAAATATTAGCCAAACTTGTTTGAGGCACTTCCACCCAACCCTGTCGAAAAATTACTAAGAGACTCATCCCTAAAAGGGGGGAAGGGGTTCTTAAACCATCAAACCATTGCTGTTATTATCAATAATGTAACACAAATATTACATTGCTTTGTCTAAGTTTCAAATAAAAACATACAAAATATTTATCAACTTGTATGCCAAATTTCACATCACAACAAATATATTTTTTAGAAATTAGGACAGAGTTAAATGGAAAAATCAAGAATAAATCACAACTCTGATCACAAAATAACATAATTGTCGAGGATTTTGCCTTTATTAAACAATCAGTTGAAGCTATGGATTATGGATTATTATACCAAGGCACCAAGGGGGCCCGACATAGCCCCTTAAGTAGGTCTCAGGCTGAACTGAAACAGTATTGAATGTAAGGGCATTTATAATTCTTGGATATTCTGTGCCACTCAGGTTAATCTGTATATTGCTGTTAGTTAAAGGTGTTTCTTTTCTTTTGTTTTTTTCAGTCTTACCCGGTAAATAATGCTCTTAATCTTTCTGAATTCCAGAGTATGACCTTTGTACTGGAGAGTCTACACTTTATCTTAAAGTAAATTTTTGTTCATATAAAGCTTTTCTCCTTCAATAGCAAAAGAAGTTTTAAAATTCTAAGGTGCCTGATCTGCCATCCCACTGTTAAAAATACACAGAAATTTCCCAAAGTAATTATTGTGCTTGTGTCTTTAATCTCAGTCCATTCAAAGGTCTCCAATTATATTCAAAGCCAAGTTAATTGGGCAAAACTCCCCTAGTATAAGTATGCAGCTACTTTACTGAAGACTTCACTCCTATTACTAGAATAAGGGTTATGCAATGGTGGGAATTACCATCATACACTCTTCCACTCAGTAAAGAAAGTTTTCAGTGTGACTGAAAGTGGTAACATTTGCTGTCAAAGACAAATAAAAAAGTGACTAAATTTTAAAATATGTTGAGATCACTCCTCCAGAGTGGCAAATCTCAGTGTGCCCAATGCAGCACTAGCTTTGTCTTAAGTGAGAATAACTAAGGAAGTGGATCTATTTTGTAAGCAAAGCAGAGGACCCAACGCCTTATTACCTTGTCTTGACACATGCTGTATGTAGGTGTACAACCAAGGTGTACTAGTGTACTAAAGTCTAATGGATTTCAAAATCCTTCTAGAAGGTACCTCGATATTTTGAGATGATTTAGAGATAATCAGGGGAGATGAGTATAAGTCCTATGGACATACTGTATACTAAAAGTACGGAGAATTGCTCAGTGGGTGGCCCTTTACTTTGGGGTCAGAAATGCATTTGTCAGAAGTTGCTGGCAACATTTGAAATTCAATGCCAGGAAATATCATGGAAAAAGACACAAAAATGCACCTTTGCACAGCCTAGTCTTAGGTGATTTCCTGTTTACAGACATCCCAAGACTGAAAACAGTTTTTGGGTTGTGTATGTTATCCCTCCTGTGTGAACTTACAGAAAGGTACCATGCACCTAAGCAAAAAAAGCACAGTACTGCATATAATTAAATAATGTGCTGATACCATATATACTATTATATATATTCAATACACCATAGATACTACAACTGATTACTCCAGTGGAACCATCTCACTATATTTGAAAACTTTCAGACATCTCATCTTTGAAAAATGGATTCATGAAAACATTTACTAATGATTATTGGTAATTGAATTTGGCCAACACAAAAATTTAGGAGTAGTGAATGAGTTCAAGGACATTATCGATTACTTATGGGGGTCAATATGGAAACTTCCAGGACATTGAAATGTCTATGTCTGTGTTTATTGATTTCCTGTAATTGTTTCCCTGAAGCCAATTTTCATTCTCTGCATTCTTGTGGTATCCACAACATAATTAATATACGAGTTAAAAGAATAGATGACCAACACTGGTTGAGCTTATTATGGCTGAAGTCTTCTCCCACGTGTATTTCTTATGATATTAATTGATTTGGTGATAATGGACCCTTTTTATAATTTTCTTGTGGCATCTTCTTGGATTCTTTTGGTGATTTAAATTTCAAGAATCAATAACTGATGGCATTGCTTACGTATAGTAGAGCATTCCTGAACAGAAACTAGCTCTTCTTCCTTTCAGTTTCCCGAAATTATTTTCCTTAAACTATGGATCAAGGTTGTTTGACGGGCAAGGACATCAACATGACCTCTCAGAATTCACTGAGTTAATTTCACCATTGCTTACTGTATTTCATTGTAGCTCAGTTTTTTCTCAGATTTCTTTAGTCATTTTTGTCACACATAATCGGGTTAAGATGAATAACCCAGTTATGACAGAAACATGGTTTCTTAATAATCCACATTTACATGCACAAGTAATTATCTGGCGGTCCCCTTTGATAAAAACTCTCTAACGTTGTTAAACTGAGCAGAAAAATAGTTACACGTCATCATTGGCCACTGCTGCTCCAAAAATAAGCATGACATCTGTAATAATTTTGTTGTGTTTTATAAATATGTTTAATCAAATTTATGCTGTATTTCTGTTACTGGATTACATGCTGTAATCTCTTTTCTGTTTGGCTCTGCGATTGAGCCCTGCAAAGGACCCAGTATGTGTGCTTCTTGCCTTATACCCAGTGTTGCAGAAATAATAGTAATGCAGATATTTTCATTTCCATCCATCCATCCATTTTCTAACCCGCTGAATCCGAATACAGGGTCACGGGGGTCCGCTGGAGCCAATCCCAGCCAACACAGGGCACAAGGCAGGAACCAATCCTGGGCAGGGTGCCAACCCACCGCAGTATTTTCATTTCAATAAAATAAAAGTATTGCATTAGGTTATTCATTACTTTATAAAGGAATCAGACTATATAACTATTTTTAACACATTGTTTTATCTTGGTAGAGTTCTACATTACTCTGTTTTCCCCTTTTGTATTTTTTATTGTGTTGTCTTTGTCAGAATGCCTCAAATCCCATAGACGTAGCACTTTTCCCCACCTTCCCTTCTCATCTATAAGAGTAAAAGGACAAGCAGGAGTTAAGTTACAACTTAAATAATTTATCACTGATAATATTCATAAAATAATAACAATAAGCAGTGTACGTTTGAATATTGGCAAGTATATAACCTGATAAATGCTGATATGTAGTTTCAGGTGGCACACAGACTTTAAATGTCTCTAGTTAGGTCATCATTTTATGGCTTTCTTCAGGACAGGCCACGTTCCTGTCTCAATACGGCTGCCTAGTTATGCTTCTCAGTGTGGTCTTCTTTTCACTTCATGGTGTGTGAGATGCTCCTTCATCATTATGGTGAGAGAGAGAAAGGGAGGGGTAAAGCAACGGAATTTATACATTCTTTGTCCAAATTCTTACACCAATTGGTGCTACAGAACGGCTTCTGATTCAAACCAATCCCAAACAGCCATACTTCAGACCAATGGGGGCACACAATACCTTTCACGCCTGCCCCCAAAACCATTTTTTGAGCTGATGCTTGCCAGCTGAGTGATTTGGCTTTCCTGTGGGGGCTGATTGAGAGAGTCCTGCAGAGCATCACTTACCAGACTGGTTTTAGGCACTTCCTCTGACCATGTCATCAAATTACAAAGTCTCAGTCCTAAAAGTGGGGACGGTTCTTAAACATCAAACCATTGCTGTTCTTATCAGTGATTTAACACTAATATTACATTGCTTTGTCTAAGTTATAAATACAGACATATAAAATATTTATACTATATATACAAAATTTCACACCACAACACACGTTACCCTCTTGAGATTATGCTGCTGAGTTTAGTACTGTACATTCACGTCATCAACAGAAATTGATTGATTTCTGAAATAGTGAGATAGATTATTTAAGACAGAAGAAGGAATAATGCAGTCACCCAAACATTTTGTATTTTGTGGATGCATCTAACTGTGGCTGCTAAGTGTGTGCAAACCAAATACATGTGCAAGCTGACAGAGAGTAACGGACATGGTCAAATTACAAAATCCTTCACAGTAACCTGGTTATGGGTTTACATGGCCACATTATTCATGGAGAACTCTACCTCCATTAATTAGGTTTCTCAGAGGCCAACAATCCAATTTTTCTAAGGGTTTACATGGCATTTTAGAAACCAAGTTCCAGTGAACAATCACAGTGCTGAAATGTAAGTAGACATACCAATTGACATTATTTCAGGGAGCTTTGTAAGCATTGCTTTTTCTGGTTGGATTTATTGTTTTTTTTGAGAATTTCTTGCCTTTTTGTAAGAATTCTGATTACTGAACTGTGTAGTGGGACTTTTTTTTTGCTTTGGATTACTTCTTGACAACTCCGCTTGTGTCTCTATTGGTTTTTTTGAACTTTTCTTTGCACTTTAAGATATTTTGTAATAAATCTTTGATTTATAAGAATTGTTTGTTGCCCTTATTTTGTGCACAATCCAAAGGCTGACAGTGACCCTTCTCCTTTCTCTTTATTTTGAGATATTTATAGTTGTTGTGCCAGCTCGTCATTTATGGACCAGCTCCTTCTGAAGCCAGCAAGTTGCCTTAGGGCTAGGCTAAAGACAAAGCTACCTCTGCTGAGCAGACCAAGTAGCTTTCTGGTCTGCTCCCTAGCTTGTGTTTGGAGACCTCCCCGCTGTTTTGTTCTGGGGCAAACTCCACAAACAAAAAATATACCTTACCTAGTAGCTCAGTGAAAGCAGAGCTATATTTTTAAAGTAAGTATAAAGTCTCTCACCAAAGACGATGCCAGGTTTTGCTATTTTCATGAGGCCAAAAAGACTAAACTCTCTCAAGTAGAACTTTTTTCAGATTTTACTGGAATACATAGAATAATGATTCAACTTACTACAGCCGCCTGTTTTCTATCTAGAAATGCAGATTGGAGGAGGATGATGAATGCATTGATCTTGATTCCTCTTTACATCTAAGTTATGTAAATAATGAACACCTTTTCTGCCAGTATGAGCCTGAAGCAACACTAGTTTAAAGTAACCAAAACTTGAACCATCATGCTTTTAAGCCCAAGTCTCCTCTTTCAACCACTGGTTCAATTAAATCTCCTGCAGTAGTTTTTGCTGGATCTTTTGAACTGTCCACCACAAGATATACTTCTATTTTGACTAAACCTCCTACTCCTATCTGTGCTGCTGTATGCAGCGTTAAACCTACACCATTATTAGTTTCTCTCTCTTGTTGACCTCTTCCTTTATTTCCAGATGTTGCTAGTATCATCCACCCACCTACACCTATTGCGGCTTCAGTTTGTTTTAACCAGTTCGACCAGTTGCCTTTTCTGAGAATTATGTCTCTAAAGCCCTGCTTGGGTCTACTATTCCTGCATTCCTGAGTCTGATTCATTTCGTGAAGAGACTGCTTTTAGTGTTGCTAAATTGATTACCTGTGTCCTTTAGAACTGACTTTAAAATGCTACTAATTATAAATAAAGCCTTAAATAATCTTGCCTCTTCCCATGTTTTGGAGTCTCTGTCCCAATTACTTTCCAACCTTAGCCTTTTGCTATTATACATCAAAAATTTGGAATACTTTACCAATAGATACAGTACTTCATAATACTATGGGTCAATTTTAAAAACTACTTAAAAAAACACTTTTTTAATTTGGCTTTTTCATAACTGCAGTTTAGTTCTGCCCTTAACAAATATATCTATACTAATAAAAGGCAAAGCCCTCACTCACTCACTCACTCACTCACTCACTCACTCACTCACTCACTCACTCACTAATCACTAATTCTCCAACTTCCCGTGTAGGTAGAAGGCTGAAATTTGGCAGGCTCATTCCTTACAGCTTACTTACAAAAGTTGGACAGGTTTCATTTCGAAATTCTACGCCTAATGGTCATAACTGGAAGGTATTTTTCTCCATTAACTGTAATGGAGTAGAGCTGCAAAGACGTAGGGGCGGAGTTTCATGTGACATCATCACGCCTCCCGTAATCCGCGTGAACTGACTGTCAACGCAGTACGTAGAAAACCAGGAAGACCTACAAAAAACGGGTGCTAAAACGATGTTTGTCTGTCTGCGTCCGGGGCACGTTCCACTATATATATATATATATATATATATATATATACACACACATACACACGTGCGCATGGGAAGCAGCCACAGGGACCAAAAGAAGGGAATTCCATGCCCAGTCGGGGGGGTGGCAGGGTGCACTCAACCCTCTTATTTTGTTCACGCAGACCAGACATCAGAAATTCTTCCTGAGTACAAAGACATCACTTCCGCCTCGGCCCAGAGGATGACATCACTTCCTTTCCCAGCCACGAGGACATCACTTCCTTAAACCTCCCTATAAAACCCAACTTCCTTCATCCGTTGGAAAGTTCTGTTCTCTCTTCTATACTCTGTTGTGCTGAAAACTTTGACTTTTGCAGCCAAGGCCAAGTACATGGGTGGCTGCCCCAAACCTTTGTCTTGTGTCGAGGCTCATAATTTCACAATATATATATTGTGACAATTAAGAGTCCAAGACATCATAAAGGTTTGGGACAGCCACCCGTATATTGTTTTTCCCAGCTGCAAAAGGGTTTTACATCAGAAGCACAATGTGCATATCACAGAGTCCTAAACAGAACTGACTATAGTAGCCCAAGATGGAGACTTTAAAGGTCTGGAGAGGAACTGACGTCATCAAAATGGCCGGAACCAGAAGTGATGTCATCAAAGGGGCCGGCTTCGGAAGTGATGTCTTCAAAGGGGCTGGCTTTGGAAGTGACGTATTCTGAGGCGTCAGAACCTTGCATAATTTCCCGGGAAAGGTCTTTAGGGAACTGAGAAAGACAGTCAATGCACTCTGCTGCCCCCTGGTCAGATGTTTTATTGCACTTACTCAGACCCTTTAGCTGCCTCCTACGTGTGTGACAATATATATTGTAACAAAGGTGCTATATAGGCGCCTGACCCGACACAGAAAGACACGGCGCACGTATAAAAAGTACAAAAGACTTTTATTTTTCTTCAGCTGTGGGACACGTCTTCCCCGTGCCACACAGCCCAAACACAGTCCCAAAAGCACCAAACACAAACAATTCTCCACCTCGCTCCACCACTCCTCCCAGACAAGCTTCGTCTTCTTCCTCCCAACTCTGGCTCCTTGAGTGGTGGTGGCTGGGCCCTTTTATAGCCCACCCGGAAGTGTTCCAGGTCATTAACCACCTGGTCCTAATTGCACTTCCGGGTGGGGCTGAAGACTCGTCCAGCCGGGTTGTTGGAAGCAGACAGCCTCCCTTAGCGGCCACCCAGGGCCCCAACCAGGCTGTGGAGGACTCCATTTCCCATGGAGCCCTGCAGGCGGTTGGGGAATCACCGTTGGCCAGGGAGGCTGCCACCAAGCGTCCCGGGGGAGGTATTGGACTGCCCATGGCGGCTCCCCCGGAACATAAGCAGCAGGTTCGTCCCTGCCGGGCATGGGACCCGGCTGTCCTTCACAATATATATATACTAAGCAAAAAAAGAAACGTCCTCCGACTTTCAACTGTTTTTACTTTCAGTAAACTTAATGTGTAAATATTTGTATGAACAGTAAAAGAGTCAACACCATAAGACATAAACTAAAAATGTTTCACAATGTGTCCCTGAATGAAGGGAGGCTCAAAATCAAAAGTACCAGTCAGTATCTGGTGTGGCCACCAGCTGCTTGAAGTACTGCAGTGCATCTCCTCCTCATGGACTGGACCAGATTTGTCAGTTCTTGCTGTGAGATGTTACCCCACTCTTCCACCAAGGCACCTGCAAGTTCCTGGACATTTCTGGGGGAATGGCCCTAGCCCTCACCCTGCGATCCAACAGGTCCCAGACGTGCTCAATGAGATTGAGATCCGGGCTCTTCCACTGCAAGGATGATCAGCTGTCCTTCCTGTCTCCCTGTAGCGCTGTCTTAGGCGTCTCACAGTGTGGACATGGCAATTTATTGCCCTAGCCACATCAGCAGTCCTCATGCCTTCCTGCAGCATGCCTAATGCACGTTTACGCAGATGAGCAGGGACCCTGGGCATCTTTCTTTGGGTGTTTTTCACAGTCGGTAGACAAGTCAGGAAAGGCAGGAAAATAGCTTGGAAGTAGAGATGTGACACCAGGTGCAACAGCAGGATACCAAGAAGAGAAACAGAACAGATGAGGGTAGTGTAACAGTTTACAATTATTGTATTACTTCTATTTTAATAGATTTGTCTAACAAACAAAAAATGCAATATGCACAGCTAGTCGGCAGCTCTAATCAGGGTTTGCTGGACTAAAGTAGTGAACCTTCAGCCTGGATTTAAAAGATGAGACAAAAGGGCCATCTCTTATATTAGCAGGCAGACGAATTATGACTGGGATCAAAACTTCTCCTTGTGTATTTATAAAGCCTTTGTTGAATAAATATTGATCAAAGAATGCTTGCTTTTCATTTAAATTGCCTTTACTAAGGAACAAGTATGTTTTGTATTGTTCAAATATGTAGTGCTAACAACACCCATGACAGCAGTGATCTTACTGCATGTCTTGGAACAAGTCACAGATAGCAATTTTAAAAATTCATCCAAGGTTACCTCAGTTAAATTCAGTATTATTTATCTTTACTCAATATAAGGTACTTCCTTATAGTCAAGCCTAGTATGTCATAGACAAGTGCAATGTCCAAATGTTATTGAATTAGAGCTTTATCTGGAAAAAAACAAGATCCAGCCATGGGTATGATACCACTGTAAAAATATAGTATTTATTGAAATGAATCACATTATCAAGAAACACACTCATTACATTACAAATGAATATAAATGTAATAATTAAAGATACAGATTCTCTTCTATTCCTACTTAGCTTAAGATTAACAAGCAAATTGTTTACAGATCTTTAAGAAAATGAATTATCAGTAGCCAATGGCAATGACTATATATATGGGCTATAGCCTACTTTTGGGGCCTTGAAAGAAAGTAAAATGTATGAAACAAATATTTGTTCTTTGTTTTTCAAAGAAATATTCATTCCACAGTATCTCATTATACAGATAATATTCAAAATATTCCAGGGAATAATGTTTCATTTGAAACTTGCATATATAATAATGGCACCCATGACATCTTGAGAAATACATTATACATCATCACCTATGACATCATCCACATGTAACACTTTAAGTGCAGACATAAAGAAAGGAAACAATGCCAGAAGAGCTGCAATATATGTATAGAACTCCACACGTTTTACACCTGACAGGACAGTCATTGAAATTTTTTTTACAGCACAATAGTAAGGCATTATAGTGCAATCAGTTTTGCTCAATACTAATGAAGGAACTAATTTAGCATATCCATATTAGATAGATAGATAGATAGATAGATAGATAGATAGATAGATAGATAGATAGATAGATAGATAGATAGATAGATAGATAGATAGATAGATAGATAGATAGATAGATAGATAGATAGATAGAAACCACAGTAATTGGAGAAAACTGCAAATAAAGGTGCATCCAGAAAGGAAATCGTAAAGTAGAATTGAAAATAACTGCCAATATGTTTTGTTTTTGGCATTTGTTCTACCAAAGGCCTTTTTAAACTTAAATCTGTGTAGATTTGAACATTTACATTATGCAATTTGTACTACTTGTACATAATTTTGATGTTCTGATAATTCATTAAACTTAATTACTCAATTATTGTGAGAACATATTTGAATAGGAATTCAAGAAGTACTTCTTACAAAGGAGCAAAGTAAATGTCAAATATATCAAATTTTAGTGTTTCCATTTTCCTGCTCATTTTCAATTATTTTTTCTTTTGTGTTCATGAGGATTTTTAAATGTCTTTTATTCTGTGGTTTCCTCCCTCTCACATTCCAAAAACACACATGTTTGGTTGATTACTGACTCAGACCTGACCTGGCATGAGTGAGTGTGGGTGTGTATAAAAAAGGGAAGAACTGGAAAATCAGCCAAACCTCTAGCAACAAGAATCTGCTTCTACCCAGTCCAAGAGACATTGCTACAAACAGGGGTCAGGGATTCAAAGCTCAAAAGTTTCCAGGCAACGCTACTTCCCAGTGGACCATTGGGACATTGAACCTCTGATCCATGATGTGGAGGAAAATGTAACCACAAAATTACTTATCAAAAGGAGTTCTTTATTTAACCTTATAATGGTTCATTTCTCTAGCAGAATGAACACTAAATTATATTTATGTTTTATAGACCATGTTATTGAAGAATGTGACTGCTCAGTTATATGCGTAGTAGAAAAACAGGATAGATATGTTGAATCCACATATCCTGTTTTCCAGTTCTTTTAAACCATGGGTAATGTTTTAAATTTTGAATCAGGGGGAGAAAGGAAATAGTTTTTTTCTCTTTTTCATAGTTCTTACAGTGAAAGTTAATAAAAACAGTGTATATTTCATTTCCACAATGATTACACATTACATGTTAAGTCTGGACACATGCATAGTGCTGGCTATAGAAGTTTACTATACATAATCATATTTCTGCTTTTAACCAAAATAACGCTTGCTAGAGACTGCATAACATAATTTCTAGCCTGAGACAATCTTCATGAAGTGAGTCTTCAGGACATCTTGAGATTAGAAAATCATCCATTGGATTCTGGGTACCTCTTTCTGACTGAGCAAATGTGGAAATGAGAATTTTATCCCCTAAACCAAAAATAATTCCTGGTCAGCTGCTGTCTAAACAAATAGATTTTTTAAAGATACATGATAAACTCGTATTTGTATTTGGAGAATGTGTTGTGTTCAAGTTAGATTCCATGTTTGTCAACCGTTGTAAAATTGACAGGTTCCATTTATCAAAGTGTTTACTACCCAAATCGGTACTCGTGAATCTAAGATGTTTAACAGGCATTCCCGGTATTAAGTTGTGGATTTGCCTGCGAATATTTAGCGGTAGCGTGTTTATGAACTTAATTTAACCTTTCCCAGTCCTGCAAAGTCAGTTCATGTGAGCCACTCGGAGTACATGCATCAAAGCTTCTCAGCTGTGCTTGTCCTATCTTGTGCGATCTCGCGATGTCCACGGATTTATTTAATGTTAGCTCAGACCCGGCACTTAAAAGCTGTATCTAGCGAATATCGTATTCGCAGAGGGGACTGGGCAGTCTAATGGTCTGGAATCCCTACAGATTTTATTTTTTTCTCCAGCCGTCTGGAGTTTTTTGTTTTTTCTGTCCACCCTGGCTATTGGACCTTACTCTTATTCTATGTTAATTAATGTTGACTTATTTTATTTTCTTATTGTGTCTTTTATTTTTCTATTCTTTATTATGTAAAGCACTTTGAGCTACTGTTTGTATGAAAATGTGCTATATAAATAAATGTTGTTGTTGTCTTAGGCATGACAAACGCCATTGGCAACGTGTCTATAAACCTAATTTAAAGTTAAGCTTTACACCTTGCCTTCCTATTCGTTTGCATAAGCACTGTCCTTCACCAGCAATTTTAACACCGTCACAGCAATTTTAACTCTGTTTCAAAGTGATCAAAAGTCTCGTTTGTATCCTGCGTCTTCTCATTAAACTTGTATCTCGCGAATATGCCTGCGAATATTTAGCGGCAGTGTGTCTATGAACGTAATTTAAACTTAAGCTTTACACCTTGTTTTCCTATTGATATGTGTACAAAGGCTTGTTCAGCATCAGAGGGTTTCCACAGTAGCTGCACTTATGAATATGCTAAGCACAGTCCTTCACCCACGGATATTTACCTTATATGGGCATGCACTCAATTAGATAGATAGATAGATAGATAGATAGATAGATAGATAGATAGATAGATAGATAGATAGATAGATAGATAGATAGATACTTTATTAATCCCAAGGGGAAATTCACAATTTCAATTTCACAATTCATTCAGAAATTACGTGGGAGGCGTGATGATGCGGGACGCAACTCTGCCTCACACGGCGACCGAGCTGCAGGTTATGGCCGTATAGAGTAAATGGACAAAAGTAGGTTCCAGTTATGGCCGTTATGCGTAGAATTTTGAAATGAAACCTGCTTAACTTTTGTAAGTAAGCTGTAAGGAATGAGCCTGCCAAATTTCAGCCTTCCACCTACACGGGAAGTTGGAGAATTAGTGATGAGTGAGTGAGTGAGTGAGTCAGTCAGTCAGTCAGTGAGGGCTTTGCCTTTTATTAGTATAGATGTATATACTGTACATGCACATTTCAGGTTACAAACAAGTTCCATTTTTAACCCGACTTTGTATGTGAGTTGGAACTTGTAATGAAAAATGTCTGTTAATGGGAAACTTGTGTTGGGTCATGCTTTAGGATGTACTGTACAGAAAAAAATTCAAACTTAAAATGTGTGAAGAAATACTGTATTCCTACATTTTAAATCACAAAACACAAATAATTTAAATCAAAGTTTGAACGATAGGTATGTCTTGCATGTTGTCATTAACTTTAAACATCCTACAGATTTTGAAAATGACCCAGTACCCCATGAAGATTGAAAAGGCTAACGATTGTGAGACGTATACTAGTTCTGCCGAGGAATCAGTCAGAGTGTCACTTTTCCCCAGTGTTGTGCATGAACTAGTTCAAAAGAGTGCGTTTATTGAACAAACTCATTTTTCTAAGAACGGTGAACTCACTCCTTAAAAATACAAAACAAACTGAACAAGAACTAGTTTAAAATTGAAATGGTGAACTATGAACATGAATTTATTCATTTTAATCTGTGTGAACTGAACTTTGAGCTAGTTCTTGTGAGGTGTGAATTTGCATGACACTGCTATCCCTTTCAGCAGTAATGCCTCCCTAAAACCACATGGCTGGGATGTGTAATGACAGCGATGGGCATTATAAGCAGTACCTTCTAACTGTCAGTTGCCAATGTAGCTGCCAATGGTTACATTCAATGAGATGCAAAATCATTGAACAGAGTGATTGAATACATACTGTAGAGTTCTGTACATTAGCATTAGTGATGACTGCTGTGTATTTATCAACATTAAAACTGGTTTGCTTCATTCTGAAATAAAAAATAGAAGTCACTAGATAAAATTCAGTTGAAAAGAAATAGTTTTGGATTTAATGTGCTTGTCGGTACCTGCGGAACTGAGATAATTTGAGATCCACTGTACATATACATTTATATACACACTATTTCAAACATAAAGTATTATTGGTTTCAGAGAAGATAGCATTCTTATCAAATTCTGTTCTTAAGTCTAAGAATGTAATAACTGTAACATTTCCTACATCAGTATTTCACAATCTTTTTTCTGTGGTGGCACCCTTTTTGTAGCCAAAAATACCCCTTAGGCACTTCACTATTTTACTCACCACAGACACATTATATTTCATACACGTACTCATCTGTCCAAAGGGGTGAGACTTCCAGAGAAGCTGAAAAAAAGCAGCTTCAAGATCAGTGTTCGTAGACATGGCAAATAGCGACCAGTTTGGTTGCATCTCCCAGCTGCTTCATCCCGTTGCCTGCCCCTCTCGGTAACTTGTATGCCCACTATCCACTGGCCCTATGAGACTCACTCACGACCACACACCCAGCCAGATGGACTCTAGCAAATGGGAAAAATGAGATAGGATCCAAAGTGCTCTAGGTGCTGTGTCTGCAACATAGCGATCACAGAACTGCTTTCATGCCAGCTTCTTAAGATAGTCCTGTCCTCAACAGGAAGGTCTCAACCACCTGCAGAGCTTGTCTCTCTCAGGGTCAGACCCCGATGCACTACAATATTTTTTCCACAGCGCACCATTCTGCTGCAACATACTGGCTGAAAAAGTATATTGAAACATCATTAACACCGAAGTTTAAAGTTTTTGAGTGGGGTGAAATTTTCACTGAAATATTTTAGAAAGACTGCTTTGGAAAATTAGACTGTTGCAACTTTAGAATTTAAAACAAATATTTGAATAATTGAATAATTGTTAAACCATTTAGTACAAATTATTTATCATAAATGTATTGATTATATTCTATATTGGCTTTGGAGATTCTTAGACTTAGGCAAAGCGGACTGATTATTGGCTCTTTTTTGAAGTTAGTAATCTCTACTCTTTTTTAAATTAAGCCAAAGTAAAAAAGATTTGGTCAGAAGTGTCCTTACTGTATATACAAATTGAAGCAATTCAAAACATTTATTTAAGAGGACTGACTGAGGCTAAATAGAAGGACATAAACAAACAAATTTCAAAAAGGAAGCTGGGAAGGAAGAAGTTGTACTGAATATGTCATTCAGTCTCTGCAAAATGTTATTGCTTACTGCTTTTCTACTAAGCTGTGAAAGTAGTATTACACATACATGTCAACTAATCGTGTTAGCCTGACTTGAAATGAAAATTAAAAAAAACCCTAAGGTGTACCTATAACATGGCTAGCAACCGCCACAATGAAAAGTGCAAGTGAAGGTGAATGAAGTGCAGAAAAAAAATATTTGGCACCAGTGAACTGTAACACTCTTAAATCTGCCTCTCATGAGAAAGGATTTTCCAAGAAGAATAAAATGTGTTTTTCTTGCTGTGTTGCACTTCTGTGTATTTGGAGCTCTCTGTAAGAAATACACTGTTACACTTTGTTCCTGAGCCATAGTTAAAACTGTTCCTACTCAAAAAAGTAAGAATAATTGCATCCACTACTGGCCCAGGTTTTGTCTTATCTAAATGAAAATGCCAACCTGCATTTAAGCTGAAAATGAAGTATTGCCACCTACTTTTTTATGATGTTGACTTTAAGCACTGCTTGGCACAGTGGTAACTAATGATGATTCTGAACACATGTTTCAGAAGGAGTTTACTGGTAGCATTTCCTGTTTAGTGAATGGGATTGCATTGTGGTTCAGTTGGAGACCCTGCTGCCTTATGTAGCCAACGTTATTGAATCTTGTGTCCTGTCCCTGATAGCTGGGAACTTATATGTTCTTCCTATGGGTTTTCCTCCCATATCCCACAGCTGTGCATGCTTATTGACTGATTGATTCTCAATTTCACCACATCCAAAGATAATTCCTGCTGTGTGGCTGATGCTGATGTGACTTCAAATAGAGTAAGTAAGACTGATAATGTTTTTCTTTAATATAAAACCTTCTTTGCAGTTGAGATGAAAACTCCATTTATAATTAACTCACTTTCTACGAATCAGCTGCTGACTCCATTTGCTGTCACTTGGTTCACTAACCTGAAAATATTACTGTTCAAATTATGACCCTTCTGAATTTATCATTTACATTTAGCATCGGACATAATTATGTATTATTAAGGAAAATGAACAATTTGCATCTTTTCAGTGTTAGTTTTATGGTTTTATTATTGCAAAGCTACAACTTGGTAAAATAAAATAGCTTTTCATCAAACTATAATTACGCCTTTACATCCTACAATGGATATTGTATGCTAGCACTCTGTTGTGAACTGGAAAAAAGAAATGCATTCTATCAGAGCAAATGATGCAGTGCTTCCCTATAGAATAATACAGAGTCTCACAAGAGATGATAGAGGAAAATATCTCTTGTCGGTAGCTTATTAGTTTATCCCCTTGAGAAACTGTGTGCCTAAGCTAATAGCTCACATCCATGAGCAACTTATGGAGACAAGAAAGACCAGGAGGAAAAAATGTGGCTGTTAAGTGCTCACGACTCAGTAGCTTATGCACATCAGCTGCTCTGCAGTTTTATTTCTGATCTATTTCATTTCAAAGAGAGAGCAATTTTCTGTGTCAGTACTGTAAGCTGACACTTTCTGCAAAAAAAGGTCATCTTTAACAAGCTAGACAATAATTTGTGATCAAGTGAATAGAATAAATCAACTTTTATTTATTAACTCCTTTTGAAAAGTGAGAATCATAAATTACACCCCTTCAAAAAGTGGGTGAGTAATGTTACCCATGGAAGTTATGGCACCCGCTTCATTATGTTACACAAAGAAAATGCACAATGACTAATTCATTAACTGCTCTTTATTAGTATTGGTAAATCTTCACTGTCTTGCTAAGCACTTTAATAGATTGCATGTGTGCTGAGTTTGGTGCTTAGTAAAATAATAATTCATCATGAATATGCCTCCTCCAGGAATAGGTCAATAATAATAATAATTATTATTATAATTATAATTGTCTTAATAATATTCTAATGCTGACAAGGGATAACATAATGCTTGCAGGCATTAGAAATAAGTAGTATATGTACAAATGTATTTTTTTCTTTTATTATATTTCAATATGTAACTGAATGGCAATTTGATTTGAATATTGTGAAACTGTGATGATGGTATATGCAGTTTTAGACTATAATTTGTGACTATGAAATCAAATGTTTATTTAACATGACACTCACTTTTAGCAGACTAATATTTGATTTGATTTTAACTTTTTCAAAAATTATTTTAAAATGACATATATTGTAATACTGCGGTGGGCTGGCACCCTGCCCAGTGTTTATTTCCTGACTTGTGCCCTGTGTTGGCTGGGATTGGCTCCAGCAGATCCCCGTGACCCTGTAGTTAGGATATAGAGGGTTGGATAATAGATGGATGGATATATTGTAACAATTAGTATAAATTGGTGTAATAACACTGAAGAAAGTATTTCTTCTATTTGAAGAGGGGGTCCCAGTATTAAAAAAAACAAACAGTATTGTGTACACTGAAGCAGAAACCCTGCAAAAACTAAACAAGAGGGTTTAGTAGGAGTGAAAAGCAGGATGACATTGTGGCGTATCAAAACTTCAGAGTTTGCTGTTGAGTGAATGCACAGGCCAGTAAGCACTGCAATTCTGACTGGTCCCTGCACTTTAGTGGAAACTAATTGGAGTGATCCACCACAAAAAAATGGTATGACATGTTATGGTGTAGCCTGGGTTTAATCACTGGCTTAAGTGTCTTTTCTTTTTATGTATTTTTTGTTTGTTTTTTAAATATCATTTTGTAAGGTTTGTTTGGTTTTCCACACTGAACAGATTTAATTACTTCCTAATGAGTTTTATATTATTGTGTTATGTTAATTATGTATGTCTTGTCTCTAAATTGAACCTAAGGGGCTGGGACCCCATAACACTGCAGCTAGTGGTTTGCCCCAGGTCTTTATATGTTATATGCTTTGTGTGTGTTAAAGTCTTTCTTTTGGCCTTTGTTGATCACTATTGTAATTTTTTGTTTTGACCGCTTCAAGTTATTTTTTTTTACTCCACTTGCAGTTTGTGGACTTTGTTTGATTTGCTTAAGTTTGCCTTTTTTCCAAAAAATTTTGAAGTTATTTCTCATGTTCTGCTCATGTTTTGAAAATTCCTTTTTTTGTTAATGCTAAAAAAGGAGCATTGTTTTGTGTTTTGTGGGTCAGAGGTTTAATGGTTTCTCTCTCCTTTTGCAGTTTTGAGAAATTTTTAAGAAGGTTTAGTTTTTACCCCTTATGGGCCTGTGTTTTAGCTGCAAAGCCTGCTGATTGAGTTTTGTGAGTAACAATTATTATTTATTAGCTCACATAACTGAAATACCCAACATTGCCCGGGAGGAAAATAAAATGTTTTTTTTTCCAATCGTCTGAGAAAAATATCATTTAAAAAAAACCACAACTTTAAAAATAAAATTAAATTAACAAACAATGAAGACTCACTAATGTGCTTGTCTTGCGGTCTTGTATGTATGTTATTATCCAGTTTACGCTCGGAACCGGCCAACTCTGTTAAATTTCAAAAGCAACAAGGTGGTGTTCAAACATAAAGAATGCTGGCAGTCACCTCCAGTTCTCCATCTGGTGGTCGTTCCGAGTGGCAACTGGATGATAACATGCATACAAAACTGCAAGATCAGCCCCCACCCTACCCAGAAGGTGGTGGGTTAGGGTTGATTTCACCCTACAGTATTTTTAGTCGACCAATGAGAAACATGTGTACCAAGTTTCATGTAAATCGATCCAGCCGTTTGGAAATGATGCTGGAACATACAGAAATACATCCACACACACATACATTGACTTTTATATAAATAGATTTTTAGGCCCCATTGGAAACCTGAGACTGTATGTTTGGAGATGAAGCTCTTTATGATTTTTGTAAGTTGATCATAACTCAGAGTAGCAAGTATAGAATTCAAGGACTTAGGAGTAACACCTAGCACCTTCCCCTTTTGATTTGTATTGGAAACAAGACATACAGAGACTCTATTAGGATCTACAGTAACTGTGATCCATGTTATGCAAAGTAAAATGGATTTTTGCACTTAACATCTCTATAACCCAAAGCAAATCTCTCTATTATAAAAAACAAATCTTAGGAGGGAGATGAGACGTGATCTTCTCGGAAGACAGTTTGACATCACACGAGACAAGGCAGTGAGACAAAAGGACAGCTGTTGTACAGGCTTTTAAATGATCGACGCAGATGATCTGATCGCATCTCCTTAGCATGCATTCAGCCCCCCCTTCACAACGCGAGCGGCAGAGACGTGGAGTGGCATAATGACAGCTGCTGTACAGGCTTTTAAATGATTGCGTGACAAGCAGAACAAGCAGCTTGCCAGCAGCAGCAGCAAGACGGCAGCTGATCCGACTGCATCTCCTTAGCGTGTGTTCAGCCCCCCCTTCACAACGTGAGCAGCTTTATAAGTTCCACAAGAAAGACATATAACCACTCCTGGGGCCGGAAATAAAGGACAAAGAGTAGATGACAAAAGTAGAATATTGTAAAGAATTCAAAAATGTTTGCCAGTACACATGCACAGCAGGTTAGAGATAATGGAAATCAAAAGTTCAAAAAAAGGATAGGAAAGATCACATTAGCACAAACAAACAGAAATTATTACTCGGTGAAATAACGGAACAGCGAAAAGAGATCGAATATGTTGTTCGGATTTAAACTTTAAGTTGGAGACTTGTAGATTGTCTAATTTGTGTTGCCAGTGAGAATTAAAAGATTCCAAAAATGTTGTTGAGGTATGAAGTCCCATGAGATGGACACTTTTAACATGAGATTCTTTCACACCCTACCTACAAATATTATCAGGTCATCTAACCTCAGTTGTGTGAATGCTTTTGTCAGACACACTTCTTGCACTATTAGCTCTTATAAATTTTATCAGGACAATAATGTTAAATGTTCTACATGACACGTTAATGACAAAGAGAAAAAGAAAGAGCGTGGACAAACATTGGAGAAAGTCGTTTTATTTACTAGAGAGAAAGAAACGATATTCACTCACAAGCAGTTATATGTTCCATTGTCACGATGTAAGTCCAAACACAGAATCAAAATTCAATGCAATCTTGAAGAAAAGTTAATTCCAAATATTGTTTTTATAAAAGTTTTAAAGTAAAAGTGAAAATAATGCATATGTAGCAATTCCCATGAAAATAACAATCTCTCTAAATTGTATATCCAGAGCCCCCTAGTACAGGGGCCCTCAATCCCAGTCCTGGAGAGACGCAGTGGCTGCAGGTTTTTGTTCTGACCTGGTTGCTTAATTAGAAAGCAATTCTTGCCAATAAAGCACTAACAAGCTATGAAATTAAATGAACTCTGCTATGTCAGGTCATTCTCATATCCTAGATTTTCTTTCCCTTTCTATCATGCAAATGATTTGAAGGCTAAAATGGACGAGTAATTCTCAGTCCTTCACTTTTTTCTCTTCATTTTTCTTCCAATTATTTAATTAAACCCAATAGTGCAGATAAATACACACAGGTGTAAATGTAAATAAGCTAAATGGAGAAATGCTGCTCTCTCTTGTCATTTGCATGTTATTGATAATAAGGAGCAATTAAAATAGCTGTTTAAGACAAAATTAAGCAATAAGGGCTCAAAATCACTAAAGTGAAGCAGAAGTGTTACTTTAGCAATAAGTGCTTTTTATTAAGCAACTGGGTTGGAGCAAAAACCTGCAGCCACTGCGGCTCTCCAGGACTGTGATTGAGGACCCCTGCCCTAGTACCTTAAAAAATACTGATGGACTTCCAAATTATTTAAAAACCCCACATAATAAGCCATATCCATTGACTTTAAAATGTGACTAATGATATATCTGATTTTTATATACTTTGTTAATCCCTCAGGGAAAAAAACCTTTTTGCATGACTTTTGGTGGTCAGAGCACAGGTTCAGCCATTATACAGTATCAGGTTAAGGGCCTTACTCAAGGGCCCAACAGAATAGAATCCCTTATGGTAGTAATGGGATTTGAACCAGCAACCTTACAGATACCAGCACAGAACCTTAGCCTCAGAGCCACCACTCCTACTTCCTATATCTTGGAGTGCTTGTCCCCATACTCACTCTCCAAGTCGTAATCTTAGATTGTCTAAAAGCAGTCTTATTATTCCAAGAGCTAAGTATAAAAAAAGTGGTGAGGCAGTTTTGCTGTTATGATCCAAAAGTCTGGAATACGTTACCACTAGAGATATACCAGGCTAATGCTGTACAGTATATTATATATAAAAAAAACTCTTAAAAACCCACTTATTTAATTTTGCTTTTTCATAGCTGCATTTTAGTTATATCTTTAATGAACTAGATATGTATAGAATTATAATCCTCTTCAATGAACCTGCAGTCTTTACTAATCTTTATTTTTCTCTGTGGTGATATTCTGCGTCAAAGTCCTTTACAGCCACTTGTGATGTTTGAATGTTTGAATGAAAGTGGATACCAACCTGCGACAAGGCCCACTGTGTTAAATCCTTTAACATGAAGTCTTAAAATAAAAGCCAATAAAGAACTACTTAAGAACATTAATGTTAGGCAGAATGCCTAGTGAGGCCTGTGTGGTCTCTTGGCCTGGAACCCCTTCTGAGTTTTTTTTTTTGTCCGACTTAACTGGAGGTTTTTTTCCTGTCCACCCTGCCCATCTGGCCTTATCATTGCACCTTTAGAGACTTAAAAAAACAATTCTGTATTTAAGGACTTCATTTCTCTTTATATATCTACCTTAGGTAAGTATGCATTATGTATTTTTATATACTGTTTATGCATTATTACTCTTATCTAATTTTAATTTAAGTTTCTTTGCATGCAGCTACTTTTTGGACACCTTGTAAAGTACTTTGTACTACAACCAATGTACAAAAATATGCTATAGAAAAACATCTTGTTGTTCTTGATGACAGGAGGATTCTGTCCCCATTTTACCACATTCTGAAAGATGGTGATCCAGTATCTCACCAGCTTAATACATATAAGTGATGCTGACAACTGAAACCTATCATACCAATATCAGCAATATCAGGTAGGAACCAGCACTGGATGATGAAACATTCTGTTGCTGAAGTCAAAAAAATAAAATCTCTAGAATCAATGTAAAGCTAAAGCACCATGGATCAAGAATAAAACACTCCCTGGCCCTACTTACTGCTCTCTAATTATTCTAGTAAGCACAGACACCCCTTTCATTTCACCAGTTATGTTTCAGCCAGTAACACTAAACCAAGACAACAACAGCCTGAGCAACAACGCCAACACTTGGGGCCTCGGGCAAAAAGCCTTTCTTAGGATTCCATACTAAAATTTTGCTTATGCTAGAAAGCCAAAAAAAGAATATGCATAAAAAAAATGTAAAATTGTACATATGCCATGTCCTATGCCAAGTTCCTTCATAAATTTTAAATGTACTTAAAAAATGCAGTCATACACACAATTTTTGTCACCCCACATCAGTAGAGCAACCTGTTAGGAAGTGAGGAAGTGGAGCCTAGAGACTAAAATGGCTCCGAATGACTGCTTCTAAATAACAAACTGGGAAATGTTGTGCTGAATCAAATGGAGACAATATTGACTCTGTTACTGCATCACAAACTTATCTTCTTTGTCAACAGTGGTTACCCACCAAGACAATGCATTGCTTTCCAAACAACAAGCCATTAATTACTGAGTAGCCAAAAGGTCTCCTGAGTGAGAAAAAGAGAGCATTCAAATCGGGTGACAAAGAGCCTCTGAAGGACATATATCGTGTTAAAGAAAAAGCTGATTGAAGGAAAGGAAGCTTATGTGGCTGAGTTAGTTTGTTTTATTGTGAACATTCTCAAAACTTTTTTTTTATATATACTGAACTTCTTTTGTTTTATATATATTGTAAATTTTATTTATTTTTGAATGTAATCATTGTATCTGTTGTATATAGTTCCTATTTGTCTGTTGTAGCGGGGGGGTCACTTTAATTGATGCATCACCCACGGGACGCGCATGTAGCGTACAGCAGACTCCTGGCAAAAGCTGGATGACGCTTTTGCAGGAGACCGAAGCGCCTGACGTTGCATGTGCTGACTGTGCCCTTTACTGCTTGTCTTGTAGAAAAAGCTGGATGACGCTTTTGTAGAATAAACGGCAGAATTCGGGTATTGCTGTGTCTGTCTTCTTCCAAATCACCAGCAACCATTCTAAAGCCGCTACATAAAACTGGTGCCGTGACCCGGATCCACTGATCAGCTACTGCCGATCGCCGAGGTCAAGCTGTGTGCTCGTGACATCGTGGGATATCAAGTTGGTGGAAGTGTGGATCTTTTGTAGCTGCTGAGATGGTTTTTGGTGTTTTGCATAAGCGCAACTGTGGTTAATATAAGTTCATGTTAAGAGTTAGTGACATAAGTTGAAATATTTAATGTAAACTGCTTTATAGTTCTTGCTCACTGTTATTGTAACTGTTTTGTTCCTGTGTGAGATATGGCAGGCAGAGGTCAACATACCTTTAATATTTCTACACAACTTCTAGGCAGGGGGAGGGGTTTGTTTAATATAGATGGAGCAGCTGGTAGGACCTCAGTGCTAACCTATGATTTAAATGAACCATTTGAATCAGAAAGTGTAAATGACATACCTGCCCCTGAACCTCAATTCTCGACTCCCGTTACAAATGACAACACTGTACAACAATTACGTGTGTTAATTGGTGAGTTGGGGAGCCAGATAGGTGAATCCATAGCCAGCTGTTTGCTGGCTAGTCAGCACCCATTCACTCCAAGTCAGCCTCCACCAGCTGAGTCAGCTAGGGTTGAACCACCTGACACAACCCTAAACTTGTCCAAAGTGAGCTTAGTAGTGAGGCCAGATATTAAAGAGCCCCCGATGTATCGTGGCGATGGTGCAGACAGATACTCCATTCAGGAGTGGATTGAGCTGATGGAGGTGTACCTGCATAAAAAAGTCCTTCCAAGTCATGAACAGGGAGATGAGGTCCTGAACCACCTCCTTGGTAAGGCAAAAAGTATAGTCAAAGTGGGACTGAAAAGCAACCCCTCACCTGGTGTTACTGTTAACCCTGAGACAATCTATTCTATATTGAGACGTTATTTTAGTGAGAGCCCTGCTTCATGTCTACCACTGGCCGATTTCTATGCCACCCAACCAATAGCAACAGAAACGCCAATAGATTACTGGGTCAGGTTGAACACAGCTGCTGAAGTGGCTAATAGGCACTTGGGACGTCAGGGTAGTAAATTAGAGAATATGGATGCAGAAATAGCCATGATGTTTATCCGAAACTGTCCTGACCGTAGTCTCGCATGTGTTTTCAAGTGTAAGCCTACAAGCAAGTGGTCAATTACAGAGGTACAAGAGGCTATAGATGAGCATCAGCGAGAATGCCGAGCTAAAAGATCAGGTGCAGACATGATCAAGTCACATGCTATACAAGTGGCCACTGCCGTAACAAGTAGCAGTGTGCCAGAACCCGAAGTTGCATGTGCTCATGTGAACACAGCCAGGTGCAGCCCGCCTAATCCAACCAAGTCAAGTGAGGCAGTCATTTCAGAGCCAAATGCTCTGGAGCGTGTGTTAAGTATGCTGGAGAGAGTGTTGGAGCGCACCAGTCAGCCTGTTCATGCTACAGCTAGACCACAGGCTTCAACCCCAGCACGTTTCCCTCCATGCCAAGTCTGGGGGCGCCTCTCACTCAACACGAACACATTGTATGCGGGAGAGGAGATGTCTAACCTGTCTAGAAATAGGGCATCAGCGGAGAGACTGCCCCAAAGCCATTATTGCACAAAACGTTAGCTCATCTGATCAGGGAAACTAAGTTGCTCACACTCAGGAGGGGACAGTGTGAGTAAAAATGTTGAAGCCCTCAACCTTGATGAAGATGTGCAGTTTGTGTATACAAAGTGCCTGAAATCTGCCCCACCTGGGAGTACTGTACTGTTTCAGAACATGATTAGACTTGATAAAGCTGACAGTCTGTTTTATACCAGTGCACAGGTGGGTGATAAAGTCTCATTACAAGCGTTGCTCGACACCGGCTCTATGGCTTGCACCATTAATGAGGAAGCTGAGCAGGTGCTAAAGAATGCTGGATTGGCACTGGAGATTGACAATATCCAGACTGATGTTGTGCTCATTGGCTGTGGTGGAGTTGAGGTTAGGCCCAAGTGCATTTACAACTTAATGATGGAGGTGTATGGATGTGCATTCAGTGTGCCTGCCCTGGTTGTCCCTGGGCAAAAGACCAGCTTATCCTGGGCACAAATGTTATAAAGCACCTTCTAAAGTGGTTCAAGCAGTCTCCTCAGTTCTGGCATGTTGTAAGCAAACCTGAGTCCGCTAAAGCACCTGAAATAGTGCAGTTTCTTAATATGCTGTCTGGCATTAGCAGGTGGAGAGGTGAGACAATCCCAGAGGCTATTGGAACCGCCAGGTTGGCGCAGGCAGTGACTCTTCTCCCTAAACAAGAACACCTGGTTTGGGCCAAATTACCTGCAGCCTCACCTCTTTCTGAGGGCAGTGCCATTTTGATTGAACCATCTAAGGCACAAACTCACAAGAAAAGCATCATTGTCTGCAGGTCGGTGTGCTCCATGAGTGGTGATAAGTGGGTCCCAATAAGAATTTTGAACACCTCTGACAAACCAATCATCTTAAAGCGCAACACCAAGGTTGCAAATGTGTCACCCTGCATTGCTGTTGAAGATTTGGATGTGACCACTGGACAGACACCAGCAGAGGAGCTTGAGCTGCAGAGTCAGACGCTGTGTGATGAAGTGGCCAACAAGCAAGGTGACCCTCCTTGTCCCAGTTTTCACGATAGCCTACATAAGTTGGGGTTGGAAGATCTGGATATTGACTCCTGTGAGGTGTCCCACCACTGGAAATCTCAGTTGCTGCAGCTAGTGCAAAAGTATGAGGATGTGTTCTCAAAGAGTAAGCTTGACTGTGGGATGGCTAAAGACTTTGTTCACCACATCCATCTGTCTGATGATCGACCCTTCAGACTTCCATATCGACGTGTCCCACCAGGGCAATATCATAAGCTCCGTCAAGTGCTCACAGAGATGGAAGAGCTTGAGATCATCCGCAAGTCTAACAGTGAGTGGGCCTCCCACTAGTGCTTGTTTGGAAGAAGAATGGTGATCTCAGGATATGTGTGGATTATCGCTGGCTGAACACGCGCACAATCAAGGACGCACATCCCTTGCCACACCAGTCTGACTGTCTTGCAGCTCTAGGAGGGAGCGCCATCTTTAGTGCCATGGACCTTACCTCTGGCTTTTATAACATCGCAATGGCAGAGGAACACAAAAAACTTACAGCTTTCACCACACCTATGGGGCTGTATGAATTTAACAGGCTCCCGCAGGGCCTCTGTAATAGCCCTGCAAGCTTCATGCGCCTCATGATGGGTATTTTTGGTGACCAGAACTTCCTGACGATGCTCTGTTACTTGGATGATGTACTAGTGTATGCACCCAATGAAGCTGAAGCCCTCAAGAGGCTGGAGATGGTCTTCAGCAGGCTCCATGCTCATGGACTGAAACTGGCCCCAAAAAAATGCCAGCTACTCAGAAGAACTGTGAGGTTCTTGGGGCATATCGTGGATGAAAGTGGTGTCTCAACTGACCCTGACAAGGTCAAAGCTATCGCTGCTATGACAGAGGCTGACCTTATGATGGAGGATGGCTTAACGCCATCACAGAAGAAGATCAGGTCATTCTTGGGCATGGTCATGTACTATCAGCAGTTCATCCAAGATTGTTCCAGTATAGCCAAGCCCTTGTTCGCCCTGACTGCTGCACCTAAGGGGAGGAAAGGGAATGCACGAGGTGCTGCTTCGTTCAGGAAACTACACCCAAGTGACTGGAGGCAGGAGCAGCGTGACTCATTTGAACAGTTAAAATCTACTCTCTTGGACTCTGTTGTCCTCGCACACCCTGATTTTAGTCGACCATTCATCTTGTCCACTGATGCCTCGCAGGATGGATTAGGGGCTGTGCTATCTCAGGTCCAAGAGGGTGAAAGTAAAGCACGCCCCATTGCCTTTGCCAGTAAGGCTCTCACCCGTGCTCAGAGCAACTATCCAGCGTACCGTCTAGAGTTTTTGGCACTGAAATGGTCTGTTTGTGATAAATTTAGCCATTGGCTAAAGGGACACAACTTCACCGTCTGGACAGACAACAATCCGCTAACCTACATCCTCACAAAGCCCAAACTCGATGCATGCGAGCAGCGATGGGTAGCAAAACTGTCCCCATACAACTTCGACATCAAGTACATCTCTGGTAGTAAGAACATTGTTGCAGACGCCCTAAGCAGGCAGCCCTTTGTCCAAAATCGTGTTTGCCAGAGGCTCATTAAAGAGCCGTACAAAGCACTGTTAGAGGAGTCGGAGCAGGTTAGAGAGGGCATGGTCCAGGAGGCATTTAGAGTCAGTGCTAACAACCAGAGTATCAAGTGCTCATTCCCACCTGAGAGCCTTAGACATTGCTCTATGACAAGCGGTGAAGTGTCTGCGGTCCTTTCAGGTCATATGGAATGGGACCAAGGAGCCAACCAAAGGGTGGTCACTTGGTTGGCTCAAGACCTGGAACAGCTAATCCCACCTGGCCAAGATGCTTTGCCCGTCTTCTCACTCCAAGAGCTCCAGGATGAGCAAAGGAGAGATGCTATATTGTCCCAGGTCATCCCATTTGTCACCCGAGGGAGGCGGCCAAGGAGAGAAAGGGCTGTACTATCGCTGAAGGTTCTTAAGACTCTGAAACAATGGGAGAAACTGAAAATGCTTGATGGTATCCTGTACAGAGTATGTAAAGACTCAGTGACTGGGAAGAAGCGCCACCAGTATATGACACCTTCCTCCTTAGTCACACATGTTCTTCGTGGTGTCCACAATGATGCCGGTCATCAGGGTCAGAGTAGGACACTGTTCCTGGCAAGGCAGAGATTTTTCTGGAGTACCATGGAGCACGATGTCCGAGACTATGTCAAATGCTGCAACGCTGTGTAGTCAGCAAGACCCTGGAGCCAGAGGGAAGAGCCCCACTCGAAAGTATCAAGACTACGCCCCTTGAGCTGGTTTGTCTGGACTTTTGGTCTGCCGAGGACTCCAGAGGAAGGAGTGTGAATGTATTGGTGGTGACAGACCACTTCACCAAGATGGCCCATGCTTTCTGCTGCTCAGACCAGTCAGCAAAACAAGTTGCGCCAGCTCTGGGATAGATATTTTTGTGTCTATGGATTCCCCAGAGGATCCATTCAGACCAAGGGCGAGTTTCGAGAGCCAACTGATCCAGGAGCTGTTACAAATTGCAGGTGTGAAAAGTCAAGAACAACACCTTATCACCCAATGGGGAATGGCCACACTGAGAGATTCAATAGAACCTTAGGGAACATGATCAGAGCCTTACCCCAGGGATAAGATTAAATGGCGCAAATGCTGCAGACATTGACTTTCGCATATAACTGTACAGCTCATGAGTCAACTGGGTATGCTCCCTTCTACCTCATGTATGGGCGGGTCCCTAGACTGCCGGTAGATGTTATGTTCCACAATGTGGAGAGGAACAGTGATATCATTGACTATGATAGCTATGTCAGGCGAATGAGGGATGACCTCAAGGAAGCTCTCATCTTGGCCCAAGTCAACACTGAATCCAGCCAGCGCCAGGCAGACTTGTACAACATGAAGACAAAAGGTGCAGACATTGAGGAAGGAGATCGAGTTCTCTTGGCAAACAGAGGTGAACGTGGTCGCAGGAAGTTGGCTGACAGATGGGACTCTACACTGTACACTGTGGTCTCTAAAGATTCAAAGTGCCATACATACCACATCAAAAACACCATCAATGGACAGGAGAAGATTGTTCATAGGAATTTGATCCTGCAAGCTAGCTTCTTGCCAGTGGTATTCGAACAGGAAGTGGAGCCTTCCTTTGATAGTGGCTCTGAACCAAGTTGGGACCAGTGTGATGTGGATAGAACTGCCTCTGTGACTGGATCAGAGTTTGACCCAATAGAGCGTACTACCAGTTGGGTAGCAGAGACTTTAGTTCCTCCAGAAAGAGAATGTGCATCATCTGAATCTCCTGAAGTATCCACTGAGAATGCTGTGCCAGAGGCTGACAACCCCAAGCAGACAGTAGTGATAGTCATGCTGGACCATGTGCCGATAGTCATAGTGTTGGGGTTGAGACAAACAGGGCCAACAACAGTGAAACGGATAGTTTGCATGGTGCAGAAGTGCCAGAACCGAACCACAGTCATCCTGAGGACCAAGTAGCTAGAAGATCGATGTCAGAAACCACTTTGAGACACGATAGAGCACCAAGTAGCACAGTAGGGCACATCAGAACAAGAGTAGGAAGGATAGTAAAACCAGTTAACAGATTGATTCAGAACATGACGAGAGAAACAAACAAGCTAGTGGTGGTGTTAGTGGGTTAGCCAAAACTTTATTTTTGTGAACAATCGTCAGTTATCCTATTGGAATAGTTCTAAGTTAATTAGCAATGTGTATAATATGTATACTTCTGTTAAGTAAGTTCAATGTTGGAGTAACAGTCATTTATTCATTAAGATGAGATTGTGTATAAGGCACTTTCTTATGCAAGTGAACATTGGAAGTCTGGCCAGCTTCCTTTTGACACTTTCCCTTTTGGTTGGGAGACGGGTTTTGTCGCACGTAAGAGTACTGTGATGTACTGTGAGAAAATAATGACATGTTATGTTACTGTTATTTAGAACTCTGCCATTGCCTGACCCTCAGTGTTTTGAGAAGTTCAGGGGGGAGTATGTGGCTGAGTTAGTTTGTTTTATTGTGAACATTCTCAAAACTTTTTTTTTATATATACTGAACTTCTTTTGTTTTATATATATTGTAAATTTTATTTATTTTTGAATGTAATCATTGTATCTGTTGTATATAGTTCCTATTTGTCTGTTGTAGCGGGGGGGTCACTTTAATTGATGCATCACCCACGGACGCATGTAGCGTACAGCAGACTCCTGGCAAAAGCTGGATGACGCTTTTGCAGGAGACCGAGCGCCTGACGTTGCATGTGCTGACTGTGCCCTTTACTGCTTGTCTTGTAGAAAAAAGCTGGATGACGCTTTTGTAGAATAAACGGCAGAATTCGGGTATTGCTGTGTCTGTCTTCTTCCAAATCACCAGCAACCATTCTAAAGCCGCTACACTTACAAAGCTAAAACGTAAAACAAACTCACTCAGATTAAAATGAAAGGTGTCTGGAATGGATTGGGTATAATTACTGAACTCAATCAATGCTGAAGCTCCACAAGGATCAGTCCTGTTTCGTTGTCTCTTTACTATGTACACCAGTGTTGTGCGTGAACTAGTTCAAAAGAAAGCGTTCAATGAACAAGGTCATTTTTCTAAGAACGGTGAACTTAATGTAACGAATTTGTATGTGAAGAGATTGAACATGAGATTCAGTTCAGTTTTATGTGACATTCTGGATCTGGTTTAGGCCAAGATTAAACAATTTGCCTTACCCTGTAATGTAGGGATGGAGCCAAATCGCTGTGAATTCTTTGTACTCTATTTCATTTCCCTTCCGGTTTGCATGCGCCGGTGATTTATGCACGTGTTCAGTTTCTCCCTGGACGGTACATTATTCTCAGTCAGACATGCATCATGCAGAGGGACTTTAAATCAAAACTGTAATTTCCTCTCCACCCAGTTCCTCTTCACTTCCTTCATGCCAGAACTCGACTTATGCAAGATTAGTTTTCTTGGTTGTTTATGGGTAATTTTTTTATAAATTAAGGATTTTTCAAATGTTCATTTTTTTTCCCTGGGCTTTAAATTCATTAAATAAAAGTGTTTACAGCAAACGGTTCGTAAGGCTGTAGCGTGAACTCTTGCAATGTTAATTTTCTCTGTTCAAGGTTTTCTCAGTGTTATTCAATGTTTTTTACATTTAGTTTACTATTAAACTGTGCATTCTATGGTATAATTAACTATTTTTGTGCTTAAAAATCTTTAAAAAAATATATTTACATACAGTTCGTATGGTCCGGAACGGATTAATTGTATTTACATACAGTTCTATGGGGGAAATTACTTCGGGTCACGACCAAACTGGGTTTCGACCAGAGTTTTGGAACGAATTATAGTTGTGACCCGAGGTTCCACTGTATTTGTATTTGGAAAAAATAACGAAAAATCAAATAGGCACTGTCTGTGTCTGCCTGCTTGTGCTTAAGCTGCACCCCCGCTGACATGAGCACATGGCTCCGATTTCACTTTTAGGACAATGTTGTACTTCGCAAGTCCACTTTATATTTTTCCCCATTGGACATGCAACATCTGTCTCAAATTTTGATCGGCGGCGTAATAAGTTAGTTCCCCTTACACGCTGGTTGCCCAGTCACAATTTGTGTCACACGGTTGGAAATAGAGCAGTAATTTGCATGTATACTTGCATCTACTTAATTTCTTTTTTGACTGGGAGAATATTAGCATATATGGTTGAGTATAACTCAATAAGGTGTATTTAAATAAAAAAAGTCTTGATAATTATTATATTTTATTCAAGAACAATGTAATAGCCTAATATAAGGCATGCAAAATTGAAAGAAGTAAACTCATGGGTCATTTATTCTTACTCCTTAAAAAATACAAAAGGAACTGATCATGAACTAGTTCAAAATTGAAATGGTGAACTATGAACATTAATTTATTTATTTTAATCTGTGTGAACTGAACATTGAGCTAGTTCTTGTGAGGTGTGAACTTGCACAACACTGATGTACACCTCAGACTATACAGGTAAATATAACACCAGCTCATGTCACTTTCAGAAATTCTTTGTTGATTCTGTACATGGAGGGTGTATTGATAAAGGATATCAAAAAGAGTACAGGAGTCAGGTGGAACAGTTGGTTTTTGGTGCAAAGAGAATTGTCTGCATCTTGACATCAATCAAACCAAGGAACTGGTTATTGACTTTTGCCACACCAAAGAGTCTACAGTAGTCACAACTTAAGGAGTAGTCCACTCCTACAAGTACTTAGGGTTCCACATTATTGATGGGTTGGACTGGTCTCTGAACACAAAGGAACAATATATGAAAGGGAAGCGTAGGCTCTTTTTTTTTCTTTGGAGGCTGCGTCCTTTAATATAGGAAGTGACTTCATTCACATTTTCTATAGCACTGTGATGGCCAGTGAAATGTTCTATTCTGTAGTGTGCTGGGCTGATAACACTTTAAGAGGGGCCCACCAAATCAACAAGCTAATTAAAAGGGCAAGCTCAGTTATAGGATCTACTGTGGACCCCCTGGAGGTAGCAGGAAACAAGAGACTTAAAAGAAAACTGAGTGCCATTATGAACAATACTACACATCCTCTCTCTGACACTGTTAAATAAGCCAACAAATTATTCAGCAGAAGTGTGTCAAGAAATGCTACTGGGGATCCTTTATACAAACAGCAATAAGCCTGCATAGTGCCTCACTGTGACTGAGACAGCCAAGTAAGAACTTTTCTTTATTTTGAATTTTCTTGCTTTATAAATCTACATCACACGTCACACATAATCTTATTTCAAAATATTTAAAAAGGAAATATATGTTTTCCGTCTCCTTGATGATGCAAATAAATAATAGAAAACACTCCAGTTTTCAAATCAGTTAACTAAGTTGCACTCAAATGTTATGCTATGAGTATATTTTCTGCCTTCTTAAAATAAGAAAGTGATTATTTTGCCACAATTAAAATACACAGACAAACTTTAAAACACAACATTTTCTACCATTTTAAATACTGCTAATGGTATTTGAGTCACCTTTTGTGATGATGACTGGCATGTACAGTAAGCCGATTTAGATGTCATAGAGCCATCCTCTTGGAGTTGTGCGCTGAATTGGAGGCTACATGAAAGAGACAGCCATGCAGTCCAAGTTAATTGATAGGTCTGATGCAAGTGGGCTTATAAAACTGATGATGATTGAATGGATGGACATCAGAATATTGCTGACATGGCATTGAAGTACTCAACAATACTAGATTTTCTGTTCACTTCATTGTCTTGATACCTAGAGTCGCTAAAACGGCAACAGCACAAAAGTCTGTGTATGACTGACAGATAGTCGAAACTTTCCATAACTTTAACCCAATTTCCACACCAAGTTCATGTTTTATAGATCCTGATTTTTAAGTAAGAAATTGCTTTATACATGAGGACCTTGGAGAGGGTTAAACAGTAAAAGGATGATTAATGGGAGTGTGGCTAAAGCAGTAAATCTGACCCCACTGCTAAAAAGAGCACCCATCACCCAAGAGGACATGCCAGGTTTGGCATTTTATGAACTCTGAATTACAATTGTTAATACTGTGCTTTGTGTTTTTAAACTCTGTCCTACATTTTGTAGTCTGTCTCCAGGTTGAGGGCAGCTCTTTATGAGTGCACTTATCCAGACTAACAGTAATTATTAAATTATTATTTTTTCAATGCACATATTCTTATACTTCATGTATTTTGTGGGTGGAGCTGCAAGAGGCTCAACCACTGTGATGTCACCAGCTGCTGAGTCCTCCTTTACACTATATAGAGGGAAGGTAAAGGGGCACTCAGCAGAGAACTGGTTTGCTTTTTCTGTTTGGAATTGTTTTTGTGAGTATCTTTCTGGATTTTCTGAACATTTTGCCCTGGACTACAGAATAACGTATCGGGACTTATTTGCTTCAAGAATGTCTTCAGGCAATATCCTTTTGTCTGTTTGTACTCTTTTAAGGTTATCCTAGTATTTTTTCTTATTTCGTTTAATACTTACTTTATATAGAAACATCCTTTGTTTGCAACATATAAGCTGGGAGTCTCTGGCAGTTCTTCACTCTTGAGGGAGCTTTTTGTTAAGTTTATTGGAGCAATTAAGAGATTTTTCCCTGTAAGGTCTGCCAGGCCAAGGACCTGGCCTCTAGAGTGGGGACTAAGCCTAGAAGGCTGAAAGCTTCCTGGCCAGTAAAGTTTGTCTTGAGGGGCCTCAGTACTTCATAGCACAGCAGTGACCAGTCACAGGTGTAGCAAGTGGAAACACCATATACGCGTAAAGTTCGACACACAATAGTAGTGACCAAATAAATCACAAAATGGCTTCAACAAAAGAACAATAAAAATAATAAACTTAATTGAATGAAGATAAAAACAACTAGACAATAACTTTATTTCCTAGGGGCATGAATGTCTTCTTAATCTTTCTGCTTTCTGCTGGTTTGCACCAGATATTTTCAAATAAGTACCAGATAGTTTCAAGTGCACACCAGACAGTTTCAGAATCCAGACAAGCTTTGGTGTACTTAGTAGTGTGTGGTTATGCATTGTCTTGCAGCAAAAGGACTCCCTGAGACAGCAGTCCCCGCCGCTTGGATCTAATAGCAGGCTTCACATTGGTCTCCAGCAAGTCACAGTAACTTGCACTAGTGACTGTACAGTTGTACCCCTCGGCATATAGTGTTCAACAATAACTCAGGTGCGCGAGTGGTTACGAGGACAAGACAAAACCTTTTATTCTGCTGGAATCCAAGCACTTCCAGGCAGGTGGCACAACTCCATTGAGAAGGGTGGAGACTACATTGAGAAAGGACTTCATCAGTTTTGTTAAGGTTTGTTACATTTTCTAATAAATCCCATTTTCTAACTTTAGCTTGTGCTCCCCACGTACTTTTATCCAGAAAGCATCCATCAAACATGCCATTGTCCTTTAGATCAGTGAACAAAGAGATGGAGAATTCCATTGACTACCTCCTTAGAAGTACATACCAACTTTCTATTTGTCGATTGGTAGTGCTGGCTTCATCCATGCAGCTGTCTATGGTGCTTCGTACTGCATATTTGTACCTTTGAAAATCTCTAATGTAAACATTTTCAGTACCCAGATCTCCTCTGGCTATTTTAGGACAACCTCTGAGTTTTTCTACAGACTCCACAAAGTAGCCTCCACCAATTTTTGGATTACTGCTTGTAGTAAATGCATTTAACCAAATAATATTTCTGATAAACCCATCAATGCAAACATTTATACAAATATCAAATGGCTTAAGTTTGTCATAAGAATCAAAATGACATATATAATTTGGTCCCCTTGCAAAATAGTTATGCTGATGGAGTCTTTTGGCTTTTCTAAAACAACAACAACAACATTTATTTATATAGCACATCTTCATACAAAAAGTAGCTCAAAGTGCTCAAAACAAACTCCTCTTGGATCTAGAACCTTCAATATCAGACGAACAACTTCCTTCTTCACATGCAGACCACTTTTTTGACATTTTGTGTGCATCCATTGGTAGCCATGAAGCTGACCTGAGCTTTGCAAGTGTTGCTGTATAAATACAATAATTTCCTCAATGTTGCTATAGACATTATGATGAAATACCATAGACCTTTAGACTTCAATATGTTTTAAATGTCTTTCAGTGAAAATGTATCCATGATGAACTGCAAGAACAAGTGCTATGTCTTTGTGTTTAAGACGAAGCTGAAAGCAGACTTCTAGAAAGTCTCCAATTTCCATTTTTCCTAATTGCATCTATGAAACAGATACAATATGCATCAGAAATTATGTATAGATATGGAGCCCCTTTTCAGTTATTGTATGGTTGAAAGTATCTGGTGCGCACCAGAAAAATCCCCAGAAAAAAAAATTAAATAATGTCCCCTCTAGGACCCGTACATTTTCCTAGTACTGTGTAAAATATAATAAAAAGGCAAAAAAGAAAAGAAACAAAGATTGGCCTAAACATCATTTTCAGTTTAAATGAAATTAACAAAACCTGTTTTGAAAATATGTTAATTAATGCAGAAAATCAAGGAGTCTTATGGTATGTCAATATTAATAGAATTATATAATTAAATAATGGGTGGCATTGCCTATTGGATCAAGCATCCCGAATTGCCAGGCTTGGTCATTGATGAATGGGAGGCATCTAAATTAGAACGCTGAGGCAACCGACCTCTTCTGACCAACATTCTGTCACTAGATAAAAGACTAGATGGCATACGAACAAGAATGGCTGCACAAAGAGACACCAGAAGCTGCTTTTTTTCCTTCATGGGAATCAAAGTGAACTTTCAGGTAAAATCAAATGTGTTTTATGGTAAACATAACATGGTACACACATATTAAAATTGTCTCTAAAAATTGGTCATCTGATCTGGAAGACTTATTAATCCAAAAGCACCCCATTTTATCTTCTCAGAGAGGTCTCTCATATTTTTCTCATTGCTCTTTATAATACTCCACAAGTCAACATGAACAATGTATAACAGAATCTGAACATTCAACAAATGAGTGGGTTACTTATTCTTACTGGAGACTTCAACAGAACAAATTTAAGGAATGTTTTCCCTAAATATAACTACAATGTCTGTATCACTGCTACACTCCAATCAAAGATGGGTACCATCTGCTACTGCTTCCCTATGTGAACCAGAAGTAAGGTCTGATAACCTGCCAGTACTTCTGCTATCGGCTTACAAACAGAGACTGAGGCATGAGCAGCTGGCAAGAAAAGTAGTGGTGGAATAAAGAAGCATAGGATCAACTGGAACATGTTTAGAACTCTGGATGAGTTTAGAGACACCTTAACAAGATTCATCATCACAGATATGAGTCTATCTTTAGACTGGAGAAAGATGGCCATGGTGAGAAGGAGGTGAGGCTGTAGGGTTTGGTTCACAAGCCCCAGGACTGGATGTGATGTAATATGTACTGAAAAAGTTGGTCACTAGATCTGCAGAGTGAAGGATGGGAGAAATGTTACAAGACAGTGCCAACCCCTGGATCGGGGTGGAATTACAAGTTGACAACCCCTGAGGTTGCAACCCAGGCACACGTGTGTAATAATATATAACACTGTACTATATTGAATACAATTGTATAAGTTTCCTTTATTAATTTATTTTTGCACTTTATTTTGCTTATGTGTTCTGAGGAGGAATGAAACTATGAATTTAATTGTACTATGTACACTACACACTCTGTAAGCATGACAATAAACTTAACTTTATTTAGCAACAAAGGAACTGAAATATATATATATATATTGTCACTCAGTTCGAGGCATGCGGGGTGTGGCAGAGTGCACTGACTTTTTCTCCCTTGCAGGCTTGTCACCTCCGTGGCCAATGGTGGAAGACCTCTAACATGCAAAAGGGACTCAGTATGCTCTCTTGGGGAGAGTGCCTGCCTCCCTGCCAAAGCCCCATTTACCACCTAGGGGTGCCCCAGACTGGCAGGTGAATAAAATAAAAATGGAGGTTGGACCCTGACGCCAACCAACAAACAAGCCTGGTCCTTATGGGCAATGGTAGGGCATTGGCTACGCCATTTGAAAACACGCCCTGTTTGCTACATTCATTTTCAGCCGGCAGAGAGACGGCAGTCGCCCTGACTGACGTGGCAACTCCGGCCGTCGCTGGCTAACACGCCATCCACCAACGCCGCGGCGGGCGGGGAGGAAACCACGCCCATTGAGGTCGACGCTGACCCTCTCTCCGTGTTGCGGTTCCAATTTAAGGAAACGCCGCTTCTTAGAAGGGAGCAATGGAATGATGACTCCCTGAAGTTTGTAAAAATGCAGTGGTCCTTGTCAATGGCCAGCGCACTAATCAGTCGATGCCACAGGGCCCCTACTTTGTGCTAGATAATGACCTCCTTTACCGTGTAGCAATGCATGACGGGCAGGAGACGAGGCTGCTGCTAGTGCCCTGTACCTTCCGCGGCAGGTCTGTGAGCTAGCACACGCCCACCTCCTAGGTGGCCACCTGGGCACCAAAACTCTGGAGCGGATCAAGCTCCGCTTCTACTGGCCAGGAATTAATGAGGAGGTTCGCCGCTTTGGCGCTTCCTGCCCGGAGTGTCAACTGCATAAATTCCTAGGAGGGACCGTGCTCCTCTCATTCCTATTCCACTGATTGACGCTCCCTTCCACAGAATCGGGTCGACCTGGTGGGACCCCTGCAAGTTTAAATTTGCTCAATGACAGTGTGGGTCTGTGAGTGGAACTTGTGATGAACTGCTATCTTGTCCAGGGCTGTTCCATGCCTTGTGCCTAGTGCTTCAGGAAGAGTTATAATTGTTCATCCCATTGAACAAGTAAGATGGCCCTGCATGACTGCCTCAATTAAAACATTCAAATGAAGTGTTTAATCACTAAGATTAACTTTTTCTTTTCCTTTGCATTTTTTACAATTCTTTTAAATTTAATCTGTATTATCTAGTACTGTACATTGCATGGGACAAAAGTTTACATATGCTTAGGATGATGCTATTGAAACAATTTTATATTAACATTTGTTAAGCTGGTCTCCCTTGCCCAGCACCCTGCACAAACACATACCAGTATCAATCTGTTCACCTCTTTTCAAGGTAGTGCATCCCTATTTAGGATTATGATAATTAACAGACTGCTCTGTTCTACAGATGTGCACACATGCATATGCACATCTAGCTCTCGCTCACACATACACAAGTGAACACATAAGGCAAGGTATAAATGAGAGGTGATTTAATCAGTCACTTGATAAAAATTAACCCAAATCATTTGTCTATACTTGATTACATCTTGGTGAATGAAAGGCTTTGAACAAATTAGAACCAGCTGAAGTGTACAATCTCTGGTAGGTACCTATCGTCTCACTAAACCCGTGCAGCAGCTGGCATAGTCTTGACTGATGACATGGAATCATTCTGTAATTAGGCATAACTTAAAGGTTCTCACTTTAAAATTAATTTCAAGATGTTTGCATTTTGGATTATGTATGCTATTTGTTTCATTCAGAATAACCTGAAATAGAAAAATGGTCAGTCGGCCATATAATTAACATGAGTTTCGTCAGTCTGAAAAGGTCTTAAAAGGGTATATGCAGTGTGCTAGACAATAAAAAATAAGGTGCAAAGGATACAAATTAAGATAAAAATCCCACAACCATGAAGAAATATGCATGCACAATTCTACTCTTAACATATGTTAGACTGCTGGCCATTTAATGTGTTAAAGACACATACATATATATTATAAAAATATATACATATCTTGACCCTGTTTTGGATTAAGTGAGTTCTTTTCTCAAATCCATTCCTTTAAACAGAGTTAATTTCTCTTTAGGAACTATAGCACACCCCCTTTGTAGTTGAAGGACTGCTGATGACCACTGAATTTACGTGGAGACTACTAACTAAAGAATTTTATCAATGCCAACCCCAAATCTAATCAACCGCACTGAGCAGCCCCCTAGAATAAAAACACACACACTAAGTTGAAGAATGCAATTGCAAAATGAGTGAACAAATGTTGCAATGATCATATTAGAAAAGCAAACTGAAATCTGTAAAAAGCAAAATGACATAACTGCATGAAAATAACTGCGGTGACACCACAGACATACTGGATTTGAACACATATACATAGGATGCGTGTAGTGATTACAAGTCCAAAGCCACGAATAAAGGTAATGGTATGATATCTGTAACTCTGAGTATCCACTTACCAAAATCCTGGTCCTACTGGTTCATTAATTGAGGCCAAAATGCACACTCAGTTCGATTACAGATGTTCTGGGTTAACTCTTGATCCAGACACTGACCATCCTCTCTGACATGAGAGTTTACTCCTTTTAATTATCACATCTTTTTCTTTCATGTTCTTGGTGTTTAATTCTCCTATTTTCTGCGAACCACCAGATAGGGGCTGGGTCTTGTAAATTGACATGCAGAATCCCTATCATTTCAACATCACAAAGAGGGTTCAATTCTAAAAATAAGTCACTTTGCTCTATAAATTTAATGATATCTATAAATGAACAATATGACCATATTGATCTTGATATCTCCTCTGATGTAGAACTCCAATAAAGTTGAACAGTCTTCCTGAATGATTTTTGGGAGTGACAAATTCTTGTTTCATGGGTGTAATATGACTGTTGTCATGAATGCGTGTGTGTAGATTAAACTTCTCTTCTGAGTTATGTACTTCCACCCTGGCTCGAGAGAGGACACTAGTGCTAACCTTATCCTCTATTTCTTCCTCCACAGTACTGAAGAGACAGCCAGTGAGGGCAACTGGCTCCTTCCCTTCCATTTTCCCTGCTACATACCCCACAGTTTCCCAGAAGGAGGAGTCACTCATTGCAAGAACACACCCCAGGATGGAGATCCTTCTTGATATGACTTTACAAGGCTTGAAAGCCAAGAAAAATGTTCCTCAAAAGGATACTGCTTTTTCTTGTTTATTTAGTGCCATTGAGCATGTTTTTTGTTGGAGTTACATTTATTAAATGGGGATGACTGGGTTGGCACCCCAGTATTTCTCTTTTTGTGGACCTCCAGTTCTTCCAACGTACATACTGTCCACTTGTATCCATATGTAAACTATGGACTCTTCATTGTAATTATGCAGCACTTCCTCATGTAATATAATGGTTCCTCTAACTGCTGTTAAACAATCTTACAGCCCTTAGTGATTTAGTGTTAGTCTACTACAATCATCTTCAAGCTGTTGCTGTTTGTCTGATTACAATTACTTCAGCAGCTTCCAAAAGCCACCTGACCATAACATTTATCCCCCTAACCACACTGCATATTGCATGAACTGGTTCACCCTTATGCCAAACATTTTCTCTTTGTGAATGTGAAAGAAACATTGACCTGGACTAGAAATGAATACAGCAGTGGAAAGCTTTATTCTTAAAGATGACTTCAAAATCTGTAGCAATCCCCCACTATAGAGTTTCCAATAGGACCCCTATATCTTAAGGGCAGATCACTAACAAAGGTTTTTTGGAAGGTAAACCCCTCTGCTTGCCTCCTGAGCAGCCCCAATGAATATCAATTCCAAGAGTTTCCAAGAGTGTTCTAGCATCACGGGCTGTGGGTCATACAGTACCTAAAATGTTGAGTTTGGCACCAAGTATACTTTTCAAAAAAAGGTTTCAGTTGTTGAAGATTTTCAAATTTCACATTTTGAATAAGACATCTTGGAACTTTGGAATTTCACTTTCTTCTGGTTCACTTGTATGAGGGTCATTTCCACCTAAAAGCTTCACGTTGGTCACTTCTGAGACACAAACTGAATGTAAATGTTCCTTATTTGGTGACTTTTTATGCCTTGGACCTGAGGTGCCAGCTTTCTTTTTTCCCCCTAACTATGGTCATTACCACCCCTTCTCTAATCCTATCTTTTGGGACAGTATTTACAGTATATCTTACAAATGTACTTTAAGCTACTAAAAAGTTCACAAAGTCTGTTATGTGGCTTATGTTAAATCATTTGGAAAAAAAACTATTGAAATAAAACAAAAAGAAAAATAAATCTATGAGGATGTTTAATAATTAAAGTACGAGAAGATAGAAAGAGCTGTGAAACCATTTCTTTATATTTTAATCACTTTTGAATGCCTAATGGTGGCTACTGAAATTAAACAGTCTTTTTTTCAGATTCGTAATTAGATTGGCGTGTCTACTCATTTCATGCCTTTTGAATAATAAAAATTAGTCATTAGATGGGACAAACAGGATGATATTCATTTTCAGCATTATGATAGTGAAAAGGTATTTCAATTAATTACTTTGATTAAAGAGCCATTCACTCTAATTGTACAAAAACTTTATCACAAAAATTAAGCAATTAAAAAACAGAATGATGAGCTTGTCAAGGCAGGTAAGGATTTTGAAAAGTGAAAGTCATCCTGATAATAAAATTACTTACTCAGGAACTTCAAGTGCGTTTAAGCGATTTTAGTGAAAGAATATTCTATATCATAAAAAATGTATTTTTGCCCACGTCTACTTTACCAACCCACTCATTTCAATTCAGTGTTGCATGATGCCTATATGATGCCTATTTTTATTATACATTAGATTAGAACTCTCTGCAAAGGCAACTGTAAGATAATTTAAGTTTTGAACCTGAACCCATAAGCTTTTTAATGATAACAACAGGCTCTCTCAGGCCTCCTGTACCAAGCCCAGTGAAAAAGCTTGTAATCTTTGCCAAGAAATTGCTTGGCAATTTTATTTGCAATGATTTTAAGTAAATTAACTTATCCTCCAGTCTAATTTATTTAAAATTGTATTTGACCATAATGTGCAAAAAATATTGATTTATTGTGCTGTGAGCTATACATAAACATGTTAACTAAATATTTTTCAAATTTCAAAGATTTTAAAACAAATGTTTTTTATCCTTATGCCATGCAGATATCTGAATTCCTACTTTCTTATCTTTTTCTTTAACATACTATATATCTAGATAGGGGTTGACCTCCCTGCAGTATCCTAGAATGGAGCAAAGAGTTTCATATTCTAAAATTTTCTTACAGTCATTTTTTAATACAAAATACAAATGAGCAGTTTCATTAAAAGGGAGAACTCAAATACATCAAATAAACAAATTAACAAAGACCTGGGGGGTATTTTTCGTACGTGGATTACTCCTTTAGCTGGATGTAATTGTTGACAATTTGGCCTGATCCTGGATCTGTCGGTATTTCAAAACTCTTGCTGTAAGCACTTTATATTCAAAGTCAAACTAGGCGAAATTGGGCTCTCACAACCACGCAAACAGAATGCATTACTTTGAGGTTTTTTGAAAGTGGCACTTTTTTTATATACTGTAAGCGATGCGGAAAATCTGTTTAAAAGTGCAGTTTGCACGTAAAATCTGTTTGGCTCTGAAATATTTCCTTCAGGTTTTCAGTGTTTCCTGGACATCTGTGTGAGCAGACAATATAATGCCATATATAATGCCAATTTCATGCCATTGCAGGTACACAGGCAAAAACACCTACAGTTCCATAAAGAATCTCACAATCAGCCTAACATTCTCATTACCCAGGATTTCCAAATGTGATTGGGGCACATGGGACTGATCAGAGTGGAGTTTGATCAAACATTATTTGGAAAATGTATCTCTCCTCCTGATGAATAACCAGACACAATGTCTTCGTGAAATATTTGACCTTCATCAACATCTCGTTGTTCAGACACAAGTTCTAGGGATATGACATTCACTGCAACTGACCCAACAATAAAAGAGGGCTATATGGAACCTACCTATGGCACACATTGAGGACAAATATATGCAATGACCATCCTTTACCTGAATTGAAGTGACCACTGCATCCTGCCACTGGTTCTGAGGAAGAGCTTCCCCCTGGAATGCCCTCAGAAACAGGGCGATGGGCATTTTACTGGAGAGCCAACTCTTCTGCAGAGGTTAGGTCTGGACTGCGTGGACCTCCACCTGTTTTTTGCTTGTCTGCCTTCTTATTAAATTTTAAATTAATGTTTTTTTATATTATATATGATTCTTTATGTCAACAATTCTTTAAATAGTTAAATACCATTATTTACCAGTTTGAAGTATATTCTTGTACTTCACTTTAACCTGTTTCCATGTTCTCCTTGTGCTCAAGTTTGATCTGGAATTATGACATATTAAATAATAATTAACTTGACACATAGGAAATAAAATGCTGCATTCAGTAAGTACAATGCACACTACTTGGCGTTTAATTTGTCGGCCACTTTTTGCCAGCAGTCTTTTCTGGTTTGGACAGCTTTTGCAGTGTTACTCCTTGTGCATATTAAATCTTGAAATTCTTCATATCCTTCAAATAAAAGGTCCTGCTCTGCTTCTGTGAAACAAAATACTCTCGTTCTTTCGTCATTTTGTTGCAGCCTATCAAAGACTTGCTGATCATGTTTTCAAGACTCAATATATATGGGCGGTTTTTCAAACCGACTTATCCCGGATGAGTTTCACCGGCATTAACTCATCCAAGGTGAAGCATCTGATCTCGGATGATTTAAGCGACGTACAGAAAATACCCCCCTGTTCTGCCTTCCCCATTGGACTTGAAAACATAGCCCCTGTCTAACAGATGGTTTGTTATGACCTAGAGATGTTCCAAGCATGATAGGCCCAGAAACACTCAAAAATACCAACTAGCGGGGAAAATATACTGTCAAAAAGCCCGGCTACTCACACAAAAGGGCAATGTAGGCATAAAATAAAAATAATATTTATTTTGGAAAAATGCTAAGATGCACAAAACAAGCTTTGAAGGGCACAAAAGACAGAGCCAGGGATGCCAGAAAAGGCCATGGTAATCCAAAGAAACAAGTCGCCATCACATATTTAGAATGCAAAGTCAAAAATAGAGCATAGGGTCAAAAATTCAGTAAATCACAAATAATCAAAGAGTTCTGAAAGTCACAGTAAATATTCACCACACAAGTTTATTCAATGAACTGTAAGGGACTCCTTTGATGTGGATGGGAACGTGGCCCCGCCTCTTGGGAGACCATCCACAACATGCACGGATTACAACAGATTACACATGAACATAAAGAAACAAAATAATGAGTATGGTTAACAGACTATGAACAACAAACATACAAGTGTTTGATCCCCAGCCAGGGAGTGAACCCTGGCTGAAAATGATAGGGTCTGCTTACCAACAATCCAAGGCTGCAGTGGCTCAAGCACCTACTACTCACCCCCAAACCCTCCTCTCTTTCTTTACTCTGGCTTCACTAATTCAAATACTCACTTCCCCAATTAAGAACAGGAATGATGTTGCAATATTCAAGCTACTTTAAAATTACAGAATATCTGAACTCAGAACTCAAGTCTATCTGTCATCTTGAACATGTTTTCCCAAAGTTACAGAACAGAAACCTAAACATATGAAGAATAAACATATACGTATGGTGAAGAGCAAGATAAAAAACAAACTATCATACAGTACGTATAACACAAGTCTGCAAAAATATGTTCTGAGTTGAATCAACTGATTCTTAAAAAATATAGTTTGGCAAAATAATAGTCTTGTCCCCAGATAAAAGTGAAGAATGTTAAAACAAAACAAAGTGAAATAAATGAATAGAGAAGGGTCAAAATTTTTGAGCAACCTATGACAAAATGAAAGAAAAAATATTAGTTGATGGATGAGAATTCACGGACAGAATGTCAAAAACAGACTTGGGTGCCCAGGATGTATATGATGACCTTTATTCTTTTACTCTGTATCACACATCACATTCTTCCAGTTGACTTTACCCAACAACAGTTGACATCTGAACTAATCAGAATGCACTAAACAGCACTGCCCATAATCCAAACAAAATGACACAATGGAAGAACATATTTAATTTTTAATGTAATGTGAAAACCATCATTAATTAAAAAATAAATGTAACCACTAAACTTCTCAGCCTCTCAAACCACCAATATTATGCCTTGGTATTTTTTAAAGAATAACTATAAGAAATGAAAAACATATGTCAGATCATGACAGTCTCAATTATGTGGAGCCACAGGGGGTGGGACCACCTAATGCTGTAGCAGGGAAACTGTCCTAGCAGTTCTTAGGGAGAAACAGCCTATAACATCGCTGCCTTGTAACTGAGGGTATTTCCTGTCATGTGGGTTGTGCTTTTCATTTTCATATTACATTTCTTAGTTTTAACCCCAGCTAATTGTCAAGGTACTGTCTCTGCTTATTGTTTTTTGGATTTGTTCCCTTTTAGGTTTTGCCTTTTAGGCAAAACTATTTTATTTACTGTTTTGTATGGTCTGCCTTTGTTTTTGTCCAACCCTTTTTGAACTCATTTAATAAATATTTAAAAATTAATGGATTTGTTTTTGCTTTTTAGTTCTTTTTATGATTTGATATGGTTGGTATTTTAGGGATATGTGAAATTTAAGTCTGCCTCTTTAGTTTACAGCCAGGCTGCTGAGTGTTGCACTTTTGATCCAGACCTATATTGCAGTGAAGGTATTGAGAAGCAGGCAGCATTGTATTGAAAAAAGGGAGAAATTCACAATAATAACCACACTTCCAAAGCACAAAAACAAAATCTTAGTAAAAATTTTAAAAAGCTAATTAGTATTTTCTCCCTAAATATGTCATGTTTGTCTTTTGCTTTGAGAGCTATCTAGTTTTTGGATAAAGTATGTCAGGGTGTCAACATCTTAAAAAGGTGGAGAATAAAAGACAACATTACGTGACCAGTGTTACAAAAACCAGAGACAGGAGACATAAAGAGGTTTGGGGCAGCCCTCCCTATAATGTTCCCTGACTGCAAAAGGGTAAATTAATAGCACTGATATGCACAGATCGGAGTCTAAAACAGAACTGGTGAGGTTAGTAAAATATGACAGCTTTAAAGGGCAGAAAGGGAAGTGAAGTCATCAAGGGCAGAAGCAGAAGGGTCCTCTTCCATAGGCTCGGATCCGGATGTGACGATCAAAAGGGCTGGAACCAGAAGTCTCTTCACCCATGGGTGCTACACTGGAAGTGATATCAATCAATGGTCAGGAAGCAGAAGTGACGCCATTCTGTCTGGAACCGGAAGTGACGTCATCGAGGTCGGGGCCAGGTGGAATTTCCTCTGAACGGTCTGCAGGAAACTGAGAAAAAAGGTCAGGGCACTCCGCCACCCCCTGGTCTGGCATGTAGTTACTCTCATTTAGACCCTTTAGCTGCCTCCAATGAGCATGTGTGTGAAACCAGCATTGGGTCTAGCAACAGTACACATCATGGCTGTGGTCATGAAAAAATGATCACAAATTGGTGGTGACAAATATAATACAAAAATGCATCAACAGGATACTAACAACTAACAGAAAAAACTAAACATGAATATATAAAATAGATCAAAAATAATCAGCAAAAGGCAGGCAGAGATAACCCTGGTTTAGATAGTAGTCCATATTGGGGCTCACCTATGCCCATACACTGAGCCTCACTCCCCCGTGCAGGGATACATGAGAGTCTCCATTCAATCAAACGTGAATGTTTTGGGAAGTGGGAGGAAGTTGAGTCCATGAAAAATGAGCATAGTGACATGGCCAGGGATCAAAGCCATTTTCATGAAGGTAGGAGGCAACAACTCTACCTACTGTGGCATTATGATGCCTCTGGCTACATTTTAAAGCACATAGTGTAACTTCTGAGAAAAAAAGGTTTGGACTTATTTAACAATTTACAATGGCTTCACAAACAGGTGCCTTGTATTATTAATGATTTTTAGGCTCCTGTGTATGGTTAGAGTTTCAGTGTCCAGTAAATTTTGATGCTCTGTATATCTAATAGTAAATGCTCTACTAATGCTATAGATAACTTGCAATACCTCAGGGTGCATTTATTTTCAAAAACACCAGCACAATTTGTCTGATGGTACAGCTATTGCCTTTTCATAATCTAAGCCACCATCTTCAGAATTTAATCATGCCTAGCTTTTCCCAGTAAATAAATTGCTAATCAAGGAGATTAAATATATTTGATACTGTATGTGCTATGTGAATTAGAAAAAAACTGAAGAATCCAGGACTGACCACAGCATTGTTCATCTAATTCTACTTTATAACCTGAAAATTGAAAATGAAACATGAAATAGGAAGAATCTTAAAGTATAGTCTTACTGACTACATCCTTTGAGAGCTTTTCAGGGATGGCACATTGATAATAAAGTATCAGTGACAGTCAATCTAAACAAGTGGGCATTAATAGTCAAAAATATCACACATTCAATGAACAGAAAAGTTATGTTTATAAAATAAGGATAAGATGAAATGACAAGGAACAGAGAACCATGAAAAGATAAACCAATGCATCTCTAGAACATAGAGAGATTCTTTGTGTAGAACTGGAAATTATAAAATATTTGAAACATCACCAAGAGCTTGAAATTGAAATTGAATGACTATGAAAGTGAATGTCAGTGTCTCGCAAACCTACTGTATCAAAAACAACCTGGTTTTCAAAAGAAAACCATAAGGTTTTACAAAAGAATTTAATTTGTAGGCCATGTAAAGAAATCTTAAAAAGTGACAAAGTTCCTTAGTCCAAATCAAGGTGGCATGGTCCACTAACACATATACTGTAGAGGATAATGTTAAATACACTCATATATAGGTTGTGAGAGAAAAACCAAAATACCAGAGACAAATCCACACAGATAGGCATGGAATTGGAAGCCATAATCGGTAGACTTGTGCAGCAGCCATCATGCCACTATGTTACTCATAGTGAGTTAAGTGTGAGTTCATTTAACATTACTCCTGATGAAATCTTGTGAAAGAATTGTTCTCTAAATGTAATTCAAGTAGTAAAGGAGAAAGCAGATCCATTGATTTCATTACAAGCATGACTGAAATAGAAAATAAATCAGCCGTCATTCTTGTAGACATTTACCTTTCAAAAATGATTAATTATGAAACAAGTCAAGGTGAATTAAACATATTGTTTAGGCCACAATAATCTGTGGCTTCCAAAGACAGAATTTGTTGCTGCTTTTAAGCACCATCTGCATAATCAAAAATGTTTCAGTTAATACAAACCAGTATGTCCTTATGTTTTTCAACACTAATTGCTCTACTGAGCATCGAGTCTCAAACTGTTGTCACACACATGCACATGGGAGGCAGCTAAAGGGCTGGAAAGAGGGTAATTCCATGCTGGACCAGGGGGTGACAGAGTGCAATAACCCTTTCCCTCTTTCTTCTGCAAATCAACTATGGGAAACTCTGCCTGTGCCTGATGATGACACTTCCAATTTTAGCCCTGATGATGTCACTTCCAGTTCTAGCCCTCATGACATCCCTTCCATTATCTGGCTTTAAAAACGCTGTTTTGTCTTTTACAAATCAGTTCGGTTGTAGACTGAACTCTGTAAAGAGATACATTTGATTTTTTTGCTTTGCTTACGGACATATCTTCAAGTATACAGGATGGCTACCCCAAACCTTTTTGTTGTCTTTCACATCATTTCACACTATTAACAAACTGCTTACTCACTGGCTGAATGCCTTAATTCCTGCCATAATGTTGAGCTTAAAGTCTAAAAATAACAGGGGACTGTATTTATCTAGTGTATACCTAATGGTAGGCAGTTAATGTATCCATATATACTCAACAAACTCCACCAAAGAAACAATTTTCTGGAAGATTTCACCTGTAATGTAAAAGTTTTTATGCAGTTTTGATAACATTCTGATATATAGGGGATTGCTAAAATATCAGAAGCACCTAACAATACATACTGTAAGAAGTACAGCCCCCCTTTGGCTTCAGAGCTATGTCAGTCTGTCTTGTAATACTATCGTAGACATCACAAGCTGTGTGTACTGGAATATTATGCCATACTTCAAGGAGAAATCTGTTCAGGTTTTTCAGGGTTAAAGGAGACAAATATGTTACTCCATACTCTGTTGCTTCTGAATTCATCATAAAGGTTTAGTGATGTGTAGATCAAATACTTGAGGAGGCTGTGGAAGTCATTTGAGCTCATCTGATATTCATGATACCATTCTTAAATTAATTTGTCAGTGTGAATAGGGTCATTGTCATCATGGAATGGAGGAGCAACGTGAGGGATCCGCGTTTGCTCCATGGGGTGCACCTGGTCCTGTAAAATGGACTTGTATTCTTTGGCCCTGATTAAGCCATATGGAACATTCATTGACTCCCCCAGTATAGCCACATATGTCATTACAGATCCCCCACCATATTTAGCATGTGTTTTTCTCCAAATGTAAATCAGTCTGGAAGTAATGTGAAAAGGAACTCATCAGCCCATATTACTTTTTTTCCACAGTTAAAGGGCCTATGGTGAAAGGAGTTACTATTATGCTTCATATATAAGTATTATTGGTTTGTCCTGTACCTTTTTGTTCAATATAGATTCCATAATTGCACATTTAGCATACAGAAGTCATATTTTTACAGGTTAGTGCACTAGATTCCTATAAATCATGTTTTACGAGAAAAGGTACCATGGTTTATTTCATTGTTCATTCCATAGTTTAAATATTCACGTATTTGCAAGGTTCATTTTCAAAGATTCAATAGCGTGTTAAAGAACAGATGTATATAAGATAAAATTATACTCAAAATACTGGCTGTAGAGGAGAGGCACATGTGTCAAGTCAAGTTGGGGAGCATGCACTGGTACAGTGCGTTGCTGCACCCACTACACAAAAAAAACACCTCGGGATCCCGCTTGGCAAACCCCCAGGCAGACACGCGGTCCAGTCCTACCCTTCAGAAATGACTCTCTATCTGCCAAAGCCAGGTGTTATGTGTGCAACCCCTTGGCCTGGTCCAGCCACTCAGGTCCCCAACAATGAGGATCTTACAAGTTGGGGAAATGCGCAACATGGCCGTAGTGCTGTAACTGATGCTCCCTCACAATGCAGGTAATTTGCCTCATTCGGGATTCCACGAGCAACCGCTCATTCAACACAAAGTCAAACCAATGGTACCCAAAGATTTTCCGGAGAGATACAGTACCAAAGGCGTCCAGTCTTCGTTTCAGGTCACTGGATAGCGTCCATGTCTCGCAACCATATAGCAAGACAGGAAGCACCAGGATTCTAAAGACTTGGACCTTCGTCCTTTGCAATAAAAAATTGGGAGCGCCACACACCCCTTTCCAGTGACCTCATAACCCCCCAAGCACTCCCAATCCGTCTACTGACTTCATAGGAAGAGTCACCAGAGACATGAATGTCACTGCTAAGGTAAGTAAACCTCTCGACAAGGTCGACACTCTCTCCGCAAACGTGTGTAAAATATTATTTTCATATTGGTCAAATGAAAGTTTATATCCTTCAGCCTTTTTCTAACTCTGTTGTCAACACTTTGTAAAAGCAATAACACTTTATTTAAACTTCTGCAACAATTCCTGCTTATAATCGCCTCCAGCAGAGTATGGACTCAGATGAGCCATTAATAACAGCTTTCAAGGGTTTGTGTTCCTTGGTTATACAGCTTTATATTTTGGCTTTGGAGAAAAGCAGTTTCCAAATGGCAGCCCTGCCAATAATTTCAACTTCGTGATGCTCAAGACATAAAGTTTTTGTTGAGACTGGGTTAGAGAGGTGCAGATTCAATTCTGTGGTCATTTTTGAGGGTACACTTTAAAGCAAAGTGTTTGTCTATATCTGTCAGGTAGATTCAACCTGTGATTAGTGTTTTTCTTTGCTGATGTGCTTTGTTCATGTTTGGCATATGCTGTCATTATTTTTGAGGCTATTCCTCTTGACATATGAAATCATTGTGTAGATTTTATAATACACCGGCAATCTGAGCATTGATTATCTGGCCTCTTTGAAATCCTGCTAGTTGCTTCATGTCACTTTGAAAACTCAAATATCAAAATGCTAGTTGTCAGAACTCTTTTATACCTGGCGCAGCACATGCTGCTAATTAGTAATCAACCTAATTTGACTAACCTTTGCAGCTGCATTTGTAATTATGATTTAGTTACTTCAAAGTTAAACTCCTTTTTCATGAGGTGTTTCCATTAGTTTTTTCATCTTCGGTAACATTATTTCAGTTTAAAGGCAGGCTAAAGAAAAAAAGAAAAAAACATATTTAGACTTTTGAATATAAGATTCATAATTCTGATGCACCAATTAAGGGAGGTCCTCAAAGTTTCCCACCACCCAGCAACACTATTTTATAATATTACTTGAGACTTCTCACATCACTCCATGAACAGCACTAGCACCAGCTCTTAGATTTGTCTTAATAAGTGCTACACTGTGGCCATAATAGATTAATGAACTCATTCATCCAAAATTCAATTAAACTTCAGAGAAGTTCAATGTAATTGCAAACCTTTAGCACTTCTATTAAAAGTAATGGAAACAGACAGAAAACAGACTAGACATTAATGGTAGCTGCTAAAGTTTGTTATTGCGGTTTGCATTTAGAACATTGGAGCCTGTTAAAACAATACTGCTAACAATAAAGTATAATCTTTCTATCTATCTATCTATCTATCTATCTATCTATCTATCTATCTATCTATCTATCTATCTATCTATCTATCTATCTATCTATCTATAATTAGTCATTCCTTATCTATCTATCTATCTATCTATCTATCTATCTATCTATCTATCTATCTATCTATCTATGATTAGCCATTCCTTATCTATCTATCTATCTATCTATCTATCTATCTATCTATCTATCTATCTATCTATCTATCTATCTATCTATCTATAATTAGTCATTCCTTATCTACAGTATCTATCTATGATTAGCCATTCCTTATCTATCTATCTATCTATCTATCTATCTATCTATCTATCTATCTATCTATCTATCTATCTATCTATCTATCTATCTGTAATTAGTCATTCCTTCTCTATCTATCTGTACTTCCTTACATTTAATCAAGAATAATCACTGGATAATCATCTACAAATAATTACATTCTGCTCACTTTGACCTTTGTGCATGTGGCTTTAAACCTTTTAGTCAAATCAGTTTTGGCTTCACACAGTGCTATTTGTCTTTAAGCATTCTATGCCAATAATAAAGCTGTTTTTTTTTTACAGTTTTTCTCGATTGGTTTGGCTCATTTCTTGAAACCGAGATGACATTCTCAAAATAACATGGACAGATCTCCAAACCACCTTGCAAATGTTCACAACAGAATGGCATTTCTCATTGATTTCATCAAATTGCAAATGCCTTAGTACATGTCTCAAGTGTCTCAGTGCATCTTTGCAAATGGTTAAGTACAAGTAGCCTGCAGTTAGCACAATAAGCCCACATTTAGCACATTTTCCAAATAAATAGATCTTGCTGATCTAAACTGATTAGTTGATTCTCAGTCTAATGGTTGTTCTCTCCAAAACATGTCAGCATGATTTCATCGTGTAAGTCATCATATGCACAATAGTCTGTTCAATTGTCAAAATTAGTCAAGAACATAATACCATGAACACCATATATGAATTTCTTGGAACATTTGATAAATTCATGACAGTAATTGACAATCAGGTGAAATTAGAACTTGACCAACGAAGGAGGAGTTTCCCACATCTCAGATGACCAACCAAACAGTTTGTTTAGTTACCTGACAGGTGCTGTCTATTGTTGTGAATGCTGCCAAACGTGTATATATAGAGCTTGGCTAGGGCCAGTACCATTTGAACATGGAGGTACCTCACCAAGTAAATCAAGAAGGGCAACCTCCTGCTCGAGGAAGAAGAAGAAGAAGAGGGGAGGAGGAGGAGGAGGAAGAGGAAGAAGAAGAAGAGGCGGAGGAGGAGGAGTGAGGATGCGTGGTGGTGGAATAGGGGGAAGAGGCCGAGGAGCACGAAGACACCATGCTGTCCCGGATGAGATTCGGGCCACAATTGTAGACCATGTGGTTAACCATCGCCTGACAATGGCAGAGGCTGGGCGCGAGTGCAGCCTAATGTGCCTCGCTCTACTGTCTCCTCCATCATCCAAACCTTTCGCAGGGAAAACAGGTATGTACTCAGTCAATGATGGAGTCATTACAGTATACAGTACTGTGCATACTGTAAAGCAAGACATGTATAAACTCTTCATTCCGTGTGTGTGTGTGTAGGCCTACAGTACTGTAATATATTACCTCAATGTGATGTTGCAATATGATGTTACAGTACAGTAACTCATTCTGTAACAAATACGGCATACATTACGAATTGTCATACAGTGTTGTCCTTTGACTTCTACGTCTAGGATTGGACGACAACCTCACATGGGTGGCAGAAGAAAACTTCTCAATGAACAACAAGAACAAGAGATCTGTAACATGGTAATTGCAAATAATGCTCTCACTTTGAGACAGATCCGTGATGCAATCCTTCAAGACAATGCCATATTCCAAAATGTCAACTCTATCAGCATCTCCACAATAGACCGGGTATTGAAGAAGCATCAGATGACCATGAAGCAGATTTACAGGGTACCATTTGAGAGGAATTCTGACAGAGTGAAAGAGCTGCGGTACCAGTATGTGCATGTAAGTCAGTTATTGGTTGTCTATTATAGTAACATTACAGTAAGCAGTGGTTCCCAATTTGTTTGGTTTTCAGTATCCTCTTTACCTTTAGAATCCAGCTTTATCTGACTACAGCATTTTGCCTAAAACTGCAACAGTGTTTCTCCCTCTTTGTGTCAAATACTCCCTGCAGTGCCTCTGCATAGGCCTGTACCCCAGGTTTGGAACCACTGGAGTAGTGGCCAGTAGCAGGCTATATTGAACTTGTGGAGGAGAACATAGAACAATCCCATGTAATTTTCTATTTCTGTTGTGTATGACTCCTCTATATGACTGATTTGATTTTTTACTCTATTGTAGAGAATAATGGCATTGGAAGGGAATGAAACATCTCACATCCTTGTATTTGTCGATGAGGCTGGTTTCAACCTGGCCAAGGGCCGCAGACGGGCCGTAACATCATTGGTCAGCGGGCCACGGTGGATGTCCCAGGCCAGCGAGGGGGCAATTTAACAATGTGTGCTGCCATATCTGAGAATGGTGTGGCCACACACATCCCCAGTTTAGGCCCATATAACACTCAAAGCTCCTCATTTTCTTGGACCGTCTTTATACACATCTGGTCCCAGAAAATGAGAGAGGTCTCGAAGGGCCTCACCTACCACACTATGTGATCGTGTGGGACAATGTAAATTTCCACCGTGGGCCGCTCATCAGGGCCTGGTTCACCACCCATCCAAGGATGCTCATGGAGCTACTACCACCATACTCTCCTTTCCTTAATCCCATTGAGGAATTTTTTTCCGCTTGGAGGTGGAAAGTCTATGAACATCAGGCTCAAGACCAGAGATCCCTGCTCCATGCAATGGATGCTGCATGTGAGGACATTACAGGGGATCAGTGTAGGGGATGGTTGAGACATTCGCGACGTTTCTTCCCTTGCTGCATCGCAAGGGAAAATATCCGCATGATGTGGATGAGAATCTATGGCCAAACAGAGAGCAGCGTGGATGGCCAGGAGGATGAGGATGGTGGCCAGGAGAGGGACGGTGACGACAACAACCAGTGAAAGTTACCTTAGTTGTGAAACTTTATTTACTGTAAGCCCTACTGTAGGCTAGATATAATTTTTCTTGTTTTTTGTTTGTGTTTATATTTCGTACATGTACAGAATACTGTATACATTTTTATGTACTCTAATGTATGGAAGTTACTTTATGTGTGTCAATAAAAATGATTACAATTTCCTTGGAAGTAGGAGTGCAGTGTGTCTGATGTCAAACTTTGGAGGCTGCTCTTACTGTAAAATCCTTTTTTTCAGTTTTATACATAATTGTATTCTGTTGGCTAGACCTCTGCCATAGTGACAAAACATCTAGGCATTTTGACTTGCAGTGCTTACACGATGCCAAAGGGACGATGCATTTTGGGGGCACTAACTATTTAAATGGGAAAGGAATTTAGTTTTGACACATGGGTAAACTATTTTGGGAGAGATACGAGCTTTTGCAGGTGATCCATGGTGTTGTGCTAAACCATCCAGGTTATTTTGGAAAAACGCACTAAGTGAATGCAAATGAGCCAACGCAATTGAGAAAGATCTTTGACATTTTGATGGTACTGACTCTTTATATGGGAAAGGAATCTATTTTGAAGCATGTATGAACAGTTTTGGGAAAGATATGACCTTTTGCTAGTGAGCTGTAATGTTGCGCAGAACTGTAAGACTGTTTGGCCAAATGATCTTATAGTTTTAAGAATGTAATTTCTGTTTCAAGAAATGAGCCAAACCAATCGAGAAAAACTGTAATAAAATAGGCATATACCCACCTAATGTGTTACACGTTTAACACTTATGCATCCTCCCATCCATCCATTCACTAAACTGATTTATTTAAACTTCCGGGTTGCACAGTGTCATAGACTATCTTGGCAGCATCAGACATAATGCAGGCACCAACCCTGGACGGGATGCCAATTAATCTCACAGCACAATCTGTCAGACAGCCCCATTCAGTCCCACTGGGTCAATTCAGAGTCATCAGTCAGCATAACATGTATGTTATTTGGAGGTGGGAGAAATTCAGAATGGTTTCTGTTAGGTTGCAAAGGGTAGTGTCATGAGGTGATATGAAACTGCAGTTAAGGATTGTAAAGGGAGCTTTGGCTTCTTTAAAATGACAAGTGTAACCTGTGGTTATCCTCAGATTTAATTTAATTGAATGCCAGGAACTGTTTTGATTAAAATGACAACAGGAAAAAAAAATGGAAACTGTAAACAATACCCAAAAATAATAGCACAAAGTCTGGAGAATTTTATGCTTTTGTTATTTCTACCAGATTGTCCTCTGAGTGTTAGAAATGAGAACATATCCAGGAAAATGAAGAGATGTCTGGAAAATTAAGCATGTGAGGCGGTTTGTGCTGTGAGCAGCAGAATATTAACAAGGTCTACTTTTAAGAGGCCTGCCGATCAGTTGTCTCTTGCAGAAACAATTTCATACAGAAGGAAAAGGAAAAAAAAATCAGCTATCCACAGCCGTCTAATACATTTGAGGATTTGTTTGAGGGATTAAGTTCTGACTGGTTGAAATGTACTGTTGAATCATAACACTAGATTCAAATAAATGAAAATATATTTCCAGTAGTGTGTATTCATTTACAGTTTGTTTATTTTTAAAGTGTAATGTGACAAAAAATAAACCAGAAATGTTGTGTGTCTCCTACTGAAAATTAAATATACTGCATATTAAAGGTAAATGTGTACTGAATCTTCATTCCCATGGTGATAATATATTGATAAAAGCCTATAGATTTTTGCAAACTAAAATAATAAAATCAGAATAATTGCTGGCAAATCAAATGTAACAAAGTGTATAACCATTAAGGAAACAGCTGTTAAAGATGAGCCCACTAGTCAGTCTCAAGGAAAAAGATCAAGGGCTCAAAATTCAGGGTTTTATGCAATGCATATTGAGAAATTGTATGCATACTTACTTTCAAAGTACAAAGTACTTTGCTCAGGCTTGAATATTGGATTGCATTATAGTTTTTGAAATCCATCCATCCATCAAGGGCTGTGAGGAATTAAAGCCTATACAAACAATTAGAGATACAAGGTAGGTAACCAACCCTGAAAAACGCACCACATTCACACATGCCAAACAGAGACAGCAATTAACATAATATATTTGGCAAGATGGTGCAGTAGTTATCATCGCTGTCTCTCAGGGTTATGTTTCAACCATGACTTGCTCCCTGGTTTATATTTGTTTTCTTTTTTATTGTTATTTCTGTTTTTAATTATTTTTCATGTGTTTTTATTACTATATATTTTTTGTTATTATTTTTATGTTCACTTAGTATTTATGTATTGTGTACTTGTGTTTTTTTGTTTACCTTTGTTCCTTGTTTTCTTTGGGTGGAACCCTAAGAGCAGGGCCACCTTTACATTACCGTATAGGGACAGCCCTCTGCCTTTATATTTCTGGCTGAGGCGCAGGTCCTTCCGAGGTTCATTGAGTAGGAGTTTGGAGTATCATTATTTGTAAGCATTTTGCTCAGATTTTCTGGTATCGAATTTTTCTGTTTTAGGCATACCCTTTTTGCCTGTTTTTTAAAATGATTTTTCCTTTGCCTTGCCCTTCTTATGCCAGAGGTTTATGGTTTTTCTCTGCCTTGCAGGGCATTTTTATGAATTTTCTACATTTAAAGTACATTTTAACCTTTTAAAGCCTAAGCCCCATTTTGAGCCTGTGCATGGGACAGGCTGCTTGGGACAAGGATTATTTCTGAGGCAGGCTAGGGAACTCCTGGTCAGGTTTTGGTTTATTTAAAAGCCTGTTTAACTCTTTTTACCAGTTTAGTGGCACTGCATCATAATAGTCAAATCCTGGATAGTTATTTGAATCACAGCTAGTGTTTTGTTTGTGTGGAGTTTGCATTTTCTTTCTTGTGCGTGGTGGTTTTTCATCTGGTACCTTGAATCCTAAAAACATGTAGGATAGAAATTTTAGTTATTTTAAATTGGCTCATTGTATGTGTAACCTGTGACATCTTGAACCCTTGTCATAGTTGCTGCTTAGCACTTATTACCTCCTCTGTCCTGTCAGCCAACTATTAGACATTTTTTTGAGATGTTATTATGATGTCATTATGAGTGCATATTTATTCCCTACACTGTATGTCTTTGTTTAAGGAATGGTTGTCTTTTATACTCTTTACATGTAAGTAGCTAAATGAGCATTATAAACAGTCAAAGATAAACACAATTTCTTCATCAGTATCAGTAAGATATGTGCAGATTTTGCTTGTGGGTACTCCAATTTCCTTCCACATCATGTCAGGCAGATGAGAGACATGGGATTGGTGTGGCAGAAAAGTAATGAGACTGGCAACACTGCAAGCGATCTGGCAACGCTGCGCTGTTTTGTCCTTGATAGAGCACGTGTATCAGTCCCCTCCCATAGCTCAGTGCGAGTTTCAACTCCTTCCGTTAACTACGTGATTTTTGTGACTGCTATTAGCGAAGTTGTGTTTTTGGTTGTGCGTCACGCAAAATGGAACAGCGGAATTTGGAGCAACGTTGTGCCATTAAATTTTGTGTTAAGCTTGGAGAATCGGCAAGTGTGACGTTTGAAAAGTTAAAACAGGCCTATGGGGAACATTCTTTATCTCGAGCTCAAGTTTTTCGCTGGCACAAATCATTTTTGGAAGGCAGAAAACATGCTGAAGATGAACACCGTTCAGGGAGGCCTTCAACTTCGAAAACCAATGAAAACATCAAACGTGTGAACACTCTTGTGAGATCAGACCGTCGTTTAACATTAAGAATGTTGAGTGAACAATTAAATTTGAACAGATTTACCATTCATCAAATTTTGACTGAACATTTGCACATGTGAAAGGTCTGTGCCAAAGACGGTGCCGAAAAACCTCACAACTGAGCAGAAGGACAATCGAAAAAACAAGTGTCTTGATCTTCTTGACAGAATCGCTAAGGAGCAAGATTTCTTTAGTCGTGTGATGACAGGTGATGAATCATGGATTTTTGAATACCATCCTGAGACCAAGAGGCAAAGTCAGGAGTGGCACACTGCAAACTCTCCTCGACCAAAGAAAGCTCGAATGAGCAAATCGAAGATCAAATCAATGCTGATTTGTTTTTTTGACAAAAGGGGAATCGTCCACAAAGAATATGTTCCTCCAGGACAAACTGTCAACCAAGTTTTTTATAAAGATGTCCTTGAAAGGCTCAGAAAAAGGGCCATTCGCGTGACACCAGACATTGCAGACAAATGGATGCTCCATCATGACAACGCCCCATGTCACACTGCCCTCTCCATAACAGAATTTTTGACCTCAAAAGGCATTCCTGTGGTTCCCCAGCCCCCTTATTCACCTGACCTCAGTCCGTGTGACTTTTTCCTAAACTGAAAAATGTCCTCAAAGGATGTCATTTCGGGACTTTAGAAAACATCCAAAAGAGTGTAACGGACATGCTGAAAACCATACTAGTTGAAGACTTCCAGCGCTGCTACCAACAGTGGGAACAACGTCTCCGGTGTGTAGCTGCCCAAGGGAACTACTTTGAAGGGGATAACATTGATGTTTGAAAAAAATAAAAACTTTGGTAAATAAAAAATCAGTCTCATTACTTTTCTGCCACACCTCGTATGAGTGAGCATGTATGTGTGTGAATGAATGTTAGACTAGTGTGACTAATGTGTCGCCCTGGGTTGCTCCTGCCTTACATCCAATGCTGCCAGTTCCTAGTGATCCTGGAATATGCAAACTCAAAGAATAGAGGGGTATATGTAAAATATTTGAAAGGATAAATGCCATAAGTAATAACTGAAATAAATTAACAATTAAACATGTACTCACAAGGAAATTAAAACAAACTGTGATGGAATATATTTTGAAATATGAAATGAAGAGCTTTAACTGGGAAATTACAATTCTGAAATCTTAAGGAAAGGAAAATAATATTTTTCAAAAAAGACCAAATTAAGAAACAGAAAAGATAACATTTATTTAAATCTCAAAACAGAAAACTTCACAAAATGTATACCTTGAGGACCAAATGGACATAGAAAATATAAGGGATTGACTGAGAGAGAAATGACCCAGCGTTTCCAAGGTGTAAAACTGAGCCAGTGAATTATGTGCTGCTGAGTGTGCTGATAATTAGACTTTTTTGATGCCAGTAGCATATTTTGAGGCATAAATCATTTTACATCATTACTGAAGCTATACAGATCTTTGGCTCATATATCTGTTATGGAATACTGCAACTAGGATGTTAAGATGATAAGATCTCACAATAAATCAGCCAAGCTGCATTATGCAGAGTTTTTCCTTTATTCTGGAGGACAATCCCAAACATTAAGATGATGCTCATTGAATACCATTCTACAGCTTAAGTTTGAACAAGTATAACTAGGCTAAAAACTTTCTGATTCATTCAAACAATGAAAACACCATTGTTTATACTCTGAATCATTTTCATTGTGTTTTGCAGCCCACAGACTCATCATTTCTAATGCATCTGATTGTCCTAAAGATTGAAACCAACAGAGAAATGGCAATGAAGATATTTCTCAATTCAAAAATTCATTACAAGGATTTCTCATATTTAGGAGTACATACATCAATTTTTAAAATTCTCTATTAAATAAAAGATCATAGGGCTAGAAATTATTCTGGAACCACTGGATAAAAGGCAGAAATCAACCCTGGATGGAGAGCCATTCCTATCACAGAACAATGTAGGTGATGAAAGCCGCTTCTTTTTCTAGTTTCAGTCTATATATTTTAGTGATATATTATGAAGAGATCAAATTAGCTTGTTTCTCAGACTGTGTGTTTATTTTTTTTTTGAGATGTGGTAGTTGCCTCCCTTAGAATAAAGCAAAACACCTCCAGAGAAACTGGTGAATGTGCTCCCTGTAATTTTTAATTGTATGAGGTTCAGTTCTCTGCTATGGATGGCATGTTTTTGCTAGTGGAAATTTAGTATTTACAGTACTAATCTACAGTTCTTCAATCAAATCGTCAGCCCTGTCATGCCACATGGATTTTAACTCAGCTAGGTTCTTTGAAGTAAAGAAAATTTATTGATATCATTAACATGTGTTGAGTGTTCAACAGTTACTATCCAACACCCCCGTAACTTCAACAATCCCAGCATTCCCTCTGCCAAGCTTCTTGGGAATTGTAGTGCTTATCAGGTAAACATAACCTAAGTCAGGGGTGCCCACACTTTTTCAGCTTGCAAGCTACCTTTAAAATGACCAGGTCAAAATGATCTACCTACACTAAAAATGCTGTATATATATATATATATATATATATATATATATATATATATATATATATATATATATATATATATATATATATATATATATATATATATATATATATATATATGGCAGGCTCATTCCTTACAGGTTACTTACAAAAAGTAAGCAGGTTTCATTTCGAAATTCTATGCGTAACGGTCATAACCGAATCCTACTTACGTACATATATACGGCCATAGCTTGCAGCTCAGTCGCCATGTGTGGTGGAGTTGCGTCCTCCATCCCCACGCCTCCCACGTAATTGACTGCCTGCCCATATAAGGCTTCCGTCAGCAGCACTCCAAACTGTGAGGAAACAGTAAAAAGGACGTCAACTTCATAGAGACGCTGCTGAAAACGAAAGAATGCAAAAAAGCAGAAAAGAAAGAAAGCAAGGTAAAGAAATGGAAAGAACATCTTATTTATAAATGGCGCAAATATATTCACGTGTACTTAACCTATATTACAACAATATACACATATAAATTAGACACCCAGGCACACACAATCCCCACACGTTCCCCAGTCCTTTATCTGAACTTTCTTTTAAACGTTTATAATCACACGGCCTGGGAAGTCTGCAGTGAATCCAGTAACCAATCCTGATGTGCGCTATTTAATTTACATGTAAAGAAGCGCTCTCACTGGCTTGGCCACAGTTCCTTTATTGAAGAATGAAGTCCGTCTCACCCGGGTGACTCGGCGTTAGCGTCCATCCATGGCCGACGCCCGCTCCACAACAGACAAGTAAAGCCATCAGCTCTGAATATCCCTTTTAGGTTAGCAGGCAGCCCTTCTATGTGCACCCAACCGTCCTTATTACGGAGTCTTCCTTGCTTTACCACTGGTTATTACCACAATGTTATTTTTAAAATGTTTCCTTTTCTTTTTCATAACTTCTTTAACACACTACTTCTCCGCTACGAAGCACGGGTATTTTGCTATCTACACATATAAAAGGCAAAGTCCTCACTGACTCGTCACTAATTCTCCCACTTTCCATATATGTGAGAAGCTGAAATTTTGCGTGCTCATTCATTGCAGTGTACTTATAAAAGTTAGGTATGTTTCATGTCCTATTACAACACCCAAGGCGGGGAAACGGATGTACCCCCTAAATTGTATATGTAGGGGAAACCCCTCCTTACTATTTCTGCTACTTCCAATTTTCCCATCCTCATTCTTTACACCGTACTTACAAGCGTTAAGTATGTTTCATTTCGTGTTGTGCCCCGTAATGAACTTTTGAAAATAACGTCTTCTTTTTGGCGGTTCTCACCATTATGCCATAAGGAAGTTTAGGAACTGACCTCTCCTTTGCCGGTTTCATTCCTTATTTCCTTTAAAAGAGGATTTATTTTACACACAAGGGCCGCCCCCGGTCCCCCTTCCTTTTTCCACACGGCCACAGTCCACACACCTACCACGTGGTTGGCTCCCTGCCTATATACTTAATGACATCCCGTGCTCATGTGCCTCCTCACTCGCTTCCTTACTGTCCTCAGCTGTTCGTGCTCACTGCTCCCTTCTTCTTTACTCCACCGCTTCAAGCCTGTTATTTTTCGCCTTGCTTCACGTATGCCTGCTGGTGACTCCTGCCTTTTCGTTTACTCCACTGCTTTACTATGAAACTTACAACCATCAACACTTTTTAACGGCACCAGGCTTTAGATCAAATCACTGCACAAGAACCTCATTGATGCAACTGTCTTCACTGAAACAGGCTCAGAGAAGACTGTATTTATTCCTCGCATCCCTCTCATACCCTCTGACCTCCTATTCCAATTCAAACGCCTCCAATTTCCAGTAAGGGTCTGCTTCGCTATGACAATAAATGAGTCATAGGGCCAGACTCTAAAAAAAGGTCGGCATTGACTTGACACAAGATTGCTTCTCACATGGCCAACTGTACATTGCATGCTCAAGAGTAAGCTCAGCAGACATTTTACAGCCTGAGGGCAGAACTGCAAGCGTTGTTTACAGTGCGTAGCGTGGGTGCCAGCCGCCCGGGGCAGAGGAAAATTTCGACGCCCCCTTATTTAGGTATTTCAAATTAAAACACTAAAATATACAGTAATTCTTTGCCGCCCCCTAAAAGTGCCGACCGGGGCGGGCCGCCCCTGCTACCCCCACTACGCTATGCCACTGGTTGTTTACAAAGAGATCCTTACATCCTAAAAATGTGTATTTTTCAACATTTACAATCATAAATTAAACACTTTACAATCATCAGATTCATTCTCAATACTAAAATAAGCCTATGAAAATTACATTGACAATCACATTATGTTATTTTTAAAATGTTAACTTTTTTTTCATAACTTCTTTAACACACTGCTTCTCTGCTGCGAAGCGCGGGTATTTTGCTAGTATACTAATAAAAGGCAAAGCCCTCACTGACTCACTGACTCACTCATCACTAATTCTCTATCTTCCCGTGTCGGTAGAAGGCTGAAATTTGGCAGGCTCATTCCTTACAGGTTACTTACAAAAGATGGGCAGGTTTCATTTCGAAATTCTACGCGCAATGGTCATAACTGAATCCTACTTACGTACATATATATGTCCATAGCCTGCAGCTCGGTCGCCGTGTGAGGCAGAGTTGCGTCCCCCATCCCCACGCCTCCCATGTAGTTGGCTGCCTGCCCATATAAGGCCGTCCGTTGCTCCAGTCTCGTCATTCCCTTCCTTGCTTCACCACGGGATTCATGTCTCCTTGCTGATAACTACCACCTTTTTATTTAATCCACGGCTTCTACGCTATTTTATTGTGCTGATAACTGCAGCCTTTTTATTTAATTCACGGCTTCTCCGCTGTTTTATTGTTCGTTTATTATGCTTATAGTTATTGTGTAGGTATTTTAGACTTAGTTTACATTGTTCAGGTACCCATTTCTTTTACCGTTCCAACCGTACCCCCATTAACATGTCTATCGAGGTGATCACCATCGATCAAAGAACTGTTACTTACCGAGTGGTTTCCATGCCCGGAGATGACACCTGCCTTTTCCATTCTCTTTGTTACATATTGCACGGCCATATCAGGCTCACTCTTGATATCCGGAGGAACATTGTGTCTTATGTATTGAATGACTTATTTTACACCTTTGGAGAACCGCCAATGCCTCTTAAACATCTTAGATTCACAGGTGACGATTTGAGTAGTGGACACTTTGATGTTTATGAATGTTTCAACTTTCAAATGCTGGATGCGAAGTTATCGATGAAGCTGGTTGTATGCTTACAACGCTTGACAGATGCCGAATGTCACTTCAACACAAGTCCTGCACATACTAAAGTAATTGAAACAAACCATGAAACTCAAGCCGATTATGACAGCAGCAATCCAAGTTGTGAGAAAACAGTAAAAAGGAGGCGTGTCAGACGTTGTGGTACATTTTCTGATGCAGCTAGACGGAAACAACTTTGTGACACTGCCGCCAAATAATCGCAGAAAAATCCACAAGTTAATAGACACGCTGTCGCTAAATACTCTCAGGCAAATCCACAACTTAATAGAGACGCAGCCGCTAAATAATCGCAGGCAAATCCACAAGCTCATAGAGATGCTATCGCTAAATACTTGCAGGCAAATCCACAAGTTAATAGAGACGCTGTCGGTAAATACTTGCAGGAAATTCCAGAAGTTCATAGACACGGTACCACTAAATATTCGCAGGCAAATCCACAAGTTAATACAAGGAATGCCTGTTACACATCTTAGATTCACGAGTAGCGATTTGGGTAGTGAACACTTCGATGAATGAAACCTTTTATCTTTACAACAGTTGACAAACATGGAATGTAACTTGAACACAACACGTCCTCCAAATATGAACCTGATTGAAAGAAATAATGATAATCAAATCCTTGATGACAGCAACACTCATAACAGTGACAAAACAATTATATTGACAATCATGTTACTTTATTTTTAAAATGATTCCTTTTCTTTTTTATAACTTCTTTAACACACTACTTCTCTGCTGCGAAGCGCGGGTATTTTGCTAGTATATATATTGTAAAGGACCGAGAGAGACAGTAGCAAGGGTTGGGGTTTTTCCGGCCCCGTATATTGTACAGACAAAAAAAACAGGTCAAAATCATAAACTAAACAGTTCATATGCGCGCGCGACTCCTGGCGCCGCGCCATTTTATTGGGGAGGAGCCGGAAGTGGAGGAATGTCGGGAAGGACCGCAAGGGAGGATGGGAAGGATGACGTCAGGGCAAGATGGCGGAGGAAGGGCGGAAGTATCGCACTGCGGTCATCCATGCCTATGGTGCAGGACGGTCTTTTTTCCTATGAGGAAGCAGAGGGAGAAAGTTAATACCCCACCATTCCCTGGCGGCGAGTGGTTTCCCAGGTGCTGTCGAATCAATCCGCGGCATCCTACTGGCGCGTGACACGATCCCCCCTTAGCCCAGGACCGTCAGGTCGGGCGGACCTAACCGAGAGGTCGTGAATACGAGAGAGGGCATCGGCATTGGCCTGAAGGGTGCCCCGCCGATAAGTGACAGTGAACTTATACGGCTGTAAGTCCAGGAACCACCTGGTGACCCGCGGATTCGACTCTTTGTGCAGGGACATCCACTGAAGTGCAGCGTGATCAGTCACCAGAGCGAACTCGCGACCCAGCAGGTAGTACCGGAGGTGGGTCACTGCCCACTTAATGGCCAAGGCCTCCCTCTCCACTGCCGCGCACGGTCCCGGTCCATCAGTTTCCGCTAAGGTACATCACAGGGTGCTCGACACCATCGACGCTTTGGCTCAGCACGGCACCCAGGCCTGTGTCCGCGCCGGTCTGGAGAATAAACGGGAGCCCAAAATCGGGCGTCCGTAACACAGGTGCCGACGTTAGGGCCTTCTTTAGGTCACTGAACGCTGTTCTGCTTTGTCGGTCCACACCACGTATAGGGAGCCCTTTTGTCAGGTCAGTCAAGGGTGCTGCTCTTCGAGAAACGGGAACAAACCGGCGGTAGTAACCCGCAAGCCCCAAGAAAGCCTGCACCTGTTTCTTGGTACTCGGACGGGCCATTCTAAGATGTCTTTCACTTTGGAGCTCTGTGGCGCACCTGTCCTTGTCCCACGAGGTAGCCTAAATATTTGGCCTCCTTTAATCCAAAAACACTTCCGGGGTTTATGCGGAGGCCGGCTTTAGCCAGTGTTCGGAGGACAGCTGCGACCTGCAGTAGATGCTCCTCCCAGGTGCCGGAATAGATGACAACGCCATCCAGGTAGGCGGCGCTATAGGACTGGTGGGCGCCAGCACTCTATCTACCAGACGTTGAAGGTCGCCGGGCCCGTGCAGCCCAAATGGGAGGACCTTGTACTGCCAGTGCCCGCTAGGGGTGCTAAAGGCCGTTTTCTCCTTTGCGGATGCCGTTAAAGGAATTTGCCAATACCCTTTGTCATGTCAAGGGTAGTCAGATATCGAGCCGCACTCCAGCCGCCAAGGAGGTCGCCAATGCGGGCATGGGGTAGGCATCGAACTTGGAGATCTGATTCAGACGCCTAAAGTCATTACAGAACCTCCAGGAGCCGCCTGGCTTGGAGACGAGGACAATAGGGCTGGACCAGGGACTATGGCTCTCTTCAATTATGTCCATGTCCAACATACGTTTCACCTCCAGTTCGACCTCTGCGCGCTTTGCCTCCGGAGTCGGTAGGGCCTCTCCCGGACGATTACCCCGGCTCCGTGACTATATCGTGCTCAATCAGCGGTCCGGCCGGGTGACTCGCCACTACCTCGGGATGGCTCGGAGTGTTTGGGCTAACTCCTGCCGCTGCTTGGGGTCAGCTCTTCACCGAGGTTAAGGGCAGTTGTGCTTGCGAAAGGGAGAGTGACCTACGGAGCTGGGAAGCTCCTCTCTATCTCCAGGGCTTTAACAGGTTGACATGATAGATCCTCTCACCGGTCGACGGTTGGGCTGTTTTACCAAATAGTCGACGAGTCCTTTTCTCTCCTTAACCTCGTAAGGCCCTTGCCAGTGAGCGAGCAGCTTCGAAAGTGGGAGGTCGGGACGAGCACCATAACTCGGTCCCCGGCGGAACTCCCTGAGGACGGAGTTGCGGTTGTAACACCGGCCTGCGCTGCTTGCGCACGAGTCACGTGCTCTTTAGGAGGGGCCTGATCTTTGTGAGTCGGTCGCGCAGTTGCGCTTACGCATCAAAATATTAGAGGAGGGAAGAGCCTCGCCTCCCAGCCTTCTTTAGGATGTCGAGGATTCCCGGGTTGTCGCCCGTATAGTAATTCAAAAGGGGAGAAGCCCTAGAGGCCTGGGGTACCTCCCGGTAGGCAAAAGCACGAGCGGGAGGAGCTGGTCCCAGTTCCTGCCGTCCGCGCTGACTACCTTGCGGAGCATCTGCTTAAGCGCCTGATTAAATCGCTCACCAACCCGCCAGTTTGCGGGTGATAGACTGACGCTTTCAGGTGCTTTATCTGCAGTAATTTGGCCACCTCCTTGAACGTATCCGAAGTGAAGGGCGTACCCTGGTCCGTGAGGACCTCCTTGGGTATGCCCACGCGTGAAAACAAGTTAACCAGTTCCCGTGCGATGCTTTTAGTATTAGCGGGCGCAGGGGAACCGCCTCTGGGTACCGGGTGGCATAGTCCACCATGACTAGGATATACTTGTGGCCACGGGTTGAGGGCTCCAGGGGTCCCACCAAATCGACCCCTATCCTTTCAAAGGGGATGTCCACGAGGGAATAGGGACTAGAGGAGCACGGTCCCTCCTAGGAATCTGGCGGGTCTGGCACTCCGGACAGGATTGACAGAACCGCCGGACCTCCTCATTGATCCCAGGCCAGTAAAAGCGGAGCTTAATCCTCTCCAGTGTTTTTTCGGCCCCGAGGTGGGCTCTTAGGAGGTGAGCATGTGCCAACTCGCATATCTCCCGCCGGAAGGTACGCTGAATTAGCAACAACTTCCGCACCTCGCCTCATGGGTAGCCACTCGGTACAACAGATCATTTTCAAGGACAAAGAAGGGTTCCCGCGGTGTGGATCCGTCCGCTGTCGAGCTGTTAGGCAGAACAATCGCTTCGGCAAAGCGCAGGGAGTCATCATTCCACTGCTCCCTCTTAAAGGAGGCCGGCGTGGACCGAAATTGATGGTCCAGGCCGCCGAGAGGGTCTTGGGGCCTGGGCCCGGGGGAAGTTCCCTGGCTAGTCCCTTCTCCGCGGAATCTTCCGGTCAAGGTCCGTAGCCACGGAAAGGTCCCCGAGACACCAGCGCCCATAGGGCCTGCCCTTGTGCACGGGCGTGGAGGCCGCGGGAGGGTGCCTTTTCCCCTCATGACAAGATCCAACGAGGCCCCGAGCGCGAATGGCTTACCGCTGATTCTTTTAGACCAGTCTTGTCCCAGGATCACTGGGAAGGGGGTCAGGTAACACAGCGACCGCCATTTGATTGGTTCCCCTTCCAGGTAAGATAGCAGTGAGCGAGACGATATGACCTAGTCCCCCATGTACACAGGTAACCAACAAATGCTGCTTTAACCACTGTTGCGGTAAGACGAAACGGCGAGCAACAATGGTAATGTTGCTGCCGGAATCAAACAAAGCCACCACGGCGTGCCCATTTAGCAACACCACTCCCGTGATTCGACTCGCCAAGGGATGCGGCGGGTACAATACCTCTCCGATGATGTCCAGCTGCAGTCCATAGGCTCCGGGGCGATGTGATGGGGGCAGTTTGGCAGCAGGGGGCCGGGCTCGCCCCACTTGAAACAGCGCGCGACCCGCCTCTCTTTGGCTCTGGCTGGCGCTTCTGCAGCGCGAGGGGCTCGGGGTGGCCGCCCGCCCCTGCCGGTTCCCGCGAGCAGGCTTTTCTGACCCCCCAAGTCGGAGGACCGCCAACTGACGCTCCAGGACGTCGAGGAGGCCCGACATGTTTTGATAGGCGTGCCCCCGGACCTGCTGGGCGAGGGAACTGGGCATTGCATTGACCAGGCCTTCACAGGCCACCCGCCGACACTTTCCGCCTGCCGGGCTCTCTGGCCGTAGCCAGCGCCCATCTTGCCCCAGAACTCAACGCCTGGGCGCGAAGCGGCTTTTCGGGTCAAAGACCCAGTTCCGCCATTCGCGCCTGCTGGCCCGGGCTAATGCCGTAGCGGGCCAATATTTCGGGCTTGAGGAGGTCGTAATTAGCGGCCTCCTCCTCAGGGAGGTCATAATAGGCCCGCAGCGCTGGTCCCTTTAGGTGTGGCGCCAAGATGGACGCCCACTGGGACCGCTGCCACTCGCTCCGGTGGCCGTCCTCTCAAACATGCCCAGGTAGGCATCGACGTCCTCCGGCGGGCCCATCGGTACCATAGGATGAGGCGGCTGCCTGGGCGGGTCTGGTCTCGCCCGTGGCGCTTCCACTAACCTGGCCTTCGTGGCCTCCAGCTCCCGGGTGGTAGCGGCTTGCGCTTGCTGCAGGGCCTGGAGCTGGGCGCTCATTCCCTGCAGCACGGTGTTCAGGTCCTGTCCCTCCGTCATTCCGGGATCTCTGTATCCTGCCGACTACGCCAGTTGTAAAGGACCGAGAGAGACAGTAGCAAGGGTTGGGGTTTTCCGGCCCCGTATATTGTACAGACACAAAAAAACAGGTCAAAATCATAAACTAAACAGTTCATAATGCGCGACGCCGACTCCTGGCGTCGCGGCCATTTTATTGGGGAGGAGCGGAAGTGGAGGAATGTCGGAAGGACCGCAAGGGAGGATGGGAAGGATGACGCCAGGGCAAGATGGCGGAGGAAGGGCGGAAGTATCGCACTGCGGTCATCCATGCCTATGGTGCAGGACGGTCTTTTTTCCTATGAGGAAGCAGAGGGAGAAAGTTAATACCCCACCATTCCCTGGCGGCGAGTGGTTTCCCAGGTGCTGTCGAATCAATCCGCGGCCTCCTACTCGCGCGTGCGTGACAATATATATATATATATATATATATATATATATATATATACACACACATACTGAGTATACTTTATACATAAAATGTATGTTGTCGTACCTTACATAACTGAATAACCTTTATGGCACAATTACAATTCAATACATTTATGGTCACTACAGTATTTGGATTTAATAATCATCATGTGGGAAAAAGCTGACTCACATAAATAAGTAGAGCTGAACAATGCAGTCAATTAGCTTTTGAATTCAGCCGAGTGAAAAATGACGGCTGTCCGATTAACTGGGATTTTAGTTCCCTTTCTTTTCTCTTTCTCAGATCGCTTTTTGGAAGGACGTCAGTTTCATAGTTTTTATGAACAGTTCGAAAGTGCCTTTCCACATTTTCCTTCTTTGGAATAGCAATGATAGATTGACAGATCAGACAAACGCACTTCGATTGTGACATTGTGAGAAAAAAAATCCTCTTCCAATTCCACATCCAGCCCATACCCTCCCTAAATATTTTTTTTAAATCCCTTCTTCATATATATATAATAATATAGATATAAATTGGAAGGCTAACTAGATCACAGCCTGAGTTTTGCAGTAGCTCGTGCGTTTGATTGTGAGTGCAGGATGACCAGTGTGTTAGAAGAGAAGAGATCTCAGACTGGCCGCCCTGTATGTCCATCAAGTGGCAAATTCATAGGGAGGATTATATGATAGACTAACGTTTAAAAAAATTTTTTTTTGAATGCAACGAGATCTACCTGCACTAACTTTGCGATCTACTGGTCAATCGTGATCGACTCATTGGGCACCCCTGGCCTATATGTATACACATCTCGCCACAAGCCCCAGAATCAATGCCACAGTCATCTAAACTTCTATCATCTATCAAGAATCTTTCCTGTGCCTTAAACTTTGTGATTTTGGATTAGCTGATATGACAGCTCAAGGCTATTGGTAGCAATGAATGAATGACTACTTAGGTGATTAGAGAAGACTTGGTAGGCAACACCCCTATCTTTAGGACTGAAGATTGGGTGGCTGTGCAGCACAGGACACCCAGATTACAAACAATTTCTTTAAAGATCATCAAAACATATGTTGGCTAGAGTTTGTGCCTTATGGTGTGCTGTTAAGCCTGTATCAAAGCTCCCATGAGTAGTCCAGTAACTGTCCCTTTCTGGAAATAAAGATTAAATATGGAAAAATTCCAAAACAAGTAGCAATAAAAAAGTGAGAAACATGGTTAAAAAAAACAATAAAGCTATCTAACCCCATCCTTTAAAAATGTTGCTGAGCTGAACTGACAGCTCAGTTGCAAGGCTTTCACTCTGCTGTGCTGCTGAGCTATTTCAGTCTTACACTTTCCAGACTGTGTTGCCTACTTCCAATATGGCTTTAAAATGTCTTGATCTGCATATTGTATGTTATCTAATCCAGATCTCAATTCTCCTACAATTGCTTTGAAAGAGACATGGTTAGAAGATCTTATAATAAAAAGGAGTCTTGTCTAAATTTAAAAAAATATTTAGGCTAGAATGCAGAGCTTGTGTATCTGCACAATTGCCATTACAAATTTATTTCTTATGTTGATCATAATAAACTGTGATTTTGTCATATTCTCTCTGCTTTTGAAGACGCAGCGTTCAACTAAAAGCTGTTTAAAAAAAATTTAACATTCTGATTTTAATTATTTAAACACTAAAAGTAAAAATACAGATTTAAGATTCCCCCAGATGTTTGAACTTTACTTTATGTTTTTGAAAAGAGGTTAATTAAGCTGGATGACTTGGTCTTGGTGCTCCTATCACTAAATGTCCAATGGTTTAACAAAGCCATTCTCTCTCATTAAATTCTTCAATGAACTGCTAACAAATATAACAACATAGATAAAATAATGAACATGATGGTGTACTGTATAGTCATCCAGTCTTGGTTGTGGAAGACCATACTGGTTACAGGTTTTCACACTTACCAATTTTTAAATAAAAAAAAAACTTTTTGTGATTAAAGAAGGCTATCATTTCACTGGATAATCTCCTCTTCCTTTTATTGTTGCTTCTACCAGTGGATATTTTACTTTTTTTCTGGAATAGACTGGAAATAAGAAAATTACAACATCTCAATCCTTCAGTTTTTTTTAATAGTTTTAATTAAGAAGCAATTTAATAAAAAATCCACTCAAGACAAAAATTATACCAGGCCATCTGGTGAGCTGTTGGCTATGTTGTTATTTGTAGCTTATTGCTGACAATCTTTTAGCTTAGGAAAAGGGTACAGAAGAACGCCAACTTGTCAACAACCATTAAAAGGAAGGAAAAATATAGAAATTGAAGTGCTCATCTGAAGTAAGCATTTTTTTTGAATTTCAAAGAGAATGAAAACCTTGCAGAATTACTCATTTCTGAGATTGCAGAAAAGTAGTTAGTAAACTAATAGACTTAACAAGAGCTTCAAATAGCACCAAGGACTGATGACAAATAAGTAAAGTGGTCTGAAACTCTATAGCCATTGTGGCCCTTCATGACCAATACCTGAGCATCCTGGTAAAAGGTTATTTATTTATTTATTTATTTATTTATTTATTTATTTATCTATCTATTTATTTATCTAAGAAGGATAAAAGGAAGAGATGCACACAATTAGATTCTAACAGGTTTAGGTGTTTCCTTCCATAAAGAATGAACAACATTGTATTTTTAGATAACACACAAAATGACAAACTCTGGAATTTTGAAAATCTGTCTAAACTGGCAGTAGCTTATCTCTTAGCTCAAACAAGTTTTTGAATACATTAGTCTTTGGTAACAATGAGCACTGGAAAAGAGGAACACATAATGCTCAAAGAGAATAATCTGTCAAACGGCTTTACAGTAGCAGCAGAACTACAGTATAGCTTGCATCAGCCTCACCAAACAACTGGTAGCCACAACAGGCAAATGTCCATAAGACAAAGGCAACTAATATATAAGGAAAAATAAAGAAGGGATAGAGTTTAAAATTGAATGTGTATTTGATTAAAATGTATTTAGCTCTTAAGACTTTTTTGTTATAGCCTATAATTAGAAAATAATCTTCCAATCAATGCAAAACTCTTGCTAAAAATTTCTTTTCGATCTGTGAATTCTTCAAAGTTAAGAAGAAGAAAGCTTGGATTACAATACCAAATGGATAAATTTTAATGTTTTGATAGAGGGCATACCATAATTATTAATAATGCTGAAAGTATTCCTTTGTGATTACATTACTGGCAATTGAGGAACTGCATAATGCCAGTACTGATATGACTGAGGACAGTGTTAATGATGATGAAGTTATAAATGTAAGCGAAATGAAGCTTGTGAAGGCAGTTGCCCATGTAAGGCCTGTCACTTTTATGGCCACAGTCCATCAACTACCAAGTCTCAGTAGGCTGAAAGTAGTGGACCAGAACTGTCCAAGCTAGCAGTGGGTCAAGGAAATCAGAGATGATATTATAGTAGCAAATAACAACACAGTTCTACCATAAAGTGTTTAATGCATAATATCCTCTGTTAAATGTCTACTAATTTCGGAGAAATGTCTTTTTACTTTTCATTTTAAATTCACTGTGTTATAATTTAGTAGTATTCAATTTCATTAAATGCTACTGAGTTTTTTTAATCAATACTTTGATTCATAAGGAATGCATATATAATGTTAGATATTTAATATATATTATATATATATATATAATATTTTTAGATTTATATATATCCACCTTAATAAATGGATAAGTGTTTGCGTGTCCATCCGGTTGCTTTGTCTTTCCAAAAGATGGAACATCACAAAGCATTTTTAATAAGAAAATGAATTTCATTGGTCATTCCTGTGGAAGGTGCATTACAAACATTAGCAGTGCTTTTACAAATCCCATACTAAATGGCCCATAACAGAGACATAGGGATTGAATAGTGCACTGCAACCGTTAATCCTGAGGTCCGTGTTGATCACTTAGATTTTAACCCATCTTAGAAGAGTAGCAGAGCCAATAAATATAATGTAAATATACAGGGTGAGTCAAAATTATGTTAATATTTGAATGGTGGAAACAATTTATTCACAAAACATACTTCATATGTGCAAGATGATTTACAGGAATATTTCAACCTGTTCGCCATAATGAACAACACATGCACCATATATGGCACATAAATTCTCCACAAAAATTGTATATAAGTATATACATAGCAGTACCAATAGTGTTAACATATTTTTGACTCACCTTGGATTTTTTTTCTAATATGAGACACCTGTTTTCTGACATTATGTTCCGGACATAATGTTGTGTTGCTAGAGGTCTTGTTCCTGAAAGTTGTACATCAAAATATCAAGAGCAAAGTGATGTAAAGGTTAGCACTATGACTAAATCATTGTCCAAGATCGTTGCCCAAGATTGTGAATTAATTTCTAAAAGACTCTGTTATTAGTGCTAACTTTTTAGTCTTTCTGGTTTCTGAACTTTGTCTAAAGTACTTCAGTTTTGAGTTTTGTTAGTCATTATTGGTCTTTTCTTCTGTTTTTGACCTCTTCTTTGTTCATTATAATTTTCTTCTCTTTGTCCACTCTGTTTCAGATTATGTCAGTTTTCCTATTAATGAACTGTACTAATGCTGTGTTCCATTTGAAGTGGAAAGTCAGAATTTCAGAGTTCATAGTCAGAATTTTCAGCTTGAATGCCCCCTTAAATCGCATTGCCAACTCGGAAACTCTGGGCTGCTCTGTCAAGTCCGAGTTTATTGGACTTCAGATTATGACGTCAATCCAAAAGGGCAATGTTCACAGCAAACTTAAGTGAAAGCTGATGTATTTTTTTTTGTGTTTATTAGCTCTGCTTATTTATGTCTCATTAAAGTCCTAAACATAGTTCTGTCCATCTTCTATCTATAGATATGTTTCTACGGTGTTTGGATATGCAAAATAACACATAATTGTTATGAAATGCTGTTTATTCTGACGGAGCAAACACAACAAAGGTTTTCCTGGACAAGTCTATATTGGTTCTTCAAATATTTGACTGGTACACGATCAGCTCACATGTGATGTCATTCCCAGCTCCAAGGTAAATGAAGCGTAGCATTACACTGAGTTTAAGTATGTGCTAAAAGTAATTAATGCTGCTGTAACATTAAAAAACTAAGCCTCTACCATGAAAAATGAAAAATGATAAGGTCTAATACTGTATATTTTCTAGTACCACCCCTGTGGTGCAAACAAGATTATATGGTGTGATAAGATGCACTTTAAAGTCACCTACTGAAGAATATCTACCTTCTCTGCACACACATCACTTATTTATCAGTTATTCACATTATGTCATACAATTTGTCCCTACGTAATAAAATTGTAAAAGCTTTTGCACCAATGCTGTGACAATGTATACATGTCTTAATTTGTTTTCCTCTTTGTAGAGTGACACATCAAATAAAACAGTTCATTTGTATTTTTGGGTAGTTGGTGCTTTGTTTTGGTGTCTGTCTGCTTTCCCATTTGCTAATCTGTTTCCGTGTTGTAAAGTGTCAATGATGTGACTTTACTGCAAAACTTTTGTGCATTGCAATGTTACAGTGAGTGACGGTATGGGCAAAATGGTGGAAGTGGTTAAAATGTTCTGTAAAATGAAAACACAACAAAATTTCCTTCTGAGGTGCATTCTCCAACATATAGTGGAGAAGAAATCAAAGCATTTGCCATGACTTTGTTTCTTTTTATAAGACAAATTAACACATCATTATTTCTGGCATTTGTTGCTTTGATTGTTCTTGGGTGGAATAATTTTCATTATTAAGACAAAGAAATCATCAGATCATCTTTTTCAGCATCTGTTTTGGTCATGGGCATCTGCATTTTGTGTCCAGAATCACAACCATGTTTTTTCTTACTTCTGACCATGTGAAACACACCACTCTGTGATGAAATCATCAGTACTGGACAATGGTAGATGGTTTCAGGTGGAGTTTCGTCTTAGTTTTGATCACAAAACATCTTTGAAAAAGTAAAGAAAAGTAAGTTAGTGTAAGGACTTTTTGGCACTTTACCTATACTTTGTTTCTGGTTTAATGTTCTAGCTTTGATGATCAGTTTGTTTGCTTGTCAGAACTCTGCTTGTTTTTTGACTATGTTTCTACCTAATCATATACTGTATAGCAATATATTTTCTCCTTGCCTTACTTGTTTAACAACAGAATTTGATGTTTTCTTTTAATCATAATGCCTATTTGAAGAGTGGATGTTGGAGTATTTTTAAGTGATTCAGTCAGTATGTTCTCCTCATTGATCTTTCCTTCAGTCAGTGCCTGTGCTAGTTTTTTTTGCACCCTAGGCCATACTTATTAGTGTGCCAACTGCCTGTTTAGTAGCTAACCTGTGTGGCTGGGTTTTCGTTCCCTTATAATCTGTGCCCTAGGCGAATACCTAATTTGGCTTAATGGTGGCACCAGCCCTGCCTTCAATCTGAGACTGGTATTGACAGAAATTCATTTGTTTCTTCTTACATGGTTTATACCTTGTCAACAGTGGATAACAGAATTACATTCTCCACAATACTGTGCAGGTTCATTTCTTGACTGATATGATGTCTGTTTTGTCATAAGACAAAGTGATCGCCTTCCTAAAGTGGAAATTCTACTTCTTCTGTTGTTTCTTTTGGTATAGTTTCTGAAGACATTTTCAGCTTTACTGGCTCCAAGCCTTTGTTAGAGAAGGTATCACCACAAAGAAAGTATTTTCCTTTTAGCCATTTTCATTAACATTTTATATTTATATTTGAGGAAAAAAAAAACATTCATTCATTTTTTTTTTTTTTTTTATTTATTTATTTATTAATTTTATTACAATCAATACATAGCAATCAAGTTTTACAAAAAAAAATTATGCTAAGAACAGATCGATCCCCACCCTTGAGAGAGAGAGCAAGCCAAACGGTGTAAAATTTAAGGCTTTTAAAAATACCTAAATCAACAAATTCTCTGTGCTTTATAAAATCATTTCAAAATATTACTGATTAGATCCTGCCATGTTTTGAAAAAGTCTGCACAGATCCTCTAACTGAGTATTTGATTTTTTCCAATTTTAAATAATATAACACATCAGTTTCCCACTGACTTAAAAGAGGAGAGTTTGGGTTCTTCCAGTTTATCAGAATAAGTCTGCGTGCCAACAGTGTAGTGAATGCAATCACAGTTTGTTTGTCTTTCTCCACTTTAAGACCCTCTGGAAGAACCCCAAACACAGCTGTTAATGGGTTAGGAGGGATTGTGAGTCCAAGACTGTCTGAGAGGTAATTAAAAATTTTTGTCCAGAATAATGTTAATTTGGAGCAGGCCCAGAACATGTGACCTAGTGAGGCTGGGGCTTGGTTGCAACGTTCGCAGGTTGGATCATGCCCTGGAAACATTTTGAGAGTTTTAGTCGAGACAGATGTGCTCGATATATAATTTTGAGTTGTATAATTGTATGCTTTGCGCATATGGAGCTTGAGTGAATTCTCTGCATTGCTACTTTCCACTCCTTTTCTGATATATTAATTGAGAGGTCATTTTCCCAGTGTCCTCTTGGATCTTTGAAAGGAAGGGATTGTAAAAGGATTTTATATATTGTAGAGATGGAGTCTAACTCCTTGAAATTGAGCAATAATTTTTCCAGCGTGGATGAGGGTGCAAGATGAGGAAAATCTGGAAGGTTCTGTTTAACAAAGTTCCTGATTTGAAGATAGTGAAAGAAATTTGTAGCTGGAATGTTAAATTTGGAACGTAATTGTTCATAGGATGCAAAGACGTTGTCTATATAAAGGTCTCTAAGCAAGTTAATTCCAAATTTTTCCAGATATTAAAACTGCATATGTTTGTGAGGGTTGAAAGAGGTGGTTCTTTTGCAGGGTGCCACAGAAAGAAGCTTCTCCGTCTTAAAATGCTTTCTACATTGGTTCCAGATTCTAAGTGAGTGGAGCACAATTGGGTTATTAGTGTATTGCCGATAACGTGTGTTTATTGGAGCACAAAGCAAGGAATACAAAGAAGTACTGCAGGATTTTACTTCTATTGCGGTCCATGCCTGTGTATGTTCTTCTATTTGTGTCCAGGTTCTTATCGACTGTATATTTGCCGCCCAGTAATAAAACTGGAAGTTAGGTAGAGCCATGCCGCCTTCTGCCTTTTGTCTTTGTAGGGTCGCTCTTTTGATGCGTGGATGTTTAGAATTCCAAATAAATGAGGTTATTGTTGAATCTAATTGCTTAAAGAACGATTTATTAATGTATATTGGTATGTTTTGAATAAAAAAAGGAGCTTAGGAAGAATATTCATCTTAACAGTGTTAATTCTTCCAGCTAGTGTGAGATGAAGGGTTGACCATCTATGCAAGTCTTGTTTAATTTTTTCCATACAGACGACGAAATTTTTTGATAAAGAGCTTTATGTTTACTTGTGATGTTTTCCCGAGGTATTTAAACTGTTCTGCAATGATAAAAGGAAGGGTGTCTAATCTAATATTATATGCTTGCGAATTCACCGGAAAGAGTACACTTTTATTCAGATTAATTCTGAGACCAGAGAGCTTTTGAAATTCTGTGAGTGCTGCTAAGACTGCAGGCACAGAATTTTCTGGGTCCGATATATACAGTACCATGTCATCTGCATATAATGAGATTTTCTGTTCCAGTCCTTCTCTGCTAATCCCCTTTATCTGATCAGTATTTCGACAATGTATTGCCAGTGGTTCAATGGCAATTGCAAACAGCAGTGGTGACAAAGGGCATCCTTGTCTTGTGCCACGTTCTAGTTTAAAGTAGTCTGAGCAAATGTTATTGATGCAAACTGAAGCTTCTGGGTTAGTATACAGTAATTTAATCCATGCACAAATGTTGGGCCAAACCCAAACTTCTCCAAAATAGTAAAAGGTATTTCCATTCAATCATGTCGAATGCTTTTTCTGCATCCAATGATAATAATATTTCTGGGGTGTTTGATTTAGTTGGTGAGTATATTACATTAAACAGGCGTCGAAGATTTGAAGATAAGTGTCGGCCCCTAATAAATCCAGTTTGGTCTTGTGATATTATTGAGGGAGCACTTTCTCCATCCTTCTAGCTATGATTTTAGAGAGTATTTTAACGTCGTTATTCAGAAGTGAAATTGGTCTGTATGATGCACATTGTAATAAGTCCTTATTTTGTTTTGGAAAGACAGTGATTAGTGCTTGGCGAAAGGTTTGTGGAAGAGATTGGTTATCTCTGGCTTCTGTAAATGTTGCTAATAGGAGGGAGCTAGCTGAGCGGAGAATTTCTTGTAAAACTCTGCAGGGTAGCCATCAGGGCCTGCTGCTTTTCCACCTTGGAGTGACTTTATAGCATCCAGTAATTCTGATAATGACAGAGGTTTATCGAGCTCCTCCACACTAATAGCGTCAATTTGTGGTATCTGTAATTTATCCAGAAATGCATTAGATTGTATATTGTCTTCTTTAAACTCAGTAGTATATAGGGATTTATAGTAGTCTCTAAAAGTGTACATTATATTTTTGTGTTCGATGATTTTATCTCCATTCGTGTTAGTAATTACCGAGATTGCGCTATGACTTCTTGCTTGTGAATTTGTTGCGCTAAAAGCTTATTAGCTTTCTCCATGTTCATAATAATGATGTCTGGATTTGTAAATTAGTTGTTCGGTTTCTTTAGTTGTCAAGAGGTTTAATTCTGAATGTAGAGCCTGCCTCCTCTTATGTAGAGTCTCGCTTGGTAGTCTGGCATGTTCTTCATCTATTTTAGTAATTTCGCTTTTATCTCTGCTACTTTCTTCGCTCGGATTTATTTCTGTGGGAAAGATATGAGATAATCTGTCCTCTTAAGAAGGCCTTAAGAGTTTCCCAGAGTGTTCCTGCAGAGATCTCAGGGGATGTATTTGTCTCTAGAAAGAATTCAATTTGTTTGGATATAAATTCAGTACAATTCTCGTCAGCTAATAGAAGCGGATTGAGACGCCATCTGCGGGTGAGTGTATGGGGCTTAGTAATTTCAGCTCCAAGATCATCGGAGCATGGTCTGAAATAACAATAGCATCGTATTTACAAGATTTAATCTTAGGCAAGAAGTTATTATCTATAAAGAAGTAATCAATCCTTGAGTAGCAATGATGTACTGGTGAGTAGAAAGAATATGTTCTTGAATTTGGGTTTAAAAACCTCCAGGGATCTGATAAGTTGTGATCAGTTATAAACTTTGTAATTATCTTTGCGGTGTTAGTTGCCGTTCCCCCTGTGGAGGAAGTCTTATCTAAAAGTGGATTTAGAACACAATTAAAGTCCCCAGCCATTATAAGTTTATGAGTGTTCAGATTGGGAATGGATGCAAATAAATTTTGTATAAATTCCTTATCATCAACATTAGGTGCATAAACATTTATCAAAATCATTTTACAGTTAGATAAGTCTCCCATGACCATCACATATCTCCCTTCAGGATCCAATACTACATCTGATGCTACAAATGGTACTGTTCTATGTATGAGAATTCCCACCCCTCTAGTTTTCTTTGTAAAACTAGAATGGAACATTTGGCCAGTCCAGTCTTTTGCAGCCGGAACTGATCCTTACTTAGTAAGTGGGTTTCCTGTAAAAATACTATTTTAGCATTTAGACCTGTTAGGTGAGAAAGTACTTTCTTTCTCTTTAATTCGTGATTCAGGCCTTTAACATTCCAGCTTACGAAGTTAACTGTCCCATCATGGAGACACTGATTCTGAGTTTTTGGTGTCATATTATAGTCTTAACTGGAAGTGAAATAGTTTAGGTCTTAATTTCCTATTCCCCCAAGAGTTGTTGCCATGCAGCTTATTATTACGTTGATAGTTATAATTATAAAGATTGAGATGATAGATTAGATATAGATCAAGCCTGCTCTCTTTCTCTTCCCCCCTTAACCCCCCACCCTCCCTTTTTGCCTCCCCAGGTGAGGCTAAAACCCACTTCATGCAGTCCCAGTCCTCTGACATACCCAGAGACAGAGCACGTCCAAAGCACATCAAGCCCCCATGCAGTGGCGCTTTAAGGTTAAAAGATAGAGATATCTGTTACCAATATAGTCTTTAAAAGAGGAAAAAGAAAAAAAAGAAAAGAATTTTGCACTTAATATATATATATATATATACATATACACATATACATATATATATATATACATACATACATACATATAATCTTCATCAATTTTAGTGCATTAAGATGATATCCCCAGATAATAAACCCAGGTGATGGTGTTAAAGATGTGTCCAAAACAAGCATAACAAGTCTTAATGCAGTAATAGCAATAACAGCAAACCAAGGGTATGATATTGAACAGTCTCATTTAGGGTACACATGAAATAATTAGAAAAGAAAAAAAAAGAGGAGGAAAACGTAATTAAGCACAATAAAACACAAACATTTAGCCCTAGTAATACTAAGTAATGATAAGTAATAAGTAAGTAATAATAATATAAGAATATGAGAATATATGCTGATAAAAACCCGTATTTTAAAACAAATAGATCAGACAGTAGATTATTAATCCTAGCTTTATCATTTACCGCCATGACTCACAATTATGTATCAGAATAGTCCCGGATCAGCTTTCTTAACTCATTTTCTGCCTCCTCCTTGCTAGCGAAAACATAGAAATGCCCCTGCCATTCCACTTTCAGTTTTGCCGGATACAGGAGGCCGTATTTGACATTGGCTTGCCGTAGCGCTGTTTTATATTTTAGAAGGCGCGTTTGATAGCTGTTGCTGGAGAGAAGTCAGGGAAGACGCGAATTGGCAATCTTCATATATAATATCTTCCTTTTTTTCCTGAGGAGTTCCATCACCTCTAACTTAAATGATAATCGTTCAAAACGGACTATAAAAGATCTTGGTCGGGTCTGACGGTGTTTGATCAGACGCTGTAAGCCGCTGCTATCTCAGATTCTGCTTTAAAGTCGCCCCGATTATTTTAGAAAAAGTTCAGTTGCGAATTTCACGGTTTAAACTTTCTCGATTCTCCGGCAAGCCTTCAATTCTGACATTATACCTTCTATTCCCATCTTCTAAAGCAGCCAGTCTGTCTCCAAGTTTTTCTCCGAGTTTTTACATTCAACTGACATTTACTGCTCTTTCCTCGGCACTGGCAGCTAGATGTTCGGCTATTTCGATCCGATTCGTGAATGTCTCACTAAGATGCTCCAATCGATCAGCAAGCGTGCTCAGTTTAGCGAGTTTTTCTCAATGCGCTCTTCAATTTTACCCAGCACCTGTCGGTTCAAGCTGTACCTCTTGACGAGCCTTTCATTTGCCTGTTGGATTTCCTGTCGCAGACATTCATTGGCCTGTTTCATCTCCTGTTTCAGTCTCTCATGTGCCTTTGCCGTTGCTTTCTCATTAGCCTTCTCGCTTTTCTTTATATCTTGCCTGAGGTCAGCGAGCAACACTTTCAGTTCAGATAGCTCAAATGTGCCTTCTTGTACCGTAGATGAAGCAGCAGACTCTGCTGAAGCCGGTGTCCCCGCTGCTCCAGTCCCGCGTGATTGCGTAACTGAAGCCGCGGACCTCCCGGCCTTTTCCAGTTTCAGGTAATCCTCTCCAATCGGCGAGCTATCCACATCTGCACTCACGATCGCACCTTCGCTCCCCTTTTCGCTCTCAGCAGGCGACGATGTAGCGGACCGTGGTCCCGAGGAGTCTGTACTTTCGCCCATCTGATCCAGGTCTGTCTCTGAGAGGCCGTATCTCGAACTAGGGCTTGCTGATCGCAGCTTGGATGTAGCTTTAGTCTTCGATTCTTTCGGACCCCCCTTCTTGTTGGCCATGTTTATATGTGTTTACATATACTGTAGCGGTCCCTCTCGGGTTGAATAAATACAGGATATCTCAGAATAATAAGCAAATAATATGAAAAATAGCACCACTGCTAGCGGAGCTCCACTTCAGACGTCCATCTCTCGCATCGGACGAGACCAACCCTCATTCATTCATTTATTGAACCTCAGGATCATGGGGAGCAGCAGGTAACAACAAGGGATCAACACTGGTGGGTTGCCTCATCCATTATAGGGCATCCTCACACGCACTCCCTCACTTCTTCAGACAGGGCCAGTTTAGAGTTTCCACACAGGCAGTGACTTGAATCCAGGTCTCAAGATCAGTGAGCCAGCAGTACTAACCACTGTGCCACCATTCCGTCCCAATGTTTTCAAACAAGTAACAAAGAACAGAGAAATGAAATTACTGTCAAGTGTTTGATCGGTTTTCCTTTAGAAACAAAAAAATGTAGAAGAAATGGAAATATTTTGTGTATTCATCAGTGACAATGCACACACAGTCAAATGTTCGGCTCTCTCTTTTTTGTTTTGTTTGTGGAAGTCACCTGGATTAATAGGTTATTTTTGTTTTGTTGACTTGTCTTTTTATAAGTATTACTCACAATCATTTTAATATTGGTGATTATTTTAAATACTACTGTATGCTGTTTTTTTTCCATCTACATATTTATTTTCTGCCTTGAACCAAGTGCTACCAGAATAGGCTACAGCCTCACTCCACCCCAAATTACATAAGAATGTTATGTTCTGCTTTTTTGTATGATTCTTAGTATCAGTCTATTGCAGTCTTTTGTGAGTGGTGCAAAGAAGAATTATTTTGCAGAACCACAAGCTAAATTTGACAATATTCAAGGTGTTGTGGCCATTTTGTAGCATCAGTGGACAAGTGTCTAGAGGTCATCTGTGTGTTCACAAAGATCAGCAATATTGTTTTGCCGTATATATATATATGGAAATTATGTCCTAATTGTGTAAGAAGTCACATAGAGGTGACTGCTGAAGAAAAGCTATGTACTGTACTATGACCCCACGAGAAAAACTGCTGAAATGTAGCTTGGCAGCCTGCACAAAACAATTCAAGACTCTGCTTATATAATATAAAGTAAACAGCAGATTTTCTTTACTAAAAGGTATTCAAAGGTATGAAGCAAAAAGGGCAAGAAGAAAGATTATAGAGATAAAAGATTCTGTGAGTCTCAACAGAATGAAATGGAATACCAAGAAGAAGGATGATGAGGGGGAATATAAAATGAGAAATCTCATCTTGGAATACACATAGCCCTTTGTTGTCAGAAATATCAGTAAGCATTAAGGTGCCTTGTAGAAATCAAGGGGAATCAGAGCACAGAGGACCTGTAGTAGCTAAATTATTGAAGAGAGTAGGCTGCAGATTATATTACTGGCAAACAACTCAACATTTTTCCTAATAATGTCATATCTGAATTAAATAGAACATAACTAGCTCTAGATGCAGTATACAGACCTTAATTAAACAATTACAAAAATGTAAATCTATAGCCAACAATAGCTAAATAATTCAGTACTGAGGGAAGTGAACATTCAGCCAATATAGTTGAGAACATATTGAATCATATGGATGACAAATTCAGCAGTGATTAAAGTCACAATAATGAATATATCAAGTTAGATAAAAGGGCATTTGAGGAGCATATGGTGCCTTTTCTGTTAACGACATTATCTATGAATAATTCCTGATTAGTGTTCCTATGGAATTCATAGTAATTTAAAGTGTTTTAGATTTAGAATTAGATGGCCCTATGTCTTCTTTTCAGTGAATTTTCTGTCATTGCTGATGGCTGTCTGTCCAATGTGTTTAAGGAGTGTCACTGGGATTAAATATGCAGTAGACACCAGATTAACAGGAAGGCCAAGAGAGCTTAACTAAAGGCTTAGGGAACTTCCCCACATTCCATTTGGTGGTAGCTAGGGGTCACAAACAGGCAGTAGTTTTGCCACAGTGTGTAGTGTGGAATACCTGTGGATGTCTGGAGAGATGGCATCAGGAGTTTTTAGGAACACTCCTGATCTTGGAGGTAATCATTTTGGGTAGGTTTTAAATGTCAGTCACTGAAGGAGAAAAGAGGAAAAAGAATGCAAGAAAGAAAGAGAGAGAGAGTGTGTGTGTGTGTGAGAGAGAGAGAGATTAAATAAGTTTGGGAGCGTTTTTAAATACCAGAAACAGGGCCACAGGGTGACACCCTGTTTATTTAGGCTCAAGGTACAGATAGAGTTGGTTTATTCTGTACTTTTCTGTTCTCTCTTTGGACATTCCTTTCATTTGGTGTTAATAAATCATTATTTTTCATAAACTATTTGGATATTGGCATCGTTTGTCCCAGGTTAGGGAAGACCACAGAGCTGTATGCATTATGTTCACATGGCATTGCATGTTATATCAGACCATGCCATTCCAAGGTAAAAATGAATTCTGTCAATGCACTCCCTTCTCTTTGTTCTATAATGTGGTATGTTTATCACAAAAATTTAGATTTCTAGCCATGACATTAGACCACAATTAGGACATTCAGCATAAGATCTTCATTGTATTACATCAAAATCATGGACACCAACTTTCAGTGCTGTACATTGTAAAATTCCCAGAAAGCCCTGGAATAGGCTGCATTGCAAATTGGCCTAATTCAGATCAATGAAATCATGAATAAATTAGTGAATTAATAAACCAATAATATGCACCATTCTCAGGGCACATCATCAAAAGGCACTTCATAATGCAGACAACTTCATACAAAACATGCATTTAAATGAAAATTACAGCATAAAAGAACAAACAATGTATGATGAAATTATAAAATAGAAACCTAAAGGTGCATAAGAATAGATAAACTGAATACTTGGAGTGGCTGAACTCATATTAGGATCACTTCTTTTTTTACAGAAGGACTGAAATGACAGGGTAATACATTTCATAAATAAATAACTGAGCATGAATAAGGTTTAGCTAGAGTAAATGCAAATAAAAATTCCACAAATGGAAATAAAACATTTAACAACAGTTGCAAGATAAATCTTTAAAATGGAGTAATGCCATCTCGAACAGTCTGAATGATTTCCGTCCAGTGGGACTTACATCTATCATCATGAAGTGCTTTCAGGAACTGGTGCAGAGTCATATTATCACCTGCCTGCCAACAGACCTGGACCCATTTTAATTTGCTTACAAAGCAAAGAGATCCACGGAGGACGCTGTGGCCACAGCCCTTCATGCTGCCCTGAGCCACCTGGAGCAGCAGTGGAGTTACACCAGACTGCTCTTTGTGGACTTCAGCTTGCCGTTTAACACCAACCTCCCAATCTGCGACTTCCATCACTCACCTGCAGTTGGATACTGGACTTCCTGTCTGGTTGCTCCCAGAGGGTCAGACTGGGTCCCCACACTTCCACTACTCTCAGCCTCAACACCGGGGACGCCGCAGGGTTGTGTGCTCAGTCCACTCCTCTACACCCTCTATACATATGACTGGGTCCCCACTCACTATAGCAACAAGATCATAAAGTTCGCAGATGACACAACAGTGGTTGGACTTATCTTGGGCAAGGAGGGTGAGCTGGCATACAAGAATGAGGTGGAGCGGCTGTCAGAATGATGCAGAGTCAATAACCTGCTCTTCAACAACACAAAAACGAAGGAGCTTGTTATTGACTTTAGAAAAAACAAAACTGACATCCAACTACTCATCACTGGCGGGGCATGTGTGGAGAGGGTACTGGTGTTCAGGTTTCTCTGCATTGAGCTGGAGGATGACCTGACCTGGACCTGAAGAAGGCGCAGCAGAGACTGTATTTTCTGAGAATCCTCAGAAAGAACCATCTCCCCAAAAATCTGCTCCTTGCCTTTTATCACTGTTTCATTGAGAGTGTACTCACGTATGGACTGTGTGTGTGGTACGGCAGCTGCACTAACTCAGGAAGGAAATTGGGTCATCAGGACAGCGGAGAGAACAATTGGTTCTACCCTCCACACTCTGGGACAAATCTACACCTCCTGATGCCGCAATAAAGCAATAGATATTTCACAGGATTCATCACATCTCAGTCATTGTCTCTACCAGTTTTTGCCATTGGGCAAGAGATACAGAGCAATGAAAACCAGGACAAACCACCTTAAAAACAGCTTTTATCCAAAAGCAAATATGGCCCTGGACTCAGAATAAAACTGCTCCATATCTTTCTCCCAATGTGCAATATAGACCTTAAGTCAACAAGTGCAATTTGTGTATATAACAAGTGCAATTTGTATATTTTGTAAAGTAATTTTATTACTATTCGGTTTGTTATTATTTTCTCTCTTCTTGTCTTTTTAACTCTTATGCTCACACTGAGTTGACTGCACCTTCAATTTTATTGTTCCTTTGTAAAAATGACAATGACAATAAAGATCTATCTAGCTATTTAGGGCATGTGATTTGTGGGACTAGTTGGTATAAGATGAGTAGTAATAATATGTATATGGAAATATTTAAAAATGAAGAGTTTTGTAGGGCAGATAACACAATGTGCACAGAAAGCCGCCATACATAAACAAAACACTTGAAGAGTTGTTACCTTGGGCCTTTGCAGTCTGGCAGCATCATTGTGGTTTTCACTTTGACTTGTCTTTTCCTAATGGCCTTGGGCCTTCTGGAAACTGAAGAGATCCCACACCTCTGCTGCCAACTGGAATTAGCTTAATGTTCTGTTTACATACATTATTATTATTATTAGATGCCTTAAGAATGTCAGAAAAATGTAAATATAGTAATATATATACATATATATCCATCCATTGATTATCCAACCCGCTATATCCTAACTACAGGGTCACGGGGGTCTGCTGGAGCCAATCCCAGCCAACACAGGGCACAAGGCAGGAAACAAACCCCGGGCAGGGCACCAGCCCATTGCAGATACATAGATAGATAGATAGATAGATATACTGTATATATATATATATATATTGTAAAGGACCGAGGAGACAGTAGCAAGGGTTGGGGTTTTCCGGCCCCGTATATTGTAAATTCGAACAAAAAAAGCTGGTCAAAATTATAAACAAACAGTTCATAACGCGACGCCGACTCCGGGCGTCGCGGCCATTTTATTGGGGAGGAGCCGGAAGTGGAGGGATGCCGGGAAGGACCGCAAGGGAGGATGGGAAGGATGACGTCAGGGCAAGATGGCGGAGGAAGGGCGGAAGTATCGCACTGCGGTCAATCCAGGCCTATGGTGCAGGAAGGTCTTTCTTTCTATGAGGAAGCAGAGGGAGAAAGTTAATACCCCGCCATTCCCTGGCGCGTAATGGTTTCCCAGGTGCTATCGAATCAATCCGCTGCCTCCTACCCAGTGCGTGACACGATCCCCCTTAGCCCAGGACCGCCAGGTCGGGCGGACCTAACCGAGAGGTCGTGAATACGAGAGGGCATGGCATTGGCCTGAAGGGTGCCCCGCCGATAAGTGACAGTGAACTTATACGGCTGTAAGTCCAGGAACCACCTGGTGACCCGCGGATTCGACTCTTTGTGTAGGGACATCCACTGAAGTGCAGCGTGATCAGTCACCAGAGCGAATTCGCGACCCAGCAGGTAGTAACGGAGGTGGGTCACTGCCCACTTAATGGCCAAGGCCTCCCTCTCCACTGCCGCGTGCCGGTCCCCGGTCCATCAGTTTCCGCTAAGGTACATCACAGGGTGCTCGACACCATCGACGCTTTGGCTCAGCACGCACCCAGGCCTGTGTCCGGCGCCGGTCTGGAGAATAAACGGAGCCCAAAATCGGGCGTCCGTAACACAGGTGCCGACGTTAGGGCCTTCTTTAGGTCACTGAACGCGTGTTCTGCTTTGTCGGTCCACACCACGTATAGGGAGCCCTTTTTGTCAGGTCAGTCAAGGGTGCTGCTCTTCGAGAAACGAGGAACAAACCGGCGGTAGTAACCCGCAAGCCCCAAGAAAGCCTGCACCTGTTTCTTGGTACTGGACGGGCCATTCTAAGATGTCTTTAACTTTGAGCTCTGTGGCGCACCTGTCCTTGTCCCACGAGGTAGCCTAAATATTTGGCCTCCTTTAATCCAAAAACACTTCCGGGGTTTATGCGGAGGCCGCTTTAGCCAGTGTTCGGAGGACAGCTGCGACCTGCAGTAGATGCTCCTCCCAGGTGCCGGAATAGATGACAACGCCATCCAGGTAGGCGGCGCTATAGGACTGGTGGGGCTTCAGCACTCTATCTACCAGACGCTGGAAGGTCGCGGGGCCCGTGCAGCCCAAATGGGAGGACCTTGTACTGCCAGTGCCCGCTAGGGGTGCTAAAGGCCGCTTTCTCCTTTGCGGATGCCGCTAAAGGAATTTGCCAATACCCTTTGTCATGTCAAGGGTAGTCAGATACCAGCCGCACTCCAGCCGCCAAGGAGGTCGCCAATGCGGGGCATGGGGTAGGCATCGAACTTGGAGATCTGATTCAGACGCCTAAAGTCATTACAGAACCTCCAGGAGCCGCCTGGCTTGGAGACGAGGACAATAGGGCTGGACCAGGGACTATGGCTCTCTTCAATTATGTCCATGTCCAACATACGTTTCACCTCCAGTTCGACCTCTGCGCTGCTTTTGCCTCCGGAGTCGGTAGGGCCTCTCCCGGACGATTACCCCGGCCCGTGACTATATCGCGGCTCAATCAGCGGTCCGCCGGGTGACTCGCCACTACCTCGGGATGGCTCGGAGTGTTTGGGCTAACTCCTGCCGCTGCTTGGGGTCAGCTCTTCGCGAGGTTAAGGGCAGTTGTGCTTGTGAAAGGGAGAGTGACCTACGGAGCTGGGGAGCTCCTCTCTATCTCTCAGGGCTTTAACAGGTTGACATGATAGATCCTCTCACTCGGTCGACGCATTGGGCTGTTTCACCAAATAGTCGACGCAGTCCTTTCTCTCCTTAACCTCGTAAGGCCCTTGCCAGTGAGCGAGCAGCTTCGAGTGGGAGGTCGGACGAGCACCATACCATAACTCGTCCCCGGCGGAACTCCCTGAGGACGGAGTTGCGGTTGTAACACCGGCCTGCGCTGCTTGCGCACGAGTCACGGCTCTTTAGGAGGGGCCTGATCTTTGTGAGTCGGTCGCGCAGTTGCGCTTACGTATTCCAAAATGTTAGAGGAGGGAAGAGCCTCGCCTCCCAGCCTTCTTTTAGGATGTCGAGGATTCCCGGGTTGTCGCCCGTATAGCAATTCAAATGGGGAGAAGCCTGTAGAGGCCTGGGGTACCTCCCGTAGGCAAAAGCACGAGCGGAGGAGCTGGTCCCAGTTCCTGCCGTCCGCTGACTACCTTGCGAGCATCTGCTTAAGCGCCTGATTAAACGCTCACCAACCCGCCAGTTTGCGGGTGATAGACTGACGCTTTCAGGTGCTTTATCTGCAGTAATTTGGCTACCTCCTTGAACGTATCCGAAGTGAAGGCGCACCCTGGTCCGTGAGGACCTCCTTGGGTATGCCCACGCTGTGAAAACAAATTAACCAGTTCCCGTGCGATGCTTTTAGTATTAGCGGAGCGCAGGGGAACCGCCTCTGGGTACCGGGTGGCATAGTCCACCATGACTAGGATATACTTGTGGCCACGGGTTGAGGGCTCCAGGGTCCCACCAAATCGACCCCTATCCTTTCAAAGGGGATGTCCACGAGGGAATAGGGACTAGAGGAGCACGGTCCCTCCTAGGAATCTGGCGGGTCTGGCACTCCGACAGGATTGACAGAACCGCCGGACCTCCTCATTGATCCCAGGCCAGTAAAAGCGGGCTTAATCCTCTCCAGTGTTTTTCGCCCGAGGTGGGCCTAGGAGGTGAGCATGTGCCAACTCGCATATCTCCGCCGAAGGTACGCGGAATTAGCAACAACTTCCGCACCTCGCCCTCATGGGTAGCCACTCGGTACAACAGATCATTCTCAAGGACAAAGAAGGGTTCCCGCGGTGTGGATCCGTCCGCTGTTGAGCTGTTAGGCAGAACGACGCATTCCGGCAAAGCGCAGGGAGTCATCATTCCACTGCTCCCTCTTAAAGGAGGCCGGCGGGACGAAATTGATGGTCCAGGCCGCCGAGAGGGTCTTGGGGCCTGGGCCCGGGAAGAGTTCCCTGGCTAGTCCCTTCTCCGGCGGAATCTTCCGGTCAAGGTCCGTAGCCACGAAAGGTCCCCGAGACACCAGCGCCCATAGGGCCTGCCCTTGTGCACGGCGTGGAGGCCGCGGAGGGGTGCCTTTTCCCCTCATAACAAGATCCAACGAGGCCCCGGAGCGCGAATGGCTTACCGCTGATTCTTTTAGACCAGTCTTGTCCCAAAATCACTGGGAAGGGGGTCAGGTAACACAGCGACCGTCATTTGGATTGGTTCCCCCTTCCAGGTGACATAGCAGTGAGCGGAACGATATGACCTAGTCCCCCCATGCACACAGGTGACCAACAAATGTTGTTTTAACCACTGTTGCGGTAAGACAAAACGGCGAGCAACAATGGTAATGTTGCTGCCGGAATCAAACAAAGCCACCACGGCGTGCCCATTTAGCAACACCACTCCCGTATTCGACTCGCCAAGGGATGCGGCGGGGTACAATACCTCTCCGATGACGTCCAGCTGCAGTCCATAGGCTCCGGGGCGATGTGATGTGGGCAGTTTGGCAGCAGGTGACCGGTCTCGCCACACTTGAAACAGCGCGCGGACCCGCCTCTCTGGCTCTGGCTGGCGCTTCTGCAGCGCGTCGAGGGGGCTCGGGGGTGGCCGCCCGTCCCTGTCGGTTCCCGCGAGCAGGCTTTTCTGACCCCCCAAGTCGGAGGACCGCCAACTGACGCTCCAGGACGTCGAGGAGGCCCGACATGTTCTGGTAGGCGTGTCCCCGGACCTGCTGGGCGAGGGAACTGGGCATCGCATTGACCAGGCCTTCACAGGCCACCCGCCGACCACTTTCCGCCTGCCGGGCTCTCTGGCCGTAGCCAGCGCCCATCTTGCCCCAGAACTCAACGCCTGGGCGCGAAGGGCTTTTCAGGGTCAAAGACCCAGTTCCGCCATTCGCCGCCTGCTGGCCCGGCTAATGCCGTGCGGGCCAGTATTTCGGGCTTGAGGAGGTCGTAATTAGCGCCTCCTCCTCAGGGAGGTCATAATAGGCCCGCCGCGCTGGTCCCTTCAGGTATGGCGCCAGGATGGACGCCACTGACCGCTGCCACTCGCTCCGGGTGGCCGGCCTCTCAAACATGCCCAGGTATGCATCGACGTCCTCCGAAGGGCCCATCGGAACCAAAGGAGGAGGCGGCTGCCTGGGCGGGTCTGGTCTCGCCCGTTGGGCTTCCACTAACCTGGCCTTCGTGGCCTCCAGCTCCCGGGTGGTGGCGGCTTGCGCAAGCTGCAGCGCCTGGAGCTGGTCATTCATGGCCTGCAGCACCGTGTTGCGGTCCTGTCCCTCCGTCCTTCCGGGGTATCTCTATCCTTCCGACTACGCCACTTGTAAAGGACCGAGGAGACAGTAGCAAGGGTTGGGGTTTTCCGGCCCCGTATATTGTAATTCAACAAAAAAGCTGGTCAAAATTATAAACAAACAGTTCATATGCGCGACGCCGACTCCTGGCGCCGCGCCATTTTATTGGGGAGGAGCCGAAGTGGAGGGATGCCGGGAAGGACCGCAAGGGAGGATGGGAAGGATGACGCCAGGGCAAGATGGCGGAGGAAGGGCGGAAGTATCGCACTGCGGTCAATCCAGGCCTATGGTGCAGGAAGGTCTTTCTTTCTATGAGGAAGCAGAGGGAGAAAGTTAATCCCCCGCCATTCCCTGGCGGCGAATGGTTTCCCAGGTGCTATCGAATCAATCCATGCCTCCTACTCACAAGTGACAATGATAATATATATATATATATATATATATATATATATATACAGTATATACATAGCCTCAAAAAGCAGACACAAGAGTCATAAAAAGATTTGGGGCAGCCACCCGTATAATATTCCCTGGCTGCAAACTGCTAGCACTGATGTGCTCAGAACGGAGTCCAAAATAGAATTGATTAGGTTAGGAAGTGAAGTCATCAAGGGTGGAAGAGTAAGAGTCCTCTTCCATAGGTTCGGACCCAGACGTGATGTCATTAAAAGGGCCAGAACCAGAAGTCTCTTTGGTCATGGGTTCTTGATCGGAAGTGACATCATCCAAGAGTCCAGAACCAGAAATGATGTTATTCTGTCTGGAACTGGAAGTGATGTCATCAAGGCTGTAAATGGAAGTGACATCATCAGGGCCAGGTGGAATTTGCCATGAATGGTTTTTAGGAAAGAAAAAAGGTCAGTGCACTCCACCACCCCCTGGCCTGGTGTGGAATTACTCTCATTTAGACCCTTTAGCTGCCTCCCATGTGCACATGTGTGACAATATTTAAATAAATATATAGTAATAACAAAACAGAGACAGTGAAAGGTTTAAGGGCACCCATAGGCAAATCCCATATAATTGATGTCTTAAAGAAAAGAGAAATAAATTGCGGATAAAATGTTATATTGAGTCATTTTAGGTGGGAGTTTGGATGTGACTACCAAAGATGGTAGTTCTTCCAGTTAAGACTGTTTCCAGAAGTGATGTCAGCAGTGGATACACCATCAGTCTTCTTGTCTGCAGAGGGAGATAAAGAGATGGCATTATCTTAGAGTGCCAACCCCCGGAGTGGCAGAGAATAACCGTCACCAGATCTCTTAAACTGCGCTCTTTGCTTATTTATATATGTATATATATGTATATATATGTGCCAATCTGCAGTGTTTTGTGTTTATTGAACATTATTTTTTTTTCTGTTTAACTATGCTACACTAAATTTGTACAGATCTCAGAGCTTGCGTTTGAGAAGTAAGTTAATAAAAATAAAATTAAATTTATTGAAAAGCAGAAAAACATGAAACAATTGCAAAGTGATTCATCCTTTCCCCTTGGGATTAATAAAGTATCTATCTATCTATCTATCTATCTATCTATCTATCTATCTATCTATCTATCTATCTATCTATCTATCTATCTATCTATCTATCTATCTATCTATCTATCTATCTAGCTTTTGTGACTTTGCATATGAGGCATGAATTCTACAATGAACACCCTTTTATTGTAGATTTCATGTTTTACTATTAATATATATACTATATATTTATATATATTATATATCTTTATTTATTAAAATGTACCAAGCAGTTATATGGGAATAATGTATTTTTTTTTCTTTTTAACAATATTTTCATCTTGATTTTCATCCTACTTTTCAAGGTGTTCTAATTGTTTAATTAATCCATGATTGTTTTTGAAATATGTTTTTTGGAAATAATTACTGTATATTCTTTTCTTTGATTTGTAATACACATTAATTGGTTAAAAATCAAGAAATTCATGGAAGTGTTTGATCTATAAACAGCAGACATCACTTTGCTTAGAGACAGAATCAGATATAAAACAAAAGAGTGACAGTGTGTTTAAGTGATAGAGACTTGAAGAGGTCAAAAGGGGGTCTTGTTGGCACATCTAAAAGCAGGGGGCCTGAATTTGAATGAAAGTGATTGAAGTGATTGGCCTGTTGTGCTAAATCTTGTCACTGTAACTTGGCTCACTGTGAAAAGCATTTGCTTTGCATACCGAAATGACAGACTGCCATTATGTAATTATAAAGAAATCATTACTGCCAGAATAAACAAAGCCAGCTATTCAAAAGCAACATTTCACTTGAATTAAACCTCCTATCAATCAAATTTATGAACTCATTATTTCCATTATAGTGTTGCAGGAGCCAGGATTATCTGAGTAGCAGGAGCTAGAAGGGAACAAACCTGGGACAGGGTAACAGTTTTTTCAACAATGTTTCGTTACTTTCTGTGATTAGTAATGTGCTTTATAATTCACGTTGTATCCATTTGGAAGTGCAAAGATATGTGTTATGTCCAGAACAGGGTAAAATAATTAGCCAGCCATGGATTACTCAGAACATTAACTAAGTTTATATTTTGATAGGCACGTACTGATCTCCAATCAAGAAACTTTCTTTTATTCTAGGCTCCTTTGCTATCCCTTCAACAGGTAATACATTTTATAAGAAGTCCCCCTAGCATTCTGGCAGAAACCACAACTGAACACAATAAGTAAACTGCAGAGCAATAAAGAACGGCATAAAAGTGTGGACTGAATCTCTCATGACCCATCCACCTTCGTCTGCACTATAAAGAAGCAATGCATGCTTTGTGGTAGGAAGATGCCTTCTTGCCCCATTTATAATCTCACAAATGCATATTTAAACAGTATGAATACAAAAACAGTGGTACACATGAGACATAAGTGTCTGCTAAACACACGTGATCAAAAGATGAATGCTCCAGATTTTCCTGATCTCAGTTCCTGGTATCAACTGGTAATTTGGGCAAGAGATGTGTTTTGATGTTTTAGATGAGTGTTTTAGTACACAACCTTTTTTTAGTGGGTGGTTTAGTCTTTTCACAAACATTGCTTATACTGCTTTTTAAAAGAGCACTGAACAGTTACTGAAAAACAGCCTTTTATTTCATAACTGTAAGGCAAGTTGTATTAATAAATGCCAGTTGGCAGTAAAAATGGTGATTTCACAGACAGATATGCTATGTGGAAATGATAATGGCTAAGTTATAGTTTTTCTGGACAAGTAATCAAAGTATTCCTATTATTTTAATATCTTAAAACTAGGCAGATTATTTAAATAATAAACTGCTTTGCTATAGTAAGCGCTATTGATATTTTGCCATTTCTTGAATACAGCATTTGTTATTTAGACTGAGCTTACATCATTTCTACCCTGTGCTGCTTTGTTTTCTGGGACAACTTTTGTGCTGTGAAAGATGCTACATAAAATGATCAAAGGTAAGACCGCATAAAATATTTAAAATACTGCACTACCACTTTAACATTGAAGGTAGAATATAATTACACAAAGACAAATAATGAAAGAAATGGTGCAGTGGTGTGTGCTTTGGCTTTTAATGTACATGTTAGGATAACTGGCCTCATGTGAGTGACCTGCAATACACATATGCTGGTGCTGGTGAGAAAGACTCAGGCCCTCTGAAACCCTGACTTGGATTAAGTAAGTGTGAGAATATTATGTCATGTCATGTCATGTATACCCCATGGTACATTTCTCTTGAGGATCCCTGACTGCTCTCTCTAACTTTTTGCCTTTCAAATCACCATCTAAATGCCATTTTGCCTCCATTTTCATATCTAACAATCAAAATGTCTCTTTCTTTCTGGAGCTGCTCTTAGAATCTAGTTGATACTGTATGAATGTGTATTGATTCTGTACATGCAGCATCTCCAGCCCATTTTCTTTATCACTTGAATTATATCATCTTGCATTTTCTTCCTTTATCTTAACACCACTATATCTGATTTAAATAAAATATCAAATAAGATACAGCATGCCTGTTAGCTGAAAAATATCTAACAGTAATAAATCCTGTAAACTAATCTTTGTCTGTTTGGCCTTTTTTGAATGTGTTTACTATTTTGGTTGTATTAATTCTCTGTTTTAAAGTATTTGTCTTCAGTGACCTAATTAAACACAATTATTCACAAAACTATTAAATAATGGAGGTTTTTTATGAGTATTTGCTAGAATTATTGCCAATACTGTAATTGACAAATTTAACCCAGCCACAGCGGATGCACAAACCAGTGTTTCTTTGGCTGGTCCGAAGCCCATATAAATGGGGAGGGTTATGTCAGGAAGGGCATCCGGTGTAAAATTTAGCCAAATCAATATGCGGACAATAATACAAATTTCCATACCGGATCGGTCGAGCTTTGGGTTAACAACACCCGCCACCAGTACTGTTAGCCAACAGGTTTTTAGTGGAAATTGGGCTACTGTTGGCCGAAGAAGGAGAAGAAGTGGGGGGAGACGTGTCCGGAGGCAGGAGGAGAGGAGGAAGGTAAAGAGAGTGGAACTGAGGGTAGGAACTTTGAATGTGGGCAGTATGACTGGTAAGAGGAGAGAGTTAGCCGATATGATGGAGAGAAGGAAGGTTGATATATTGTGCGTGCAAGAGGCTAAATGGAAGGGGAGTAAGGCCAGGTGGATTGGAGGTGGATTCAAATTGTTCTGTCATGGTGTGGATGGGAGGAGAAATGGACTAGGGGTTATTTGGAAGGAACAGCATGTCAAGAGTGTTTTGGAGGTGAAAAGAGTGTCAGACAGAGTAATGATTATGAAGCTGGAAATTGGAGGTGTGATGATGAATGTTGTTAGTGCATATGCCCTGCAAGTTGGGTGTGCAATGGATGAGAAAGAAGATTTTTGGAGTTAGTTGGATGAAGTGATGAACAGTGTATCCAAGGGACAGAAAGTGGTGATTGGAGCGGATTTCAGTGAGCATGTTGGTGAACGGAACAGTGGAGATGAGGATGTGATGGGTAGGTATGGAGTCAAGGAGAGGAATGAAGAAGGTCAGAGGATAGTGGATTTTGCCAAAAGGATGGTTATGGCTGTGGTGAATATGCATTTTAAGAAGAGGGAGAAACATAAGGTTATGTACAAGAGTGGAGGAAGATGCAGGGGAATGTATAGTTAAGCAGCATAGGATGGTGATCTGTAGAATGACGTTGGAGATCAAAAGAGGAAGAGAGTGAGGGCAGAGCCAAGGATCAAATGGTGGAAGTTGAAAAAGAAAGACAGCAAGGTTGAGTTTAGGGAGGAGGTGAAACAGGCACTGGGTGGCAGTGAAGAGTTACCAGACTGCTGGGAAACTACAGCAGGTGTAGTAAGGGTGACAGCAAGAAGGGTGCTTGGCGTGACATCTGGAAAGAGGAAGGAGGAAAAGGAAACCTGGTGGTGGAATGAGGAAATACAGGAGAGTATACAGAGGAAGAGGATGGCAAAGAAGGAGTGGGATAGTCAGAGAGAGAGTAGAAGGAGATAAGGCGCAAGGTGAAGAGAGAGGTGGCGAAGTGTAAAGAAAAGGCGTATGATGAGTTGTATGACAGGTTGGACACTAAGCAGGAAGTAAAGGACCTGTACCAATTGGCTAGACAGAGGGACCGAACAGGGAAAGATGTGCAGCAGGGTAGGGTGATAAAGGATAAAGATGGAAACGTACTCACAAGCGAGGAGAGTGTGTTGAGCAGATGGAAAGAGTACTTTGAGAGGCTGATGAATGAAGAGAACGAGAGAGAGAAGAGTTTGGATGATGTGGAGGTAGTGAATCAGGAAGTGCAACAGATTATCAAGGAGGAAGTAAGGACAGCTATGAAGAGGATGAAGAATAGAAAGGCCATTGGTCCAGATGACATACCTATGGAAGCATGGAGGTGTTTAGGAGAGATGGCAGTGGAGTTTTTAACCAGATTGTTTAATGGAATCTTGGAAAGTGAGAGAATGCCTGAGGAGTGGAGAAGAAGTGTACTGGTGCTGATATTTAAGAATAAGGGGGATGTGCAGGACTGTAGCAACTACAGGGGAATAAAATTGATGAGCCACAGCATGAAGTTATGGGAAAGAGTAGTAGAAGCTAGGTTAAGAAGTGAGGTGATGATTAGTGAGCAGCAGTATGGTTTCATGCCAAGAAAGAACACCACAGATGCAATGTTTGCTCTGAGGATGTTGATGGAGAAGTTTAGAGAAGCCCAGAAGGAGTTGCATTGCGTCTTTGTGGACCTGGAGAAAGCATATGACAGGGTGCCTCGAGAGGAGCTGTCGTATTGTATGAGGAAGTCAGGAGTGGCAGAGAAGTACGTAACAGTTATGCAGGATATGTATGAGGAAAGTGTGTCAGTGGTGAGGTTTTGTTGCATTTTGTTGCCTGAATGTCCTCAGTGTTAGTGTGTCACAGAAAGAGGATGTGCAGAATTGTTCATAATGGCACAGTTTTGTTTTAATTCTTTCCTTCATTACTACCTCCAGGGGATCCACAGTGTGTCTTAAAACTGTGTTGGCCCTTTTAATTAGCCTGTTGATTTGGTGGGCCTGTCTTGAAGTGATGTTACCAGCGAACACACCACAGCATTGAAAATTGCACTGGCCATTACAGCATTGTGGAAGGATATCACTTCCCACATTAAAAGAACACAGTCTCCTAAGAAAAAAGAGCCTGCTCTGCCCTGTCTTATATCATTCCTCTGTGGACCCCTAAGTACCCATCATAGGTGCACACCACCTCTACATCCATTCCCTGAATAATGACCAGATACAGAAGCTCTTTGGTGTGGTGCAAGTCAATAACCAGTTCCTTGATTTTGTTGATGTTAAGGTGCATACAATTCTCTTTGCACCAAGAAACAAAGTTCTCCACCAGACTCCTATAAATGGTGTCACCCCTTTATCACTACACTCCAGTGCAGAAGTGCAAAATGATCTCAGAATTTCTGCTAGTGACAGGACCTGGTGTTATATTTTGAACTGGAGATGTACAGAATAAAGAGAAAAGGAGACAGTACTGTTCCTTCTGGTGCTCCAGTGCTGCTCACGTCAAAATCAGAAACACAATCCTAGAATTTCATAAACTGTGGTCTGTCCGACAGGTAGTCCATTTTCCAGGACATCTGAACATAACCCTTAACAGGGCTCGCTGGGTTGTACTGAAGCCACTGAAGAAACGAGCAAAAAAAAAAAAACATATAATATAATAAACAGATAATGCAGCCAATAAATCATGATGGATACATAAATAAATCGTCTTCTTTTGGCAGCTCATGTTAGGAGTCGACACAAGGGATCATCTTTTTCCATATTATCCTGTCCTTTACATTTTTGCTCCATTAAACCCACTACCACCTTCATGTCATCTCTCACCACATCCATAAACCTCCTCTTAGGTCTTCCTCTTTTTCTCTTCCCTGGCAGTTCTATCCTTAGCATCCTTTTCCCAATATACCCAGCATTTGTCCTCTGCACATTTTCAAACCAACGCAATCTCGCCTCTCTGACTTTGTCTCCAAACCTTCCAACCTGAGCTGACCCTCTAATGTACTCATTTCTAATCCTATCCATCCTCGTCACACCCAATGCAAACCTTACAATTTTTAACTCTGACACCTCCAGCTCTGTCTCCTGTTTTTTGATCAATGTCACCATCTCCAACCCATATAACATAGCTGGTCTTACTACCATCCTGTAGACCTTCTCTTTCACTCTTGCTGGTACCCGTCTGTCACACATCCCTCCTGACACTCTTCTCCACCCACTCCACCCTGCCTGCACTCTCTTCTTCACCTCTCTTCCATGCCCCCTGTTCCTCTGTACTGTTGATCCCAAGTATTTAAATTCACCCACCTTCGCCTGATACATCTGCATAATGCCTCACTGTGAATATTACAGCCAAGTCAGAACTTTTCTGTCTTTCGAATTTTCTTGCTTTATGGTCTTCCAGTGTTTGTGTTCAGACCAAAGTGTGTGTATATTACATACTTAATTATCTATCTGCTTATGCATTTATTTATTTAAATAGCTTTATGTGAAAAGCCAAAGTTTCCACTGTGACAAATACAGCTCTATCTATCTATCTATCTATCTATCTATCTATCTATCTATCTATCTATCTATCTATCTATCTATCAGCGTGTGTGTCTGTGTGTGTGTGAATGGGCACTGTGATGGACAGATGTTTTGCCCGAATACCTGGGTACCTTTCGGGTGATGTTTTTGAAATAGAGTTTGGCGTGGCACACCTAGAATTAGATTAAGCAGGTTTTAAAATATTATGTTACATTTTAATTCAATTTAATAGACTTTGTTCTTCAAGTCAATATGCAATTTTACAATATATTGAACATGCTTGTTTTCTCTATTTTCCTCTCTCATATATATGATATTTGTTCTTACATTTTAATGTCACTATTTGTATTTTCAAAGGCACTTGTGCTTTAAGAAAAATGACTTTTGATTGGATGTGATTTATTTTCATGTACAATGTTAGTTACTGTACAAGAACAAAGAATTTCATAATTTTTTTAAAGTTATTGTATTATAAGTGCTTTCTTTGTAGGTAAATACATCCTTCCAGAGCTATTCTGCAAAGGAGAATCATTTGATTTCTTTAGTGTAAAGCCTTCTCATGCCTTCCGCAGCTGACCCTGCAACAAAAATCTACATTCTAAGTGTGCACAGGTACAGTATAACTGCACAGCAAGGCCTGGCAGACATGTTTGTTGAACCAGAAATACAAATGAGAAGTTTTGAAAGAATGCCAGTCAGTCTGGTCACATTTAGATCTCCAAAGGGATACAACAATTTCATATAATGAGCTCCTGTTTCACATAATCAAAATCAAAGTTTTATAAGACTTAAAAATGCAGACAACAATGCAATACAAATGCTGTGCATATTGACATTTTACATACTTGTAAAATTATAAAGCCCTCCCCATGTTTGAATATATCAGTAAGGACAGGACTGTACCAGAGTGTGCACTCTCCAATGTTCTGAGGAACAACAGTACCATACCATACCATACCATATTTATTTGTTGAGCGCTTAAAAACACAGCATTACAACTGACCGAAGCGCTGTACAGTTACAACAAGCAGGACTAAAAGCAAAATATTAAAAATAAACATTAAGAGAGAATTAAAACAGAGATACTAAAAACAGGTCAAGGGACCAAATAAAATAGAGAAAATAGCAAAAGGCAAGTGGAAAATGAAACAGGTTAAGAATTAAAAGCCAATGTGAAGAAGTGCATTTTTAGGCGAGATTTGAATGTGGCGACTGAAGCGGCTTGCCTAACCACTAAGGGCAGGGAGTTCCAGAGCCTGGGTGCACAGACGGAGAAAGCCCTTTCACCACGAGCTTTAAAATGTGCCTTGGGAACGGTTAGGAGCAGCTGATCTGCGGATCTAAGAACACGAGGGGGATTGTGACAATGGAGCAAGACACTCAAATAGGCGGGGGCTAGACCGTTTAATGCCTTATAGGTGAGGAGGAGAATCTTAAAATCAATTCTGAATCTAACCGGCAGCCAGTATAGTTTTTAAAATCGGTGAAATGTGTTGGATTCTGCTACTTCCAGTTAGAAGCCTTGCAGCCGCATTTTGAGCCAGTTGGAGTATTAGAGAGCACACACTCTGACACAATCCTTACTCATATATACAAGACATGGCAATGGGCCATGAAAAAAGAGAACGACAGAATATGAAAAAGTGTCAGGAGGCGATAGATTCCAAATTCAAAGAGACTGTCCCAGAATGAATTACCCTAGGCACATTGATGTAGGAGAATAACATTTGATGACAATGGATAATTTAATAGATTTCTTCCAGACTGATAGGTAGCAGCAATAAGATTTTCTGAGATATGAGTGGACCAGGGCTTCAGAATAAATGAAAACTAGAGCACAGGGTTGTAGGAATAACTAAGGTCTTCAGAGGAGCTCTTGGAGAATGGCCCCAGGACTTCCAGAGGAAGTTTATAGCAGAGAATATGATTAAAAGGGATAGTTCTGTGCTGAGAAAAATAGCTCCTTCCGCTCCATTAGGAGGTATGCTTGCAGTTGAAAAATGAGTTAAAGAAGAGTAATAAGGTGAGACAGAAGAAAGGTTATTGTGGTACTGATGTGAAACATGGAGTGCCTGCCCACAAGATAAACAGGAAAGCCAACCTGTATAAGAAGGCCTAGAGACAGATTGATGTTTATAATGTTTATTATAATTATATATATATATATATATATATATATATATATATATATATATATATATATATATATAGGTCAGGTCAAAGTTTGGACACACCTCCTCATTCAATGTGTTTTCTTTATTTTCATGACCATTTACATTGGTAGATTCTCACTGAAGGCATCAAAACTACGAATGAACACATGTGGAGTTATGTGGAGGTAATCACCTGAAACTAGAATATAAAACATGTTTTCAGTTATTTCACATTTTTTTGTTAAGTACATAACTCCACATGTGTTCATTCATAGTTTTGATGCCTTCTGTGAGAATCAACCAATGTAAATGGTCATGAAAATAAAGAAAACACATTGAATGAGGAGGTGTGTCCAAACTTTTGGCCTGTACTATATATATATAATATTTATAATATAGTTTATAATATATTCATTAGATTATATTTAGATGTGCACTGTATTAACCCTGTAGTAATGAAGCATAGTGTGGACATAAGGGGTTGCTGTTGCCCCTTTGAAACCAACAGACAGACACTCAGGAAACAGAGTAAAAGCACAAAGAAGTATTTTAATTCTGTTTTCTTCTTCCACAGTGCTTCCAAGCACCACAGCCACCATAAACACAATTAATAAGCACAATAATAATCACTAATCTCTCCTCCACACCTCCCAGCAAGCTCTGTCACACTCCTCCCGACTCCGGCTCACTTGCTGGGTCTCCAGCAGTCCTTTATATCAGGTATGTCAACCTCACTACCATTGGTGGGCTGCTTCGACTTCCATATGTGATCAGCGGGCCGCACTGTAACAAATACTATTATACAAAGTTACTGTAGCTTTCTTTCCAATACTGAAAACCTTAAAAAATGTAACACTTAAAGTTTAAAGAAAAGCATTTTATTTCCATACAATTTCCTTGCAACAGTGTACAATTAGAGTTTTAGCCTCTTAGCTAAATCCTTATATAGGAGTCTTACAGTCTGAAACTTATTTCTTTTGTCCCGACACTTGGCATCTCTTGTTAGTAACCAGTTCGTCAATATCAGGCTTGAAATCTTGTGCAGCTGCAACTTTTATGAGGGATGAAAGGTGATCGACAGTAAGTCTTGAGCGTAATGGGGTTTTGGTAGCTTTCATTAACGAAAACAATTGCTTGCAAAGGTAAGTGCTTCCAAACATAGACGGTACTGTCAATGCCAACTTACGGATCTGCACATACAAGGGTGGCAGGTAAGCATACAAGCCTGGCACACCAACTTTGTTGTATTTTGCCATCAGAATAGAATCTGACTGCAGTTCAGTCAATTCCATTTGGATATTCTCAGGCGCATTCTCAACGTTGTAAGAGAACAGCGCAAAGTCCTGTTCATGTGAACTGAAATCACGAAAACGCTCACTGAATTCATTACACAGTAATTCAAGTTGGAAAGCAAATCCTCCAAAAATCTAATTTTACTTTACTAAGTTTACTTCAAAGTTTATATTGTAAAATAAGCCGATATGCAAAAAGCCCCCTGACCTACACTAATTTTACAAACTCAAAATCACAAAAATTTGTTAATAAGCAACTCACCATCCACTTCAGATCTTTAGCTGTAGTCTGCACTAACTGTTCATTACAATACTAGCACAAAATTACAACAAACTAGAGCAAAAAAACATGAAAATATCCATCCATCCATCCTGTTTTGCTTATCCGAGATCAGATTGCGGGGGCAACAGCTTGAGAAGAGATGCCCAGACCTCCCTCTCCCCGGCCACTTCTACTAGCTCTTCCGGGGGAATTCCGAGGCGTTCCCAGGCCAGCCGAGAGACATAGTCCCATTTGTCCTAGTTCTTCTCCTCACCAGGGAGGCGTCCAGGAGGCATCCTGATCAGATGACCGAGCCACCTCATCTGAATCCTCTCGATACAGAAGAGCAGTTCCTCCCGGATGACTGAGCTTCTCACCCTATCTTTAAGAGAAAGCCCAGACGCCCTGCGGATGAAACTCATTTCAGCTGCTTGTTTTCGTGATCTTGTTATTTCGGTCACTTCCCGCAGCTCATGACCATAGGTGTGGGTAGGAACATAGATCGACTGTTAAATTGAGAGCTTTGCCTAATGGCTCAGCTCCGTTTTCACCATGAAAGACTGATGCAGAGCCCGCATCACTGCGTACGCCGCACCGATCCGCCTGACGATCTCCCGCTCCATTATGTGAAAATATGCAAGCTATTACTCATGATAGTCAGTTCTGCCTAGTGGCCAGTCTCAGCAGCCAAGTCAGTAGTGTAGCCTGTCAGGCTGCTGCAGCCTAGCACTTCAGCTGTGACGTCGCCGCTAAATTAACTTTGGTCAAGGGAGGGCAGTGTCATGCCTAGGATATCAAGGAGCGACGCCGCAGCTGCAAATATACTAGCAGATGACGTTTCCGGTAGCGTAATGCCACGGGAAAATGCACCTTTGTCAGAAGGCGGAAGTAAGAAAAGTCAATAAGTAACGCCGAAGATGCAGAATGATTCAATCACAAATGATAGTAATCATTTTGTACAAGTTTAGTGTTAACTAGGATCTGTCATGCGGGCCGCACAGATTTCTGTTGAGGGCCGCGTGTTTCACATGCCTGCTTTATATAGTCCTTGACCTGGAAGTGCTTCTGTCCTTCCGGCCACATGACTTTCTAGCACTTCCGGGTCAGATGGAGAAGTTACTTTTTCTTCAGCCCGGAAGTACTTTGGGGCTTCTGCCCCCGTGACTTTGGAGTACTTCCGGGTTATGCAGACAGCAAAACCTCCCAGGTCCCCCTGCAGCATCTCTTGGCATCACCCACGATCCCCAACAGGGCTGTGAAGCTGAACTCCAGATCTCATGGTGCCCTGTGCTGCAGGGAAGTCACCATCTAGCTTCTTGGGGGAGGCAGTGTCCTAAAGTAGCTGCCTTCCCCCATCTTTCCAGTGTTTGAGCATCTCGGCCGAGTTGACCTGCTGGCCTTCCGTCACAATAGTTTAAGTAATAAACCTGGGCAAAACAGTATAAATGTGAATAATTTAATTGCCATTTTATTTCTAAATGTGCACTGTATTAGAACAATAACTACAGATTATAGATTACAGTGATCCCTCGCTATATCGCGCTTCGACTTTCGCGGCTTCACTCCATCACGGATTTTAAATGTAAGCATATTTAAATATATACCACAAATTTTTTGCTGGTTCGCGGATTTCTGTGGACAATGGGTCTTTTAATTTATGGTACGTGCTTCCTCAGTTTGTTTGCCCAGTTGATTTAACTCTTTCAGGGCTCATGTTGACTTTTGTCAAAATTCAGGGGTAGAAGATGGTAATCAGCTGTAAACTGCAACAAAACTCATCCTTATATTTTAGTTTGACTCTCTTTACTGGAAGGACAGTTACATAACTTTGTCTATTTAAGCTCGAATACCTACGTGCGCAAGAGTTGCGAAGAGCTAACAACCTCTAAAATGGCATCGACATCTGGCGAGAGACGAAAGCAAATGTGCAAAGCAAAATATTCCATGGACGTTTTACATAATTTCATTGAATAGGACTTTGAATTGTCGAACTCCAACCTGGAGATGGGTATGAAAAATGACAGTGAGGTACCGGCATCGCTTGTTCGGTCCCCTATCGATTGTGGTGCTGAACACTTTTGTGTAGCTGATGCGCCTATGGCAGCATTCGCCTGGGAGGACCACCACTTATGATGACAAGATATACAAACCAGATTGCGTCACACTGCGACCGCTACCGCCACCCACCTGCTGTGTGAAGACAGCCAGGCAGCTGGCACACCGTGCATTCCTACTGACCATTGAGGTGCCCCTGTGCAGCGACTGCCACCAGAGATGCAAAACATGCGCCAACAGCAGCCACAGCACGTAGCAACAGATGTTTTATGTTGATTTATGTGTGAAATGACTGCTTTGTGTGCTTTTCAGGAAACTGAGTTTTTTGGAAAAAATATTAAGCCTTCAAAGGGTTAATACAAGGGACGCTATTGGCGGATGGCTAAGAAGCTACCCAATCAGAGCACGTATTACATATTAAATAAAACTCCTCAATGATATAAGATATGCTTCCCGCGTGGTGCTTCGCACACTTCAAAGCTCTAACAGCCCGTATTGATTTTTCATTGTTTGCTTTTCTCTATCTCACTCACTCTCTCTGACATTCTCTGCTCCTGACGGAGGGGGTGTGAGCAGAGGGGCTGTTTGCCCAGAGGCTGTTTGCTTAGAAGATACTGACGCACCTGTAAAAAATGCTGAAAGACTACCTTCACATTGATCCCTGCATTGCGGCTGCTTTATCGTGGTGCCTTTCCATACTTAAAAGCCAAACAGCCCTATTGACTTTTGCTTGTTTACTTTTCTCTCTCTCTCTCTGACATTCTCTGCTCCTGACGCGCGCACTCCTTTGAAGATGAAGATATGTTTGCATTCTTTTAATTGTGAGAAAGAACTGTCATCTCTGTCTTATCATGGAGCACAGTTTAAACTTTTTACTAAAGGGTGTTATTTCATGTCTAGAGGGCTCTAATAATATTAAAAAATGCATTTAGAAGGTCGTAAACAGGTTTTCTATGCTCTAACTGTGAAAATATTAGATTTATAAATAAAGAATCCTACCTTGTGGAAATGCATTTATCTGTCTGGAACGGATTAACCACGATAAACGAAGGTTTACTGCATAACTGTGCGGAGAATATTTATAAACAGTGTGGGAGAGTTTCTAAGGGCTTAAAATATATACAAATAACCATACAAACATATGATTTCTATTTCGCGGATTTTCACCTATCGCAGGGGGTTCTGGAACGCAACCCCCGCGATCGAGGAGGGATTACTGTATGTAAAAAATCTGCACAAATACAAATAATTTAATTATCATTTCAAGCTGTCGTAACACTCTGATTCATCTCTGCTCTTCTGAGACCTTAATATAGCCTTACAAAATGTTAGAACGTTAACTAGCAAGACTTTTTTACATTAACGACGTTATCTTAGTTTACCACTGAACTCATTTTTTTCTTCCAGTCAGAATACGTGTTCTCAATGAGCCATTTACCAAAAAAGGTGTGTGAACTGCCTAAAGATGTATCTCTCCGCTATAACTTTTAGCAGAATCTTAAAGTAAAAACATTTTTGAAACATTACACATGCAAAGTAATTATGCAATTCACTACATTATTTAGAAAATCTATTCAACTTGAATAAAATGGTTCTATTACAGAATTATCTGTAACAAAGCAAAAAAAAGCAAAATGTACACCAGGGCAGTAGCCATTTTTACAAGTCCAATGTGTGATGAGGCAACTGTGTTTTGTCATTCTGATGCTAAACAGGGTTATGTTTTTCTGTTGTTCGGCATGTATATACTTATTCAGGATAACTGTCCCTCTCTTGCCATACTGCTTTAAAAATATATCAAATATTTGTAGTTTGTGATGGATATTCATAACATTTGTGATTACAAGTTTTTGGTGCCAAGTATGGTTCCTTAATTGTATCTAAATAGCAATGTTTGGTAGTTTGTAGTCCAAGCACAGGTACAAACAACACTGAATGCTAAAGGGGAGCAATGTTGTTACTGCCATATTAACATGTCTCCTTATTAAAGAGCCTTTTTTACAAATGAGTGGAAAAGTGAAGATGGAATTAAAGTAATTGCTCCTCTTTAGTATCCAGTGTTACTGGCATCTAAAGTTTGGACAAAAATACAAACAATTCAGAATATCTGTGGTGGTCTGTGACAGGTTGAATAAAGGTATACTGTACTTCTCTGTTACTTTACACTTTTCACAGTATGTAAAATAACCACTAAAAATTCAAACAACAAACTACATAAATGGTAATGTTTATTGTTTGTACTTTAAATAAACAAAATACAGACAACAGAAATATGGTAAGTATATACATTACGTGCTGAAATTTCGTTAACGGAAATTCTCTCTGCCAGAGATTTCCAACAAAACAGTGGCTGTTGCAGCAAAATATCAGCATTTCGAGGCTGTCTACAGTGTTGGCACAGGCCATTTTTAGTTCTTCCGCTCGAATCAGTTGTAGAGATTGTGGGATGCTAAGATTCCACCGCACTAAAACAGTGATTTGTTTATTTTATTCAAAGACTCCAGGAACCCACCCAACATTGAAGTGACTCGATCACTCACACACAGAGACATGTAAAACAACAATTGAGAAAATCAATGCTAAGGAATATATTAAACAAGAAGTGGAGTAAGAAAACAATTAATAAAAACATGCACACAAAATCCAACCTAAGTTACCTAGACAGCAATTAATATTTAACTAACCCAGAAATTTTCAAAACCTTTCAAAAGCTAAGCACAAAATGAGAAATGGTAAATACTCACGACACAGTCCACAAACAGTCTGGCTCCACAGATACAAATGATGATTATAAATGGAATGAAATCTCCCTGTGAAGAGCTTCCTCAGAATACAGTGTAAAGTCTTGTCCTACTGTAACGCAGAATGAGTGAAGAATTGCAGACTTTGGGAGCGCGCGACTAATGAAGATGTTTTCCACCACAGACAGGTCCACATAAACATCAAAAACAGGAAACACATACAAAACCAGCAATGACTGTAATCTTTAGGTGGTTGCGATCACAATCCAATTGTGGGGTTGTAACGGTCAGCTAAAATATGTGTATGTACCTGTAAGTTTGTACCTTTTCCCTTACTTGTTGTTGTGGTACGCCTTTATGTTTAGGGCTGGCCTTTATACAGAGGGAGGGGAGTAACTGGCTTGGAGGGCCAACAGACTGTACGGGGAGGAGCTATCTGAATGTAAATAGGTGGTGGGAAAAAGAGTAGAGAAGGAGGCCATAACAGAAAAAGGCACGAGGGAAAGGATTAACACCTCTTGGATTCGTCAGGTGAACCCGGGTTCATTCCAAGCAAATGATTTTTTCTTTCGGGAGGAAGGAATACGGGATAGGACTTGACGGGCAAGCACAAGGAATTGTTAATCAGAACGTTTCCCGGAACAAGAGATATGGTCGGCGTCTCATTCACCACTACAGACTGAGATCAACGCTCGTACAGATAAGATTTAAAAGACTATAAATCCATTGTTTTTTTGTGTGTTTCCATTGGCTCATGTCTTTATTAGTAATGTATATTTTTATGTGTTGGTGTTATGATTTGTGTGGGGAAGGGAAGCGCTGCAGCGCGATTTTATGTATATAAGGTTTTGTTGTTGTTACAGTGATCCTATATATTGTCTTCCAATGATCCTATATATTGTCTTCCAATAATCATTTTTTGCTTGGTCCTGCCTTCACTAGTGTGTTTCTATAATTGAAGTGGGGAAGTAGAAAAGTAGTGTTGGTCACTCGCGCCCCGGATTATTTTTTTTCCTTTTTGCTGCCTCTCAAATAGGGCAGCGTGTATTATAATCGTGCCGGTTCTGAGAGCGGTACAGGGTGAAAGCAGTGAAGCAAAAAATTTATCAGGCAATCCATCATTCCCAGCATGTTAAGGCTCCTTTTTTAAAAGTAGTACCTCATTTTGTTTTTCCCCAGCAACACCAGTGCCCAATGGTGAATCATTGCTGGAGTTTCTGGGAATTATAATCCCTTTAAATAGCACTGCTACAAAATTATCAAAGGGTGTAAGCTACATATGCTATCCATATTGTGTGCCATATGTATTACATAATTCAGGGGCTAGCCCCAATGAGCCCTTTACTTTTGTATGGAATTGCATTTGTTATGTTTTGAGGTCTGGATGCATTGTTGTCTATTAGAAATCTTGGGGCGAATTTAATGTTGCCCTATGAGAGGCAAGATTAAGTGAGGACGGCATTATAATTGTGCAACAGATAATAAAAGGCTATATCTGTGAATAGTCACTAAAATAATATGGTCTTTATAATGGAAATAAATAGTATATGATTCACAATGGTTTGTCATATTTATTTATTGCATATTATTTTATTATTCTTTATTTTTATTTTAAGTGGGGCGTTGACTCAGTGCCCTCTATATACTAGTCACCTCTGTAAGATAATGAAAAAGCACTGTTAACTAAGCAAAGATGTTAGTTCAAGTAGAATGATGCACTGAATTTGAAATTGGTTGGCATAAAAACCTGAAGCCATAGGGATCCCCCAGAACTGAACTTCTTAACCACTGGCATATGTAATATATGTTTATTACAAATTTAACCACAGGTGAGAGATGGACAAAGGGAGAAATGGAAAGTCCTAAATAAATAGAATTTTCTGGGTCTGTCTGCACAGGTTCATGCTTGTCCAATTCTCTGCCAAAGCACCACAATGAGGCACTCCATTTTTCAACTCATATTTCTCTCTCCTCCTCTTTCTCTGCCCCTTGACTCTCTTCTGTCCATCAAACTAGCTCTAAATCATCTCTTGACTAAGTGGACCACTAGCATTGGGAATCAGGGATGTGGCTATGCACAGTGTCCCTTGGTGGCTCCAAAGACCACTGCACCTCAAAAAGGCTTAGAGAACTGGGTATCTTATGCAGTTTCTAAACTGCCACACTCTTCCACTACTTCCACGCAGGAGCTGTGTGTTGCCACCTACCAGAGAAAAAGTTTGCCTTGCCAGTACTCTCAGCACTTACATTTACAAAGGTCCTTGAACTACAGCCTTGGTTCTGCCCATTGTTTGCCGTGCTTTCAAGACAATATGACCTTTCTCTTTTCCAGTGCTTTAGTGGATGTCTCTCCTATCCTGTGATATTATATATGCCTGTAATCTCATTGTCCACAAAGACACCAATCTCTCTGAGTATTAATGTAACTGATCAACAATGGTTGACTTCAAAAGCACAGTGGTAGATGTTGGAAATTCTGAAGACCTGAGAGTGAGATTGCCAAGTCTGCACGTTAGGGCAGTAGACTAAAAAAACAAAACAAGCTGCTTCTTCACTAAAAACAAAGAAGACTGGATTAGTGCACTCCACATCCATTTAACTACAGTGATGAAGCTCTGAAATGTGATTGGCTGCACATTGAGCACTAGTGAAAGAAAGTGTAGATGTGCCGTGCACATTTGAAAGAACCATTAAGGAGAAAACCATTGCACTAAGTGCAGTATGGTTACACTTTTTAAGTTTGTAAGATTGCATCTGAGAACACGAAAGTACAGCACGCTGAAAACACCACATATTCTTTCCCGCAACAAATACAAGAAATAAACCTGAGCCAACAGTTTACAAAGCAGGTGGTAAACATACTGGTGCATGTTGTACAGCCAACATGAACAAGAAGTTGTGCCTTGAACCATAAAGAGAAATAACAGCACTTCTGAAAAATAAGACAGAGTTGTCTCTTTTACATATTGTCACGCTTGAGTCACAGATTTGCACAGAAACAGAGGAAGTTGTAGAGACAGGACCTTTATTTAAACACTGCAAACAAACATTTGTCTCTTTTAAAGGTTTAAATTAAAACTTTCAATCAAAAGAATGCAAACGTATCTTCTTCTTCAAAGGAGTACGCGTCAGGAGCAGGGAAAGTCTGAGAGAGAGAGAGAGAAGAAAAACAATCAATTCCAAAACTCACAGGTACTGTACAGGCTTTTAAGTATGCGGAGTACCACGCAACAGAGCCGCAAGTAAGGTGAGAAATGTGAAGGTAGTTTGTCAACGTTTGTCAGGGGCTTTCCCAGCATGCAATCAGCCCCCCAACTCACACCCCCTCCCTCAGCTTTATTCACATTTCCGGCGCGACAATACGTTAGCGTTAACGTGCTCAGAGCGAGGTCGATGCCTGACTGTAAAACTATAAGGTTGTAAGCCCAAAAACCATCTCATGAGACGAGTTTGTATCTTTCTGATGGTACAACCATTGAAGTGGAGCGTGATCAGTCATTAATGTGAAATATCGACTCCATAAGTAATAACGAAGCGTTTCCACAGCCCATTTAATCGCCATGCATTCTTTCTCCATGATCGAATAATTGCGTTCCCTAGGAAGCAATTTTCTACTTAAGTATGTGATAGGATGCTCTTCCCCATCAAAAACCTAGGAGAGGATGGCGCCTACACCAAATGCACTTGCGTCCGTCTGTAGAACAAAATCCTTAGAGAAATCGGGATTCCGCAAAACCGGATAGGAAGACAGAGCAGTTTTCAAATCACAAAAGGATGTAGAAGGAAAAATTTTTGTATTAGCATAAAAATAGCAAATTAACATAAAGAGCCATAAAAAGTAATTAAAAGATTCTAAAAAATTAGATTAAGCATAAATTAGAATGTTTAGCAAATAAGATAGGTCAAGTAAATAGTTAACTAAAAATCAGTCATTTTGCGTTATTTTTTAAGCTTAAAGCAGAATTGCTAGTATGGAAAAAGAACAAAATGAGAACAAAAATGACGTGTAGAAACCAGCTTAGAACAAAATAAGAAGATTGAGAACGCCTGTGTCCAAGGCTGGGAAGCTAAAGGAATGATACCACAGAGAGAAAATGGCTCTGGTTGGCACGTAAAGAAACCAGCTGGATTGGTGAATCAGCAAAAAGGCAGAAAAAGGCTTTTACAATAAGGTCACAATGATGTAATGCATGAAAGAAAAATTAGTAAATTCAGGCATTAGCAATAAATATAGAAAAATATATTAGAAATTAACTTTAGCGTAGAAATTAAGGCAAGTCAAGCATGCCAAGCAATGATTAAATAAAAGCACATACCATATTTTGTTTTAATTAAAGCTTAGCTTTGGGCATCAGACAAACCAGCTTAAAAGTCCGAGAAAGAGGAAGTGATGAAAGGAAAGCCCATATAAGGAAGATGAATGTCTGTACCGGCCTTGGCCAGTGAAAGGAATAAGCAAAAACAGAAACTAGAAATGAACAATAGACAGTGAAATACCAGGGGCCCAGCTGCATCGAGATGAGAAATTGGGCAGACAGGAGTAGAAGGGAGTCAGAGGAAAACAGCAAATGAGCTAATTGAACAAGGTCAAAGTGATAAAAAATTGTTATATAAACTTCGATTGCTGAACCGTTCGGGGTTCAGCTCAATTTGGCCGTATTGGGTTGAGTATGTGTTGTTATTTGTGTTGTTTTATTGCAATAAAGCTTTAAAACTCTGTTTGTCTATCCTGAGTCCTAAAAGCCTTCATTTTCAGGTAAAAAGCCTTCTGGTGACGAATCTTTTGCCACAACAAGGAACGTTCACAAATTTCTGTCCAAGAAATAGGGCAGTTTTTCCTGCCTCTAGTAAGATCTAAAAGAGGAGCAGCCCTTTTTGCAAAGTCGGGATAAATCTTCCGTAATAACCAGCAAGCCCAAGAAAAGCGTGTACCTGTTTCTGCATTTTTGGTCGGGGGTAAGCAAGCATCTCTTTCACTTTTCTAGACTGTGGCCGAAGTAAACCCCTGCCCATGGAATAACCCAAAAAATGAGTCTCAGACATACTCAATTTACATTTCTTAGGGTTAGCTGACAAGCCAGCCTGTCTCAAGCTTTCAAGAACAGCTTGAAGATGTTCTAAATGCGTATGCCAATCATTGCTGAAAATCATGACATCATTGAGGTATGCCCCGGAATATTCAGAATGAGGGTGCAAGATCTGATCCATCATACGCTGGAAAGTTAGAAGACCAAACGGGGGTCTCATAAATTCATAAAGTCCGTCAGGAGTCACAAATGTTGTTTTCTCACAACTGCCAGACTCAAGAGGCACCTGTCAGTAACCCATTGTGAGATCTAGCGTGGAGATATAAGATGCTTGACCCAGTTTTTCCAACAGTTTGTCAACACGGGCATTGGATAAGCATCAAACGTTCAGTCTCCAGTCATTAAGTGCAAGACCTTTAGCCAAAACGGTCGTAGTATAAAACAACCTGCTGCTTCAGGAAATGATAATTGCTGAGCTTATCGCGTGGCACATTTCGTAAGGAAAGTAAGGCATCCCCAGACAAATAAGGGGTGATGATAACGGCCCAGTTTCGTTTGTCCCATCCCAACAAAGTCGCCACATGCTCAAAAGCTAAAAGAAATATTTCTGGGTCATCAGAAGGACCCATCATCGTCAGCACATCCTTAGAATTATCAGGAAGAGGAGGAACGGGATCATCCTCCGGATCGTGAGGAAGCGGGACAGTCTGAACGATTTGAAATAACTCCTCGGCATCCATCTGTGCAACAACTTCTGGTGCCACTTGTCACACTTGAGTCACAGATTTGCACAGAAACAGAGGAGGCTGTAGAGACAGGACCTTTATTTAAACATTGCAAACAAACATTTGTCTCCTATAAAAGTTTAAAAATGCTCCTTGACAGGGCAGAGATGACAGTTCCTTATCTCAATTAAAAGAATGCAAACGTATCTTCTTCTTCAAAGGAGTACGCGTCAGGAGCAGGGAAAGTCTGAGAGAGAGAGAGAGAGAGAGAGAGAGAGAGAGGGAGAGAGAGAGAAGCGAAACTATCAATTCCAAAACTGACAGGTGCTGTACAGGCTTTTAAGTATGCAGAGTACCGTGCGAAAGAGCTGCAAGTAAGGTGAGCAATGTGAAGGTAGTCTGTCAACGTTTTTCAGGGGTTTTCCCAGGAGCGTCTGTATCCTCCCAGGGTGCAATCAGCCCCCCAGCTCACAATATATATCTGAAGAACCAACTGTATCCAGAGACTGAAAAATGTGGCATGCAGTAAATAAGGTTTCAGATTAAGGTAGCTTTGTAACAACTTATAAAAAAATATTGCTCTAAAACATCTCTTGAAATAGCTGCAGTCAGTAACAGGAGATATTGTAGTCTGGATTTATAAGAATTCAGTTGCAACTAATGTTAGAATACTGCAAGCAGAAATTGAGTTTAACTGTCTGGATGGAGGTTGTGCAGGGCTGTTCCCATGGCACTAGCCATATAAAAAAATTAAAGCTTATGAACTTTTCCAGAAGGATCACACATGAACAGGACTTAGGTGCACTTTTCCAATCACTTTCTCTAAAGAGGAAAGGGTATTCCGAAGAGATGTGGGAAAATTGCCTCGATTCTAATTAACTTGCTGGTTTTTCTTTTGAAATTGACTGGTATCTGAGGGCAATGCAGAAAGATAGAGTGAAGCTGTATGAATTGCACAATAGCTGATAACCCTAGAGATCCAAATGACAATGTAGGCATCCAGTCTTCAGTGGGTGGAGCCCATGAATGTTGAACTGATAGGCAGTGATGGCATTGAGACATTTAATGCCACCTTTAAATCCCAACACTCACCATGCCAGCATGGAAAAAACCAACATTGACCCTGAGTTAGTGCATTTGAAAACAGACAGGCATTTGGCATCTACATTAAAACATTACATTAAAACAAATAAACTGCCTTTCTCACCTTATGTAATATTGAACTGGACTCAGGAAAGTTGAAGAGATGACATTTGGAGAAAGATTGATGATAAGGTCTGACATCTGTTCTGGCAAAATCATCATGTGCTAAATGATTAAAATGTAGCTTCTTGGTATGTGCAACTCAGATGATTGAGCGTAGGTTTGAGAATGCCAATTAAGTCTACTGTAGCTCAGAAAACTACAAATAGAACAAGCAGTGACCTTTGCATCCAGAAGGAAGAGCACAGACATGTTTGGCAGTTCGAGAGCTTCACCTAAGACAATAGCAGGTAAGCCAGTTCAGTAAGAACATTTGAAAAGTATACTTCATTTATATTCAGGCCTTCACAGTGAGTGAAAGTTAAGCTATAGATGAATTTAAAGTACAGAATAAAATCTTTCAATTCCTAAATTTCTTGTAGACAAACAACCTCAACTATATTACATTGCAAAGAAATTGTTATTCAGAACATGTTTTCAAAGCAATGTTAAAATTTTGAAAAGGTCACTTAAAGCTGCTCTTACTTTGCCAAAAAAAACTGTGAAAAGGGTGAGTATTCTGTAAAGTTGTTCCTGATAAAGGAACACAAGTAATACAAGTCAAAAACTATGATCATGGTACATCAATGTCAGACAAAGTTGCTGTGGCTGTGAAGATATAGCTGAAACATCACACTCTTAGAATCTGAATAAATGTTTTTTGCATTAAATGCTGTTTTTATTTTATTAAACATAACAATATTCAGTGGATGTAATACATGCAAAACCTGTTACCAACTCTGTCACATCATTCTCTAGCTGTGAAAGTATTCCCAGGGCCAAAGATTGCACACATTTAATACATCACTGCCGCCACTAGGGTTTTATGAGAGAGTAAGAGAAGCTACTGTACAATAGTAAAGGAAAGATCTCTTACATGTCATTTTCAGAGACCACTCCATGAGAGTGACATATGCTGTCATTGTATAAGGTGCCTTTCAAGCATATGTTCAAAGGGAATAAAATCAAGAGAGACTACCCACCAAGAAGATAGTAAGGAGCATTGTCAAAATATCAGATCACCTGGTAGGTATATGGTACCTAGCCAAAAAAGCTGAAACAAGGCTGTCCTTATAAGTACAAGGCAAACTGGCAGGAATCAGCAGACTGGCACAAAACAAAATATATTGCTTTCAAAACCACAGACAGAAATTGGGAGCTAAACTATAGTCCAGCACAAGATCTAAAATGCCTATTAAACCCTAATACAAGACTGACAAAAAAAATGTTTTTTGGTTGAGTCCAAATAGGTTTCTTTACTAACATGGCCTTACATGGTCAGTGCAGGTACCTGCCTATGCAAACTAGCTTCTGATGAGGAAACTGAGAACATCACAATTGTAAAATTAAAAGAAAAAAGGAAAACAACAGCACACAAACATTAAACATGATCCAAAACAAAGAAGAAGAATAAGAACAAAAAGCACCAACTCAGATAGATGTTGTTTAAAAAATATAGCAAAACTCACAACCAAAAAACAGAGTCTAGCTTTTCCAAAAGGGAACAGAACAGTCAATGACTCAAGCCTCCTTCAATTACAGAAAACAGCCACTAGATGTCAAACCCTAATGTCTTGGAACCTTGAACATAATGGAAGATTGCCACCCAGGTAAAGATAAAATTAAATAAATAATGTGTAATGTCATGCAAATTTGGTAAAACGGCTCTTAAAACTTACAGACCATCATTGCCCTCTAGTCTTTAGCTGGCAACACATGGTACAAACCACCTGGGGAAGGAATACTATACTGGTGTTACTGTAACTTAAGCAGACCACCTTGACCCTAGAAATGAACTGAGGGTAGGTTAGGGTTTAAAAGCTACTTAAGACAATGAGTCACTGAATGTTGAATAAGGAACAGGATCTCTGCTGGGATTTTCATGTACCTGTACATGATGCGTCAAGCACTTATAAAGAAATTTCAATACCTGAAAAACATCCAGGCAGATCTTTAATGGTATGTCAATGAAGAACACAGAGTCTGTCAACTAATAGCTGAATACAAAGGTTGTGTGGAAAGATGCATAAATGAGAGGTCATTACTTTTTTTATCCATGTCCCATCTAGAGTATCACAAACCATGTCCCATCCTAAAGGTAAAATAAGAAGTTGCAAATGCAATGGAACATACATACCAGAAAATTGAGAACTGGAAAAATCATTACCTGACCTAATTAATCTTCATTCTTGCTAATGCACACTAGTAAATGGAACAGAAAATGACAAAATCTCATGAGTTCATGGACTCACGTCATTGGATGTCCACTCAGACCGTGTTGGTAGTAGTGATTTAATGATGTAAATGTATTTATATGGCATACTGGTGCTCTTAATACAACTAGAGGGAAATCTGAACGCCTAAGTTACATTGCATCTCATCATTATAAAGAACATATCTATTTTTCAAAGGGCTTTATGAGCAGTTTAATCTCCACCCCACACAGGTCAAGGCTAAAAAGTTTAGAATGTTTCTAGTGATAAAACTATGAATTTACCTTAATTCAACAAACTCCCCAGTTACCAAATCTTATATGAATTAACTACTGTTTATACTTACGTACAAGTCGGGTCTTGAAATCCGAAAAATCGATCATAAAATCAGACCCTGAATTATATGCCCGTTCAAAAATGCAACCCTTACATTTTTTTTTACATCTTCTTGCTTTCTCCAATCTCGCATCAGTTTCTCAGACACATCGAATTTTGTTGCAGCAGTGCAGTTACCAATTTCTTTCGCCACTTCAACGACTTTTTAATTTAAAACCAGCTTCATATTTTGTTCTGATCAAATGCTCCATCGTAGATAAGGGTTTGCTCTTACGATAAAGGTGTATAAGGATCACAAAACACTGCAAATGTCACTTCGTAATAGTTCGGGTATTACCGTGTGGTCATATAGGCACAATACATAGAGAAAAAAAGCAGCATTCTCCATGGTTACTCTCTCAGGTGGGCGTTAGCATATCATAATCTCCTGGACCAATAGCGTGAGTTTTCCACATTCGACTTATATGACCGACATTATAAAATACCTGAAATTATACGGTAAAATCAAGCCCCGACTTATCCGTAGGAGAACTTAAACGCGAGTATATATGGTAATTGGAGAAGAAATTCACCACCGGCTAATCTACAACGCTAATCTGGGACGCCTTATTTTTGATACAGACCTGGGCCACACTCTTGGCTCCTTACTGTTCTGATGTCAAATTTACCAAACCAAGCAATTACTTAGTTTATGAAATTTTCTGATCACTTTACAAAAATAAATTGTTTTAGAAAATGATACTGTATAAGACAGTAAGAGAAAACACTGCATAAAAATTATTTTATGCTGTATATTCACACAGGGAAGATTTTATAGTAAGCTGACTAAATGGGAAATATTTGTTCAGGTATTTGGAAATATTTTTTTAATGTGACATTTGTCACAGTTATGAGGATCAAAGTGTCATGAGCCTTTTCTCAGTTTGCACATCTTGCTTACAAGCTACAGTATAATTTAAAGGAAGTGTCCCCGGCTTATTTCTTGTTGTTCTGACATGCCCTGATGTGCATTTCCTTAAAGGCAAGTCATGACATATCAGTGAATGACATGTAAACCAGAAACTGACAGAAAATTTTATGACTTCTGCTCCTGTGCACTACCTAATTTCTCGGGGCATCAAGAATGCCAAAAAGGCTTGGTTTCCCCTTTGAATGTATGACTGCTTTGAAAGTGAACCATTATTTTACCCAACAGTGAGTAAAAACGTCACAAACTACAGAGTGTGTGCACTGAACAAATCATGCTGAACTGAGAATACTTAAATCCATCTTCAGTGAAGTCAATCAACATAAACTCCACTGATTCATTTTATTTTATTATTTGATGTCATTAAGATACTGTGCTCTGAAAAGTCTAAGAACTGCCTCATTCCTGATAAAATATTACAAAAAGCGGCCAGCTGTGCTGAATGAGCCTGACATGAGTACAGAGGAGCTGTGGGGTTTTCTTAGCAGAAATAATTTTATTGTAACCCACACTGCCAAAGAGTATAAGTTTGAATGATCTCCTTGTTTTTGTTTGGGTTTACTTTGGAGGCTGCAGTTCTCTACTACACCTAAAAAATGCATGATGGCTTAATTGAGAACTGAAAACTGACGTAATGTGAATGAATGTGCAATGCAAAGGACTGCGGTTGTTTCCAGAAACATCTGCCTTCCTCCAAATGGAGCTAAGCTAGGCTGTGACCTCCCTGGTAAGCAGGACTCAGAAAATGGATTGAAATGTAGGTAGATTCATTCATTGCATTGCCATTCAAACTAAAAGGAAATAGAATCCATTCATCCATCCATTTTCTATACCCATTGTAACCTGCATTGTAATATATTATATATGTATACTTATATAACACCATTAACAGACACTTGGACTTGAACCCAGCATATGCAGGCTTAAAGAGAAGAATATCAAAATAATAAAAAGAGACTTTATGACCAAAGCTTTCTGAACCCCACCTTACTAATTCACCACACACAACCTCCCCCTCCATCGCAACCCTTCACCAAGTATATATTGCCTTGGATTCCTTTATGTCTAATCATTTTCCTCTGATGATAATGCCTGGAAGGTTGTTGAAAGCTTAGGAATAAAAAAATATCTTAAGATACGTGACCCACTTTCTCCCTTTGTGGATATCTAGCTATGCAAACCGTATCACAGACCTTCGCTTCCATATATATCTGATATATATATATATATATATATTTATATTGTGACATGTGACTCATTGTCTTGCACCCGAGAGAAGATGCTGAGTCCAAAGGCTTCAAGAAAACTTTATTTTAAATTTTTAAATGTTTTTTAAATGTTTTTTAAACAGAAACAGTCAGAGTATTTATTCAAACGGTGATACCACTTCAATACACACATACACAGCAAAAAAGCAGTGATGGGGCCAGGTCAGCAGCCAAATTAGAATGTTCCCCGCATCAACCATTGGGCTACAGACACGTTATACGGCAAGGCTGCAAATGCGCAGTTGCATTGGTGGTGCCATGAACCTGCCTTTGCCTCGGTTATGGACAAACCATTCTTGATAGACGTGCCAACTGCGTTTTGTTATGTAGTACAGTTAGGGAGGGTCTTAACGGATCTCAAAAAATATATACATATATGGTCTGGCTTTAAAAAATACATCCCTGTATGTCTAATTGAGTAATAATGCCTGCTTGCTTAACAACACAAAGGGGATTAGTAGCTCAATAGTATATTGCCTTTAAAACTCATACTGTACACAAGATGAGAGTATTTTGCTACAACATAAGCCCCCTTCACACAACACAACTTTTTCAGGAACTGTCAGTCACAAACCAGCATCCTTGTAGTTTGACTTCCCCAGAGAGTTAGTCAGACTGGTCTGCTGCTTGCTCAAACAAAATCAAATGGGTCTGACTTTGTCTTTAGTCCTAGGGCATGGCTTATGAGAGCTGACAGCCAATGAGTAGTCACCTGGAGGTACAATATATACATGTAATGCAGCCATGAGTAACAAAGGAACACATATTTTGAAAAGTGCAAGAAAAAAAAGGGTCATCTTTCAAATGTCTCTTGTTTATTTTACAATTACAGAATTGAAAAAGGAAAACAAAAAGGGGTGAGATGGCGTCTGAACTAGCCATACCTGGAAGGCCTTCGTACAGGCACCACTGCTGTTAGATATTAATTGGTGTCATTTAACTTTTAATATTTAAAGCTGCACTGAAAAGTTGTCAAGAATATGTATAATTTGACATCCCTGTAATTTCCCATTGTGTAATCTGATTGCCTCAAGACATCAAAATACAACAACTGAAGTTGTTCAGTTTTACATGTAATACTAGACTTACTTGAAGGAACCTGTAGAGAATTGCTTTTTGATATCTGACTTTCTGTTTTAGCTCACAAGAGCATTTTCTGAAAGTGACTTGTTAAACAATATTTTAGTAAAAATACAAGTATTTTGGACATTAGGAGCAAATGACTGGATGACTTCACATGTTATGCACAGAGCCCATCAATCCATAGATGGTCACTTAAGGCGATGTCATCTGAGGGGCACCATTTATGAAAGTTAAGGGGTGCACACTCCTAACACTGGTCATAAAAGAATGATAATAATATCTGTAGTATGCACACAAAGAGGACATTGGACAATGAGGGGAACCCCTCCCTGGTCATTAGATGCTGGGCACCATATGGGAAAGTAAAACTGCGCACACTCCATACAGCAAGGGGCGCCCACTGTTTAAAGTCCGCAAAGGGGTGCCATTTGTGATACTGAAATTGCGCACACTCCAGTTACTGAGGGACATCCCCAAAAGGTCATTGAAGTCTAACAATAGCGACGATGCACTGTGGACAATGAAGGGTGACATCTGTTAACAATGCCTAGGGCTCCAGATGAGCTTACCCAAGCAGTGTTTATACAACACAATTAGCATGAGATTTTTCATTGCCATTTTGATAATGTTTGTTGTTGTCCAGCACTGGTCAAAAATAGATTTATATTGTATCAGAATTTTTTTTTCATGGAAGCATGAAATTAAATTTTTTCTTTGCCAACACTGCAAACTACATGGGGTAAACAACATATACAAAAATATAATTTTTTGGGGGAGTATTTGTCTAAGTAGGATGGTATTCTGAAAGACAGATTCCTATACTGTAGTTCACTGACTGACCATGTGATAAGAACGCCACTGAAACAATTTGCCAGTCAAAGTCACAAGCATTACAGGTTGTCAACTTTCAAATTTATTATCGCTTTTCTTATTTCATTGCTTATATCATATGTTTTTTTTTTAAATAATTCTTTGCTGTGAAATATGTCTTATATACAGCTAACCACTAGAGGAAATTTTCTTATTTTTTTCTGTTTCTTTCTCTCTCTCTCTCTCACACACACACACAGACACACAATCATTAGTTTCTCATTTTTATCACAACATGAGTGTCCACAGCTTATTTTTATATGGCCATCCATATGACAAATGTTCCCTATTTTATTAAGTAAGGAAAACATAAATTTCGAGGTAATGTGGTCCTACTTGCCAATTATGGAGCAGGAGAGAGGCAATGTGTTACATGTTGATTAGCACAAGCAAGTATGAATTTAACTATACATGTGACAATAGTGTCCTCTTAAACCCATAAGTAACACAACAATACAAGTGAATGAGGTTGGGTGGTGATGCTCCCTATAAAAGTCTAAATAAATGATTAAAATAGGAAAATGTTTTGTATTAAATGGCATTTAATCAAGAAGATAAATTGTTAAATTTAAAGTACAAGTATTAATAACATGAAACTCCTAATGTAATTTCTTTAGATTTTGTACATTTTGTCTTGATCTTACCTTAAAGGCAATTTTGCATTTTGAATGGTGATTCCTGATTCCTCTTTTAATTATTTTGCCATCTTTACAAATACTTAGGAATAGTATTGTGGCATGGTCAGAACTTTCAACAGATTTACAATGCAATTTTTATTCATGGGTGGCACGGTGGTGCAGTGGGTAGTGCTGTTGCCTCACAGTTAGGAGACCTGGGTTCGCTTCCCAGGTCCTCCCTGCATGGAGTTTGCATGTTCTCCCCGTGTCTGCGTGGGTTTCCTCTGGGTGCTCCAGTTTCCTTCCACAGTCCAGGGACATGCAGGTTGGGTGCATTGGCGATAAAATTGTCCCTAGCGTGTGTGCACCCTGCGGTGGGCTGGCACCCTGCCTGGGGTTTGTTGGCTGGGATTGGCTTCAGTGAACCCCCATGACTCTGTAGTTAAGATATAGTGAGTTGGATAATTAATGGATGGATTTTTATTCATCTCAAAACATTTTTCTATGTTTATATCTGTGTTAGGATGTTGGAATGAAATCTTTTAAACCTGAAGTCACGTCTTTATGTGGAGAAAGTCATCTGCTAGATGTTCTGCCGGATGGAGAATCTAGGAAGCCACAAAGGCCAAGTACATATTTGTGTAGTGATCAGGAGATAAGGTCTTTCATAACAGCAAACTGTAAATAGAAATTAACACAATGATAAAGTCAATACACCAGAAAACCAACAAGAGAAGTTAACACAGTTCAAAATGAATGGACAAAAATTACAGTCTAAGTAAAAACATCTAAAAGTTATGCTGCCCATAGAAAAAGAAAAAAAATACCAGAATTGAAAAATAATAAACATAAGTAAAAACAGAAATAAAAACAACAACAACAACATTTATTATATAGCACATTTTTATACAAATGGTGTAGCTCAAAGTGCTTTACAAGGTAAAGAAATAAATGTTTATATGAAACAAAAGTAATAGGCAATACTAAGTAACAAAGAATAAAATAAGGTCAGATGGCCAGAAGGACAGAAAAAAATAAAAACTCCAGATGGGCTGGAGAAAAAAAAAACACAAAATTGGCAGGGGTTCCAAGGCCCACAGACCGCCTAGCCTCCTTTGAGCATTCTACCTAATATAAAGATTGTAAATAGATAGATAGATAGATAGATAGATAGATAGATAGATAGATAGATAGATAGATAGATAGATAGATAGATACTTTATTAATCCCAAAGGCAAATTCACATACTCCAGCAGCAGCATACAGATAAAGAACAAAATAAAATTAAGAGTGATAACAATGAAGGTATAACAGACAGACAATAATTTTGTATAATATTAATGTTTACCCCCCTGGGTGGAATTGAAGAGTCACATAGTGTGGGGGAGGAATGATCTCCTCAGTCTGTCAGTGGCACAGGACAGTGAAAGCAGTCTGTCACTGAAGCTGCTCCTCTGTCTGGAGATGATCCTGTTCAGTGGATGCAGTGGATTCTCCATTATTGACAGGAGCCTGCTCAGTGCCTGTCGCTCTGCCACTGATGTCAAACTGTCCAGCTCCATGTCTACAATAGAGCCTGCCTTCCTCAGCAGTTTGTCCAGGCGTGAGGCATCCCTCTTCTTTATGCTGCCTCCCTAGCACACCACTGCGTAGAAGAGGGCGCGCGCCACAACCGTCTGATAGAAAATCTGCAGCATCTTATTGCAGATGTTGAAGGACACCAGCTGTCTAAGGAAGTATAGTTGGCTCTGTCCTTTCTTACACCGAGCATCGGTATTGGCAGTCCAGTCCAATTTATCATCCAGCTGCACTCCCAGGTATATATAGGTCTGCACCCTCTGCACACAGGCACCTCTGATGATCACATGGTCCATGAGGGGCCTGGGCCTCCTAAAATCCACCACCAGCTCCTTGGTTTTGCTGGTGTTCAGTTGTAGGTGGCTTGAGTCGCACCATTTAAAAAAGACCTTGAATAGTTTTATATACTTCTCCTCCTGCCCACTCCTGATGCAGCACACGATAGCAGTGTCATCTGCAAACTTTTGCACGTGGCAGGACTCCGAGTTGTATTGGAAGTCCGACGTATACAGGTTGAACAGGACCGGAGAAAGTACAGTCCAATGCGGCACTCCTGTATTGCTGACCTCAATGTCAGACCTTCAGTTCCCGAGACGCATATACTGAGGTCTGTCTTGAAGATAGTCCACGATCCATGCTACCAGGTATGGATCTACTCCCATCTCTGTCAGCTTGTCCCTAAGGAGCTGAGGTTGGATGGTGTTGAAGATGATAGAAAAGTCCAGAAACATAATTCTTACTGCACCACTGCCTCTGTCCAAGTGGGAGAGAGGTCGGTGTAGCATATAGATGATGGCATCCTCTGCACTCACCTTCTCCTAAAAAACTGCAGAGGATCGAGGGTGTGGTGGACCTGTGGCCTCAGGTGGTGAAGCAGCAGCCTCTCCATGGTCATCATCACATGTGACGTCAGAGCGACAGGCCGGAAGTGATTCAGCTCACTAGGACGGGATACCTTTGGGACTGGGGTGATACAAGATGTCTTCCAAAGCCTCGGGACTATCCCCTGTTCCAGGCTCAGGCTGAAGATGCACTGTAGAGGACTCCCCAGCTCCAACACACAGGCCTTCAGCAGTCGTGGCGATACTCCATCTGGACCCGCTGCTTTGCTGGCACAAAGTCTCCTCAGCTCTCTGCTTACCTGGGCTGCTGTAATTGTGGGTTGGGGGAAACTCTCTCATATGCTGGTATCAGCAGAAGGATGGGTGGAGGGTCCAGTACTCTGAGGTGAGAGTGGGTTAGAGTGGCCAAACCTGTTGAAGAAGTTGTTCATCTGGTTTGCTCTCTCCACGTCTCTTTCAATGGTGGCACCCCGCTTCGAGCTGCAGCCAGTGATGATCTTCATCTCATCCCACACTTTCTTCATGCTGTTATTCTGCAACTTCTGCTCCAGCTTTCTCCTGTACTGCTCCTTCGCTGCCCTGAGCTGGACTCGGAGTTCTTTCTGCATGCGCTTGAGCTCATGTTGATCACCGTCTTTAAAAGCCCTTTTCTTCTGGTGCAAAAGGCCCTTGATGTCACTTGTAATCCATGGCTTGTTGTTAGCATAGCAGTGTACTGTTCTTACTGGAACTACAATGTCCATACAGAAGTTTCTGTAGTCAGTAGTGCAATCAACAACCTCATCAATGTGCTCAATATGTGACCCCTGCAGGATATCCCAGTCCATAGTTCCAAAGCAGTCTCTCAGAGCCTGCTCTGCCTCAGGGGATAACTTCCTGAATAAGCGTGTGGTTGTAAGTAGCTCCCTCACTCTTGGTTTGTAGTGAGGCTTGAGCAGAACCAGGTTATGATCTGTTTTCCAAGCGCAGGCAGCGGGGTGGTGCTGTATGCTCTTTAAAGTTTGCATACAGTAGGTCGATAGTCCTATTTCTCCAGGTGTTACAATCCACATACTGGGAGAAGGTAGGTAATGTTTTGTCCAGTGTCACATGGCTAAAGTCAGAAGCGATTATCACAAGTACCTCAGGGTGCTGTGTTTGTAACTTGGATGGATGACGTCACTTGCTATCTCCGCGTTCGCCCGAGGAGGGATGTAAACAATAACAACAATGACGTGTCCAAACTCTCTGGGCAAGTAATAGGGACACAAACTTACGACTTACGATGTCCCTGCAGCAAGTGGAGATTTTAACGTTTACATGTCCAGTGTTGCACCACCTTGTACTGACATAGAGAATGAGTCCTCCTCCTTTTTGCTTCCCGCAGGTATTTGCATCTCTGTCCACTCTAACTGTGCTAAACCCAGGAAGGTCCATGTTAGCATCTGGGATGGTAGTTGTTAGCCACGTTTCACTAAAACACAGCAAACTGCATTTTCTGTAGGTCCTAACATTTTTCACCAGCACAGCCAGTTCGTCGATCATATTTGGTAGTGAGCTCACATTTCCCAGGATCACAGAAGACACGAAGGTTTGTAGCTCCACTTTCTTGCTAGACGATTGGCTTTTATCTTAGTGCCAGCTCTGCTGCCACGTTACCGCCTTTTTACCTCATCAGGTAAATAGGGAACCACACTGGCACGGGCATTTCTTCTCAGCACTTGAAGTTGACTACCTGAATAGATGAGTCTCGGCGTGTAAAAATCCATGTCCAAGTAGTAACAGTAATAAAAAGTGTCCAGGGAATGAGTCCACATAAAAGAAAGTGATAGGAGTGATCGGTGAAATAGAGAAAAATAGAGAAAAAAGGTAGAAAGATAAAGTCATACACAGAGCTGCTGGAATGGATGCCACTCGCAGCGGGGCCTGGAACTAACTGGGATAAATACACAAGAACAAATTCAAAGTGTTGGGGACTGTGCCCGTTATGTAAAAGTTGAGCGTTTGTAGTTTGGTATTTACAGACTTGAGTCCAAAACAGAACTGATCAAAACAAGAATGGCGGACATTTAAATAATGAAACAGCAGGAAGTGATGTAATAAGCAGGTGGCATTCTGGGAACCAGATGTAAAATTATCTGGTGGGTGGGACTTTGAGGCGTGGAACCAGAAGTGGCATCATAAGCCAGGGATGATCATTATTGGGGTGATTCTTCAGTTGTTCTCTGGGGAAAAGAGGAGAGAGAGTTAAACTGGTCTGTTGAGCAATTGTAATTATTTGAGCCCGTAAACTGTCTCCCATTTGCACATTTGTGACAAGATCTAAATCAGTCCTCATGGTTTTCAGGCTTCACGTAAAAGATGTTTATGATGATGGTCATGTAGACATCTGGGGTACAGCCTTCAATCCATCAGCATAGAGACTGCATGAAAAAATAACCAGAAATTAATTTATCAGAAAAATCATAGATTTACTCATCAATCTTCAAATGTTTTGTCTTTGTTTTTGTAATCTTTCTGACAGATTTTCCTAGCAGGCAAGAGGTTGTTTGAATGGCAAAGGACAGGTTTAAGGCACAAGAATTTTGTCAAAGACTGGAATGAGGCTGACAAAATTCCTCCAGCTTGTCAGGCGGCAGCAGAGAGATCCTGATTTGAATATGTGAAAGGGTGTGAGCAGGTAGATTCAACCCATTGATGGTTACCCAGATCTCTGCAGGATGATGGACAGATAAAGTGTTCTTTATCCTGATTTTTCTACATGTAGAAAGTTACCTCATGTGATCTTACAAGTGGTTAGAAATGATTTTTCACCTTCAACAGAAGAAGACCCCAAAGAATGACAGGGACTAGCAAAGCTCACAAGCAAATAGGAATAAAGACTTGAAGAGAGCTGTAGGAAAGAAAGCTTTAATGTAATATTAATATATGTGGGGAGGTGGGAATCTGGAGTCACCATCAAAGACTAAAAGTATAAAACCGGATAGAACATTGATAGTGACATCAAGGGCCTTTTGAACCAGAAGAAAAGGGCTTTTAAAGGTGGTGATAAGCATGAGCTGAAGTGCGTGCAGAAGGAACTCCGAGTCCAGCTCAGGGCGGTGAAAGAGCAGTACAGGAGAAAGCTGGAGCAGAAGTTGCAGAACAACAGTATGAAGGAAGTATGGGATGGGATGAAGATTATCACTGGCTGCAGCTCGAAGCGGGGTGCCGCCATCGAGGCAGACGTGGAGAAAGCAAACCAAATGAACAACTTCTTTAATAGGTTTGATCACAGTAACCCACTCTCACCTCGGAGTACTGCATCCTCCAACCATCCTTCTGCTGATACCAGCATAGGTGAGACATCCCCACCCACAATTACAGCAGCCCAGGTGAGCAGAGAGCTGAAAAGACTTTGTGCCAGCAAAGCAGCGGGTCCAGATGGTGTATCGCCACGATTGCTGAAGGCCTGCGTTGGAACTGGGGAGTCCTCTACAGCGCATCTTCAACCTGAGCCTGGAACAGGGGAGAGTCCCGAGGCTTTGGAAAACATCTTGTATCACTCCTGTCCCAAAGGTATCACGTCCTAGTGAGCTGAATGACTTCCGGCCTGTTGCTCTGACGTCACATCTGATGAAGACCATGGAGTGGCTGCTGCTTCACCACCTGAGGCCACAGGTCCGCCATGCCCTCGACCCTCTGCAGTTTGCATACCAGGAGAAGGTGGGAGCGGAGGATGCCATCATCTATATGCTACACCGATCCCTCTCCCACCTGGACAGAGGCAGTGGTGCTGTAAGAATTATGTTTTTGGACTTCTCTAGCGCCTTCAACACCATCCAACCTCTGCTCCTTAGGGATAAGCTGACTGAGATGGCAGTAGATTCACACCTTGTGGCATGGATTGTGGACTATCTTACAGACAGACCTCAATATGTGCGTCTTGGGAACTGCAGGTCTGACATTGTGTGCAGCAATACAGGGGCACCACAGGGGACTGTACTTTCTCCGGTCCTGTTCAATCTATATACATCAGACTTCCAATATGACTCGGAGTCCTGCCACGTGCAAAAGTTCGCTGATGACACTGCTATTGTGGGCTGCATCAGGAGTGGGCAGGAGGAGGAGTACAGAAAGTTAATCAAGGACTTTGTTAAATGGTGCGACTCAAACCACTTACACCTTAACACCAGCAAGACCAAGGAGCTGGTGGTGGATTTTAGGAGGCCCAGGCCCCTCATGGACCCTGTGATCATCAGAGGTGACTGTGTGCAGAGGGTGCAGACCTATAAATATCTGGGAGTGCAGCTGGATGACAAATTGGACTGGACTGCCAATACTGATGCTCTCTGTAAGAAAGCTCAGAGCAGACTTTACTTTCTGAGAAGGTTGGCATCCTTCAACATCTGCAGTAAGATGCTGCAGATGTTCTACCAGACGGTTGTGGCGAGTGCCCTCTTCTACGCGTGGTGTGCTGGGGTGGCAGCATAAAGATGAAAGACGCCTCACGCCTGGACAAACTTGTTAAGAAGGCAGGCTCCATTGTAGGATTAAAGTTGGACAGTTTAACATCTGTGGCAGAGCGACGGGCACTAAGCAAACTCCTGTCAATCATGAATAATCCACTGCATCCACTTAACAGTCATCTCCAGGCAGAGGAGTAGCTTCAGTGACAGACTTTTGTCACTGTCCTGCTCCACTGACAGACTGAGGAGATCGTTCCTACCCTACACTATGCGACTCTTCAATTCCACCCGGGGGAGTAAATGCGAACATTAATTTTATTTTAATTCTTTTCATTTTTATTACTATTTAATTTAATATTGTTTCTTTGTATAAGTATACTGCTGCTGGATTATGTGAATTTCCCCTTGGGATTAATAAAGTATCTATCTATCTATCTATCTAGAACACACTTGAGAGAGTGAGCACCAGTGAAGAGACGTTCACACACATGCGAATACAGAGGAAAGGTGCTAAAGGTACGTGTAGAACAAGAGATAGCAAATGTTTTTAATTATTTTTTTACCTGTCTTTGATAGGCACCGTGGCTAGTTTATTCAGAAATTATAATATGCTGTAATTAAAAATTGTGTGCTAGATTCAAAGATCATACTTGTTTGGCCCAGTGTGTGAGTATTTGCTCCAAAGGCTTACCATCCATCGTTGGATCTAACTCAACGCGGATGGGATAGGCTTGGACTCACAACAATGCTTAATATGGACTAAAGGGGTTTAGAATCTGGCAAAATAGATTAATTATATATCATTTTTCTTGTTCTGATTTTGTATCTATGTAATGTTTTCAATTAAAACAGTCATCTTGCATAATCTAAAAATTGTTTTATTTGATGTACAGGGGATTTAGTTTGTAATTATTGAATTTTTATTTATGCATCTCTGTATATAATATATAGTGGTTTTAGAAAACAGATTGCTTTATACCTTTGTGTATTTTTTATAATTGCTTATTATTCAATATATTAAAGGTAATATTATCTTTCATTTTGCTATATTTGATTATTCCTCAAAATCAGATTCCAGTCACATCATAAAAATACATTTTATTTTAGTGTACATGTGTTTGTTTATATTTTAAGAAGTAGATGGCATTTTTGATGCATGATGCACACTGTACATGAGGCTAAGGGCACAGAGGCTAAGTGCATCAACAATTGATTTCCGCCAACATTCAGCTTACCGCAGAGCACCATGCACTGAAACAAGTTGCATTGTATTTTGTGAGATGAGTGTTCTTGCTGTCAGATGACCTTCACTTCAATTACTCTCAGTATGCTTTGACTTTTAGATAATTGATGGATTGGATTCAATAGACAGACCATGTACTGTGTGGTTGATCTCTTGCCCCCTGACCAGGAGAAGATTCCAAGATAGTGAAATGGGGCCAGAATGTTCATGATGATTGTGATTTACATTTTCTGGTACAGTAGTATAGTATTGGTATTCAAATTTTGAACCAAGCCTTAATTTCTCAATTTTTTGAAGTTAACTACTAAAGCTACACCAGTAATAACCATGCTCTGAATCAATTTTTAATAGATTTTTTCTCCCACTGTCACCTTCTTCCAATGACCAATTCCCCAACACCATCCCAACTACATCAACAATTCCTACCATACCGACTGGAATGGCCAGTGAAGAGTCTAAAACTGACCATCAGTATGGGCTGTCCATAACTGAAGACCAAGTGAGGAGACAAGTAAGGAAGTTACATACTGGAAAAACCACAGGACCAGTTGGAGTCAGTCCTCAAGTCATAAGGCCTGTCACTTATACAGTCTGTTCCTAAGGCTCCAGAAAGTGCAGCTGCTGTAGAAAACACCCTACATGGTTCCTGTATCAAAGAAAGCTTCACCCTTTGACTAGGGACCAGTGCACTTCAGTCTCATATCATGAACTCTCTTCTCCATACTCTTCTCTTTCTAATATTCTGGTATATATCTTAGTTTCCCTTGTTGAAAGAAAATTGTTCCAGAACTTGACAGGCGTCTATAAAATGTTTTCTGGCAAAGTCTTATCTGTCCTTCCTATGCTTGAGGTTTACTAGTGGTTTGCACCTTCTGATAAACCCTTTGTCTTTACCTTCATGAAGTCTTCTCTTGATTGTAGACTTTGGCAATGACAGGTTTATCTCCCCAGAGAGTGTTCTTGGTTTGGCTAAATGTTGCGAAGGGGTTCTTCTTCACCAAGGACAGAATTCTGCACTAATCCAGCACAATTGTATTCTGTGGTTATCCAGACCTTCTGGTGTTGCTGAATTCACCCGTGTGTTCCTTCTTTGCAAAAGTGTACCAAATGGTTGATTTGACCACTTTTCATATTTCTGCTATCTCTGTAACAGTTTTGCTCTGCTTTCTTAGTGTGAACTTAAACCCGGACACAGGCAGACGGACATCGTTGTTTCTCACCGCACACTCTTTATTTACAATATATTTACAATTTAACGTGCACTTCCCAGTGCCTCTTGTACCGATTCCCTCAATGTCCAGGCCTCACAATCCTTATGCCTTCCTGGCCCCCTCCCGTCCCGTCCTCTCTCCAGCTCTGTCCTCTTCCACCTGACATCCACCAATGACTAGAGGGAGGCGGCCCCTTAAATGGGAACCCGGATGGGCTCCAGCTGCTTCCTGGCATTCGTTTATAGCCACACCCCAGTGTGGCGGAAGTGCCGGCTGCGCACCCGGATGCCATCCGGGTGTCCCCTGTCGTCTTCCCCCCAGCACTTCCTGGTGTGGCGGAAGTGCTGGGCTCCCGGGATATTTAGGCACTGGGGCGCCTGGCGGTGGCCACGGGTCCCTACAGGGCTGGGCTTCCAAGCCCTTTACCCGAGGTCCCCAACATAACCAAAACGGACGCCCCCTCGGGGTCTGGAGGAGGCACACGTCCTCCTCCGGTCCTCCTGGGCATCCCGGCCGGGGCTTAGCCTAATGATGGATTGCTTTTACTAGCATGGACATCTATTTGGACCCCATATTGAGAGTTACACTTAAAATCAATTCCAGAGTTTTTATCTGCTTAATAGTTAATGATATAATGAGTGAACTACTCCCACCTGGTTATTGAGCAGGTCAAATGTTCAAATACTTTTGAGCCCCTAGAAATGGGGGTATTCAGAAAAACGGCTTATATAATATTTTTTGTAAACCCCTTAAATTAAATCTGAAAGTCTACCCTTAAATAACATAATCTTTGCTTTATTTTAAATCTATTGCGGCGAGTACAGATTAACAATTAGAAAAATTGTGTCACTGTCCAAATACTTCGGAGGTGCAGGTCAGTTCCAAACTCCCACTTCTGTTTTGGGAGCTTCTTGAACCTGACACCATTGATAACATAACCGAATGCGCCAGGCAGATGAGGACACACACAAACAGCACATTGCAAGGGGTAGGTGCAAAGGTGCTTTTATTTTAAAGCAAATCAACAAGACAGTGTCCAAAGGGCTGTGCAAAATTTATAATAAATAAATAATCCAATAAAACAAAGCATTCATAAGTGGAGGTTAAAATCAATAAATAGAAGAACCATAATAACAAGTTAAAAACATAGGCAAGAAACTGTCCTTAAAAATCAGCCCCTTTGTAATAGATGTTTCCTCGACTTTCCCTATTCGGACCTTGCAGTCTGAGGATGAGTCCATCAGTAGTTGCACACACCTTTCGTCCTGGCCCAGGGCCCTGCTTCTCTCTACGCTCACTGCTGCCAAATGGCTCCACCTGGAGAAAGCTTGCAGTCCTCCCAACACTGCCAACTCAATGGATCCTCCATGTAAAAGGACACTCCTGAGAGTAATGGTCACTCCTGCTACCTGGTCACTCAATACGACCAACTCCTCAGCCCCTTCCTGAGCGCTGGCCACACACACTCCTCTCTGGGGCTCCATTCCCATCTGCCTGCTTCCTTTCAACATGTACCAACTCTTGCTCTCTTTCTTTCTCAATTGCTTGCTCCTGTCTGCTTGATTGCTTACTTGCTCGCTCGCTCGCTCTCCTCCATCCCTTCAACCTCTGTTTTTCCTTTCATTTTTCTTTATGTTTTCTCCTTCTGTGTTTTCTCACTCTCCTCTTATAGACTAAAATGGGTTGCAGGTGCAATCACCTGATTGCCGCCCCGGGTTGATAACAAGACAATCAGACCACCTGTGTGTGCCGGCAAGGCAGTGCATGGTCAGCTAACCACCTTGCACCAACCTGGAGACTAGCCATCTTCACAATCACTCGCACCTGCTTCTCTCCCTAGTGTGCATCCATTATTTATTTATTTAAAATATGCCGGTGAGTCAAGGACCTCTCTTACCACAATACTTATGGACCTAACTGTATCTTTCCCTCTGTCTATGTATTTAATAAGCTTCTGTAAAAAGCTACATTTTCCCCTGGGGACAAATAAAGCTCTGTTATTACCAGAAAATGATGAGTGATCCAAAACTAACCCCTTGCAAATATGATGGAGTGATGTGCACATAAGTGAACTCCAAGTGCTTTCTATGGCTTTTATAAATGGAATATTTTGTAGATGGTAGATAGATTTGCCTTTCATTACCAGTGCTCTTTGCCTTTGCTCTTTTTTGAAGTACTTCTTTACTTATAATGGGATAGTTTGGTACTAGTATAGACTGAATGAAACAAATTCAAAAGCCAGGCTTCAAGACAAACATTTCCATTTTAGCATGTTGGAATTTAGCTGGCACATGAAAAAATCACAAACTATGCTGCTGAAAATGATTTGTTATTAGTGCGAAAGAGCTTAAAAATGACATATGGTGTAACCATAACAAACCCTAACACTAAACCAAACATGAAGCTAAATGGATAGCAGCAGCCAGCAAACTTTTCCTTCTCCTATAAATTTGCACAGTCAACATGGATAACTACCTTTGAGCATAAAGACACAATATTGTTGGAAACACTGAAAAAACAAGTGGCCCAAAGAAACAAAAAAAGAAAGAAAAAGTAACAGCTTGCCAATGAAAAAAAGGAAAACTTTCCTCAAGTGTTTTTTTAACCTTTTGAAAATGAGTGTTGTAATGTCATATGCAAACATAGGTGAGCCAAGTAAAACCGAATGCATGTGCACACATGACCTATAATAGGCGATTTCCTGACAATTGCCATAGTGATGTAATTGCATCAGTGCAAATAAGGAATATGTAAAGTGTCAGCAAATGAGTACTTAAACAAAAAAAATTAAAAATTAAAAAGACCAACAATTATTTCCAGATATTAAACATGAGTGTTTGGCCTAGATCAAGGATGTCAAACTTGAGGCCCAAGAGCCAGAATAGGCTCCTAGACCTTTTAAATGTGGCTTGCTATATCACTGTTCAAAACATATTACCTATGGGCCACAATGACTGTAAGCTTTTTCAAAAACCTCCTTTAATCTAGATTACATATATAAATTCTATCCACAAATAATTTACACCTGCATTTAAAATGCTTTTCCAGTGTGCGCTCGTCTTTATCTGTGCAGCATAGCTCACCACAACAGCTAACCTATGGTTAGAATGAGAAGTGGCTGATTGTAATGACCTATAACAAAAGTGAAAAGAAGTTGACATGCTACTCTACCGAAAAGAACTTTAGTGTTGTAGCATGATGCCACCCTTCTGCAGTTTATATATAGTGACATGTGAGTCCCTGTGTTGCACTCCAAAACATGAGGCTGAGTCTCAATACTTTAGCAAAATCAGCTTTATTCAGCTTGAAACAGGAACAACATGGTTATTTATTGTAGTGGGATCTACCACTTTCCTATATACAGACACAGCAATCACGCAGTGTCGTGGCCAGGTTAGTGGCCAAGTAATACTGTTCCCTGCATTTATAATGTTCTTTGCATTATCCATTGACGACGGCACTAATAGCACAACCGCGGTTGGCTCAGATTTGCTTTCGTGATGAGCTGCTGCAGCACTGGGAGTCTGTGGTTGCCCTGATGACAGATAAGCTGTCTTTCACAGATGCTGCAATTGTGCTTTGGGACGCACTTCGGCGTGTTGTCCCATTGGGGGGAGTCCCAACAGAGTTTAGAAACCTTACTATATATATTGTATGTATATACTGTATGTATACATACTGTACATATATACACTCACCTAAAGGATTATTAGTAACACCATACTAATACGGTGTTTGACCCCCTTTCGCCTTCAGAACTGCCTTAATTCTACGTGGCATTGATTCAACAAGGTGCTGAAAGCATTCTTTAGAAATGTTGGCCCATATTGATAGGATAGCATCTTGCAGTTGATGGAAATTTGTGGTATGCACATACAGGGCATGAAGCTCCCGTTCCACCACATCCCAAAGATGCTCTATTGGGTTGAGATCTGGTGACTGTGGGGGCCATTTTAGTACAGTGAACTCATTGTCATGTTCAAGAAACCGATTTGAAATGATTCGAGCTTTGTGACATGCTGCATTATCCTGCTGGAAGTAGCCATCAGAGGATGGGTACATGGTGGTCATTAAGGGATGGACATGGTCAGAAACAATGCTCAGGTAGCCCGTGGCATTTAAACGATGCCCACTAAGGGGCCTAAAGTGTGCCAAGAAAACATCCCCCACACCATTACACCACCACCACCTGCCTGCACAGTGGTAACAAGGCATGATGGATCCATGTTCTCATTCTGTTTACGCCAAATTCTGACTCTACCATTTGAATGTCTCAACAGAAATCGAGACTCATCAGACCAGACAACATTTTTCCAGTCTTCAACTGTCCAATTTTGGTGAGCTCGTGCAAATTGTAGCCTCTTTTTCCTATTTGTAGTGAAGATGAGTGGTACTCGGTGGGGTCTTCTGCTGTTGTAGCCCATCCGCCTCAAGGTTCTGCGTGTTGTGGCTTCACAAATGCTTTGCTGCATACCTCGGTTGTAACGAGTGGTTATTTCAGTCAAAGTTGCTCTTCTATCAGCTTGAATTAGTCGGCCCATTCTCCTCTGACCTCTAGCATCAACAAGGCATTTTCGCCCACAGGACTGCCGCATACTGGATGTTTTTCCCTTTTCACACCATTCTTTGTAAACCCTAGAAATGGTTGTGCGTGAAACTCCCAGTAACTGAGCAGATTGTGAAATACTCAGACCGGCCCGTCTGGCACCAACAACCATGCCACATTCAAAATTGCTTAAATCACCTTTATTTCCCATTCTGACATTCAGTTTGGAGTTCAGGAGATTGTCTTGACCAGGACCACACCCCTAAATGCATTGAAGCAACTGCCATGTGATTGGTTGATTAGATAATTGCATTCATGAGAAATTGAACAGGTGTTCCTAATAATCCTTTAGGTGAGTGTATACACACAAATCCTTATGGTTAATATAATTCTCAGCAGCTTTATCAGCGGTGAGTGAACCTGGTGAAACAATAGATTTAAAAGAAGATTCTATGTTCACAAGGATGAAGGTGAGAAAAAAGCAATTTTTCGTTTTATTGATTTGTATTTTTTTGTATTTAAAATTTCTAAAATTGAATTACTACTAACCATTTAGCTTATATACAGTATTAGTAAGTAGTATTGTTACATTACACTGGCACTGATGTAATTTTTTCCACTCAGCAGCTGCTGGCAGATTCTTTAACCCTCTGCAATGTTCAAGAAAGGGAAAGCAGATAAAGAGAGAAGACAGTTTCAAGAGAAGTGTGAAGCACAATATATTATTGTGATGAGCAGAGAGGTATCTGTGAGTCTATTGGTATAGTAGAAGTGGTGGTAGTTGTTTGTTGATATGTTCCAGTCTATTTTGGATGCATACAGTGTAATTTTTGGCCCTTAAAAAAATTTAGTTTGACATCCGCGGTCTACACCAAGCAGAATGACCCAATGAAAGTAATATATCTGCCTAAGCAGAAAGAAATTATTTAAATTTTTAGTGCCTTTCTCCATCCTCTGGGCTCTCTTTCTTTTGCCTGTCTGGTGTTTGGTATTTCGACTTCAGTCTTCACACATTATACACTTCATTTTGTCATTATTACTATAACATGAAAAAAGTTTCTGTTTTAGTCATGTTTAATTCAACATTTCTTGCCTCACATTTCTTGTCATCCTACATTTACACAGATCCTTGTAGACATGGAGCACACATGAAATTTATGGATTCCAAATAACGATATATTATTTATTCTATTAAGAAACTTCAGCTCTGATAATTTTGCATCTGACTTGACTTCAGCTGCCTCGGTGGGGGATAGGATAGCAGGCTGCTTGCTAGCAGTGCTGACTGACACAAAACAAAGACGATGATGAGGAGGTGCAAGGGAGTTTAAGGTGGCCCGGCATTACGAATATTTTCATAGGCTTCAGGGATTCTAGTGTTAATACAACTGTGGAAGAAGAAAAGTGTTATGATTCATAAGGGTCAATGATTCAAAAAGTTCAGGAAATGGATAACTGATAACAACCACCCATTCAAGGCAACAGACATTTTAACACAACAAAATGTTTTTGATTAGATCAGGCATCTAAAAGAACTAAATTAAGAACTAAAGTTAGAAACAGGCAAAAAACAGACAAAAAGCTGGTCTAACAAAGTGAAAAATGTTAGAGTTTTATTTTAGGGTATTTTTTTATGTTTACATTTTCTAAAAGGAAAATTACTAAATTAGCGTCAGAGTCTGATCAACCATTCAAAAAAACTTTGAAAACTCTAAAACACCCTCTTGTATTGAGTGTCGTGGCCGTGAAAACTGCATATGAAAAGATGTTTAGCATCAATTTTGCAAAACTGCATGTAAAAGAAACATGGCTGTTCCACTTATCATTACCTATTATTTTTTGATGTTATATCATCCAAATTCAGTGGAGCTAGATTCAGGCTCCATGACGAAGACAGTGGGAGCCTGCTCTGTGTTGGTCAATTGTGCAAATAGGAATTTCACTGCACTACATATATGTGACAATAACTCTAAAATGAACTAATAACACTACACTAACTACTACATTTAGCAATGGAATCCAGATACATATTCCCGGACTTGGTATTCTCCATATAAGAAACGGAAAGAGGTTCCATTGTCTATGAGGAATGAACATATTACATAATTAAAATAATCCCAGGGAATGTTTAATCTAGCTTCAGTACATACCTCTGTCTTGTACTTGATATCCTGTACATACTTCTCCCGGTAACCTCCCCTTCCTCACAGAGAGAGGTCCGCAGAGGATTGCCTCGTGGTCTGGCTGATTTTTCCATCCCCTGGATTGGCTTGTTGGTCAAATGTCTGATACCTTGTGGCTTTTCCATTTTTCTTTGTGGATCTTTTTTTCCCCATTGTGGAAGGTAGCTTTTCACCAGTCTTTCCCAACAATAATGCTGCTGTTGTGTCAGAGTTTTTTGGTCACAAAAATATTTGTATGATCTGTTCCTGCCAACCAAACGGCCAGGGAATTCTGCCAACTATGCCACTTGTGACAAGTAGGGGGTGTTGCAGCACCTCAAACCCGCAACTCAACAACCACAACACAATTTCCAATATAATAACAAGTTTAATTTGCACCAAATACCTTACAAAGGCTTCGAAAATCACAATAATATTTGTTTTCTTCTCCTTCCACTCCTCCAGGCAAAATTCATCTTCTTCCACCCAACTCTGACTTGCCTGGCTGAGATTGAGCACTTTCTTCTATTTATGACCCAAGAGTTCTTTCGGTGCTAGTGAATGACCTGTTGGAGGCACTTCTGGGTCGAACGGAAGTCCCTGAAACTAGGGATTATGAATCCCAGCAGCTTCATCTGGGGGCTCCCATGGAAACCCAGATGTCCCAGGATGTCAATCTATGTGTGCCATCCATTACACCATATAGTGAAGGTGGCTGGTTTACCCAATAGGTAAAAATCTGATTCTTACAGCAATATTTGTGAAAAAATACTCAACTGGTTTTGTTTCTGCAGTTCTGCTTGATGGAGACAACACCAGTTTAAAAAGCTCCTTGTCTAAACATATTTTTGTGTTTTTGGTGTATTCAGTGTAGTAATTCATAAAGATTTCCCTTTTAATGTTTACTCCTTGTAATATACATCTACACCCAAAACAATCTGGTAATTGTCTGTTTGATTTTAACTTAAAGTTTTTGCTTTTCCTCCTTTGCTGGGGCAGCACACCCTGGCTTGTAAAGCTTGAGCTTGTCTTCCTCAAATAGAGAGACATAACTGTGAAATGTTTCAATTTCTTGCACTACAAATGCTCTTTGCTTATTCAGTATAATGGTTTTATTTGGTATAAACTTTTTGTTTTGTCCTATGAGGTATTTAGTCTCATGATCTGGCTTGGTGTGCCTCGCTATATTTTTTTTCTTTATATACACACACACCCCATGTCTGCGTGGGTTTCCTCCGGGTGCTCTGGTTTTCTCCCACAGTCCAAAGTCATGCAGGTTAGATGCATTGGTGATTCTAAATTGTCCCTAGTGTGTGCTTGGTGTGTGTGTGTGTGTGTGTGTGCCCTGCATTAGGCAGGCGCCCTGCCCGGGGTTTGTTTCCTGCCTTGTGCCCTGTGTTGGCTGGGATTGGCTCCAGCAGACCCCCGTGACCCTGTAGTTAGAATATAGCGAGTTAGATAATGGATGGATGGATATTACACACATTATTGAGCTATGTTCTTTGTTGGTTGCTAAATGTAACCTGCTGTCTTTTGTTTAAATACAGTATGTTCTTATCTTTTTTTTTTTGGATCTGGAAATATCTATTGATTTGCTCACATCTATTGCTGAATCACTTCTTTCAGACTCTTGGTATTCCAAAACAAGCAGTTTCTCACTATTATTTTGCTGTTTGCATAAATGAAGATTTTTTTTTCCAGTTTTAGTAAATGAGGAACAAGATGTTTCAAATATTCAATTGCTCTGTACTGTCTTAATTTTTTTTATATGAAGCACACATTACCTGCTTTGAGTGATACACTGTATATGCTTTTATGTCATCATGGTAGATTTTCAGTATGTTTTCTTTCATTTTTTCACTGATCCATATATGCACTTCTCTCATTACCTTAAATGAACCAGAAAAACATTAGTTCCACATATTGCTTGAGCATGCTGTAAGACTCCAACAGATTGCTAAACTTCCAGTCCATCTGCACTGCTAGGACTGCAGTGCTGTCCATCTTGTCTTCTATTCATCATTTTTTTACTCCTGCTCTTACTCTTGCTGTGTGTGATTCTGTTATGATTCATTTTCAATTTAACACCATGTTATGCACATCTTCTGCAAATAATAACATTCAGGTTACAAATATTGCACAAACAGAACTACTTAACAAACATATTTGATACAGATATAATGTACCGCTGAACGTGTCATTTGCTGAATTTGGTAACTCATAAAAATATATATGATCGCCTGAGCCCATAGGGTCCTTCAGTTGCTTTGTGAAACACTTCCAAGTGGATGACACGATATTTTTTTTTTGTTAAAGTGCACACACCTCACTCAGTTATCCGCATTTAAACAGATACACCTTGCCTTTCAGGTGTAAAGATTAGTAAATCTCACAAATTCCATAACCTGTGAATCTTCTAGACTCTAAAAGGTGTGTCCCTGACAAGTATTCATCTTCTTTATGTGTGTATATATTTGGAGTATGGTGTCAAATGATGCACTAAAACCAACATCATAATTTCAGTAGAATAAATGATCTGGAACTATGTATTCATTCCAAAGGCAGTAACATTTGTTAACACCATATCGCCTGGGTAATCACAGAGCAAAATGCTTCACTGCTTATAATTTACCAAGTTGTATACATTATCTGTTCATGCCAGATCAAATTCAAAATTACTCAAGCAATAGATCAAAAGAAAATAACCAGAAAGGGAAAATGAAAATATTTTATACCTCAAATTGCCCATATTCTGAAAATACAAGTAAAATGCTTTCTGTAAAGCCATGAAAGGTTACAATTTATATTTTAAGAGTGAGCTTTCTCCAACAGAATTGAGAAAGAAAAAAATGTCAAGGTACTTGGTGTACAGGGATGTTGGCTAGAGGTCAAACAAAGGAGCAAGGTGTGAGGTAGGCTAACTAAAAGGATTAAGTGGAAGTTTGAAGTTAACAGAAGGAAAGAAGTCAAGAGATAAAAATGTATTATAGGGAGAGAGAGAGACAAAGACAGTGCAGAGAAGGACTAAGTGTCAGTAAAGACAGCAAGAGCTATGGCTAATATTTGAAAATTTTCCTGGATGGGTGGCTGCCATCCTCTTTTAAGTGCTTTATACAATAATTATGAAAGCTTCTGATATTGGAATAAGGAATAAATCATATAAGTGGTGCACCTTATGTGTGTGTGTGCATGTATTTTTTTAAAGAATTGTATGACAATCCAAAAAAAAAAAAAAGAGTTTAAATTGAGTATTCCAGTTAATAGAACTCAGTGTGGCAGATCATAGCTATAACTTTGTATCTGCTTTAGGAGGACTATCTAAAAAAAACTTACCAAATAAATAATGTGTAACCAGTCTGTTCATGTGACTAGGGAGTTGAACCTGAAACCAATTGGCTGCTGATAATAAATTCCACTCCTGCTGCCTTGAGTCACCTTGAGGAAACCGTATAAAGTGGCACTAAGACTTGTTATGTTGTAATGCACATACGAAAATATTTTGGAATCACCCTATTAGTAAGTTCATGTCTAAAAAGTGGATTAATTGATAGCTCAGTTTATTTACTTTCATGTAGTGCTCCTTACTGAGTGCAGGCTCAAAATGGTGGAACAAGTTCACAGGTAAATGTAACAACAAATTTTACAAATGACTAATTACATAATGAATACACATAAAGACACAGATAGCAAGAAGAAACGGTTGTAAAATAGTTAACATAAATTAAACCTGTAAAATGCTTTACTTTTCATCTTAATTTCTTTTTTATATTGGAACATATACTCCAAACTGTTGAAATATATAGAGCCTTCACCAAGATTCTAGATTTTGTCAGCCATAGTGTGCCCACTTGGCAGTTGGGGCTTCAACCACTGATAGAATGGAATAGAAAGCTTTATTATCATTGCACAGCAGTACAACAAAGTTAAAAGAGCAATTTCCCAATTAGGCTAGTAAATTAAACAGTTGCTAAAAACAGAGGCTCACTGGCACCCTGGCCAGGGTGGATGGTTCCTTACTTGGCCAGGAAGCCATGATAAAGGAATTATATGAATGGGCGGGCATCCCAGTCAGGTTGGTTAGTGGTATCTTTCCCATTCTGGAGGCCATTATGAGAGATAGACTAAAGGAGATTGCCTCCTGAGGCTTTGTGCTCCCCCAGGACACTGGTTGACAGTGTCTCTCTGGTATGGCTCCCATTTGGACACCAGCTGGGCTACATGGGAGTTGCAGTTTTGCTGGGCAGCAAAGTTCTTGGACGCTGGTAGGAGGAGACTCCCCTGTTACATAGAGATTTCACTGGACCCAGAAGTTCATCCAAGTGGATATCTTCTATCACCAAAAGTACTGCAGGGTTCGTGTTGAAAATCATCCAGCAGTCAGAGTTGGGAGGAGGTGGACAAGGCTTGCTTGGAGAAGAGTGGAGGTAGAAAAGGAAAGAAACAGAACTGTGACTTATTTACCAGGTGATAAAAGGTATTTCTTATACTTGTTTTGTAAAAAGTATTTATTTAAAAAAACATTTTTCCTTGAACCTGTGATTATGTGGTTTGGTTGTGTCTCGGCGTTTGGGGTGCAGGTGTGCTTTCCTCTACATGTTACACAGTAAAGTTTACATGTTACCATATTACATTATATATAAATACATATACACATACTGTACCTACTCTAAGAAACATACAAGGGCAAATCAGAAAGGGTTGGGGCACTTTCATTATCCCTGTATATTTTGAGAAGAATGCAAAAAAAAAATGGAGCATATGTTTTCAGATGGAATTCCAAGATGAGACTGAGGTGATGTGAAGTAGGAGGTGCTTATATGAGATCCAGGCAGGAAGAGGCAAGTCCAGGAGGCATGTCATGGAGGCTGAACAGGTGTCAGAGGAGGAGAAGAGAAGGCATTTGGCAACAGCACCAACCCCTGGTCAGGAGGAGTATTATCATCATCAGAGCACTTCAGCTGTCCCTGAAACAAACCAGGAGATACAATATATCTATCTATCTATATATATATATATATATATATATATATATATATATATATATATATATATATATATATATATATACACACACACACACACAACTACACTTCCTAACTATACACTTTAAGTAGCATTTGCATATTTTCACATTACCAGAATTCACATAATCAGTGATGCTGTTGAAGGTACAGTGAGTGTCAGAGAGCTGGAGAATGCCACAGAGCAGAGTTCAGTTCTTTGATGGCACTAGGGTTAAAACTGTCCAAGGTTCTTAACAGACCCGTAGTATCCTCCAAAAGACAGCAGGGTAAAAAGATAATGGCAGGGGTGAAAAGGGGCATTAACAATATTTATGGCCTGTGGACTCACCAGGTTCTGCAAGTGTTCTCTAATGCAGGCAGTTGTGTGTTCATCCTTACCTGTAGTGTTGTTTCAGGCAAGACTATCTATTAAAACTATGTGTTCACGCTTCTACATACCAGATTTGAGGACTGACAGCCATAGTGTACCCATCAGGCTCACATTGTTGCGTTTCAGCTAAGAAAACACTGTGTACAGACTGTCTACTGAGAACTTAATTTCTCACCCCTGCTGCCCTGGATTTAATAATGACCTCTTAATTCCCAGGTTGGTAAAGCTTGGGAAAAACATCAGTGAAGGCAAACTGTTCAATATAATCTAAGTGTAATACCATAAGCAGAAGGCACAAGCAGAAGTACTACATAAAGCACACAATCTGGGGGGCTTGTAGAGTAACTGAAGCAGGTTTAAGATGATCTTCATTCTTTCTCCAGGAGGCTCACTTCTTAGTTACTGAGCCTCTCAAGAGTGGAGACTTACAGCAGACTTATGACATGCTCAGATAGAAAAGATCACCTTTTTAGATTATTGTCTGTTTTATATCTCCTGTCTAGTACACATTTTATCCCATTGTATTTGTGCTTGTTTTATTTATTTTATAATAAAATTTTAGAAACACTCAGTAAGTAATTAATATACAAATATGCAGACTGGATGATCTAACCTTTTGTTAAAAGAGAAAAACAAACAATTGTTAAATTTAACCAAATTAAATAATTCTCAAAAAGTCTGTTCAGCATTTCATTGTAAACAATGAAACAAAATCCATATAATCCCTTGCATGGGTATGTCTCTATTTAGTTCCAAATAATGGACACTTCAAAACTGATCATCCACATATCAGAACCTAACAATATCTGCCCATTAGCATGATTGCTGAACTGCAGGCACTTGACAAGATTGCTTACCAAAATGACAGGTAGAACAGAAACTTGGAAAGTATGGTGTCTCAGTGATTGTCAAGAAGCATTGTTAGTTGTTGTTGTATTTATTATTTATTGTATTTATTTATTAAGTATGCATTAATCCATACTTTAAAAAGTATCCACTTGGCACACCCACCCACTTAAAAATAGTGAAAAATATCAAATATTAATGCTTGTCTTCTCCTGAAACAAAAACTTCCATCCCCTGGTACTCAGTGTAGGCGAGGCTTACAATGATATTCATCTAAATTACATTCATTATTTTTACTTGAGTCTTCTTTCTAATTTAGCTTCCAGTTTTAATATAGTAATCTGGTTGGGTGAAACTACTATTGACTCAAAGGTGGAAATGGTTAGAAAAAGTTTTCTTCCTTCAAGTTACTTTTTTTGAACACTGTCGATGTCTAGCTGACTGAAGAAGTAATAAAATATGTTTTTTTTTAATACATTGCTAATAACTGAGTGATCCAAAGTCAAGATGACTTAGAAAACATTTTGTTTTTCGTTTTATTCATTTACTAGCTGTGTTATCTGGTGTTGCCCAAATGAAAGGTGGACATTTTCTACAATTTGGCTGTGGTCTACAATTAATTGATGGACAGATATTGCTGCTTTTCATTTATGTTCATTAGTTTCTGCTTTGTATTTAGTGAGAGGTGTAACCTGTTCCTGCATTTTCTCTTGAGAGTTGTCACAGTACTTTGCACCTGCACTTGGTGAGGAGAGCGGCAGAAGAACAAAGTAGTTTTTTATACTATTAAATTGAATGACTGAGGTGGCAATGACAGATTGGCCATCTTGCTCAGTGAGAGGATTACTTGTGTTCTGTATTGTATTTACCCCATTTATTGACACCCATTGCACACCCAACCTACCTGGAAGGCAGTCTCCCTCTGAATTGTCTTTCCCAAGATTTCTTCAATTTTTTTCCTACAATGATTTTTTGGCAAATTTTTCTTGACTTCTTAGTGAGTCAAGGCTAGGGAGCTGCCAAAAAATAAGGCTTTTAACAGCCCATTTAGGCATTCCTTGTGTGCCTTTGGGGTCTGCAAGAAATAAGTTGTTGTGAAATGTTATAAAGTAATTACAAATTATATGTTACAGTTTATTACCTATTGCATTTAGTACATAACTATTGCTTGTGCTGGACACCTCAATATACAATATTTTTGTTTTTTCTTGTGGTGCAAAGAACTCCAAATTGTAATAATTAACTCTGGAGACAATTTGGCCCCATCTGGTGCAAATTGAGAACATAACAAAAATAGCGAAGTAAATGCTTCATAAATGATGAAGATAAACATAATAATTGGGAATCAAATCAAGATTTTGTGGTTGAAAGACATGCTAAATACCACACCACATGCATGGTACTGTTTGTTTCTCTGTTGTAGGTAACTGGAGCATGTGGCATTATGAAATTACATCTGCATCAGCAATGAACTTCTTTTTGTCTCCAGGAAAGAAAGTTCCTTTTATCTCACAACAACTGTTTCAGTCTAGAAGCTGTTTCCCAAGAACATGGCTGTTGAAAGTCTCACATTACTCCACTAAATGGACAGTCAACCAGTTGTATCTACATCTTCTTCTTTTAACTGCTCCCATTTAGGGGTCAGCACATTGGATTATTCATCTCCATCTATCCCTGTCTTTTACATAATTTTCTCACACACCGACTGCTTTCATGTACCTCATCCATAAATATTCACATTGGTCTTCCTCTTTTCCTCTTGCCAGGCAGTTTCATCCTCACCATTCTTTTCCAGATGTACCCCTAATCTCTCCTCTGCATGTATCCAAACCACCTCAATATAGATTCTCTCACTTGGTCACCTAACTGTTGTACCTGTGTTGTCCCTCTAATATACTGATTTCTAACCCTGTCTACTCTCAAGTGAAAATCGTAGCATCTTCTACTCTGCCACTTCAAGCACTGCCTCCTGTGTTTTCATCAGTGCCATTGTCTACAAACCATAAAACTTGGCTGGTCTCACTACAGCTTTATAGACCTTCCCTTTCACTCATGCATCATCCAACCCGCTATATCCTAACTACTGGGTCGTGGGGGTCTGCTGGAGCCAATCCCAGCCAACACAGGGTGCGAGGCAAACCCCGGGCAGGGTGTCAACCCACCGCAGGGCACACACACCCACACACCAAGCACAATTTAGAATCGCCAATGCAGCTAACCTGCATGTCTTTGGACTGTGGGAGGAAACCGACACAAACACAGGGAGAACATGCAAACTCCACACAGGGAGGACCCGGGAAGCAAACCCAGGTCTCCTAACTGCGAGGCAGCAGTGCGATCACTGCGCCACCTTGCTGCCTTCACTCATGCAAGTACTCTTCTATTACAAATCACTCTTGCCACTCTTCCCCACCCATTCCACCATGCCTGCACTCTTGTCTTCACCTCTCTCCCTCATCTTCATTGCTTTGGACTGCTGAACTCAAGAATTTAAATTCATCTACCTTCACCACCGCTGCTCCTTGCCATCACACCCTTCTACCACATTCCCTCTCAATTAGGCACATGTACTCCATCTTACTCCTGCTGACTCTCATTCCCTTTCTCTCCAGTTTCACCTAAACCTGCTGTCTAATTGTGCTACAGATCACAATGTCATCTGTGAAACTCGTAGTCCAAGGAGACTCCAGTCTGACCTAAAACAGGAAAACGGCTCAGAATTAATCCTTGATGTAATTCCACTGTCACCTTGAACCAAGCTGTCATTCAAACCCCACACCTCACCACAGTCATGCTGTCCTCATATATATCCTGTACCACTCTCACACACTTTTCTGCTACTCCCGACTTCCTCATACAGTACCATAAATATTCTCTTTGCACCATGTCATACACTTTTTCTAAGTCCACAAATTGGCAATGCAATTCCTTCTGACCTGATCTGTACTTCTCCAGTACTCTTTCCTAGCATGATACCATATTGCTGCTCACAGATCGCTACCTCTTCACTCTGCCTACAATCCATCAATCTTTCTCACATCTTCATGGTGTGGCTAATCAACTTTATAACCCTTTAGTTACTGCATCTCCCTTATTCTTGAAAATTGGTACTAATATACTTCCCCACTCTTCCGACATCTTCTCACTTTCCATGATTTTGTTAAACAGTCTAGTTAGAAACTCTTTTGCCATCTCAACTAAACATCTCCATGCTTCCACTGGTATAACATCTGGGCCAACTGCTTTTCCACTTTTCATTCTCTTCATTGCTTCCCTCACTTCAGCCTTGCTGATCCCTGGTACTTAGTGATTTACTATGTTGACTTCATCCAACCTACACTCTCTCATTTTTTATATCCATAAGTCCTTCAAAGTACTCCTTCTACCTTTTCAACACACTGTCCCAGCTTGTCAGCAAATTTCCATCTGCATCCTTTTTCACCCTGACCTGCAGGGTATCCTTCCCCACTTGGTCCATCTGTCTGGCCAATTGATACAAGTGCTTTTTTCCTTCCTTTGTGTCGACCTTCTCATAAAGTGCAGCATAAAACTCACCAACTCTCTTCACCTTTCGCTGCATCTCTTTGTACACCTGTCTGCTTTCATCATCTCTAGTTATTCCAATTATTTTTCACTAACCTCTTCCTCTTTATTCTTTCCTCTACTTCCTCATTCCACCACCAAGTCTCATTTGTTTCCTTCCTCTGTCCAGATGTCACACCAAGTACATTCCTAGCTCTTTCCTTACCACTTCAGTTTTGATGCTCCAATGATGTATCATATCTTTACTACCACCCAGCACACATCTCACTTCCTCTCTGAAATTCCCACAATAGTCTTTCTCTTTCCTCTTCCACCATCTGATCCTTGGTTCCATTCTCTTCCTATTTTTCACCTCAAAATTCATCCTGCATATCACCAGTCAATCCTGTCTAGCTACATTATTCCTTGCTAAAACCTAATGGTCTCTAATCTCTTTCACATTCTATCTCCAACATAGGACATAGTCCACCCGTGTGTACCGCCCTCCACACTATGTCATCCTGTGTTTTTCCTTCTTCTTACAATATGTATTCACCACTGCCATTTCCATCATTTTTGCAAAGTCAGCCACCATTTGCCCTTAAACATTTCCCTCCTTAACATTATACCTGCCCATCACCTCCCCATCACCACTGTTCCCTTCACTAATGTGCTCATTAAGATCCGTTCTGATCACCAGTCTTTCTTCTTTGGTTATACTTCCACCATTTCATCTAACTCACTCCAGAAATCTTCCTTCTCCTCCATTTCACATTCCACTTGTGGAGTATATGCGCTGATAAATTTTAACATTACCCCTTTGATTTAAAATTTTATCCTCATCACTCTGTATGACATTTTCTTTACCTCGTAACACTCCTAACATACTCTTCCTTTATAATAACCCCTACCTCATTTATCTTCCCGTCCACACCATAGTAGAACAGTTTGCACCCAGCTCCAATGCTTCTGGCCTTACTTCCGTTCCAATTGGTCTCCTATACACACAGTACAGTACATCTACCTTTCTCTGCTCTATCACATTAGTCAGCTCTCCCCTTTTACCAATCATAGCTAATTCAAAGTTTCAACTGTGAACATCACACTCTTTCCCTTCCTCCTCTCCCATTGTCTTTGAATCTGCTTTCCCCCTCTTCTTCCCTTTCACCTTCTTTGCCCAGCAGTAGCATAAGACATAAGTATCAGTGGTGGTCGTTGTTAACCCGGGTTTCGACCGATCTGGTATAGACATTCTGTTTCTTATCCATATGTTTGGTTCGGTAAAAGGTTTATGCCGAATGCCATTCCAGACACAACTGTCCCCAATTTACCCAGGCTTGGGACCAGCACTAAGACCACACTGACTTGTTCAACCCCAGTGGCTGGGTTAACTAGTTGTATGTGCATATACCATTGGAATTGATTTTAGAATTTCTATGATACTGTATGTGTATATATCTTCATAGTCATATTTGGTATTAAATTAATGCAAATGCTATTGTGAATCTTTTGGGGTTATTTTCAAAAAGGTATGTTTCTGTCATAGTATCTTCAAAAATCTCTCTATAAATATGCATTTTAATAAAGCATACCCCACACATGCTTTCACAGGAGTAAAACTGTGGATTTTATGATGTGTAAAATGTCAGCCTCTCTTTGTATTTCTTGGAAGCAAATGGAACTGGTGTCAACTCTTTTGAAGATTTCATAGTCAACATTGTTTCATTCAGATGAACTTTATTCTCTGAGCAACTTTAGGTTTTCAATGTATGAAAAGGACAATTTTGGAGGTAAAAAAGGAAGATAGGTAATTCTATGTTCTGTGAATGTACAGTATATCCATGCATTTTTAGCATTTCTTATTTTGCCATTATTATTATGGCAGAATGTACTATTCTGTTATTGTATATAATTTTTAAAGTTGCTACTAAGAAATTGTTTATTATTGTACTAATTATTTGCATAAACTATGAAGAAACAAATGAAGGTTTAAATTACTGTTATTTATGTGACACCATGTTGCTGCCATTTTGGTCTCTGGTTTTCAAAATGATCATTTTGTCTGGTTCTTATGATACCAAATGGTTGCTATAGGAATGTGATGCATGTGCCATGTAACTAAGGACATAATGACAACCATGTTACAGTATATAATAAAGCAAAGCTAAAGTACTGTCTCATCTTTTCTTCAAAAATAAACAGAAGACTTTGCAAACAAATTACTGCATTTGAACAAATCAGTTTATTTAGATCTTGGTTTACGACTTTTGTTTGTTCATGACTGCAGCTTTAGAGTTGCTTTACAAAACCTGGTTATTATATATATTGTACAGCAATCTCTGTTTAGCCCAATGATTTTTTTGATTTTCTTTTAAAAAATAAACTTACAACTGATCTCTGCTGGCCTCCTTAACTTTAAATCACAAAATCTTGTATCAAAGTTCTTATTGATTGTGAACAACAACTTATCCTCCAATCAAAGATGCCTATGAAATAATGTGTGAATAAATATTATTATTTCTCTTTTATAAAATTCTTAAGCCTGTATTTTCTTCAAAGTTTTAGGCATTTTTGATCATTTAATCTCTTTTTACATTACAGGCTATTGCCCTTTTGTTTCTAAGGAACTGAAGGTGGCTGCCGTATAATGAAATCATTATCACGTAGGAGATGTGTGACATACATAAACAACCCCTGGAAGTATGGCTATTGCTTTTGGCATGAAAGTTTTTTACTTTATATTGTTCAAAGGATTATACTCAGCTGTACTTGTGCCCTTTCGCATAATATTTTAAGTTGTTTTTGAGCACTAGATCTGTGCTTCACAGAATCAGCATCAGGTTTTACTTGTGCCATGTTGTAGTATGAAGCATGAGCTGGCTAAGACTAGATGGAATCTGTACCGAATGGAATTTAATTTTCATTGTGTCCTTTGTTCATAGCTAACCTATGAAGAAGCAATAAAACAATATTATTAAAAAGGAGCATATGATATTATTTATCTTGACTTTCTGAAAGCATTTGATAAGGTGCTACAAGAGAGGGTGTGCTTCAAAGTAAAAGAAAATGGGAGTTCTGGATGTAGTGTATATATTGGTGCAGAATTGGCTAAAACGCAGGAAGCAGAGGGTTATGGTGCGAGGAACCTGATCAGGGGTCAGTGCTAGAGCCACTGCTATTTTTAATGCTTATACTCTAAATGATTTGGATAGGAATATAACTAGTAAGTCTGTTAAGTTTACAGGTGACACCAAGCTAGGTAGATTGGCAGATAATCTAGAACCTGGTGGATCATTATAGAGTGATTAGGACAACATTTAGGCTTTGGCAGATTTGTGGCAGTTGAAATGTAATGTAAGTAAATGTAAAGTAATACATATAGGAAGTAAAAATGTTAGGTTTGAATACAAAATGTGAGGTCTAAAATTTGAAAGTACAGCTTATGAGAAGAATTTAGGAGTCATAGTTGACTCAGCACTATCAACTGCCAGACAGTGTTCAGAAGCCATTAACTAGGCAAACAGAATGTTAGGTTATATAACACGACGTGTAGAGTACAAGTCCAAGGAGGTTATGCTCAAGCTTTATAATGTACTGGTGAGGCCCTGATCTGGAGTAGTGAGTGCAGTTTTGATCTCCAGGCTACAAAAATGACAAAACAGTGCTAGGGAAAGTCCAGAGAAAAGCTAACAGGCTGACTCTACTGTATAGCGCTACAGGGAATGAATTATGAGGTAAGATTTAAATAGCCTTTTCAGTTTAAGCAAGAAAAGATTAAGAAGAGACATAGTTAAAGTGTTTAAAATTATGAAGGGAATTAATACAGTGGATCAAGACTATTACTTTAAAAAGAGCTCATCAAGAACACAGGGGCACAGCTGGATACTTGTTAAGGGTGAATTTAACCCTAACCCTTACCCTATTAGAAATGTTTTCTTACGCTGAGAACCACAGACACGTGGAATAAGTCACCAAGTATCGGGGTAGACAGTAAGACTGTAGGGACTTGCAAAACTATGTGATGTTATTATGGAGGAATTAAGAGGATAGGACTGGTGAGCTTTGCTGGGCTGAATGGCCTGCTCTTTTCTGGATTGTTCTAATGTTCTACTATTCTAAATAATACCTTTACATTAAGAACCTATAATTATATGTTTGTATTAGCAGGATTCTATAGGCATAGTGCATGCTATTTGTTATTAAGAACTGTTATTTTGTAGAGTGCAGTGGCCTTCCAAACTAAAAAAAAACTATATAAGGATAAAATTAATTGAATTGAAATTTAGGAAGCTTGAATTAGTGTAAGCAACCTTGTTTTGGGGTGTTCCCAAGAAATGTAATTATTTACTCCATGAAATAGATGTACACAATAAACAAGAATAGCTGCGTCAGATACTTAATAAAATGTGCACTTCAATTAAAATATTTAAAGTCTAATTATGCTCAGTTGTGATAAAAAAAAAAGCCAAAAATAACATCATATTTGTAATCACTGACCTTGAAATACTGTGAAACTACCCCACAAGGTTTTCCATCAATCCATTGTCCAACCCCCTATATCCTAACTACAGGGTCACGGGGGTCTGCTGGAGCCAATCCCAGCCAACACAGGGTGAAAGGCAGGAAACAAACCCTGGGCAGGGTGCCAGCTCACCAAGGGGGCGCACACACACAAACACACATTAGGACAATTTAGAATCGCCAATGCACCTAACCTGCATGTCTTTGGACTGTGGGAGGAAACCAGAGTACCTGTAGGAAACCCACGCAGACATGGGGAGAACATGCAAACTCCACACAGGGAGGACCCGGGAAGCGAACCTGGGTCTCCCATTGTGCCACCGTGCCGCCCCCACATGGTCATGTTTGACATTTTTCACTTTTAAACTTCTGAGTGTGGCTCTTAGGGGGCTACGAACACCAGTAAAGAATCAAATATAAAGAATATTTTCTTATTCATGATTAGCCACTTCAAAATAGCACACCAATATTTCCAATCCCCTTTTTTTTCAAAGTTATGTGAAACAGAATGAATTTGACTTCTTGCATTTCATTAAGGGGTAAATCTCTGAGGTTAGTTTATATGGCATGCACAACTTCAAGTCCTTGTGATCATTTTTTCTGAAGACATCTTGTGGTTTCCCCCTTATTGGTCCAAAATAACCCTAAATTTGATGGTCTAGAGGGCCAGAATTAGGGGAGAACCCCAAAAAGCTTGACAACTTGCATAACTCGACTGTTAAATGCATCAAAAAATGTGTCATATGTGGAGGTTTTCTTGTACTGGAGAATCAGAAGGTGCCAAATAAAAACACTGAAGTGATTACAACTCATTTATAAGTAATTTTTATGTGCATAATATAGCTCAAGCTAAGTCAAGACAAGAAATAGTGCTTACAACAAGGCTTGTTAAATTAATATAACATTTTCAGAGTCTAATCTAAATCAGGCTTGCAGGAGGCCAGAGGATATCCTGGCATACTGGGTTCAAGACAGAAATTCCTCTGGTCAGGATGCCAGTCTTTTGCAAAACCTATTCATACATCCAAAAACAGACGATTTAGAATCACCAATTCACCTAACCAGCATTATTTTCTGTGGGTGGGAAAACAACAACAACAACATTTATTTACAGTCATATGAAAAAGTTTGGGAACCCCTCTTAATTCTTTGGATTTTTGTTTATCATTGGCTGAGTTTTCAAAGTAGCAACTTCCTTTTAATATATGACATGCCCTATGGAAACAGTAGTATTTCAGCAGTGACATTAAGTTTATTGGATTAACAGAAAATATGCAATATGCATCATAAGAAAATTAGACAGGTATAAATTAGATAGCATAAATTTGGGCACCCCAAACAGAGATATTACATCAATACTTAGTTGAGCCTCCTTTTGCACATATAACAGTCTCTAGACCCCTTCTATAGACTTTGATGAGTGTCTGGATTCGGGATGGAGGCATTTTTGACCATTCTTCCATACAAAATCTCTCCAGTTCAGTTAAATTTGATGGCTGCTGAGGATGGACAGCCTGCTTTAAATCATCCCATAGATTTTTGATGATATTTAAGTCAGGGAACAGTGATGGCCATTCCAGAACATTGTACTTCTCCCTTTGCATGAATGCCTTTGTAGATTTCAAACTGTGTTTTGGGTCATTGTCTTGTTGGAATATCCAACCACTGCATAACTTCAACTTTGTGACTGATGCTTGAACATTATCCTGATGAATTTGTTGATACTGGGTTAAATTCATCTGACCCTCAACTTTAACAAGGGCCCCAGTCCCAGAACTAGCCACACAGCCCCATAGCATGATGGAACCTCCACCAAATTTGACAGTAGGTAACAGGCGTTTTTCTTGGAATGCAGTGTTCTTCTTCCGCCATGCAAAGCGCTTTTTGTTATGACCAAATAACTCAATTTTTGTCTCATCAGTCCAAAGCACTTTGTTCCAAAATGAATCTGGCTTGTCTAAATGAGCATTTCCATACAACAAGCGACTCCGTTTGTGGCGTGAGTGCAGGGCTTCTTTCTCATTACCCTGCCATACAGATGTTTTTTTGTGCAAATTGCACTGAATTGTAGAACGATGTACAGATACACCACATGCAGCAAGAAGCTCTTGCATGTCTTTGGAGGTGATCTGTGGGTTATCTGTAACCATTCTCACAATCCTGCGCATATGCCGCTCCTGTATTTTTCTTGGCCTGCCAGACCTGGGTTTAACAGCAATTGTGCCTGTGGCCTTCCATTTCCTGATTACATTCCTAACAGTTGACACTGCCAGTTTAAACCTCTGAGATAGCTTTTTGTAGCCTTTGCCTAAACCATGATACTGAACAATCTTTGTTTTCAGATCTTTTGAGAGTTGCTTTGAGGATGCCATGCTGTCACTCTTCAGAAGAGAGTCAAAGGGAAGCACAACGTGCAACTGACCACCTTAAATACCTTTTCTCATGATTGGACACACCTGTCTATGAAGTTCAAGGCTTAATGATTAATCCAACCAATTTGGTGTTGCAAGTTACAACTAATCAGTATTGAGCAGTTACATGCATTCAAATCAGCAAAATTACAAGGGTACCCAAGTATTTGCACAGCCATTTTTTCACATTTGATTTAATTTCATACAACTAAATACTGCTTCACTAAAAATCTTTGTTCAGGAAACACCCCAGTACACAGGTGCTCCTAGGAAATGAAAGATATATCACTGTTATCTTTTTTGTTGAAATTAGAGTAAATTATTATGCAAGCTGAGAGGGGTTCGCAAACATTTTCATATGACTGTATATGTTACACTTTCATATAAAGAATGTAACCCAAAGTGCTTTGCAAGATGTCAACGCGAAAGTCTGAAGAGATGAAAAAACAAATAAGACTAGGTAAGAATATTAATGAATAAGTAACAAAGAAAATTGAAATAAATAATCTGAATGCAGGAGGCTGAATTCAAGATACAGTTATGCTACCCGCTGTGCCACTGTGTCAGTCTTATTAAGATACAATATTAAATATTAACATTGTCAACAGAGGTTCTTTAAAAAGCTAACTGTTTAATGCCAATTTTAAAAAATACAACATGTTCAAATCATGGTCAACCCTTTGGTCACACTATATTTTGTTGTATTGCTTGTTGAAACATATTGCAACAAAATGTAGGGATGACTATATTTCCTACAACATTGCACTATATTTATAATATAATATAATAATATTTATAATATGATATAAGAGCTTGTAATAACACAGTGGCTCTGAAAGAAGACATTAAAATAAAAAAACAGCAAATGCTTTTAGAATGTGAGGTACTTTTTTGATTTTCTGTCTAAATATTGAATTTATGCTGCAATTAAAGCAAATTGGCCACCCATGTAATATGCCCGTTTTTGGATAACACTCCTTTCCCCAGTTGAAAGCACTTAAAAAACACAAAAGGACCAAGATAATTTCAAAATAGTCTCACAATTTCTTCATGTTAATCAATATGTGAAGATAACTAAAAAAACAAATGTCCTTTACTACCCAGTAAAGGTATGGCAGCTTTTCAGCAACAGAGGGCTATTAACTAATGGAATAAACTCCACAGACAGTGTTTAATCAGCTTAACTGGGATGTTACAACAGAGGAGATTTTCCTAAGAACTGTAGCTTGGAAACCAAAAGCATTTTTTCTTTATTCCCCAAGTGATTGTTAAGTCGATTTAAAGCTAAAATAAACCTTTTGCCAAATCCTGCTTATGTTTCCTGGGTCTGTTTATCTGTTCACATTGCAGGCCTCTTATTTACATTTTGGATTAGGCTAATTTTTGAGACACAAGAATAAAATGTCCACTAAATATAATGCACAGCTGCACTGCAGCAAGTCCACATATACAGGGTGGTCCAGATCTAATTATGCAATTTTCATTACGCTATAACTTATTAAGTTTATTACTCCGAGCCTGTATCCAACTGAATGGAGGACGAGTGGGACATTACATGGAAAATCAGTGAATTAATTCAATGTAAGTCCAATTTCATTTATTACAATATATTTCAAACAATTATTTTGTCTTGTATTGTTTTCCTGCATTGCTTTAAAAGTTGCATAATTAGATCTGGACCACCCTATAGTATGAGCTCAGACAATGAAAACTGTCACAGCATCACCTGAAGGATTTACAGGAAACAAACTGAGAATACATACACAGATCACAGATATCTTTTGAGGGAGGCACATTTGCAATTTAAAATGTATCCCACTGTGAACAGATTATTGGAGCACCAGGTGGAACTCTACAGTGTCCTTGTCGGCCTGTAAGAGATAAAGGAGCAAGTAATTAGACACTCAGCATCATTGATGTTTATATCAAAATCCATTGAAATCTAATAGAGATGTTCCCCAAAGGAAAACAACTTCAGTGATCATACTCAGCTCCAGACCTCAAAGGTTACGGCCTTCCCTTGCATTCATTTTAATATGGGAGTATGAATAAAGAATATTAACATTATTACTGTGTACTGTGTTACCTTGATAATGGACATTTTTTTCCACTGTCTTTTTTAAAAATAAGAACTGTAGTTAATAGTATGCAGTTTTACAGCCCATAAATCATATATATGATGTGCTCAGTATATTAGGTATGGCTACATAATTGGTGCTTGCTCCAACAATTGCTTTCAAAATGTCTTAGATTTGTCAGGATTCAACAAGGTGCACAAAGTGTGTCATAGCAGTGTTGACTCCAGTAAATGTAAGATTAGCTGGTGCTGAATTAGATAGTTGTGGATATGTTTCAATATGTGTATTGTCGCTTTAACATTGAATTTGATTTGCACACTTAGCTGCTATAATGTGTGACGTTATTAAAAACATTTCCAGGGTTGTCTCTTAATAATTTGTGTTATGTTTTCCGCTGCACTTGGGTCCCAATCCAGGTGGTTCGTTGTGTGGTGGGTGAGGCAATGCACTATCAGTGCTTGCTTTCTACCTTTCTGTTATTTGGCTGAGCTTCAAGTACCAATAGATAGTTCTAATAGTTTTTACACTTTAAAATTAGAATAACCTTAATGGAGTGCTCCGGTTTGCATGTTCTCCCCGTGCCCATGTGGATTTCCTCCCGGCGCTCTAATATCCTTCCACAGGCCAAAGACACACATGTTAACTGGATTGCTGATGGCAAATTGGCCCTGTGTGATCACCCTGCATGGACTGGCACCCCATCAAGGAATTGTTTTTGCTTTAGATAGATAGACAGATACTTTATTAATCCCAAGGGGAAATTCACATACTCCAGCAGCAGCAAACTAAATAAATAGATAAAAAACAATATTAAATTAAAGATTGATAAAAATGCAGGTATATTAGACAATAACGTTGTATAATGTTAATGTTTACCCTCTGGGTGGAATTGAAGAGTCGAATAGTGTGGGGGAGGAACGATCTCCTCAGTCTGTCAGTGGAGCAGGACAGGGACAGCAGTTTGTCGCTGAAGCTGCTCCTCTGCCTGGAGATGATACTGTTAACTGTTACTGTTACTGACTTTACGTCCAGTGCTTGCTGGAATAGGCTTCAGGTTCCCTACAACTCTGCCCTGGAAAAGTGGATTAGAAAGAGGGATGGATAGATAGATGGATGAGGAGCTCAAAAGTAATATTTTGGAAATGTAAATCTGTCATTGCACATCTGGAAATGATTACTGAAAAGGAGAAAACCCACACAGAGACCAAAACGGAACAGGCATGGAGAAATAAAGCCTGTGATGTTCAAAAGCAACTGGATAAAACAGACACATTTACTGATCTGTTAAGTTTCATTGATCAACAAGCCAGTGTTGTTATCTGTCAAGGGAATCACCCACATAAATATGAATCTGAGTTTCTGAAATGTAAAGATCTCTGCTGTGAATGACTCACTAGTTTTTATACATGTCTGCCAAGACTGCACAGAAAAAAACATCAAATCATAATACACTGAACTAAATAAACCACTAGCACCTCAATTATCAGTGAAGTAAACAAGCACAAAATGAGGAGGTTTTTATTGCTCCAGAAATGCTACCCACAAAAGATTTTAATAAACTAGGACTTGAGGTAGAAAGTGTATTCTCAGTAATGTTCCTCTAAGATTAAGATCAATCTGAAGTCAACACACTGACAACAAATATCTTCATTGATCCATGTAGTTTAGTGGCATTTTGCACAGAAACTCTCATTAATGTGAAGACTCCTCTCCATTATATAGGTCTGAGAACTTAAAATGAAAGACAAGATTGTGTTTTCAAATGCATCTCACAGCAAAAAGATTTAGAGAAATACAGAATAGCTGTACACTATTCTCCTGGGGCCTCATGTATAAATGGTGCGTACACACAAAAATGTTTAGTACACCCGTTTCCTGGCACACTTTGAGATATATAAAAACTAAACTTGGTGTAAAGCATTTCACATTTACATTTTCACGGTAGCCTCCTAACTTGCGTATGCACGTTTCTGATCAGTTTTGTCCACTCTCAGGTTTTTAACCACAACAGCTTTTCAATGTGAACTTGCTGACCGATCAAGTATTTCACAAACATCACCGAGCTGTGCCATGCCAGCTGTATAGGATGGTATTATCTACTTGTCATCAAGATAAATAAGATTTCCTTACACTGTGGTTGAAATGTGAAACATCAAAGCGCAATTCACAGCAACGTCCGGCTTTCCAAATGTAATCTGAATGGTCAGCAGCACGCACATTGTTATTACAACAGCTCTGGACAAGTTACATGAGTCAGGCATGAGTGACCAAAAGAATGAGCTGGCATTACATTATCTATAACAAAAGAGCTTATAACAACGGCACCTCCGTACAGTGTGCCTTTTCCAACTACTTTCCAACAAAAGACAACCAGATCGTTTAAAGATATTGAGTCATCTCAGATAGCAATGTAATGAGAAGAGAACTGATCCATTGTGTTGCTCATGGCTTGCCTATACCCAAAGAGATGTGATATGATAAACCTGTCCCTGACCCACCAAAAGATCTGCAAAATCAGACAGCATTACAGCTTTGTTTGAATGTAATTAGAATGTAAAAACAGGTAATGAAATGCAGCATTTATTTTTTAACTAATTTGTGGTCAAAATAAAATAGTACAGCCCTTATATTCCTTAGCTCATTGGCCACATTCCTTACAGCATCCACTATTGCATTTTGAGACTCAAGAACAGTGTCTGTCAGCACACACCCAGGTGGTTGCCCAGCGATTTCTGAGGCAGATTTGTATGTGCAGCCAATGTCTGAAGATGTGCTGGGCACAGCAGCACCATGCAGTGGTATGGGTTCGCTTCCTGGATCCTCCCTCCATGGAGTTTGCATGTTCTCCCTGTGTCTGCGTGGGTTTCCTCCCACCATCCAAAGTCATGCAGGTTGGGTGGATTGGCGATTCTAAATTGTCCCTAGTGTGTGCTTGGTGTGTGGATGTGTGTGTCCTGCGTCGGGTTGGTGCCCTGCCTGGGATTAGTTTCTGCCTTGCGCCCTGTGTTTGCTGGGATTGGCTCTAGCAGACCCCTGTGTTCGGATTCAACGAGTTGGAAAATGGATGGATGGATATTATACATGAGGCTCCTAGTCTGTTACTACAGTAAAAACATGAATGAATACATGAAACTACTATGGGGGATGTGTTTTTATCTAAAGGGTCTCCCACTCCTCCTGTTGAAGCTGCTGGCAAGGATGTTCAGATTATTTTTTATTAACTGAGGTAATTCTTGTAGTTAGCTCTGTGTCAGATTATGATCACAATTTTAACTCTACTTTAGTGGCTGATACATTTGATGAATGATGCTAAGCTTGATTTGGAAGTACTGCTTTTAGCATAACTTGAAGTGTCATGGCATGCAGTTTTACAGTTCAAGTGCCATGTGCTTAATCACCATACCCAGACGCTGTCTGCTGCACATTCTCCCCTTGTTACCTTTTTGAGCAGTGCTCTTTCAAGTTCAACTTACAGTAAAGGCAGAATTTTTTACCGTGCCTGTGATTACTGTTACACTGTTCTTGTGTCTCCAAGAAAGGTATTATCCACAATCCCATAAACCCAGGAAATAGCTGGTATGAAAATGTATATATTGTGACGAAATTATGTATACAAAACAATTATAAAGAGTTGGGGAATAGCCCCGTATATTGATTGTAGCAGATTTGGTCGGAAATGATGAAATAAATCAAACATTAGACAACAGTTGATGATGGTATGTGGCTATTTATACAGAAAATGGCTGCCGGACATGATTAGAGTGGAAATGATGTCATTGGGGAAGGACCAGAAGTGACATCATCATCGGAGGCTGGAAGTGATGTCATCGAAGCTGGACCAGAAGTGACGTCATCCTCGGAGGCCGGAAGTGACCGCATCAAAGATGGACCGGAAGTGACGTCATCAGAGATGGACCAGAAGTGACGTCATCCCCCGAGGCCGAAAGTGACGTCTGGAATGAGAAAGTATAGTTTCCATTTTCTGAGATGTGGGTTATTGTGGGTATGTTTGGTTTATTGATCTTTGTTTCTATAAGATTAGAAAGAGAGGCATCAGTACCATAAAACAACCCCCATCTGTTAATAAATCGCTCACCTCTGGGTTTGTTGGCTGCCTCCTAAGCGCATGTGTGTGACAATATGTACTTTATTGTAGATATAAAATTGAAGAAAAAAGCAACAACAACAAGAAAAATATATACATAAATAACACATTGAACTTCTATAGGGTGGTCTAGATCTAATTATGCCATGCATTACTCTATAACTTATTAAGTTTATTACATAGAAAATCACCCGAAAAATCCTGGACCATCAAGAAGTGTGCGAACTGACGACATGAAGAATCATCTTCGCGCCAAACTGGAATCATCGGCGCATAAATCAAAGTCATCCAGACAATCTGGATCTGCATAATTAGATCTGGACCACCCTGTATAGGGCAACTGCAACAGAAAGCAAGAGAAAATGGGTAACTTCAACACAAAATCCCCAATCTAGTGTTAAAAATGTAATGTTACGCTTTGCCTTTTGGTAAACAGAAATTGTTCCAAGGACTGGCATGAAAAATAATTGTGAAAGTAAAGGATTGGATGAGTACTGTATAATTATATAAACAGTATATAGTTCAAAATTGTTTACTTGCAGCTTTAGAGTGATATGAATTGTTTGTGTGTATTTCATTTTTTATTTTCTAAAAAATAAAAAAATATAACTGCGTCTACAATACTATTTTTGAGAGATAGTTTAGATGCAGGAGACTAAATGTTTCTGAAAAATGGTGCTAATTTTTACAAACAGGGACACACCGAATGGTATAACTTTTTAGTGCTATGGGATGTGACATTTAAACTAAGTACTATGATACCTAACAGATTACAACACAAAATAGACTTTATTCCAGGGTTGTACATAATAAAATGACTTAGTTATTTAATGTAAAATCCAGTGTTTTGGGGAAAATTCCATAAAGCACATATTTTTTGTTTTATTAACTTGATATTTCTGTAAACAAAAGCTTTAAATCACATACATATCTTTCTTTTAAAAATGTAAAGTGTTGTGCATGCTACTTTTCAGTGATTTGCAGCTTCTTTATTATACAAGCAAAGTAATTGCCATTTATGTCTGATGATGTAGCTTAGGGGCAATAAAGCCAAAAACTCCTTAGAGCATAAGGTTTAAGGAGGCCAAGGAAAATATAGGAAAATGTGATATTAAAGTCATTATTGAAGACTGGACTGCAAAGATGGAAAAGGATATAAAGATGTGATTGAAAAACATGGAAGTTGTGAATGAAATAATAATATAGGTAAGATGCCCCCAAACTTTGTACCTCAAGGTTGTAAACAGAAAACACTAAGTTCCAGGGTACATGAAGGTGCAATTTGACATGGTAGCCAGACAAGGAACATGATTGTTTTAATTCTGGATTATTTTAAATTCACTGGGATGATAATACATAGACAGTTTTACCAGTGGTGACATTGCATCTGATCACCAAATAGTGCAATGTAACATCAACAGGCGGATAAAGAGGAAAGAGCAGCAAAGTGCAGAGTAAGAACTGCAGTATACAACAAGACTGAAATGTTGAAAGAAAAGAGAATGAGGGGTAACAAAATAAACTTGGAAGAAAAAAAATATAAGGTAACAGAATTCTTTATACAGTACAAGTGGGTACAGGACTGGAAAAGAAAGACAATTTAATGAGGTGTGTAAATTGTAGAACAACAGCACTGATCCCACATTTATGCAAAATAATGTTTAACATTCAGCACAGAGATTAAAAATTCCCCCAGACAAAGTATAAATGGGCAACAGAGAGGTTTCAGGAGGCATAGGCACAGGCACAACAGACATTAATGCTTTTACTGATTGTTTAAGAAATGTTAAGTAATTTTAAAAACCTCTAGCATTCCTTCACTGACTTTAAGCATTTGAATCAGCATGGCATGAAGGTTGGAGGATACAATTTACAAGTATGAGTAAACCAGAGAAACTGATTTAGGGCAATTAGAAGTCTATATGAAATGTAAGAGATTGCAGTCAAGAAAGGAGATCCAGTTTCTGGTATCATGCATGAAATTCTTGAAACAATCATGGAAAAACTGGAAGTACAGAGACATGGTGCAGGGAATACACATGAAGGATCTGCAGTTTGCAGATTACACAGACACAGAAGAGGTATTCATCTGCAAGTGCAACTGACAAAGACTTTGGACTTCATATTCAACAACACATAAGTAACAGTGATGGGTAACAATAGCAATGTGGTATACCTGGAGGAGGAGGAGCTAGAATGTTCATACTCATTTTCTATAGCTGGGGAGCTTGGTAACATCATATAAGAATAAGGAAATAACAAGGAAAATTAGAAGAACAAGCAATGTTTTTCAAAACTAAAAAACAAATATAAAAGTAGGAGTATTAATAAGATAACTAAACTGTATGCATGTGTGATATCTACGTAGTTTTTGTATTAAGACAAGGAGGTTATTTTGAGTTATTTTTCATGTTATTTCTGTTAGTTTCACTTATCACTGGTTATTTGTGTTCTCTCCTTAAATGTTCTTCCATTCTTTGTCTTTAATGAGTGGAGCTCCAGAATACGGGGCCACCATGATGTCACATCTTTTGGGTCCTCATTCTTGCTATTTGTTTCCAGTCAGACGAAGAAGCTGAGTATTGCAGTTGTTTAGAGTCTTATTTTAAGTATTGTTTTTAATTTGGATTTATGATTATTCAGATTTTTTCATTGAATTTGCTCATGGATTGTGTTTTGTCACTTGTTTTCTTGAGATTCCCTTTCTTTTTGTCCTTTTGAGCATTTTGTTATATTTTTCTATTTGCATAAATAAATCTTCTGTTGATAAATACAGGTTGTGGACTATGCCCAGCAGTTTATCCCGGCCAAGACCCCCAAGCTGCCAGATGGAGCCCTCCCTGCAATATGGAGATGCCCCAAATTCCAGCAGGGCATCATGAAGAGTTTTGATTTGACCCGGAAGTGCTAGGAAGTCCCATGGACTGCAGGTTAAGGAACACTTCCGGGTCGTGAACTATAAAAGGACTGTGGGAGCTCCTTAGGAGGGCAACGCGTCTGGGAGTGGAGGATTGATAATTGATTTATTATTGTGTTTATTAGTGAGTATAGTGTGGAGTGGAGGGTGCTTAGTGCACATAATTATTATAATAAAGAATTATTGCACTTTTACCTGGTGTTTGACGTGGTACCTGAGGGTTCAAGGGAGCGTTAAATCTTGTTATATTGAATACTGAAGTAACAACATTTTTGGGTCTGGACAAACATTCATAGAACATCATGTTAAACAAATCTTGTTTTAGGAAATGTAAATCGCAGTATAACAAACATTTTTTCAACCAAAAATGGCCACCAAGGATCATAATGCGACGCAAAAAATACTTAATGATGCTCCTACATTTTCTGTACTGAGCCTTGGGAACCCTGCAACAGGTTGTCTCAAAGACAGAGACAGTCAGTTGCAAAATTTCCGGTCTTGTGCAGGCTCTACGTGCATGTAGGCGCGACATCATATACATAGGCAAATTCAGAGTCACTGCTCCACCAAGGTCCGTGTGGGTAATTCTGAATACTGTACTGTTTGAGTTTCATAGTGCTTCTCAAAGGTTTCTTTGAGACGAACAAAAAAAAAAAAAATGTGAGAAACGGCATTAGCTTACACTGAAAGAAAAATTAACAATCCTGGGAAAGGTTAATTCCAGATGAAGAAAAATTACATGGTGAAAGCATTTCAGCATCATGTCTTTATCTTCATCTAATGACTCATTTTCATTCTGTATTTTCATACCTGTATTTCAATTAAAAAAGGTTACGTCTTCTTTTCATTCTGTGTTCTTACCTGTATTTCTATAAAAATGACATCTAAAGTCTAATTTTTATTCTGTATTCATACCTGTATTTCTATTTAAAAAAATGACATCTAATGTAAAATTTTCATTCTATATTTTCATGCCTATATTTATTTAAAAAGAGTTACATCTAACATCTCCTTTTCATTCTGTATTTTCATACCTGTATTTCTATTATAAAAATTTACATCTAATGTCTTGTTTTCATTCTGTATTCAAACCTGTATTTCTATAAAAAAAAAAGTTACATCTAACATCTCATTTTCAAATAAACTATTTTTTGCTGTTTAAAAAGCAATATTTTTTATACAGATATTGTCAAGCTTTGGTCACAGATTTGCACGAGAGACAGGAGATGAGTCCAGGCTTTCAAGGAAAATGCAGGTATTTTATTACTGTATAGAGAAGGTAGGTACAGTCTCAAGACTTCATTCATAGGAGCAGTTAGGAGCTGCAACATGGGCGATCGTTCTGTTTTACCCCCCCAATTTTAATACTAGAAGAACACCAGCAGTTCAGAGTCATCGCTCTGGCAGATGTGGTCTGGAGAAGACAGATCAGGAGGGTGTGAGGAAGAGCAGAGCAAAACTCAGTGTTAAATTTTACACATTGTGCGACAAGCATGGTACACAGTAACTCTGATCCATCAGAGGCGAACCAGTTGCTTTGCCAGACACAGTAGAACAGTTATGGAAGCTGTCCTTGTGCTGCTACTGTTAGACATGGCGAATTGCAGGCGGCCCTAGTCACAATACTATACGTATTTTCCCCATATTCATTATAATGAAATTTCCGCTATAACAAAATATTTTTATGGTCCCGTGAGTTTTGTTATAAGGGGATTCCACCAGTATTCTGCGTTGCCCTTTCATCCAAGAAACAGTGGTTTATGGTCATCCCCTTTATTTTAAGAAATTTTAAATATCTTAGATAGCTATCTTCCTTACATTTTGAGCTTTTAAGCTAGATTCCCATCTTTTATGGCCTGCTAGGCCAAAGTTTGCAGTTAGCAGTTGAAATAAGGTGGATTGGGGTGAGCCTCTTCTGGTTTGGAATGTCAAGATACTAGCCTGTCTTTTGTGCATTATTTTGGAGGCCTCATATTAATTTTTGCCATGTCCTGGACTCCAGTTAACAACAAGTTCAGAATGTGTTGTTCCAGGAAAAAAATGAGAATAACTTGGAGAGACTATAAGATATATCTAAAGTAATGAAGACATTGGAGAAGGATAGTTCTGCATCAAAGTAAGGACACTGTTTTTTATGTAGAATGGGTGACAGCAAACTTAAAAAAACACAGTTATTTGGAAGATTTGAGACAGACAGGAATAGAGGGCAGCACAAAAGAAAATGGTCTGGTCTCAACATTTAAAAAGCAGACTACATGGTCCAAGATAGGAAAGGAATATGGACAAGGCAGAAGGCTACCACTATTGGCCCCAGTGATCTATAAGGGTTTGGGTTTAATTATGGTATAATAATAATAATGATGATTGCACATATATTGTTTTATTGAATGTTCTTTAATGCTATCTTCTCTGTTTTGATTGTAATCATTTACAATGTTTAGTGGCAGCACAGTAATGCAGCAGTTAACACTGCTGTCTCCTAACTTCAGTAACCTCAACCCTAATCCTAGCCTAGTTACTGTCTGTTTTTTCCTGTATCTACATGGGAACTGTAGCTTTAATTTTGTATTTCAAAGATCTGTATGTTACATGGCACGTTTTTCATTCTGACTTGACTTAATTTGAGTGAGTGGACCTGTAATGGACTGGAATTCCATCTAGGTTTGTTTCAATTTTTGTACCTTGGTGAGACTTAAAATGAATTAACACAGGTTCTGTAAGTGGATGGATGGATAATTACAGTGTCCCAAATGTGGGAATGGCAGCTGTGCTACTTTGAAAATACATTTAAATGAACAGAGAAGCCCTAGAAAGTACATTGAAGCATTTAGTCCTCTTCATATCACTAAAAAATTCTTTACAGTAACTTAGTCTAGTAAATATGACATTTATTTAAACTTTTAAGATCTACTTTTTATAATAAACATTTGACATTTAATAGTATATTGAATTCAGCTGTGGGTATTCCTTTGTGAGCAGAGTGATATGTTGGAACACTAAAGGCTGTGCTATATTTGCATTTATTTATTTGTCTATGACTGATGCTGTCAACTATTAAGATAAACAAACTTAAAAACCCATTTCTTTCCCTTTCTCTCTCAATCAACTGAACAGACCACAAAGCAATTCACTTTCAGTTAAGCTATTACAAAAAATTTGCAAAACAAAATGCAAATGTTTAAAAAATTACCGTTAAGATGTTTGATTCTTTATTTTTTGTGATACAGTTTTTATTGAATCAAAATGCACCAACATGTAGAACAGTTAGTTGAAAAGAGAGAAACCTGTAAAAAAACATATGGCACCATTATCCCCACCAGCCCCATTCCACCCCACCCCACTACAAAATTAGCTTAGTTACATAGTCAAAACCAACAGGGTTTCTAGATAATGGGAAACAGAATAATAATCTTGTCACAAAATAAACCAAGAGTGCTACAAAGGTGGTGTCAAAGGACATTGTTGTTTTTATTGTCAAGATCAAGCTGGAATCAGTCCTCTACGAATTTCAAAGATGCCTCTTCAATTGAAGACATGGACAGATCTAAGTAAATTAGATGGAAAAAATTAAGATTGCTAATTGCTAAAATAAAGACACTCAGGAAATTTCCATTGAATAGCGAGAGGTTGCTTAGCCCCTAGAATGCCAAGACAAAACAATGTATTTGAAGTAAGCAAACCTGTTATTTATGTATAGAAATGAAAAGAGAATATGGCTTATCTGTAACCAAAAAGAGAAGACAGAAGCAAGAACATGTGGATGAAGGTGCCAGGTAAACTAAGGGAACAGAAATGTACAATGAGAAAATATTTACGGTAGCAGGGTAAATTCTATACATTTTTTAAAGAAACACTCTACCCAGAAATTACATTATTTATATGTTACTTATCCCATGTAGTTTGTAGTGATGGCCAAGAAAAAATAAATCTCATGTTTTTATGCAGAATGGAAATGTTTCTAATAAAACAGGGGTCTGTTCCAGAAATCAGCTTTAGAGTGAAATCCAGTTAAAGTAAATCAGAATAATACTGTTCCAGGAAAACCTTGATTTAGCCAAATCAGAATTTCTGGAAATGATTAAGCCAGAATTATGCGATCCTTGGGGCCAAAGGCGCAGATAACTCACTAATCCTGTTTTTTGAATGTGACCAAGGATTGCTTGAGTCATTTGAAAGCTGGTGTTCTGAAACTGGCTAATCCACTGGCGTGAAATCGCTCTATAGAAAGCCAGAATTAGTTCTGAGATCTGGAAATATCTAATTCCTCTTTTTGCAACAGACCCCAGCAGTCTACTGTATAGTGACCAATGCTGGACAACAAATAATATGAAAATCTCGACGAGAAGTCTCAAGTAATGCAATCTCATCATTCATAACATACCAAACACATGGATTTTAATTAAAAGAGTGTTAAAAAACCACTAGGGTGATAAAACCAATTTAACCAACAAAGTACACTGATTTTTGTATAAATAATTTGTGTTTTGATTATACTTTTGTTACATTTTATTTTCATTTTTTTTTCGTTAATATATACTTATGCAATACATCAGTGATTATTAAGTAAGGAACTGTATATTTCAAAAACTTGTGTAAAAAAACTGGCTGACCACCAGAGTTGCATGTTATCATAGTATTGTATCTACAGTGTCTGATTAATATCAGTAAATTAGTCAATCAATGGCATTATCAAAAACACTTAATCCACTTCAGGGTTATAGGGTGTTAGAGTCTATCACTGCAAAGTGTAAGGCCAGAGGTCCATCATGGATGAGGTGTCACTCTTACATAGTTCATTCCCATGTAATTACCCATAAACACTAAGACACATTCTATACAGACTCATCAATTAATGTAGTACACACAGGTAGAGGTCAGAAAACCAAAAGAATCAGTCAAAACTGCCCATAACAGTAAAAATATAAATATATGTCCAGAGAATGCAATAAAAAGATTCTAACACTAATATCTTATCAGAAGTGCCCTATAGCTTCCAATAATCTAAAGAACAAAAGCAAAAATAAGAAAAGGAATCCAAAGTTTAAACATCGGGTATAGCTGTGATTATAAACAACATGGCAATGCAAAAATATTTCACACAATGGCAGCAATCATACAAAACAAACACAAAATAGCATTACTGGAATACTGAAAAAATCTAAACTACTCAAAAAACAAATATAAACAGTCAAAAAACAAAACAGACAACATCCTAGGACACCAGAAACAGAGTTTAAGGGATAAGCATACAAAATTAATATGAACAATACAATAAACCTTAATGCTGTTTGATCCTAACTAAACCAAGGCCTCTCCCAAGGTAGGGTGGCTGGCTTGCTTACTTACCTTTCTTGGTATCCTTGGTATTACCTTTTTCATGCACTCCTGCTCAATCCTTCCATTGTTCTCATTGTGTCTATGGTTTATTTTATCACTGCCACCTGTAGTAGTTATCATTAGACCTTCCAACCCTAAGTACAATCACTGTATGGTCAGAAAATCCTTTTGAATCTGTGCCTGGAACTGCTTCTGAGGTAAACCTAGTACCACTTCCTTTGTTGGGAAAGGGCTAGGAAACTCCTGGAGTTATACTTAAGAGCAGAAAACAGGACTGATCTTATTGGCTTGAGGTGTATCTGCATTCCAGGCTTCCAGAGAAAGGCAAGACCACTCCCAGGACACCAGAACATCAAACTGAGGAACAGGGAGATACGTATTAGATAAAAGGTCTCCCTGCTCCATCTAACGGCAATAAACTCCATTGTTCCCCAAACCCCTGGGTTTACATTAGTGCCCCTGAGGCCACTTGCATATTTTTCCATATACATTATTGAGACATACTGCTGTCTATTGACAGTGGCTCACTGGCAATGACACTATGCAACCTTTACATCTTACACATTGATTCCTCACCTGCACTATTGCAGTATCATTGTAATCACAAGCCCTGTTATACCCTCTTTTACTCATACTAAAGTTTTGCTGGTATTAATGAAAAAAATATGAATACTTTAAAAACAGTTGCACTCTAGTCAGTCCAAACAACATTTTTTTCACATTTTAATATATTTTTTACTTTTTACTTATATTTCTGTTTATCAAGGTATATTTGGTATTCATTTGTTTCCAAGAGAAACAGGCAGAAATTATTAAGGGTAAAACTGAACAACACATGGCAAAAACAGGAGTTTTACTGAAAAGCCAGCATGGCTTCCAAAGAAGGAGGTCACATTTTACCAACATTATGGACACCTATGAGAAGTCAAAACGAGGATATGATCAAAGAGGAGCATATGATATTATTTAACTTGACTTTCAGAAAGCATTTGATAAGGTGCCATATGGACTGCAAACGCCTGCAGAGAGTGGTAAAGACTGCTGAGACTTTCACCAGGACCCCATTGCCCTCTCTGCAGAGCATCTACAACTGCAGTATCCGAAGAAGAACTGCCTTGATCCACAAGGACCGCACCCAACCCCAACACGAACTGTTCACACTTCTACCCTCAGGCAGGAGGTATACAGTGTAGAAGTATGAAATGCAGGACTTCCAGGCTAAAGAACTTTCTTTCCCAAGGCCTTTTGACTCCCAAATAACTGACTGGAGTTTATAACCATGGTTTACTGCATTCTATCTACCTCACAAAATTGTATTTGACTTGTCCATCACACACCTACCTGCACAATTACACTTTATAGTTCTATTCTGTTTTTATACTTTATGCTACCTCTGTTACTTATTATCTATCTGTTACTTTTTATTTACATTTATCTTTATACGTTGGTTTTGGCATTTGGTGTGGACAGCAAAGAAAGAATTTCATTGTATAGGGAAACATGTTTCGTTACTGTGCACATGACAATAAACTGAACATGAACTGAATATGTGAGGTTGGGCATCAAACTAAAAGAAGTGGGAGTTCAGGGTGTTTGTAGGTCAACCTAACCTCCAAGTATTTGGAAATGGTTGGAGAGCAATATAAGTAGTTTGCTGTACAGGCCAAAATGGTGACAGCCCCACAATTATTCTCAGGATGGACGACAGCTGAATGGTCACAAAAGAATGGTTAAAGTGAGCACAGGTTGATACCGGGTACACAAACTTAACTAAATGACTGATCCAAATGCACAAGTGAAAATCGTGGTGAAGTTCCAAAACACACAATTCCAAAAATACTTCCATAAATGCCCATTAGACGGGATATTACCATCAAACCCCGGCTAATAATAAAGGCAAATCCAGAGCTTTATAAATAAATAGATGTATTATTCATCAAAAAATGCTATTTTTTTTTTCAAGAGAGAAGCTCTGTAGGAGCACAAAAGGCAAAAGTAGTTGCTTGTAATGCAAAAGGCAATCCAACGCAAACAGATCACAATACAGATATTCAAAGAATGGTCAAAAACAACAAGACCAAACATCCAAATAATCATAAAAGTACACAACTATACAAAGGAACACTCACCAAACTCCCAAACACATTTGAAATAAGCTGCCAGGAACTCTGGGAGGCACTCTGGATTTATAGGTGATGGACAGTTGCAGTTGGTCATTGGTAGGTGGCCTTGCCACTTGTGTGGCCACTCACAGCATACACGGAATATACACATAAACAAAATCAAATAAATAAAATGAATACATACCAAAGAATCAAATATGCACAAATATAACATAAAACATGAGTTTGAACCTCTGGGGGGGAACCCTGGCTGACATATATAACATCAAGAAAGGAAACTTATTAACCTAAACTAACTAATACTAACACTATTTATTTCAGTTTCTTCATGACAAACACTTCTTATTAACAGTTTATTTGATCCAGCAGAGGCACAATATACCTGGCAGATGATGCCACCATTATACACCAGATCACTGATGACTTTGCATGTTGCTGCTGATTACATGGTAGCAATGGCAGCATTTATCTTAACTACCAATCCACCAAAATGGAGGTGTTCATGATGGTAATACAAAAAATAATGCTAAACATAAAACAACCAAATGAATGTTCAAAAATGGAAGTGAAAATGGAGTCTGTTGAGTCCTAAAACCTCAGAGAATCCTTATTGGAACATCACAAAAAAATGTATAAGACATACAAAAATGTTTTACCAAGTACTCAGTCATGAAGGTTGCAGTCATTACTAGCTGGTATTGTTTCTTCTGGCTGTTTACTGTTTCAGTAATATGCAATGTTTGTAATATCTGTTGTACATTATGGAGAAACTGAGGCTGATTCCCTAAAATACAAAAGTGACAATTCAGAATAGAGACGTTAAGGGTGTGCTATAGTGTACTTATTGCTACAAAGCAGAAACAAAACCCTTGTTGAGATCTTGTTATATATCATTAAGTAACTAATACATGTACTGTAGGCATCTCCAGTCTAAAGTGTTTCTAACAAAACAAAGAAACCAGTCTAATATGTATTGACTAATGTTAAAGTATCATAACCGAATACACAGGGTTACTGCAAAATTTTATTTTGATGATCTTTCAAATGACGGCCAACCCCTTACCCGGCTGGCAGCTACATCTCCAAGACCTGTGGCCTGGATTAATTGCTGAGGTTAAATCTAATCAAGCCGTACCTCTAACAAATTAAACCTTTCCCCCACAATCGACGGTGTAAATAAGCACAAAAGAAAAGCAGATATGTAAACTTAAACTGATAAATTGTATTAAATGAAACAGAAAAGCTAAACAAATTATAAATATCCCTCCACCAAAGCAACACCGTGACAAATCCCTATATGCATATAACAACCCCTCCCTTGCCCTTGTAACATATAACAAACAACACAAATACCAAAAAAGAATGAATGAAGCACGGAAATGAACGGTCGTGAATTTGAGTCCGAGTAACAATTGTCCTGAATGCAGATGACTGGTTAACCGATATATGGAGTGTTTGTAATTCCCGGAACAAAATGGAACAACCTCACCGTGTATCCTCGGCGATGGTGGAAAATGATCCGACCCCGGGGTCTCTTGTGATGAGGGTGTTGGAGTGAGTCCGGCGGAATGAAAGACAAACTGGATGGAAATGCGCGATGTGGAATACAGCAGGTACAGGTGGTTCGTGGTCGTATAAAGAAAGTCTCCTTCTCTCTCTCCTCCTTTTTCCTCCTTTTTCCTTGTTCCCTCTTGATTGTTTTTATAGTCCTGTGACGAATGTAATTGATTAATTGAAAACCGGTGTTTTCCAGGTTTGGGGCTGCGATCTCCTTCCATCATAAAGGGGGACGGCATTCACTGACATACACAAACAGTAAACGGGACGATGGAAACAAGATGCACATGGCACGAACCCAAACAACACTATTACTACTATGTAGCCCCGCTACAATAACATAGTGCTGTCAAATTCAACAGATATACAGATTTGTTTTTAAAAACCCAATGAGCTATTAAACACACTTTAACTGGCTTAATAAAGTAACCATGATGGTTGAAGGGAGCAGAAGGCATTAGCAGCAACTTTGGCGTAACATCTTGTGATGCAGAACAAGGGTCATCGAATAGATGTGATTTCATTATGAATCCTTCTATCCCTGTCTTTTATGTCTTGTTAATATGAACTCAGCACTTCCCTCTTTCAAATCCTCTACTCATTCCTGATTGTATGGAGACCTGACATTTACAGATTTTACATAATTTTACCCACAAATTGATGATCCTATATTTGGAACTTCAGCCAACTTTCTCTATTACAGTAGAAGCAACCTAGTGGTCAAATAATAAATTGTTACTAAAACATTGAAAATCTTTAATAACGTTTTAATTGGAAATGCTATGTTTAATATGATTTCAACTAGTAAAGCACTGTTCTTCTTGAATGTGCATAAATATGGTCAAGTGCCAAAGCAGGGCCAGGCATGTTTGTCCCAATACAATTTCTTAAAAAAATGTTATCAACCAATTATTCAGCTGAAACATAGACTACTATTTCCCAGTTGTTCAAAATCTGGTTTTCTATAACACCTTGACTTTGTTTTTCTGTTAACTGTTGATGAGTTCTTTTCTATCTTATTTTTTTTTTGTTGTTGTTGATCACTCCCGTTATTTTTTTATTTAATAAAACCTTGATCACAAGAAACACAAATCTATTCATTTTCAACTATGGGAATGATGGAGCCAATCCCAACAAGCATAGGGCAAAAGGCAGGAACAATCCCTGGACAGGGTGCCTGTCAATCACATGATATAAGCACACACACATACATCAGGAGCCATTTTAGCAATACCAATTCCCCTAACCCGCATGTTTTTGAACTATGGAAGGAAACCCACAATGACGCATGAAGGAAATGCAAACTTCATGCATGGAAGCAGCCAGAATGTGAACCTGAGCCTCCTTGTTGCAATGCAGCAATGCTATCACTAAGCCACTGTGCTGTCCTCTTTTGTATATATGTGTATTAATCTCCTGTAACAATCTTACATATTAGCTTTACTCTACCTATGATTAAGTGATTTGTTATTATAATGTGTTTTGCTATTATAATGTGTTTCAGATATTAAGCTGAAAGTACATTAACTGCATCATTTTAGTAGACTTGTTTGTTACACTTAATGAATAGCTGCAGCTACTGAAGTATTTTATTTTTTTATCATTTTTTGATTATTAATTTTATTTTATTGTATGATTTTGCATTTCTTTGAACATTATATTTAGTGCTGTACATTGATTTATCTGTATGCGTTGTCGCAGTAGGGGGCAGTATCGCTCCCTTGAACCCTCAGGTACCACGCCAAACACCTGGTAAAAGTGCCACAATTATTCTTTTTATTATAATAATAACGTGCACTAAGCACCCTCCACTCCACACTACTCATAAACAACCACAGTACTCCAATAATAAATCAATAAACCAATTCTCCACTCCCAGATGCGTTGCCCTCCTACCACTCAGCTCGGCTCGCCGTCTGGGAGCTCCCACAATCCTTTTATAGTTCCTGACCCGGAAGTGTTTCTCATCCTTCAGTCCATAATTCCCTATCACTTCCGGGTCAGATAAAAGTCCTTTTTTTCACACCAGAAGTACATCATCCCTTCCGCTCATGTGACTTGGAAGTACTTCCGGGGTATAGGGCAAAAAGAAGTTTTTGGTCCTCCCTGCAGCTTCCTCTTGCGGTCCCTGTGGTATCCAGCAGGGCTGAGGATAAAAACGTCCATGACTCCCTGCTGGTCTTCGGGGCACCTCCATACTGCAGGGAGGGCTCCATCTGGCAGCCTGGGGGACTTGGTCGGGATGAACTGCCGGGCACAGTCCCCAGCGTGAATCCACACACTTATGGGTGCAACTTTGTGCATGTTTGACTTATACAGCCTGTGTAGCACTATCAAACCAATCCTAAATATGCTCATGTGTTAAATGCTTAGTTTGCAAGGAAATGATAATTCATTATTACTTTTATACAGATATATTTTTCACCATTTTGCACAACTTCAGGCATGTGTTGTTGGCACTATTTTATTACCTGTGAAAAACAAGTGAACAGGACTTATCCTTATCTCAGTGCTTCGAAGAACCTGAGGTTAAAAGTATTAACACCTGATATTATGTGTGGTTCTTTTCTAAGGTTTTTACCTATCAAGCTTTTAAAAAGAGTAACTGCATGATCCTTTATGTATCCATTTGCATCATTAACTAATTATTACTGGCAACATTGTGCACGCTAACAAAACTAACACCTGATCAAGATGTCCATTTATTCAGAGGACACAGTCATGCACATTCACTCAGTCACTCATACTGAAATAATTCTGGCTTGCCAATCAAGTTCATTTGTATGACTTTAGGATATAAGACAAAACTGGAATGACTGGAGGAAACACAACTGGCAAATGCAAACCATAGGCAAAAGGTGACTGGGCTGGCATTTGAATTAAATGTGAGGTACTGTTGCAAAAAAAAAAGCACACGGATAGATAGGAAAGGTGCTATATTTTAGATGGATGGATGTATGCACTTTATTACTCCTTAATTGGAAATTCACTGGCTCCAGCAACAACAAAGAAAATAAAAAAAACATTAAGTCAGTTAGTCTGCTGGAGACTATCCCAGCTAGCATAGGGCACAAGCAGGAACAACCTTGGACAGAGTGCCAGTCCATTGCAGGGCGAATGCACATACACACACATACCCCAACCACACACTAGGGCCAATTTAGGATCACCAATTTACCTAACCAGCCTGTCTTTGGACTGTAAAAAGATACTGGAGCACACTTAGAAAATCCACGCAGATACAGAGGAGAATATGCAAATTCCATGTGAACCCTGGTCTCTTTACTGTGATGCAGCAGCACTGGTTTATGCCACCATGCAATTAAAAAATATTAGGAGAAAGATCCTAAAATATGCACATAATATAATAATGAAAAAGCAATATAAAGAAAATATTGTCGCTATGGCAATGTGTCTATAGGAAAATAGAGCCCTAGTAACACCTCTTAGTACATAATAGAGAAATGCACTGGTGACTAATGTGCTCTAGGACAACATGCCAGGGAAATGATGGGAAGCATTATTCTTCATGATAGCCTCTAATTTTGCCATCATGCTTTTTTTGTCACTGTCTCTAGTGAATCTAGTGTCAGTCCTGTAGTAAGGCTGGCCTCTCTTATCAGCTGACACCGTTCCCTAACCAGTCCACTGCATATAATAGTTCACTGCTCACTGTAGATTAGTAGAACATCTCCAGAACCCATGTAACATACATTCACAATACATATTTCCATTATGAGAACTCCCTAATCCAATTTGGAGATTTGGAGCCTATGATGGCTTTATCAGATGCAAGGCAAGAAGCCAACACTGGGCAGTTTTCAACAAATAACTAAATGTAAAATTTGAAAGAGAAAACAATAATTTAAAAGCTATCAAGTAATCCTCTGACTGACATACCACGGTACACTATATTAGATGGATAGATAGATAGATAGATAGATAGATAGATAGATAGATAGATAGATAGATAGACCTTTATTTGTCCCCAGTGCTAAATTTTGTTTTGAACAGAAGCTCTTTAAATAAATACATAAATAATATGTAAAGTTTATTATATTGTACTGTATTGCATCATACATAAGTGTAACTTTCAGTAGATTATAATTTCCATTTTTTTCCAAAACACAGTAAAATACCAGGATTGTTTTAAAGTCTGGTTGCAAATTACATTTAAAAAAGATTTTCATGTAACCAAATGGACAGTTAAATTTGTACTGCCACAATCTTTTGACTTTCATGCTAAAGGAATGAAGGGAGATGCAAAAGCACAGTCAGAATAAAATATTACACTAGGTAACAAATGCAGTTGGACATTTTTATTCTTTAAACACTGCCACAAGAATAGAAGTTAAAGTAGACATGGGCTGAAGTTTTGCTGTGCCTGATTGCAGCAGCTTCTAGACACGTAGGAACAAAACTGCTATCTGATTTGACACCGGGAGATTAGTAAGTATTTAATCTAGTGTTCCTCCCTGCAATTCAACAGACTCTGTTCAGCTCATCCAATGTGTTTAAGTCCAGAGATTTCATCAGCTGAACCCAATTTACATCACATCTGATTAAATGTTTTTAATTTAAGGTCATCTTAACTCCATGAACTAGAGTGCACCTTTCCTGGAAGTGCTTTGACATTTGAAACGATTGTGTTTAGTGACAGAGATTCGCTTGCTCTGAGTGCCACCCCACCCTTCATCATATGCTGCTAGGCAACAGTGTGCTGTGGCTCTTTTTTATCTGAATTTGTACTAGACACCAGACTTTTCCAGTCACAGCTGCCATGGATTAGCATTATACGGCAAGGAAAAAATTCACAGTATAGTTCATTCTAGCAGGGGTTCAGTCTTAAAGAGGTAAGGGGCCATCTGCTCTTAAGTCTGACTGAAACACCTGATTAACTTCCTTTATTTGACCATTTTCTTACAAGAAAATAATTCTTTTTATTTAAAATGATTACCAATTTTTTCAGGCATAAATTCCCTAAGATGTTAAAATCACTAAATTTATTTGCCTGTTCAGATATGGCTCCAGCTGTATATGTAAAATAGAGAAACAAATTGACATCAGACAGATCTAGTAAGTGCCTAGTAACAAATAAATTGCATAATGTGATTCTAAGTGCGATCATTCACCCATTTATTTTACGGAACTTTTAAAGTTTATTATAACATGTGTTACTTAAAGTTCAGTATTTTTCAAACTGAAATTATTTCTTCACAAACATGGTATATATGCATTTTCTGTGTGAAATTGTGTTCTAAAGTTAAGCATTTTCTGTCAATTTTTAAAAATACAAAGCACTCCTAGCGGTTTATAATGGAACCTTATTGGGCCCAGGGTGCCTGGAAAACAAGAGCCTAAAAACTTACTGAATATGTCCATATTTCAAACCAAGAAAGTTTTTAAGTATTGATCTGCATCTTGAGATTGCACACACTTTGTAAAATAGCTTCTATGTGTCATTTTCAAACACAAAAGCATCAATATTCAAGAAACAGAACCAAGAAGAATACTAAAGAAACCAATATTCAAGAAACAGAAGAATATTCAAGAAAAAACACCAATGTTCAAGATTCAGCCATTTTAAAAGAAGACCAGCTGTGTGTGCTAGTTCAGCATTTGCCTTCTTTCGCAATAACCGTTCAACCCCTTTTGTGTGGTTTCCTCTTGAAAGACAAAATCAGGGTAAACTGTTTGTGCCACAGGTTTAGTATTGTGTTGATTTACTTCCTTATTTATATGAGAACTCCTCCCAGGAAGGCTACTGATATCACATAAGCAAATAGTTAATGTATCCTTACCAGCATATGCAATGAAATTATTATTTTTAAGATCCCTTTTGTTGTCACAAACTTGTGTTGGAAACACAAAAGGCTTGTTTTCTTTTGCGGCTTCAGACACCTTCATAGCTCATCCTAGGTATACAATGCCCAGTCAGGGCGAGAAGGGGCAGTACCACTAACAGTCTTTTCATATACAGTGGTGTGAAAAACTATTTGCCCCCTTCCTGATTTCTTATTCTTTTGCATGTTTGTCACACAAAATGTTTCTGATCATCAAACACATTTAACCATTAGTCAAATATAACACAAGTAAACACAAAATGCAGTTTTAAAATGATGGTTTTTATTATTTAGGGAGAAAAAAAATCCAAACCTACATGGCCCTGTGTGAAAAAGTAATTGCCCCTTGTTAAAAATAACCTAACTGTGGTGTATCACACCTGAGTTCAATTTCCGTAGCCACCCCCAGGCCTGATTACTGCCACACCTGTTTCAATCAAGAAATCACTTAAATAGGAGCTGCCTGACACAGAGAAGTAGACCAAAAGCACCTCAAAAGCTAGACATCATGCCAAGATCCAAAGAAATTCAGGAACAAATGAGAACAGAAGTAATTGAGATACATCAGTCTGGTAAAGGTTATAAAGCCATTTCTAAAGCTTTGGGACTCCAGCGAACCACAGTGAGAGCCATTATCCACAAATGGCAAAAACATGGAACAGTGGTGAACCTTCCCAGGAGTGGCTGGCCGACCAAAATTACCCCAAGAGCGCAGAGACGACTCATCCGAGAGGTCACAAAAGACCCCAGGACAACGTCTAAAGAACTGCAGGCCTCACTTGCCTCAATTAAGGTCAGTGTTCACGACTCCACCATAAGAAAGAGACTGGGCAAAAACGGCCTGCATGGCAGATTTCCAAGACGCAAACCACTGTTAAGCAAAAAGAACATTAGGGCTCATCTCAATTTTGCTAAGAAACATCTCAATGATTGCCAAGACTTTTGGGAAAATACCTTGTGGACTGATGAGACAAAAGTTGAACTTTTGGAAGGCAAATGTCCCGTTACATCTGGCGTAAAAGGAACACAGCATTTCAGAAAAAGAACATCATACCAACAGTAAAATATGGTGGTGGTAGTTTGATGTTCTGGGGTTGTTTTGCTCCTTCAAGACCTGGAAGGCTTGCTGTGATAGATGGAACCATGAATTCTACTGTCTACCAAAAAATCCTGAAGGAGAATGTGTTTGTCAACTCAAGCTGAAGCGATCTTGGGTGCTGCAACAGGACAATGACCCAAAACACACCAGCAAATCCACCTCTGAATGGCTGAAGAAAAACAAAATGAAGACTTTGGAGTGGCCTAGTCAAAGTCCTGACCTGAATCCAATTGAGATGCTATGGCATGACCTTAAAAAGGCGGTTCATGCTAGAAAACCCTCAAATAAAGCTGAATTACAACAATTCTGCAAAGATGAGTGGGCCAAAATTCCTCCAGAGCGCTGTAAAAGACTCATTGCAAGTTATCTCAAACGCTTGATTGCAGTTATTGCTGCTAAGGGTGGCCCAACCAGTTATTAGGTTCAGGGGGCAATTACTTTTTCACACAGGGCCATGTAGGTTTGGATTTTTTTTTCTCCCTAAATAATAAAAACCATCATTTAAAAACTGCATTTTGTGTTTACTTGTGTTATATTTGACTAATGGTTAAATGTGTTTGATGATCAGAAACATTTTGTGTGACAAACATGCAAAAGAATAAGAAATCAGGAAGGGGGCAAATAGTTTTTCACACCACTGTATCTCTTCGTCAACAACACTAATTGCAACAGACTGATGTCTCTCTTTGGTAGTCCAGTTAGGAGTGCAGTAATCTAGTTGACTAAAAACAAGTGTGAATTAATTTTTCAGCATCTTGTAAAGTTGTAACAGGTTTACATTTCGCTATGTTCCTTAAGTGAAAAAATGCGGTCCTAGAAATTTGTCTAATATGTGATTTAAAGGTTGTGTCAGGATCAATCACTACCCTTATATTCCTTACCTCCGCCTTGATTTTTAAACCTAAGGGATCAAGTTTATTTCTAAAGCCTTTGCTATATCCATGTTTACCATTCCCTAAGGTTTCTGTTTTTGTCTTATTTAGTTTGAGAACGTTACTACTCATTCATATGGAAATACTGCTAAGACATTGGATCAAAGAGCCAAGACCTGCAGGGTCGACATGCGCTATACATATATACAGCTGTGTGTCTTCTGCATAGAGGTGGCAGCTCACCTTGTGCTTTGAGATAATCTGACCTAATGGAAGCATGTAGATTGAAAAGAGCAGCAGACCCAGAGTATACAATATACAATATCATGTATCTCCAAAGTACTGTATAATCACCACAATGAAAAAATAATTTTCTACCTGTTAAGTAAGGCTGAAAGCAATTTAAGATGCTGCCGGAAAGGCCCACCCATTGTCCAAGACGATTTGTAAGAATACTGTGGTCCATGGTTTCAAACGGTGCACTCAAGTCTAAGAGAACAAGAACAGTTATATGGCCTTTGTCCTTATTAACCTGCAAATCATTTACTGCTTTAACCAGCACAGTTTCTGTGCTATGGGTTGTTCTAATACCTGGCTGAAACTTGTCAAGAATATAATGCTCATTAAAATAATCATTTAACAGCTTAATTAATGCATTTTGTAGAATTTTACTTAAGAAAGGCAGGTTAGAAATTGGTCTAAAATTGTGAAAGACCGAGGAGCACAAATTATTTTTCATCAGCAGGGGTTTAACTACTGTAGTCTTTAGACAGTGAGGAAATATTCTCATATCAAATGATGAGTTTACTATGTCAAGTACACTATCAATAAGGACATCAGAGACTTCTTTAACAAATCCTGTTGGTGCTGGGTCAATGATGCAGGTGGACGGTTTCAGTTGAGAAATTATTATACGTAGTTTGGGTCGATCAATTCCAGTGAAAGAATTCATTTCGCCTAAAAGGGCATGCTGGGATTGAATTGGATTAACTTTGGGGGGAAATACTATATTATTTCTAATATCATTTATTTTGTGTTTAAAAAAACTGCAGAAGCCTCACAAGTTTCACTAGTAGATTTTAGGAGGCCTTCCATTGAGTGAACTGGGTTTAAAAGATGATCAATAGTTGAAAACAAAACTCTTGGATTGATAGCATTATTATGTAGCGGATGCCACATGTGCTATTATTCTGTGGGCAGTTTGCTGCCTCTTTGGGTGCATTGCAGGGAAGAAGGATACTGTAAATACACCTTTAAGGGGGAGGTCATAACTCGGTCATGGGGAGGTCAAGAAGGGGAGAAAGGGAGACATCTTGTGGTGGAGCAAAGAGAAGAGACAAGGTAGCGCCAAGTAAAGCATCTACTGGAACAAGTTCTCTTTTTTTGAAGACTCAGCGACACAAAGGAGACTCTTCTCTGAAGATGGACTCTTTTTCTTTGATTTCGCTGACGAATATCCTGGACATATAGGATTACACATTTTTTTGTTATCGGCTCAATGTCCGGCATATTTCCGTAGGGTTTCTCTTTGCCCTGAACAATAAGGACAGTAAACCCATTTGGAAAAACTGGTTTCTCTTATTTATGAACATCGCACGTTTAAACCAGAAAGTGGGGGTTTCGATTGCTATGTATTTATTTGTTTTGTTTGTTTTTCTTTATATATGTAAAGTAATATATGTGTTATTCTTTTGCTTCTTCTTTATTTGGTGATATGGCTTGTTGTTAATGATAAGCTGGGGCTGGTGGTGGGGGTCAATAAAAGGACGAGCGTTGGTCATGTTGCCCGATAGATTTTAGATATTGAACTGCTTTATACTAGCAGTTTTCTAATCATGCTGTAACACGGGGTTTAGAAAAATAAGACTGCTTCTAAAGGTAGACTGAGTTGTTATATTCAGTTAATTTTGCCTTCAGTATTTCATAGCGGACTATCAGTTCAGTTTAATGAAGAAGTAACTTCAACCTGAAAAATGCCAAACATACACTACTGCACACCTGATTTCTTCAGAATGAAGCCCTTGTGAATTTTAAAGTCACTTGAGCTCATGTGAGTGCATGTGCATTTACAAGGTAATTGCATTTCACACATAGTGCTAGGATCCCTCCTTGAGAATAGAATGTTATAGAGCAACAAGGACGTTCATGTCACAGCACCAGAAATAAAACATTTCTGATATCTGAATAACATGCAGAGGAATGCTGCATGAGCAACAATGAAGAGAGAGAATAATGTCAGACACAGTGCAGTACCCATGACACAAAAAAGAGTTCTTCACAAGGAGTGAAGATGATTCAGTAAGTAGGTTGCCATGGCCAAGGGGTGGATTTTCATCAGGTCAAGATCCAGTGAACTTGGAGTCAGGAGGCAATCAGAGTGTGAGGTTGACTGGTGGGAGGAGGAAAGTTGAAGGCGAAAGAGTTACAAGAGGCGAGTGAGTAGTGCTTAACCTGAGTTACTTTGGTGGAAAGTGAACCAGCCTCTCCACTAGATAGGCAGACGAAACTCTTTGCATTTAGAAAGCCTTTGAAAGATATCGGGAGTATTGTTTCCTTGGTAACATTTACATAAAGTACTACAAAAATGCATTCATTACTCATTTACTCTTTTGGTCTTCATAACACTTATAAAATATCAGTAGTGGTGTTGTTCATATCTGTGCAGGGTTGCATAATGAAATGTTGGTAAAATTACTTGTTAATATAAAGAATTTGAAGGTCTCATACTAAATATGTAATATCAAGAAAAATGTGTCTTAGTTAAGCCACCTCACACCTCTCCAAAGAGAAGTTTTATTAGAAGGTAGCATTGTAGAGATGAATAAGCACATTAGTGATGCTTTGTAAGTGTTACAAAGACCTAGTTTGTTAAAGTCTTGTTACAAAATAGTAAATAGTACTTTTTTACTTATTTATATTATAACTGTTACCATTCTATTTTTTAATTTTTGGTTTTGTCACTTGTTTTGTGCATTTCCTGTTATATTCATGATTCTCTCTTCAATCTAATATACTTTAGTTCATTACTGAGATTTCATCATAATGTGTAGTTGTCAACAATGATCTTGCTACCGCCATGGAATGCAACATAACAATAGCATTTACTGTAATTTCTAAAGAAACAAATTGCAATTTATCAACAAATACATCCATCCATCCATTATCCAATCTGCTATATTCTAACTACAGGGTCACGGGGGTCTGCTGGAGCCAATCCCAGCCAACACAGGGCGCAAGGCAGGAAACAAACGACCGGGCAGTGCGCCAGCACACCGCTGGGCGCACACACACCCACACACCAAGCACACACTAGGAACAATTTAGGATCACCAATGCACCTAACCTGTATGTCTTTGGACTGTGGAAGGAAATTGGAGCACCCAGAGGAAACCCACGCAGACACGGGCATGCACACTCCAGGTCCACTACAGGTCATCAAAGTCTGATAATACCGACTGCCTGCTGTGGACAATGGGGTGGCGACAACTGTCCTCCACATTTAGGGGCTTCACCCAGCACTGACCAGCACTGAGAAAGCAAGAGAGTTTTATGTGCACAATGTCAAATGGGATGCTCACTTTCCTTTAAAGACACAAATAATCTAATAATAAAGGTCTAAAAGAAGTCATTGGAACCCAGTTCTTCAGTTGTCAGTTCATTGTATATCAATTCCATTCCCTTCCCTCCGTTCTTTCTTCAGTGCACAAATTAAAATAAGATTGTGCCTGAATGAATTGAATAGTAGGGATTTGTACAGTAAGATTCACAGCAAACTGCCTATGGCTGAATAACATGGAACCTCCAAGAGATAAAACTGTATGAGCAGATTCTCATTCTTTCAGTGGCTACCAGGTGGTTGAACTATTTTCTAAGTTTTCAAGTGAGCAGGTTTGTTATTTTTAAAGGGTACATTTTAAAATTGGGGAACACTATAAATCAACCAATTAAAAGCAGTACAGAATCTAAAAGAGAACAGCAGTTTAAGAATGGCTTCTAGATGTACGCTAATCTTGAAGCAGTGCTGTTTCCTGTGAAACATAAAGCACATATTCTGCCATTTTCATTTTTTATGCTTTCCCTATCTGTGCATTCTGAAGTGTGGTAATCTGTTGATTCCATTGATAAGGATAGTGCCAGCACAGAGCAACTAGATAACACCAAATTCTGAAACAAAGAGACTTTAGTTCTTGGAAAAGGCAAAAAAACAGTCAGTTTAAATAAGAAAGAGTTGGAATGAAAGTTGATGAAATTGTCTGTTACAGTTATTAATTAAAATTATTGAGTTATGTGAACAGCAGATGTTAAACGTAATGAGGCACACATTCTCAACAGATTAGTTTCATCACCTCAAAAGACCATGTCTCCAAGGTTACTATTTAAAATTCCAACATACCAGCAGGCTACGAACAACACTGTGTCTTTTTGATACAATATTTCAAATTATCAATTCATCTTTAAACTTCTCCTTACCAGCTTTTTCTATTTCCAAGCAAAAACAGTGATTGTATTTTTTATTTAAAGAGTTTCTGTGGACTCTTTTGTAGATATTATTTTTATATATAATTATTATAGGCATTTTTCAATATTTGAGTTTTGGGTGTGTTTTTTATTTATATCTGTGTGTTTTATTTTGTGTCTTCTTAGCTTTTTTATTACTTTACTTTATTTCTGTTTCCTTGCTACTCATTGGGGTAGATTTATGACTTGAAAAACCTTTAACACTGGAATCTCTGGAGAATACAAAAAAACTCGTAATTTTGGCTGACCTTAAATTCTTTTGCATCTCTCCATTAACATCTTTTGTGTTGCAAATGTGTCGATCAGCACAAGCAGCAAGCTATTCCATTATCATCCCCCCATAATAACCCCCATCTTGATTATGAGTCAACAACTCTTACCTCTACCCAAGCAGTCATGTCAGCCGTGTACCCTAAGCCAACTTCTTTTTCTTCAGTTATATTTTTGAAAAAAAGCGCATTTGTTTTGTTGTATTTGTACCTTTTGTCAAAGTGTTTATTTGATATTTGGACTTCATGTCTACATTGTGTCAGTTATTACTAAAACATGAAAAAGATTTCTGTTTTAATGATGTGTTTACATAGATCGTTGTAGACACGGAACACACTTGAAATGTATGCATTCCAAATGACGATATATTATTTACCCTCTGCAATTCGAGGCACCTCAATCCCACATAAACCACTTGAGCACTGAGAATGTTCTTTATGATTTGAGCTGTGGCAGTGTGAGGTTGATGAGATAGCAGGCTGCTTACTGCTTGTGCTGATCGACACATTTGCAACACAAAAGACGCTAATGAAGAGGTGCAAAAGAATTTAAGGTCAGCCAAGAAGTTTTTTTGTAGTCTCCGGAGATTCTAGTGTTAATGCTGGCAAATAAGCAGGGCTTTCTGTGAAAGGTAGTCCGAAGCATAGCAACTTCTAAAATATAGCCAGAAAGAAAGAAGGCCAGGACCCTTACTAGCCAGCTAGGAAGCACAGTTATGCTTACTCCTTTCTGCTAACTGCAGGCTTCGGTCTGTAAAAGAAATAGCAAAATAATTAAAAATATCTCAAAATGTACCAAAAGCCCCACAAGAAGGGTGATGACTGTAAACCTCCAGCTTGTAGACAGAAAGGCAAACATAGGATCTTTAGAAATTGAAGATTCATTTAACCAAGAAAGAAAAATACAAACAAAATGCCAACAAAGGAAAAATAGACAAAAATCCATAGGAGAACAAGTCCCAGTGAGAAATTCCTGAAACAGTAACCAAAGGCAGAGCAGAAAAAGATCAAAAAGCCAGTAAATCCAACAAGAAATAACAGGCTCAGAAGTGACGATGTCAGGGTAGCCCCGCCTTGGGGGGCTACACTCACAAAGTACAGGGAATGGAGACACATTCAATGTAACAGGACATAAAGAACATTAAACAAAATAAAATATGAAAAAAAAACACAAAAGTAACAATAAAGCATAAAATACACATAAATACAGATAGCAAGGCCAAGCTATTGAGTCATTACATGGTCTCAGCTAATAACCATCTTTTAAGTTTAAAAGACTGGACTTAGCTAGTGGGTAAAAGCACTTTATATCAGACTTCTGAATTAAGAAGAAATTAACCTCATGTGATGGATAGTGCAGAAGGGCGGGCACCCCAGCTGGTATAGGGCAAGGAACATTACCCGGCCAGGAGGCCAGTATGATGTAAGAATAAAAGCAGACAACCTACCAGGAATACATGCTCCCCTGAAGTGCTTGACATTGTGGAACCAACATATAAACAATTTTATCAGCCTGGCCTTGATTTGTCTTTGCATGAATCTATGATAAAAGAGAAGGGGTGCCTTTTTCCTCCAGTATATGCCAGACAAGCCCACAAAGTATGGTATAAAGGCTTTTGCACTGGCAGGAGCAAACATTGGTTCCTGCTTGAAGGTAATAACATATACAGTGTCACGTATGAGCGCATCGGGAGCAGTTGAAGGACCCGACGTGCACCGCAATAAGACCCGCCAAAGGACGAAGGCAGCGTACTAACCTCTCTCTCCCTTTTTTCCTTAGAAAAGATGTAGCGACACCACTGTAAAAACAACCCGGAATGAACAACGGTCTACACTTCCAGGTTCCTTTCTTTCCTCTGGTCCCTCAAAGATGACGTCAAACTCTCATGCACCATCACGCCTTCCCAGCAACCATCACGCCTGATTTCCGGTCCGCCCCTTTATATTGTCCCTCCAACCCGCCATGTTTTGTCTTATTATTTTCATTCAAGTTTTGTCTGGAGAAAAAGACCTGTGCGATTTTTGTTACAGTATACGGGGCTCAAAACCCCAAACTTTTCTGACGTTTGTGTCTGGTTTCTTTCACAACAGGAAAGTACTCCTTTCATAGAGAGAACTGTTCCTTGACAAGTCAGGTTGTGCTGGAGCAACTTCATTTGGGTCATGTTGTGTATATGGACAATTTCTATACATCGCCTGAATTGTTCATGGAACTACAGAGCAGGGGAATTGGAGCATGTGGCACAGTGAGGGTGAACAGGGGATACATGCCTTCACAGTTGAAGCCAGACAGGCTGAAAAAGAAAAAAGGTGACAATCCTGTTTTCATGCAGGCAGAAAACTTGGTGGCAGTGGCATGGCACAATGTCAAACAGGTGACTTGTCTCTCTACAGTACACACCAACAATACATATGAGAAAGTTACATGTCAAAAGGGAAGCCCAAAAGGTAGAAAGCTGGACAAACCAATTGCACTGGAGGTGTATAATTGTAAAATGGCTGGAGTTTATTGAGTGGATCAGATGCTGGGGTCATACGCTTACAGCCATAAGTCCACCAAGTGGTACCCCATCGTGTCCCATGAGATTGCACTCATAAATAGGTATGTAATGTTCAAGCAGGTAAACTGACTATGGCAGATATCCACAAGAAGCTGTTCAAAAGCTTGCTGGCAGAGTATGTTGTAGTGCCTTTTGCAAAGCAAGGAAGGCCATCACAAAGAGCAGTGCCAGACAGGCGGACTGAGTGCAATTTTCCTTCAACATAAAAGGACAAAAAGTACAAACCTGACTGTGTTGTGTGCAACAACAGACAATTAAAAAGGAGGCACCAGTGCAACACACATTGTAAGCAGTGCAATGTAGCAATGCATGCAATTGGCTGCTTTGGGCATTATCATACTTTGCAGGATTTTGCTGTGTAACATGTATGTGATATGTATTAAAGTCATATAGAATGCAGGCTCATGCAACATGCAAAATAGTAACATTTGCCAAAAATAAATATTTTTTGTTGATTTGATGTGTTAAACCATTCCTTTGTGTTCTTTTTTTTTTTTTTTTAAAAAGTGAGTTTTTGAAAAAATATTCAGACCTGGGAGAAAAGAAACAAAGCAAATCAGCCCTAAAAGAGTTAATTTGTACTTGGGATTTGTGTCTGGGGCTTGGGGTGCTGCACCACCACCTGGTGGGCACACTTTGTTGAAAATAATATTAATACATTATTTCATTCATGAAGCAGTTTTTCACAAGATTGTACTGAAAAAGTGACCAAAGCATTCATGTAGTAATGACAACCTATAGATGTGTTCCTTGCTAAATTTTCAAATATTTGCTTTAGTAAATGTTTAAGTGTATACTTAACTGGCATTCAGGTCACCCACTACAAAGACCCTAACCCACTGTACTGTTTCTGGCTGTGGCTTATAAGCACTGCATGCAGCACTTACTTTGACTATTTTTAAACAAGATAATTCTGCCTTGAAAACTCTGCATTTACCGGTAATTCACTTCTAACACTGAAAACACATGCTCATTGTTTCCATTCATTATCAAACAGGATAAATGATCTTCAAATATCCCTGCAGCAACTTGTTTATGTGACCTGATCTGTAAAAATAATTTAATGCACCAATCTAGATTTGAATGAAATTGAGTTGCACTAATTTGTATACTAGACAGCATTTTTGTACTTTTGCATCAAGTCAACTATGCAGACTTATATTTTTTTCTCTGGAATTTCCTCTGTTCTCATCTATCCAGGGAATGTCACCATGAGAAATGATGTCTGCAAACACACTTATTTACTCTGTATAAGCACAAGGGAGATGTCAGTTCTGATTTTTTTCATTTTTCAGACTAAGTGATTTTTTTGAAAATCAACTATGAATGGTAAACCGTGAAGTCACTTACTGGGATACATTTGGCAGAGCATCCTTGTTACAGAGGCGGTCTTCCTGAAAAATGAGAAGTGAAAAAGGCATGCCAGGAGAGCTATGTGGTCAAATAAAAACCAAACGAAAGCCACTAAGCACAATATTTATCAGCAGTTCGAGCATAATGCATCAAGAAGGCTAGCATTTATCGTTTCATTTTAAATGCTAGAGAAGCTCCTAATGCTAACTATAGTATAACAGTAATGGGTTTGTGTTAACAAACTTCAAGGGAACAGTTATGCAAATGGCATTGGCTTTACTCAGATCGTTACTCTTTCAAGGACGGTGATGTTGTCTAGCGCAATGAGGCAGAAAGTAGAGTCCAAATGGATTTTATTGTCACAAATTGCATTTTATTAAGCTAAATAAAGACAGGAAAAAAAAAGAAATATCTTCAGTATTACCAAGAGGTGTATTCTTTTGCTATCATATACCTAACAATCCTAAAATGTGCATGCTAATATAAACTTTTATTTTGCTAACTGTTCATTGATTCATATATTTTTCTGAAGTTCAGTTAAATATGCCTTCCATCTTATTTGAAAGTATCTGCACACTTACCTGTATCTTTGCAGCTAGATAAAATGTGAAGTCCTACAGTTTATCAACAACTGCAGACACACCATGTGCATTGGTGAGAAAGACATGGATAGAAATCATCTGAAATTACTAATGGGTTCTAATTAATCATCAATAAATGTATGCATGTGTTTTTTGTGATAGTGGTGAAAAATAAGGTATTTTATTAGAATGTGTACTGTGTATAATGGTATGACTACAATGTTTATCACATAATATCACATAACTAGACTGACCCGCCTTTTAAGGCGACTGACTTTTAAGTTGACCACTTCTTAAGGCAATTCAATATGTGGATCAATTTGATATTTGATACAAACTCATTAATTTGGTTATATTGCATTTGAGCGGTATTACTTTAATACTCGTAGTTTCTGTTATTTTTGTGATGAAATTTAAACTTTTTTTCTATATTGAGGTCGCCCTTTTGAACCCCCCTGATATTTACTACGCGGTGAGGCATTTGTACTCCATCAACATTAATTATTTCCAGAGACATAATTTTGTCTATTTTTCCAGCACATCGCACACAAAAGCAAGGGAACGATGGGAGCACCAAAACTCTGCTCACATCATGTCGCTTCGTACCACAAGCTGCAAGTAGTAAGTCTGTGATAAGCGGAATACCGCTACGCTTTCCACTCATGGGACGGAAGGACAATCCCGACTGCTTTTATATAGTAAGAAAGAAGAAGATATTGCACAGTCTGGAGTAGAAAATCATCTTTTACCTGGAAAAACAAAACTACAAATCCCATTATGCATTGCAAAATGGACGGGGCATGTGTGAAACTCCGCGCCTGCGTAGTACTCATGGGACGGAAGGACAATCCGACCGCTTTTATATAGAAGGATTTATCACAGAATCACATAATAGTAACATCTAATCAAACAGTAAGACTTTCTATGATCTGATTGGGCAAATTCAATAAATTGAAACATCATATTGATTATATCAAATGCTTTTTGTGAGTTTATAAGCAATACAACACTAAAGTAGCTCATTAAGTAAGGTCTGGCCATAAGGAATTACTAAAGCTATACTTCATAACAGGAATTTCATACATTTTATTGATTAGAAAATATTTTGGATTCAACACTAAACCTTCCCAGATTACTCCCTCCTGGATGTCCAGGGGTTTACTGAATCTCTGATCTCTAGCTGTCATTTAAGGAGTCCTGTGCTGTCAATGTTTCTGGGATACCTGGGTTGCACTCCACAAGGGCTTCAAATTTCTGTTCTAGTTAACTATGCAGTATCACACATGCACAAATCCTCCCTAAGCTTCTGTTTCTATTTCAAAACATCCCCATATACATTAACAAATCATTTTTTAAGAAATTAATTTCAATCATGCATCCAAAGGGCAACCCTACAACAACCAAAATCAGAATGCAGAATGGCTCTACCTAATTTTCAGTTTTATTACTGAGCAGCAAACATACAAGCTATAAAAACCTGGATGCTGACACAAATAGGTGAACACACACTAGCTTGGTCTGCAATAAAAATGAAATCCTGCAGTACCTCTTTATATTCCTTGCCTTGTACACCAGTAAATACAAGGTATTGTCAATATACTAATGAACAAATTGTCCTTCATTAACTCAGAATATGGAACCAATGTAGGAAGCACTTCAAGTTAGAGAATGTTTAACTGTATCTGTAGAATCTCTACATTAAAACCACCTTTTTCATCCTGTCAAACTTACAGTTTTTAATATTTGGAAAACATATGGGATTAAATCATTTAGAGATTTGCATATAAATGATGTCTTTGCATCCTATGAACAATTACACTATAAATTTAGTTTCCCATCAAATGAATTTTTCCATTATCTCCAAATCAGAAACTTTTCTAAACAAAATCTGCCCAATTTTCCTCAATTCCAACATTTTTCTATTCCAGAAAAGATATTGATCAGTCCAGAAGACTCAGACATCCATTCATCCTGCTTTATCCTAACTACAGGGTCACAGGGGTCTGCTGGAGCCAATCCCAACCAACAAAGGGTGCAAGGCAGGAAACAAACCCCAGGCAGGGTGCACACACACCAAGCAATTTAGAATTGCCAATGCACCTAACCTGCAAGGGAGGAAACTGGAGTACCTGGAGGAAACCCCTACAGGCAGGGGGAGAACATACATACTCCAGACAGGGAGGCAGCAGCACTACCAATGTGCCACCATGCCAGCCCCAGACTCAGACAGCATTTCTATATTATATAAAAACCATTCTAAAGTCCCTTCCTTTTAAAGACCACAAAGTACAGTGGGAAAAGGATCTCTTACTCAGCATTTCAGAAAAGGAATGGAAGGCAGCTATGCACAAAATTCACTCGAGCTCCATATGCGCAAATCATTCATTTATTCAACTTAAAATCTTTTATCAAGCACAACTATCTCATTTAAAATTGTCCAAAATGCTTCCAGGGCAAGATCCAACCTACAAATGTTGCAGTCAAGATCCAGCTTCACTAGGCCACATGTTTTGGGCTTGTACCAAATTAACATGATTCTGGACAAAAAAATTTAAATTCCTATCAGACAGCCTTGGTGTCACAATCACTCCTAACCCATTAACAGCTGTGTTTGGTGTACTTCCAGATGGGCTTAAAGTGGAGAAGGACAAATAAACTGTAATTGCCTTTACTACACTATTGGCATGTAGACTTATCTTGCTCAACTAGAAGAATCCTAACTCACCTCTGTTAAATCACTGGGTAACTGATGTTATATACTATTTGAAATGGGAAAAATTAGAGGATCTGTTCAAAATTGTTTATAAATCTGGCAGGATCTAATCTATACTAATAAAAGGCAAAGCCCTTACTGACTGACTGACTGACTGACTGACGCACTGACTGACTGACTCACTCACTCACTCGTCACTAATTCTCCAACTTCCCGTGTAGGTAGAAGGCTGAAATTTGGCAGGCTCATTCCTTACAGCTTACTTACAAAAGTTAGGCAGGTTTCATTTCAAAATTCTACGTGTAACGGTCATAACTGGAACCTACTTTCGTCCATATATAAGGCCATAGCCATAGCCTGCAGCTTGGTCGCCGTGTGAGGCGGAGTTGCGTCCCACATCATCACGCCTCCCACGTAATTGAGTGCTTGCCCATATAAGGTAAATACAGTATTCGCGAGTGAAGGACTGTGCTTAGCATATCCATAAGTGCAGCTACTGGGGAAACCCTCTGACGGCAAACAAGCCTTTGTACACATATCAATAGGAAAGCAAGGTGTAAAGCTTAAGTTTAAATTATGTTCATAGACACTCTGCCGCTAAATATTCGCAGGCAAATCCACAACTTAATACTGGGAATGCCTGTTAAACATCTTAAATTCCGATTTAGGTAGTGATCACTTCGATGAATGAAACCAGTTCAAAAAACGCATTACACAATTGAGAGGGCAGCAAAAGAATATGAAGCGAGTGATACATACAAGCATATTCATACGTGCACCTACTTTGGAAACAAAGCACGGTGTAAACCTAAAGTTAAAATTAAGTTCATACACAGGCTGCCTCTGGCGTTTGTCATGCCTACGACGAATACGATATTCGCGAGATACAAGTTTAATGAGAGGACGCAGGGTATAAACTAGACTTTTGATCTCTTTTTAACAGAGTTAAAATAGCTGTAACGGAGTTAAAATTGCTGGTGAAGGACTGTGCTTATGCAAACGAATAGGAAGGCAGGGTGTAAAGCTTAACTTTAAATTAGGTTCATAGACACGTTGCTACTGGCGTTTGTCATGCCTAAGACGAATATGATATTCACAAGATAGAACTTTTAAGTGCCGGGTCTGAGCTAACATTAAATAAAGCCGTAGACATCGCGAGATTGCACGAGATATCACAAGCACAGCTGAGAAGCTTCGATGCATGTACTCTGAGCGGCTCACATGAGCTACTGCGGAAACCCTCTGATGCTGAACAAGCCTTTGTACACATATCAATTGGAAAGCAAGGTGTAAAGCTTAAGTTTAAATTACGTTCATAGACACGCTGCCACTAAATATTTGCAGGCAAAACATCTTAAATTCATGAGTACCGATTTGGGTAGTGATCACTTTGATGAATGAAACCTGTTCAAAAAACGCATTACACAATTGAGAAGGCAGCAAAAGAATATGAAGCTAGTGATGCATACAAGCATATTCATGAGTGCAGCTACTTCAGAAACAAAGCACGGTGTAAACCTAAAGTTTAAATTAAGTTCATAGACAGGCTACCGCTGGTGTTTGTCATGCCCACGACGAATACGATATTCGCGAGATACAAGTTTAATGAGAAGACGCAGGGTTAAAACGAGACTTTTGATCACTTTGTAACAGAGTTAAAATTGCTGTAACGTAGTTTAAATTGCTGGTATGCCAGGCCTGAGCTAGCATTAAATAAAGTCGAGGACATTGCGAGATCACACAAGATAGCACAAGCACAGCTGAGAAGTTTCGATGCATGTACTCTGAGTGGCTCACGTGAACTGACTTTGCAGGACTGGGAAAGGTTAAATTAAGTTCATAGACACGCTACCGCTAAATATTCGCAGGTAAATCCACAACTTAATACCAGGAATGCCTGTTAAACATCTTAGATTCACGAGTGCCGATTTGGGTAGTGAACACTTCGATGAATGAAACCTGTTATCTTTACAATGGTTGACAAACACGGAATATAACTTGAAAACAACACATCCTCCAAATACGAACCTGTTTGAAAGAAATAATGATAATCAAATCCTTGATGACAGCAACACTCATAACAGTGACAAAACTATTACATTGACAATCATGTTACGTTATTTTTAAAATGTTTCCTTTTCTTTTTCATAACTTCTTTAACACACTACTTCTCCGCTGCGAAGTGCGGGTATTTTGCTAGTCAGTAATATTTTAGATTAAGTATTATTGGGGAGAAAGACTCCTTTTCCTCTATATTACTTTCAAAAGGTTTACTCTGGCTGTTGGCATTTCTCTCTTTCTCATGGGTGGGGCTTGAATTGAACTTAGTTTTGTTAAGTTTGACTTGATTGTATTCAATAGAAGTTAGAAAATAAAGTTTTGAGCAAATGGCTTGCCTGTGAATAATTTTGCCTCCAAAACCGTGAGAATGCACTTAAGTGATGTCACACACACAAACACATACTGTATGGCTTAGCTAATGTTAGCGTCCTGGCCGCAAACTGTAAAATGGTTGAGGAAGCCACCAACGTTTGATTAAATACTGGTAAGAAAAAAAAAACCAAATGAATAATTTAAAACATGGATTTGATTAGATTAGAAGAGATCAAGGTTAGACTAGATTAGGTTGGATTAGGTTAGATTATACTTTATTTGTCCCCTGGATAAATTTTACAGAAATTTAAATAAATAAATATTACAATAAAAAACAAACAGCAACAAAAAAAGACACACACACAAACTTCTGGCTTGAATAGTAGAGCTCCTGTTGTCAATAACAGGCTTGTTGGTGGCAGTAAGATGAGATCAGACCTGCTCAGATAGTACCACAGTTTTATATTAAAATTGATTTATATTTGAATAGAGCAGGTCCAGCTTGTAGTTTCGTCCAATGAAACATACATGATAGACGGAATCTATACTAATAAAAGGCAAAGCCCTCACTGACTAACTGACTCACTCACTCATCAGTAATTCTCCAACTTCCAGTGTAGGTATAAGGCTGAAATTTGGCAGGCCTATTCCTTACAGCTTACTTACAAAAGTTAAGCAGGTTTCATTTTGAAATTCTATGCGTAACGGTCATAACTGAATCTTACATACATATATACGTCCATAGCCTGTAGCTCGGTCGCCGTGTGAGGTGGAGTTGCGTCCTCTATCACCACGCCTCCCAAGTAATTGCTTGCCTGCCCATATTTGGCTGTCCTTCACTGCGGTCTCTTCATTCCTTTCCTTGGTTCGCCACGGAATTCACGTCTGTTTTATTGTTGGTTTATTGTGATTATGGTCATAACTGAATCTTACTTATGTACATATATACATCCATAGCCTGCAACTCGGTCACCGTGTGAGGCAGCGTTGCGTCCTCTATCACCACGCCTCCCACGTAAATGACTGCCTGCACATATAAGGCCGTCCTTCCCTGCGGTATCTTCATTCCTTTCCTTGGTTCGACACGGAATTCACGTCTCCCTGCTGATAATTGCAGCCTTTTTATTTAATCCACGGCTTCTCCGCTGTTGTATTGTTTGTTTATTAAGATTATAGTTATTGTATGCCTGCCCATATAAGGCCGTCCTTCTCTGCGGTCTCTTCATTCCTTTCCTTGGTTCACCACAGAATTCACGTCTCCCTGCTGATAACTGCATCCTTTTTATTTAATCCACAGCTTCTCCACTGTTTTATTGTTCGTTTATTACGATTATAGTTATTGTGTAGGTATTTTAAACTTAGTTTACTGTTCAGGTACCCATTTCCTTTATTTAATCCATGACTTCTCCTCTGTTTTATTGTTCGTTTATTACGATTATAGTTATTTTGTGGGTATTTTAGACTTAGTTTACTGTTCAAGTACCCATTTCCTTTATTGTTCCAATCGTACCCCCATTAACATGTCGAGGTGATCACCATTGATCAAAGAACTATCACTTACCAAGTGGTTTCCATGCCTGGAGATGGCACCTGCCTTTTCCATTCTCTGTGTTACATATTGCACGAACATATCAGGCTCACTTTTGATATCCAGAGGGACATTGTGTCTTATGTATTGAATGACTGGGACAGGTTCAAGGTGTGGATGACGGTACAGGAGATAATTATATTACACAGGAGTGAGAGTGAAATGCTTAAGCCCTTCACCTATGGTTCTGCATGTGAGTTGATGGCTGCCGCTGAATTGTTCGGTTGTCGCTTTCAAGTATACCGAAATGGCCAAATATTTTACACCTTTGGAGAACTGTCAATGCCTCTTAAACATCTTAGATTCACAGGTGATGATTTGAGTAGTGGACACTTTGATGTTTATGAATGTTTCAACTCTCAAAAGCTGGATGCAAAGTTATCGATGAAGCCGATTGTATGCTTACATCGCTTGACAGATGCTGAATGTCACTTCAACACAAGTCCAACTCAAACCGATTATGACAGCAGCAATCCAAGCTGTGAGAAAACAGTAAAAAGGAGGCGTGTCAGACATCGTGGTACATTTTCTGATGCAACTAGACGGAAACAACTTTGTGCAGCTGCCGTCAAATACTGTCAGAAAAATCCACAAGTTAATAAGGCACGCTGTCGCTAAATACTCGCAGGCAAATCCACAAGTTAATAGACACGTTGTCACTAAATACTCGCAAGCAAATCCACAAGTTCATAGAGATGCTGACGCTAAATACTCACAGAGAAATCCACAAGTTCATAAAGACGCTGTCTCTAAATATTTAGAGGCAAATCCACAAGTTAATAGAGCTTCTGTTTCTAGGTACGATCCCAATAATGAAAACAACAGGTTTGGCTCAAAAAAGCCGATTGTGGATTTGCGTACGACCCAAACATACATTATGAATCTGACAAAACAGTACACATTGGATCCATGGATGTTCACTGTGACTATTGTCAAGCTCATAGGTGGAAATGCGAGTCTCCTGGTTTGTGCTTTAACAGTGGTAAAGTCTCTATCAGTCCTTTACGTAAGCTTCCTGACCTTCTTGAGGGCCTGTTAAATGGCGAACATCCTCAAAGGGAGCATTTCTTGAACAACATTCGAAATTACAACAGCGCATTTCAAATGACGTCATTTGGTGCTAACCAAATTGTTGAGGGAAATTGTATGCCTTCATTTAAAGTTCAGGGACACTTGATTGGCAGTCTTTTACCTATGCCGACTGTGGAACACAAATTTTTGAAAATTAATTTTGTCGGGGACGATGAAGAGGAAGCACAAATACGCTGCGCTAATGTTTCTGGAGTTAACATACCCCTGGTGCAGCAATTACAAAAAATGCTGCATGATTGTAACACTTACATCCAGGACTTCCACTCCGCAATGGACAGTATTTCAGATGAAGACAAAGATTTCAAAGTTGTCATTCATGCCAACAAAAAACCATTACATGCACACAAAGGCAGGTTTAATAAACCCACAGTACGTCAAGTTGGTGTTGTCATCGTTGGCCTTGAAAACCAGAGACAATAAACTGCAACGCATTAAGGAAACCCACAGATCCTATGACGCACTTCAATATACACTCATGTTCTGCTATGGTGAAGATGGTTATTCTGAGTCTATACGTCAAGTTCATGCTGCCAGTAAGTTACCTATGAAGAAAATTGTCTCTGCAGCAAACTTCTATTCATACCGGCTTATGATCAGACAACATCATGATAATACTATCCTTTTCTTCCGAACTTTATAAAATCAGTTTTTAGTTGATATGTACGCAAAAATTGAATCCGAAAGACAAAATTATATCAGACTAAATCAGAAAAAACTACGAGCTGAAAATTACGTTCACTTAAAAGATGCTATTGACAAAAACGACACTAATTTAAGAGAACTTGGTCAAGCTGTGGTATTACCACAGGTTCACTAAAGGACCTCGCTATATGCACGAGCATACACAAGACGCAATGACATACGTCATTATGGCCGCCCTAACTTATTCATCACATTTACTTGCAATCCTAAATGGACTGACATCACTGAAGTTCTCCTTCCACGTCAAAAACCTCACGATCGCCACAACCTTATCAGTCGTGTATTTCATCTTAAGATTCGCAAAATGATAGACTTGCTCATGAAGAGTAACATTTTCGGCTCTACAAATTGCTACATGTACACCATAGAGTGGCAAAAGCGAGGTATTCACCATACACACATTCTGTTGTGGCTAAAGGATAGGATTAAACCAGCTGTCATCGATCAAGTCATCCGCGCGGAAATTCCTGATCCACAGACTGACCCTACCCTCCACAAAATAGTAAAAATCACCATTATTCACAGCCCATGTGGACCTCATAATATCAACTCACCATGCATGATCAACAGAATATGCAGTAAGAAGTACCCGCGTCCGTTCATCTCAAAAACTCAGACAGGAGAAGATGGTTACCCTCAGTACCGCCGGCACGCACCTGCTGATGGAGGTCATACAATTAACATCAAAGGAGTACATATCGACAACAGATGGGTTGTCCCTTATAGTCCTGTGCTGTCCTGCTTCTTCGATGCTCAAATCAATGTCGAATTTTGCAATTCAGTAAAAACAATCAAATACATCTGCAAGTATGTTAACAAGGGAATTGACCAAGCAGTATTTACAATACAAAATCAAAATGACGAAGTATCTCGATACGAAGCTGGTCGTTACATTAGTAGCTCTGAAGCAGCCTGGCACATTTTCTGTTTTCCCATTCACGAACGTTACCCTCCGGTCGTTCATCTTGCTGTGCATCTTGAGAACGGACAAAGAATTTATTTCACAGAAGGCAATGTTGCCGATAAAGTACACAATCCACCTCAGACGACCATTTTAGTGTTCTTTGACCTTTGCAACCACGATGATTTTGCAAAACAACTTCATTATAATGAAATTCCATCATATTATGTGTGGGCAAACAACATGTTTCGTCGGAGGAAACAGGGCAACCCTGTACCAGGACATTCCGGAGTGAAAAAAGATAATGTGCTCGGACGGGTCTACACTGTGCACCCGAATAACTCTGAATGCTACCATCTTCGACTGCTGCTCAACAAAATCACAGGTCCCACGTCTTTCAAATCTCTCAGAACAGTTGATGGTGTCCTACATCCGACCTATAAGTCGGACTACAGGGCATTTGGTTTTTTACACGGCGATATCAACTGGGACGAGACTCTACAGGAAGCTGCTCTGTCTCGGTCACCTCAAAAGATCCATGAACTCTTTGCTGTCATGCTGGTGTTCTGCCAAATGGAAAACCCCTTAAACCTATGGGAAAAACATAAAGACAGCATAGCAGAAGATGTTAGGAGACAGACTGAAAGAGATTATATATGAACAGAAGTCCACCAGTGGTTACATTTGATCTATAACAAGTGTCTACAGTTGCTTGAAAACTACATAATTGCTATTGGAGGTCAATCTCTTGATCATTATGGTTTGCCTTCACCTTTCAGAGAACTGGCAGAACTTATACATCAAATCCTGAGTACTTGAAAGAGACATCTTACAACACCTCACAATTGGCCAATATAGTCACAAATAACGAGCTTTTGCTAAACAGTGACCAAAAGTCAGTTTATGAGCAAGTCATTAGGAGTGTTGTCTCAGCCACTTGCACAGTGTTTTTCCTTGATGCTCCAGGAGGAACTGGTAAGACATTCCTAATAAACCTTCTCCTTGCGAAATTCCGAGCAAATAGCCATAGCTGTGGCTTCTTCTGGCATTGCCGCAACTCTTTCTTCTTGAGGGTGGCAGAACTGCTCATTCAGCTTTCAAGCTGCCTCTGAACCTTAGCCATACTGAATCCCCCATGTGTAACATCAAAGCAGAGCAACATGGCTGAAGTGCTGCGACATTGTCAGCTTATTGTCTGGGATGAATGCACTATGGCACACAGAGGAGGTGTTGAGGCTTTAGACAGGACCCTCCAAGGCATCTGAAACACCAACAAACTTATGGGAGGCTTGACAGTGTTGCTGGCTGGAGACATTCAGCAAACACTACCAGTCGTGCCCAGAGGAACACGTGCTGACGAAGTTAAAGCATTTCTGAAGTCTTCATACCTATGGCCACAAATCAATGTTACTTTAAGATTAAACATGAGAGTTCATTTGAAAGGCGACAAAAAAGCCGGGCAGTTCTCTGCTCTGATGAGTATAGGTGATGGCACCTTCATTCAAGAAAATTGTAAAATAAATATTCCTACAAATCTCTATCTCCTCGTGAATACCTTACAAAGCCTTCTTCAAAATGTTTACCCCAATCTACAAAATTTGCACCAAAACGATGTGTCATGGTTGAGAGAGAGAGCTATACTGACACCAAAAAATGACATGACTACGACTATAAACCACATTTTACTTCAAGAACTACCTTCACAACCGAAAACATATCAGTCTGTGGATTCAGTTGTAGAAGTGGAAGACGCGATGCACTATCCGGTAGAGTTTCTCAACACTCTGAATCCTCCAGGCACTCCTGAGCATAATCTCATTTTGAAAGTTGGGGCACCAATAATGTTACTGAGAAACTTACAGCCACCGAAACTTTGTAATGGCACGAGACGTCAGGTGATGTGTCTGCAAAAGAACCTAATTGAGGCAACTATTTTTACTGACAGTGGCTCAGGTGAGAAAGTTTTTATTCCTGGCATCCCCGTTATACCATCTAATCTCCCATTTCAATTCAAACGCCTTCAATTTCCAGTAAGGCTCTGCTTCGCAATGACAATTAATAAGTCTCAGGGACAAACCCTACAAAAGGTTGGCATTGATTTGAGACAGGATTGCTTTTCACATGGCCAACTTTATGTTGCATGCTCAAAAGTAAGCTCAGCGCACAGCTTGGTCATATTACAACTTGAGGGCCGAACTGACAACGTGGTATACAAAGAGATCCTTAACAAATAATTACAGTATTTGTATATTTTCCCTCAGTTTAAAAATGTTTACTTTTTTTCTTAATAAAAATTTTAAGGCAGTACTTTGCGGCTGCGAAGCGTGGGTATTTTGCTAGTATTAATGATAAATGTTTGTTTTCTTGTTTGAAGTCACCAGAATATAGAATAATTCATCATTATGATGTTGGTACAGAGGCAATCATTTCTGTTGCTGAGTCAGTCAGGATGATGTAACATACTTCCCTGGTCCACATTCTGCATTTAAATGTCTAAGTCACATGTTTAATTTTAAATGTTCTGTGGATCCTTTTTAACCATTGCTCGATCATATGTATCTTCAGGTCCCATCATGCTTTTACCACTCAATCTGATGAAACCTGCACAGCATTAAAATAGAAACTAAAATAAGAAGTTTAAGCCAGACCTCTGCAGTACCCAAAATGTAAGCTAAAGTAAGTAGCTAAACTCACTGTAACACAATATAAAATATAACAGTTCAAACATCTTATCTAAAATTACATAGCCTCATCTTCCATCCTCAGATGAGCATGATATTTTTTATCCTCACTCTGGATATCGCTCTTTCACCCTTTTCATCTTCGGACAAGAAGCTCTTCTGACAGGGTACAAAAGAGCTCCTGCAGTGATCGCAGTGCTACAAGATGAATGTGGGAATATTTAATATATCCCAGTTTATGTTCCTCATAGTTTCTTATATTCTCAGATTTTACAGATGTAGGCAGCCATCAGATCTTCTACGCTCACCTTGTGACATTTGTCAAGCTTGCTGCTTCTTTGAAATTGCAATTGAGATGGCTAGTCCCCGGGTCTGCGTTGACAGCAACAACTCTACAGTTTAATTTAAAAATTCATTCAAAAATTTATATTAACAAGCCAGAGGCCAAATCTTAACATTAATAATTAATAACATTATTTAATTACATTTGAAAATATTAATAATTCTAAAAAAATAAATTATAATGAAAAAGGGAGACAGAGCTTCTGTAATGGCTGCCACATGACAGGGCACCTGGAAGTTCAATTTACACTGTAGTCATGATATAAACATCACCCTGGAGTTGCTACTAGAAGTAAATAAAGAACTGTCTTTATATCACCTCAATAGCATACTGTTTATCTGCCACCTACTCAGTCAGTCAAATCATAATGTGCCATTCATTGTCCTCAGATGACTCAAAACCTGCAATAAATCCTAAAAACTGAAAGGCAATTGACAGCTAAAATAGAGGAATCATTGAGGGTTTGTTCTTATGCCACATTTTGGAATTTAATAAAAAAATGTCTATGACCCTAATGAGGTGCCTAATGCAGTGGCATGCATATGGATTTTTTGCCAATGTGTATACACTGCAGAAAATTAAATCAAAGCCAAGTGAAAAGTATTTAAATCATGATATTAAATCTAGTTTTCCTTATTCTAAGTATTATTGACTTATCCAAAAATTTTCACTTACAATTATTTAGCCAACTTTAAGAAATCTTGTCAAGTAAATTTTGCTTACCCCTTTGGCACATTTTTTTTGCTAAATACAAGCAAAACAGTTCCTTATTTACAGTTTTTTTGTCTTGTTTTTGCATGTGCAATTTTTTGCAGTGTATCCCTCACTAATCATTCTCTGTTGTATAGCAAGGATCCCTGTTTCAACAGACAAATAAAAAAGAGGAAGAATAAAAAAGATAGAGAAGACTTATTTCAAATCCACAACTATGAATTCCAATATACAGAAAAGAGAGCCAAAGCTGGATATAGGAACAAGTTACAAACTGAAAGAAGAACCAGTGATAGTTATAGCGTCTGACAAGGCCTTCAGTTGTTAACTAAAAAGAAAAATACGATGGGCTTTATGAAAAGGAAAATACTGTGTGCTTCCTGATGATTCCTTATTTCCAATTAAAAGACAGCTCTTAGACAACCAGTCATCACCACCATTTACCATCTAGGAGGATGATTTAAGAGGACATCTTACTAGAATAGCACTGAAGGATCTGAGTCTGATCTTGTCTAATCAATGGCCCTGAAATCTTGCTGCAGCCATACTGATGCAAATTTGACACTCATTTTACAGTAAATATTTCACTTTAATGGTTCTACATTACTTAAAAATGGCAACTTTGATATCTGTTAGCTCTGCATTATGCCACCATGTCGTCTGCCAAAATGTGAGTGTCTGAGGTAGAGGTCTGCATTTCCCTGGAAATTCCTGACATTTAAAAAAAGTCAGTGGATGATGGTGAGTAGACTTGATTCCTATGGCTGTGATGATCAGAAGGTAAACCTCTTAGAAAATTTTTGAAAAATAAATAAATAAATAAATATATACACTATATTTATACAACAGCAGATCAAAAATTAAAGGCAATTTGAAAATTATGTGGTATTAATTGATAGAAGCTGACACAACACAACATGTTCACAATGGCATATTTGTAGTTCGAAGTACCACAGCACAGCACTCTGCCGTTAGTCTAGTTAAGCCAAGGTCAAATGAACTTGGATGCAAAAACGTACTATTTAGATTTTTTTAGCACATCAGACAACTTTTCACAGTGAAGATAGTTATATAAATCATTATTTTTAATGGAACGTTTTAAAACATAATGAAACTAGCCTCACCAAGTAGTCTGTTACTTCTGCTGATTAGCAGTTTTATGCTTTTCAGAGTGAAAATAAGCTTTAAGTCACACATTCCAGCTCTATTGATTTCTCATTATGCTCTTTGTAGAAATCAAGGGTGTTCACTTTTTATACATTTATTTGTTTACTTGTTTGTACACATCCACTTTAGTTTTTTAGGCATCTTTTGTAGTTATACAGTATGTTTGTGTTGAATAGTAATGCCCAGTCTTATCAAATTGCCATGTGTGCTTTTTTTTAAACAAAACCTACACTTTATATGAGATAAACTGATTGCATGTTCAAAACATACAGTATATGTCTTGCACATGGATTTGGCAAAACACATAGGTCTGCTGTTTGTTTATACTGTCTAAATAACGATCAAGAAAAAATCCCAGACAATGTTAAGGATTTTATAAATATCAACCAGACCCGCTATTTTAAGTGACAAAAAAGAGGACATCATCAGGGGGAAAAAGAATGTCTGGTCTTTATCTAATTATAAATTATTTTTTTGAAAACAACATCAACAGATCAACCTAGATTGTACTGTGTAAAAGAACAGAGATATTATCATTAACACATTTACTTGCAACTTTGTGATATGTTTTCCCCATGTAGATTCTGCTGTTTTAAGAATTCATTTAGGTTGTGTTCCCAATTGAAATGTCTTTTAAAGAGGAAAGCATAACTGCAGTCAGGAGTGGAATGGAACTTTTGTTGGTAGGGCAGAAAGTAGGTGCAAGCGGGCGGAAACGGGATGGAATTTTATTAGGAGTGGTCATTAGCAGGATAGAATAATGGCGGGAGCAGCCAGAAGTGGGGACTGAAAAATTAGACCTCTAATTTAAGGGATTTATATCTATTTTAAGGGATTTTGAAATTTATAATTTACTAGGGGGCTCTTCTCCCTGCTTGCTTCGCTCGCCAACCCTCAGGTTAGGTTAACCCAGGGGTCCTCAATCCCAGTCCTGGAGAGCCGCAGTGGCTGCAGGTTTTTGTTCTGACCTGGTTGCTTAATTAGAAAGCAATTCTTGCCAATAAAGCACTAACAAGCTATGAAATTAAATTAACTCTGCTATGTCAGGTCATTCTCATATCCTAGATTTTCTTTCCCTTTCTATCATGCAAATGATTTGAAGGCTAAAATGGACGAGTAATTCTCAGTCCTTCACTTTTTTCTCTTCATTTTTCTTCCAATAATTTAATTAAACCCAATAGTGCAGATAAATACACACAGGTGTAAATGTAAATAAGCTAAATGGAGAAATGCTGCTCTCTCTTGTCATTTGCATGATATTGATAATAAGGAGCAATTAAAATAGCTGTTTAAGACAAAATTAAGCAATAAGGGCTCAAAATCACTAAAGTGAAGCAGAAGTGTTACTTTAGCAATAAGTGCTTTTTATTAAGCAACTGGGTTGGAGCAAAAACCTGCAGCCACTGCGGCTCTCCAGGACCATGATTGAGGACCCCTGGGTTAACCCGATACACAATTTAAAGAGATTGTTATTTTAATTTCATAATTTTTTTATTTTTTGATATTTGCCAGTAATAAAGCTGTAGTGAATGAGTTACCCAAGGGGCTGCTAGTGCCGTGCTACGTGATCTGCATGTTGCGCTGTGCAATGATCATTTAAAAGCCTGTACAGCAGTTGTCCTTTTGTCTCACTTCTTTGTCTTGAGGGTGCAAGTAGTCTCCCAGGACTTCAACGTGTCTTCCGAGGAGATCCAAGAAGAACTGCTGTGCATATGTACCGCACCAACATTTTTAAATTATTTATGACATTTTACTTTGTCATCTACTCTTTGTCCTTTATTTCCAGCCCTGGGCATGGTTAAATGTTGCGGGATGTATAACACTGCTCGCGTTGTGAAGGGGGGGGAGCTGAATGCACACTAAGGAGTTGCAGTCGGATCAGCTGCTGTCTTGCTTCTACTGCTGGCGAGCTGCGTGTTCTGCTTGTTGCGCTGCACATCGAGCCTGTACAGCAGCTGTCCATTAGTCTCACTGCCTTGTCTCACGTGCCGTCAAAGTGTCTTCCAAGCTGATCACGTCTCGTCTCCCTTGTCTCCCTCCCAAGATTTTTTTTTTATAATAGAGAGTTATTCGACATCCTATCTAACAAGTATTTTCACACGTGGAAGGTTTGTGTATATTTTACATTATTGAGTGCAAGTTCTAGTTTAAATTTACTGTTATGCATACATTGCTAAATTAAATAGTTACTTGCACATCTGTCCCAGACTCACAGTGCTCGAATACAAATAACCAAATGCAAATATTAGGTCTCATCCATGAAACGTGAGCAGAACGAGTTAGATCGTAAATCACTCGTTATAGGAAAATACGGGCAAAGTGTAGTTTGTGCATAAATAATAAAAAGCATGATATATGAATGCCATTTACACAAGGCACATTTTAAATAAATAAAATTAAATGAATACTATATAAATTTATAATTTACAACATATCCCATCCTTCAACAAAAACTCTTTCAAATTAGCTACTAGTATAAAGGTTATTCAACAACACGTGTCTTGTTTTGTTTTTCAGTAAATACTTCCCAAACCCATTCTAGTGCATTAATGAACTATCATCCTATGTTGAAAGCACTGTATGAGCCGCATACTACCTGGAGTACTTAACAGCATATTAACACTAATGCAGGTTTATATCCAGTTCTCATATGGTGGGGAAAGGCAAGTTAAGAGTTTAACGAGCTGGCCAATCTACCCAGGGTCATTGGAGCAATAGACTGCTCACATGTATGCATCAAAGCTCCAATCAATGGTGTGTTTGCAGATATTAATAGATAAAACTTACATTCTATCACCATGCAACTTATATGTGATGCAAAGTGTATGTACGTCATTGCCAAACAGCCTGGCAGTATGCAAGATAGTTTCAATCAGCAGCACAGTTCTGCTGAAACAAGAAGCTGTGGAAGACAGCTGGCTTCTCGGTAAGAGTAAAAGATTATAGATTAAATTGTATTTATCTGAGAGGTATAAATAAGCTGTTTACATCCATAGGGGACAAGGGTTACCCATTGAAGACATGGCTTATGGCACCTCTAAACAACCCAGAGATGCCACAGGAATGGGCCAATGGGCTTATAATAATGAGCACGCAACAGCGCATGCTGTTATCGAGTGCACTTTTGTTAACTTCTGTTAAAAGTACCTCAACCTCCATTCCTTTGAAGTTTTTTTTGCTTTCTTTTTTGACTTTAGAAATTTTGCAAGTACTTGGCACGTGTAGCAGCACAACCTTATAGTATGTGATAAGATTTGGGGCGTTGATGACTGTAGATTTTGGTAATGAACCCGCCTGACAATTTATGATGGATTAGTATTATAAACATATGCAGGATATTAAGAAAAAATTGAGGTTTTACTCATGGTTTGTGAATGAGGTGTAAGAGTTTAGTAAAATTGCCTGTTATGTGCAAATATGTTTATTAATTTATGAACATTTCATGAATGAGACCCACTGATTGTCTGTTGAGTAGCTGAAAATAGTGGTGTCGTATACCAATGATCTTTTTCTATTTGTCAGAACAGAGAAAATAGAGCAAAGTATGATGGAGGTCTTTAATAATACTGTGTGACTTTCTAAAGCTGTGTGAGTTATATAATATATGTAGAGGAAAGAAAGCTACTGTAAAATAGTTATACACTGTATGGCCTAAAGTTTGTGGGCACCTGACCATCACATCTATATGAGCTAGTTGAACATCCCATTCCATAAACATGGGCATTAATATGCAGTTTCCTCTCACCCCTCTCCAATCCAAATTTGCGGCTAGAACATGATCCACTCGTCTGGAAAGAGACTTCAAAAGAATCTGGAGTGTGTCTATAGGAATCTGTGCACATTCAACCAAAACAGCATGTGTGAGGTCAGGTGATGATGGTGGACAAGAATACCTTGCTTACAATTGCATTCCAATTTATCCCAGACACATTCAATACAGTTAAGTTCAGGGCTCTGTGCAGGCCTGTTGAGTTCCTCCATGTCATTATGGACTTGGCTTTGTGCACAGGGGCACAGTCATGCTGGAATAGACAAAAACATCTTCAAACTGCTGTTACAAAGTTGGAAGCACACAGTTGTCTAAAATGTCTTTGTATGCTGTGATATTAACAGTACCCTTCACTGAAACCAAGAGGCCCTGCCCCAAACACTGAAAAAACAGCCCATTATCCCTTTTCCACCAAACTTTACAGTAAGTAAAATGCAGTCTACAATTTGATGTCCACCAAACCCAGATTCATCCATCAGACTGACAGATAATTAAGCGTGATTCATCACTCCAGAGAACATGTTTCCAGTTCCCCAGTGTCCAATGGCTGCCAATCCAGCCAACCAACGTTTCACATCACACATAGTGATCTTCTGCTCAGCCATGGAAACCCATTCCTGAAACTCCTGTACACAGTTCTTGTGCTAATGTTGCTTTCAGAGACAATATGGGAGTCTGTTGTTAGTGATGTAACACTAGGCGATTTGTATGCACTATGCATGTAAGCACTTGGTGTCCCTGCTCAGTGAGTTTGTGTGGTCTACCCCTTTGTGGCTGAGCTGTTGCTGATCTTAAATATTTCCACTTCACAATAATGGCACAAACACTTGACTGGGACAGATCTAGTTGAACCGAAATGTCACATACTGACTTATGGCAAAGTTGGCTTCCTATGACAGTGCCATGTTCAAATTCACTGAGCTCTTCAGTGCGACCCATTTAACTGCTAAAGTTTGTCGATTAGGATTGTTTGCCTATGCACTTGATTTTATGCACCTGTTAACACTCAATAATTTCAAGGGGTGTCTACATACATTTGGCCATTAAGTGTATTTTCTCTTTTTTTGTATTGTATAAATTATAATTTTATCAATATCTCTCATTAGATTTAACTGTCTTAAAGACAGAAAAGTTATACTTACTTGTTTTTTTTCTGCCTTGCACTCACACTAGATCCTGGGAGAACTCATCTAACTGAATAGAAAGGCTAGATTGGACTTTGCTAAAGAGTATCTAAAAAAACAGCACAGTTCTGGAAAAACATTCTTTGGACAGATGAAACCAAAATCAACCTCTACCAGAATGATGGCAAGAAAAAGTGTGGAGAAGGCGTGGAACAGCTCATTATCCAAAGCATACCACATCATCTGTAAAACACGGTGAAGGCAGTGTGATGGCTTGGGCATGCATGGCTGCCAGTGGCACTGGGACACTAGTGTTTATTGATGATGTGACACAGGACAGAAGCAGCCGAATGAATTCTGAGGTGTTCAGAGACATACTGTCTGCTCAAATCCAGCTAAATGCAGTCAAATTGATTGGGTGGTATTTCATGATACAGATGGACAATGACCCAAAACATACAGCCAAAGCAAACCAGGAGTTTATTAAAGCAAAGAAGTGGAAACTTCTTGAATGGCCAAGTCAGTCACTTGATCTTAACCCAATTGAGCATGCATTTCACTTGTTGAAGACTAAACTTCGGACAGAAAGGACCACAAACAAACAGCAACTGAAAGCTGCTACAGTAAAGGCCTGGCAGGGCATTAAAAAGGAGGAAACCCAGCATCTGGTGATGTCCATGAGTTCAAGACATCAGGCTGTCATTGACAGCAAAAAAAAAGGCTTTCAACCAAGTATTAGAAATGAACATTTTATTTCCAATTATTTAATTTGTCCAATTACTTTTGAGCGCCTGAAATGAAGGGATTGTGTTAAAAAAATGTTTTAGTTGCCTTACATTTTTATGCAATCTTTTTGTTCAACCCACTGAATTAAAGCTGAAAGTCTGCACTTCAACTGCATCAGAGTTGTTTCATTTAAAATTCATTGTGGTAATGTACAGAACCAAAATTAGAAAAAAGTTGTCTCTGCTCAAATATTTATGGACCTAACTGTAATACATTATTTTGCTTGCTAGACACCATCCACTGTCATGTTTCTCTTTCTTTCTTTCTTTCTTTCTTTCTTTCTTTCTTTCTTTCTTTTTTGTCTCCACAAAATTTCTAATCATCAGTGGACATTTTGTTCTTTGTAAACTTGTTTCAGCTGTGAGAAAAGACAGTTCTAATGATCCATGACAAGACCTTAAGAATGACATGAGATGTATAACATTGTACCTGCTTTTGGTTCAGTGTTTTCAAAGAGTTGTCTAATATAAGACAGGTGTTTCTTATGGCCTTTTCATTTTTTAGAGATATATAGGATTGGTTTGTAATAATGTTATCAACAAAACCTAAAATATGTGAGAAGTACGAAGAAGGTTATAAATGTAATGTTCAGTTTTCATTGGTTGTGTCTAAAAAGGGAAAATGAAGAGTACATAGAAGTAAGGAAAGGTAGGTAAATGAGGGCAAACAAAGCCAGAGAAAATTAGTCAGTTGTTACATGTTCAAAAAATAATCTTCACATCATCTATCATCCTCGTCTATATACTGTAAATTGCTGCATTTTTTTTAAATATTGTAAATAAGAGAAGTATTTAATAATACCACAACGTAATGTATAATTTCCTGCTGACCTAACATTTCTAAAGTATTATAGTGAGCGGAAGATGTTATTTTCAAGTACATTGCTTGTTAATTTGTTTATACACCCATAATTCCCTACGTGAGGGAATATTTTTCCATATTTCTGCAAAATGTTCCTTTAAGCAGTTTTTATGTGCACTGTTTTCCCCTTGAGAAATGAATTTTAAAGTAACAACTGTAATCAATTTTCATTAATTAATGAATATCCATTTGTTTAAGACGAAAAGATTTCAACTCCTTCAGTTTTTCTTGATAGCTCATACTCATGATTCGAGAAAAAAATCAAGCAGCTTTTCCCTCTGCTTTTCCAGGACCTGTTACATCCTTAAACGTGCACAGATATTCCAAATACAGCTTCATAAATTAAGTGCATTGCTCTATTTAAGCATATCTATATATATAAAGGAGAGTTGGGATCCGAGAGACTGTGTTTGTGTGTTTGTGGAGGTATTGAGAGTTAAGTGGGGTGGGGGAGTCACGTGATCAACTCCCTTCCCATTCACGTCATTTCATTCACGTCATTTCGCTCCGAGCTGATGCGGTCTTGCGTTCTTTTTCCTTAGTGTTTAGTCCTTTCTCCTTTACTAATTTACTGTTTAGTACACGCGGTACTCACACAGTCCCTCATAAAAGGGGAGAAGACTCCGTGCAAGTATTGAAACTACCTTGGAAGACATGCAATCAACGAGGCCATTAAACGGATCTCAAGAGAGGTCTTCTAGGTTGGAAAAAAAGCGCTTGGCTGCCAAAACCAGGCGATTAAACGAATCTCAATAAGAAACGACTTCCAAGTTAGAAAAAAAACAAAACGATTCGCTTCCCAAAACAGGCGGTTAAACGAATCTAAAGAAGACAGGATTTCTAGATTGGGAAAAGGACGATTGGCTGCCGAAACCAGGCGGTTAAAAGAATCTGAAAAAGACAGGATGTCTACTGTAGATTGGAAAAACCACGATCCGCTGCCAAAACTAACCGGTTAAACGTGCAGCGAAGCGCGCCAGGTCTCTAGTCCTCCTATAAAGCATAACAACGATATTAGTGTGCAGTATGAGTTAGTTCATTAATACATCCTAATGGGACACTGCTATTTCAACCTTTATTGAAACCTAATTAATTATAAAATATAAACTGCCTAGCAATAAAAAGACAGCTAACATATACTCTGCAACACTCTACACCACTTGTTAAGGACAGGGATTCCTGATTTCCTTAAATTTGTATACCTCTTACATGAGATTATGCCACTGTATTGTTTTTGATTTGTGATCAAATGTTTACTGAAGTATAAATAATGAGAAATAGAACCATTGACACCAACAGGGTTCTTATAAAATAATAAGTCAAATGAAAACAATTGTAAAGGTAGTAATAATAGTAAAAATACAACTTCACTTCACCCACACACAAAACTTTCTCTGTTAAAAAGATAAAAAGAAATTGGACTGAGAAAACCTAGGAGAGAAATGCAGCCCAAACGTAAGATCCCACCAAGCTGGGATTTAAGAAGCAGGAAGTTTCCAACTTGAGCTCTGCCAAATTTCCATTACAACATGTCATTTTGTAATACATGAAACAGATGACCCATTGATCACTGCTACTGCTGTACTGTTGACTCCTACCATAACCCCCAGAAAAACATAATAACTATATTTAAATGCACAAACAAAACATAACATAATCTTAATAACAAGTGTAAGTTAACTTCAATTTAAAAACAAATTTATTTTTTCTAATGATTATATATGTAACTAAATTGGTCGCTGGCTGCTTGAGTGCATTAAGAGAAATCTCATTTAACAATAAGGTGAGGCTTAACCAGGTACAGTATGTTTACTAGATTTAGTCTACTGTTAAAGATTAGTTCACACACACAGATACACACACATGCATATGGCGATCCTATCCAGACAAAGTTTTGGGTGATGTTGATTGTCAGTCATCCCACAATATTCCACATTGAATACTCTTCATACACATACATTTAGAGATCCTAGCCAAACAAAGTCTCCAGTGGTGTCAATTTCTAAATATTTCACAATATTCCACATAGGTTTCTCTACATAGGAGTGCCAGTGCTAACAAAAATTAGTCAGTCCTCGCAACACACATAATAGCTCAACTCTTTCAGTTTATGCCACTTACTAACCTATGATATCTCCCTTTTACTGCAGTTATTGTAATTATTGGGGAGGGACCTCCATTGCCTTAATAAACACTGTGGGCAAGAAATCAGTAATCTTTCCCACACCTGGTGCTCTTTAATTATTTCAATCACTATTGATAAAACACAGAGTATAGAAAATATAAAAGCAATGCAGCATTTATTAGCATATAACAATACCAAATATATGAATATAAAATAGATAGCAAAGTCTGGATAAAAAAAGTCTTAGAAAAACTTTTTAAAAATCAGATATGTTAAGGAGCGAATGTTGTCCTGGTCAGCTTTTGGTTTAGCGATCGGTGTTATTCATAGGTTATGTTTTCTGTCTTCCAAATTATATGGTCTCACGCCTCTTAATCTCTGATATTGCTTCCTATGTAGTTGCCCTTCTGTTGTTGCTTCTTTTGGTCCCTCAGACGAGCCATGTTTGTGTTAAAGTGCATATATTGGGGTGTAGCGGTGCCACATAGGGAGCTTCATTTGTTTATAGGTAAGTCCTACTTGGTGAATGTTAAATGTTAATAACAACACTGGTTATGCAGCTTCCTGTTTGTATATATCATAAAGACTTTTCCAGAGCTGTAAATATTTTTGGGGGGTTTGTTCATGGTGTTCGTTTTGCACTTTTTGTCATTAACTTTCTTTACTGGAGTACTGTATCTATATATATAATTCACTAAGGCAAGACAACCGTGAAAAGCACGCCGGAAGGGGCGTGGATTCACTAAGCCGCCGACAAGTGAGACATCTATGGCGCACGAAGGAAGGAGCCACGCCCACCAACTCCATTGGATACGACGACAACTTCGCAGGGCCACGCCCACCAAGTCGGACGCGAGGACACAGAAAAAGTGGCGTCATTTATATTCGTCTGTCGTGGAGGCCACATGCGGTGCAAGGCAGGTTAATGTCATGTTCATGTCATGCACCTCCGAGCTACGTTGATTGTTCATAGAGGCATGTTTCTCGCAGAGGTGATTTGCCATATGCAGCATGTGAGGGGTATCTCATGGGATCTTTAAAACAATCCTTTACAACTGAGGTTAAAACACAATGAAGTAAGCAGTCTTTAAAAACCGATTTTTCGGTTACAACGCATGACCGCTTGCACCATAGCAAACTGTTTTACACACTACATACAGATTTGCATCCGCGACAAACATGTGTCTTCTTAGATGCTCCTGCAGGAACACGGAAGACGTTTTCCTACCCACCAACACTCCTTTTTCACCGCGCGCTACCCTCGCTCTCTAGGCATTCACACTGCCTGCCCATGTGCCCGGACGCAAAAACTCACCGACCACCCAGTTAGCCCCTTTCGTCTGTGCTAGGAGTCCACATGCACGTCTAAGCCACGTTGAATTTTCATTATTCTTTTTGGTTTCGACACCATGAAAAACCATGCGAAAGGAACAACGAAGCCCCGCCCAGAAACTCTACCCCTCCTCCCACGTGCTCAGGAACGCACCTCAGACCACTGCCCGCCAAATCAAACAGCTCATCAAACACATACTCACTCGCTTTGGTCTGTGCTCCGGTCCAAACTCAGCTGTGAGCCACGTTGACTAATCTTTTGCCCTCCACGGCTGCCGCTTCAAATGTATTTCATGGAAACAACAATTCTTTCAATGTTATGGAAATTCCAGCTTCAGGTAACTGTTTGTTTCTGTCAGTCGGGTTTTTTTGAAGAAATGTCATTGACGAAACTGTTGCTCTCAAACTTCGTGACATGGCTCTTAGCTTTCTTTGCCAACATTGGGATAACTTCGGTGACGTGGTGTCCGTTGTTCTTAGTCACAGAGGCATTATTATACAGTCTGCTCAACAATACGCTGATTACATGAATACGTCCGACTCTATGGTGCAGCGTGTCAAACGGTTTATAGGGTATCCCATGGGATCCTTAAAACAATCCTTTACAACTGAGGTTAAAACACAATGAAGTGAGCAGTCTTTAAAACTGAGTTTTCGGTTACGACGCCCCACCACGTGCTCCATGGCAAACTGTTTTACACGCTACATACAGCAATTCGCATCCGCGACAAACATGCGTCTTCTTAGATGCTCCTGCACTTTGTTCACACCGCCCTCCCACCTCGCTACTACCGTGGTCAGGTGTCTTGGTGGATTATATATAGAAAGGCAGCCGAAACCGCACAGAGCAATGAAAAGTCTAGAGTTCCATCTTTTCATTCACTTTTGTTGTATCCTCAAACCCTCCCTTTTTAGACAACGGTGTCTTTCCAGAAGTGTTTAGCATTCAATAAATAATTATGCATGACATTGACCGTGTGTCTACCCGGCGTGGGTAAGCCGTTGAGCCCCATTCGGGCTGCAAACCGTGGAATTCCCACTAAGTGCAACTCATACGCTCCCCAGGGCCGATCCTGGCGACGGGCAAAACGTGGCCGCGCGTGGCGCCAAACTCAAAGGCGGCCGTTGAGGAGACGTGCAGCAGCCGGCGACGCTGCGACCGGCGGCTGTCCGCCTTTGAATTTTAAAGTCTGAGCGCGGCCGACTACTATAGCAGCGGCGTTTGCAGTGAGCAAAGTTTGACAAAGTGGCGTGTATTGTAGTCGATGCGTTGATGCCTATTAGGGACTCCACATACATAGCGATTTGCTCGCTGCGCGGCATAAAAGCCTTTGATGGTCGCCGCTCATCGCGCTCTGTCTGAACGGTTCCATTGCTTACCATGTGTTTACGGCACGCTCTCTAAATGTGTGTAGTCCCTTAGTCAACGTTCAACTTGCATATTTCATAGTTGCGTCGCGAAGGCGATAGATTTCATGTGAGACGCGTACGTTCCTCAACGGGATTGCGAGTCAAGAGAAGCGGCAAAGACAGCGGAGCTGCGGCGATCTCTGAATTGACTGTCACTGTGTGCAGAGCTGCCTGTCGCTTAGAACGATTAAATAAACCGGCTTTCTAATCTAGGCTGGTTTGATTTGAAATTAATCGTTTGAAATTAAATTTTATTTATACATCCCGACTCTAACCCTAACACCGTCATAATCCTGTTTGAAGTAGTACATGTAATAGTAATATCCGTCATATCATAATAGAAAATAGGTACGTAGGGCGGCGAAACCACATTCGCACAAAGGCGGCCGTCTACCCCGGATCGGTCCTGACGCTCCCACTGGTTGCGTCGCGACAAACGTGCGTCTTCTTAGATGCTCCTGCACTTTCTACGCACCCTCCCACCTTGCTACTACCGTGGTCAGGTGTCTTGGTGGATTATATATAGAAAAGCGGCCAAAACCGCACAGAGCAATGAAAAGTCCACGTCAGTCACATGTGCATCTGGACTGTGTAAAGACGACGACACAAGTGACAAGTTGGAGGTGGGCACGTGACCGGGCAGTACATACTGAACGAGAAATCAGCAGACTAGCATGACGGACGGAGCTGAATGGACGTCCTTCTCTCCTCCCGTTCCACTCTCCGTGCCGTGAACCCCCATCCCTCCGTCTGGCAGCAGAAGGCGCGAGGACGATCCGCCGGTTTTCAGTCACGGACGATTGTGTGTTGGTTCGTTCCATGCATTGTTACAATGTTGCTTTTCTTGCTGATTTATTACATTACCGGTGTTTCAAATGTTAATTTTCTCCCTGTGCTTAAAATTCAATAAAAAACCGGCCTGATTATGCGGCGTATGGTACGCCGCGGGTTGGCTAGTAATAAATAAAGAATATAACTATTTGTTTGCTGAATATATTAATCTAGTTTTTGTTGGTGTGTTGTTAATATTCGGGTGTTGGGGTGGGAATACTGTAGGGCTTAGGTGTTGGCCTGATTCTACTTGTCCCTCATTTTAAAGGCACAATGCTTTCTTTGCCACTCAAATTTGGTGGCAACTTCTACACTCTTCTAGAAGTCAGAGTTTTTTACAGGGTTTTGGGGCATGTGACATTGCACACATTTGATTGGCTATGTTGTTCTTATGATGATTGGCTCTGTTCAGAATGTTTGAATTTCTCAAGCCATAAACTAATTCTGCAACTTCTAGTCCTTTGATGTCCATCCATTCCCATATAAACTAATTGAAACAGGCTCTGTGATTCTGTGGTGTGTATCTCCCTTCTTTCCTCTCCACCATTACATTATAAACCATTTAACAGAGACTAGTACAGGAACAATGTGCAGGAAAGGATGCTTGCAATGCCTGTAATTAAAGTCCTGTAAATTTAGTACATCTTGGTTCATTTGAATGAAATAATTAAAAATTTATTATATAAACAGTGTGCATTTTGAAAAACTGAAGGCATTCCAGGCCAGGACACAATGTCCCTTTACTTACATATTGTAAGCCAAATCCTTCAGAAGAATAAATATATATTCAAGAAGAAGGAGACATAAGACACCTGGACTCTGTGCCTTCTGGCTGAGCCTTTTCAGCTCCTAGTATGTGTACGCAAACATCCTCATTTATCATTTGCAGCCTACTCTTATCATTCTCTCTCTTTGCACTTTTTTTGTACTTAATAGAACAAATACACTGATGAAACTAAAACCCACAAGTTTCATTTGGAGTTTGTCTTTTTTCTCCTTCATTTCCACTACTGCATGGAAGAAAAATGTCTGCCCCTCTTTGTGCATAGTCGCCACAAATATAACTGAATATAGCACATCCACACTGTGTTCATGCATTCATTTTGAAACCTAAACCATTTTTATTGCAAAATTGTGGAAGGTGTAAGCCTAATTGTACTGCATGAGGAGGAAAGCAAGAACATACCCTGGACAAAAAAACAATCCATTGCAGAGAAAACTAGCTCAGATGTGACTCATTTAGAATTCTCAATTAACCTAACCGACACATCTTTGCAATATGAGAACAGATGAGAGTACAAATGTCACAAGCAGTCACTGACCCTGCATTTAAAATTGTAGGTGACAGCTCCAAATACTGCATCAATATGCCATCTTAGTTAATTATGGGTACTGAATAGCTTTAAATATTAAACAGTTGGCCTAGAACAGTTGTGAGAGAATAATTTTGAGGTAACAATAGTTAAGTATTTTGGTTTGCAGCGCACATTGAATATATAAGCATTTGTTTTAGAAATGCCATGAAGAGAATGCTGAAATGATCAAGTAAACAAGCAGAATGTTACAGGGGGATGGCTCAAGAAACTGGCTGATGTATTGTTTTCATGCACCTACTGTAGTAAGACTTGCAAATTTTCATAACAGAATAAGAGCTGAATTCAAGATATATTGAAGAACAGGGATATAATGAAGAGACTTTTATTTTAGTCTGGTTGAGCTCTATCTTAAAGAACCTCAGGTCTTTTAACTAATCAGAGCATGATATGCAAGCATTAACTCTGTACTGTTATGCAAATTCAGTTGTTTATGAAATGGACCGTTTTGCTTACTTTTTTGACCATTCTGTAAAAGACTACCGCGATGAATGCTCCCTCTTCAACATTTGCTGAAGAGATGATTAAAGACATAATGAGCAGGTTTAATCCTGCCTGGTTTCTAACTCAAAGAGGTTTTTATCAGACTTGTCCTAGTAGAGTATAAGTTTCTTTCTTTAATTAATATTTTGATTTCTTCCACACAGAGTCACAGGATTAGAAAAATTTGTTTTAAAATACTGCCACTGCAAATTAGCATATGCAGCACGCACCAATAAAACAAGAAATATTTTCAGCAATTTTTCTGAACATCTGTCCTCATTATTTTTGTTCACTTTAAATTAGGTAATGATATTATTATGAAAATAACACAGGTGGTCATAGGTTTCTTCCAACAAAGTGCAGATTGTATTCTCAAGATGTGAGGAAAACAGCTGTTCCAACTGAAAAGGTTGAAATACTTGAAAGAGATGATAGCAAAATTAAGTGGTGGGTAGCAATTTGAAATTTGCTTGGAGCTTTTCTGGGCACTTGTAATGAAAGAATAATTTGTGCTGAAGTAAATCAGAGTCCAAAACAATATTCAATTCAGTTCATTTTTCTACAATGCTAGTCACACAGTGCAGGCATACCATACTGTAAACGTTTCACAGGAAGATAAAAACACACACTTTATTAATTAATTATTGCATAATTCTTCTTCTTTTTTGTGTGTTTTCTTCAGTCTGAAGGTTGGCAACCCTGGCTTTCCACTTCCACTTCTCTTCTGCCAGCCTTTTTACTTAATGAATACACATAAAGATATTGATATGCTTAAAAAGACACAAAACAAGGTCATTTGAAACTGATAACATACATGGACCTTAACAATATCTGTTCAGCTATCATTTATTGAAATATGGCTAGTTAACAACAGAGGGAAAGAGAACAAAAACTCCAGTCTGTAGGGTCTCTGGAAAAAATACACTTCTGAGAGGTCCACGATCAAAGACAAAGTCAGACACAGTCATGGTCCTACAGGAAAGTCTACACTGGACCATCCAATTTGATGACAGAATCTTTATATCTGTTGATTCTGCTGCTCTCAGTATCTCTCATGTCTTTCCATTGGTAGGAAGTATTTTACATGCCACAGTACTGAATTTTGCCAAATTCAGCACATTTAAAGCAGTAAAAATAATCTAAACCTCCAATTCTTGAATTTTATGATCTGGTACCTCTTCTTTGAATGATTTTAATTTTAACGTTCAAAAAATGTCTTTCTTAACAGCTTCGGAGTTCTGGATTCAAATTCATACCTCTGTCCATTTTGCACATTCTCCACTGAGGTTTCTCCTCATATCCTAAAGTTGTTCTTCTTAGACTGATTTGTAATTTTCAACTGGCCAAATGTCCCGAGAGATGGAACAGCATCCAGTTAGATCTGGCTCCTACAATGCACCCAGTTTTACCAGATTGGTTCTGACCTATATGATCTTGTCTTGAACTAAGCAGGTTTGAATAATTAAATGCACAAAGAGGAAAAATGATAGTCATGATAGAACATTAAAGATATCATCTCTTAAAAACGTTTTCATTAAAAGACACAAGATCAAAAGTCACAATACAAACATAAGAAGTCAGATGTAGTAGTAAAACAGGAAAAAAAAAACAAAAAGTATCATTCACACAGAGACCTGACACTCAACAAGGAATGGATTGAGCCACTGTCCCTAATAATGAGACAAGAGCATCAGCTCCTTTGTCATTCATCACTAACTCAATTAGAGTGAGAAATACATTAATTACCCTTAGAGTTTGGAAAATTGCAGTTAGTATTTGAAATAGATGTTGAAATACTTCATCTTCTATACAGGATGGTTAATTGTATGCATACTTTTCAATCCAAGTAAGATTTCATTATTCGTATTGCAAATAGTTTTTTTAATAATCAAGGGTAGTCACGGGCGGCACGGTGGAGCAGTGGTAGCGCTGCTGCCTCACAGTTAGGAGACCCGGGTTCGCTTACTGGGTCCTCCCTGTGTGGAGTTAGTATGTTCTCCCCGTGTCTGCGTGGGTTTCCTCCCACAATCGAAAGACATGCAGGTTAGGTGGATTGGCAATTCTAAATTGGCCCTAGTGTGTGTCCTGTGGTGGGTTGGTACCCCGCCCAGGATTGGTCCCTGTGTTGGCTGGGATTGGCTCCAGCAGACCCCTGTGACCCTGTGTTAGGATTCAGCGGGATGGATGGATGGTTAGTCACGTTTTCTTGTCAAGCTCAATGATTTCTTCAGCTGTGAATGTAATGTAAATTAAATAAACATAAAGCTAAGGTAAGGCTAGCTGACAACTGAATTGGGAATAAAATAACATTCTCAAATAGCAGGAAAAGGAAGGAATCATCCATGGACATTGAGCCATCAGTCTATCACAGGGGCCACTCACAGGATTAATCTGGTGGGGAATATCTACACAGACATCAACCAGGAACAGAATCTGAACTCAGGAAGCAAATCCATGATTACCCTGAATTAGTAAAAGCTTGTGTAATTCAGCACATTGAACTGGGCTTACTTTTAAATGGTGAGTGTATTTGAGGACAAATAAAGTAAGATCTATCTATCTATCTATCTATCTATCTATCTATCTATCTATCTATCTATCTATCTATCTATCTATCTATCTATCTATCTATCTATCTATCTATCTATCCATTGTAGATGGCTCACCATGTTAACACTGCTGGAGTTGCATTGAATGTTGGAATTTGTAATAAGCAATTTATTATATAACAAAACACTAAAGTCTGTGTGTCCAGTCCCTCAGAGCAATCTGATTGATTTGTTTTGTTTTGGTGTGATTTGTCAGTTTGGTTTTGGTGCCTTGATAAAAGAGTGCAAGTGTGAGACTAACACGGAGGAGCAAAAGTGTATGAGGCACCCTGAGGCGAGTCACCTTCAAACATGGCAAGCACAAAACAAAACAAGAGGCAAGAAAGTTTCCTTACAAATAACTACAGTATGAGATGCAGGCTTTACAGGAATGTGCTCAAGAGAGGGAACGCCGGGAAAGAGGCATCCTCACACACGTGAATGCAGAGGAAAGGTGCTAAAGGTACATGAAGGGCAAGAGATAGCAAATATTACTCTATCACCTGTCAGCAACAGGCACTGGAGCTAGTATATTATAATTCATGTAAAGAGGACTGTGTTCATTGAAATTGGCACTATGCAAAAAATACTCAGGTAAATTTTTCTTTATTGTTTTCCAGCATGGTTGCATGGTGGCACAGTTGTTAGTTTTACAGCTTTACTGTGCCAGAACTTTCGGTTCATTTTCTGCCAAGTCAGATTTTTAATGAAATTTGGACATTCTCCCTCTATTTACATTAGTTAAGGTAGTTACCAACTATTAATTGACCCCAGATAAGTGACAATGGATGTATAAGTGAGTGGGCACTGTGGCTGAATGACACCCATCATATCATTGATTCATATCTTGTGCCTAGCACTGTCAAGATTAATATCTAACCCTTGTGATTCTACACTGGATTAATCACACTTGATAATGAATGGTTTGATGTTTTGGAATACAAATTATCTCAAAACAAATTCAGGTTATTAGTAAAGTAACACAGTAATTTGTAAAATAAACAATTTTCATGCTATGTTTAATTTTTTAAATTTCCTTGATGAGTTAAAAAATTTCATAAACATATCTGTATATTTTTCCTGTGTGTACAGTTCACATTCTCGGATTAACTGTTTTGTATTCACTGTGATCCTCCAAGTGAAAAACTAGGATGGTGGGTTGGAAGGCTCTTTCTGATTTCACAGACTGCATACTGCATGACCATAGTCTTTTAGTTCAGCATATTGATGCGTTCTGGTGATAGGCCTCTCATTATCCTGTTTTAAAGCAAGAAGTTAATAAAACTGGTTTTATATAATGTAGGAAAGTTTGTTTTCATTGCATTAATGGTTTTGAAGACATCACATGCAATGTGCTCTATATGATCTCACTGCCTGCCTAATACACTTGGATTATATCTGTTTGTCCTCTACAATGGGGTCAAAATTATATAAACTCCATCATGCAATGGTGAAATGAGACAGGAAACCAACAAACAAGAGGATATTTTACTTTGTTATTATGCCTATTTGAACTTCTTAATATTATTCTTTAAACTTTATTTCATATGTTTCAACCAACAATATTTTTTCCAGGTTCTTTGAGAGGACTGGTGCTAAATCTTAAGCATCTGGTATTCTAGGTAATTAAGTGCAATATATGAGTTTGACCAAAATATCTTATGTCATTTTGTTTAAATCATTTCTATAAGTTAAGGAGAGTAGAAGTCCCTGAACAAATCCCATTTTAAACCTCACGTAATTTAGACAAAAATCCTCATACTGTACCTCACTGTGTTTGTGTTTAAGCCAACACCAAACATGTTTGTGCAACATCCCTTAATCCTTGCCTTGTGTAACTTGATAGTGAACCTCTTAAAGTTTACCTTATTAAGTGTTTATAAAGTCAAACATCTAATGCTGTTATCAAAAGCTTTTTTTCTAATAAAATTGCAGCATTTGAGTAAAATAAGGTCTCTTGTTTTTTGCAACGGAGTGGTGGCTCTGGGACTAAGGATGTGTGCTGGTATCCCGAAGGTTGCCAGTTCAAATCCCCATCACTGCCAAAAGTGATCCTACTCTGCTGGGCCCTTGAGCAAGGCCCTTAACCTGCAATTGCTCCAGGGGCGCTGTACAATGGCTGACCCTGCACTCTGACCCCAAGGGATATGCAAAAGCTAACAGATTCCTAATACAAGAAATTGTATAAGGCGAAATAAAGAACAAAAAAAAAACAAACCCTACTGTCATTGATTATATCTGTACCAAAAAGCTACTATTTTGTACATTTGCATCTATTCATTTACATAAATGTTAAGTGCCCAGGAATTATAGGGGAGAGTTGGAATCAATGTTTCTCAACCTTTTTTAGTGTCGCAACCCACTTTTTTCCATGGTAGTGTCTTCGCAACCCACTACTGGATCATGCATAGAATCGTTCTATATTTAGAATTTAGTGATTTGGTATTAATTAATTTAGTAATTTAGAATTTAGGTTTCACATGGCCAGTGGATTGAGTCACTGGGATGTTGAAATAAATCAATATTGGATGCAATGTTGAATGCTAACTAACAAGGAATGGGAATAAGCAAACTAAGATAAAAATTAATATTCACTGACCCTGCTATGATCACTAGGCCATTTATTCTGTCATTTGATAAAGTATATTGCCTTGTTACTTAGTATGTGCAGAGGCAGAGGCTTTGTCAGCATGTCCCTTAACAGCCTCATATAAAACACCAAAGAAAAAATTGCTTTAAATTATTTGCCATCTTGAAACTGAGTTCAATCTATTCATTAACATCAACTGAAAAAAGTTTCATGTAAGGAAGAGATAAGATGGGCCTGTTAATAGTCTAATACAATCTGTTTATCCAACCACTCATCTATCCATCACACAATTACTGTAGTAGCCGTGGTAGTAGTAGTATTATCAAATGTAAAAAGTACACTGAAGTTCTTGTTTGAATCCCCGACCATGCAACATGTGTATACTCTGAAGAGCCATAATAAAAAAACAATGTATTAAAATACATAACATCATTTTAATTAATATAAAACACAGTTTAGCTTACCTGATGTACTATTTAACCCTGCTTACATACCATCACATGCACTAATTATGATGTGTTTTATCTTGGTAGAGTAATATATATTGCTCTACTGTCCCCTATTGTATTATTAATATGTAGCCTTAGAATACCTAATCTCACAGACTTACCACTGTATATAACTTATCCCCACCTTCCCTTCTATATCTATAACCTTAGGCAATTAGATGTAGTAAAAAGACAAGCAGGAGTTAAGTTACACATAAAATAATGTATTACTGATAATATTCATAAATAATAACAAAATGCAAAGTACATTTGAATATTGGCAACCATACAACCTGATAAAATGGTGATGTGTAATTCAGGTGGCACACAGACTTGCAGTTACTTAAAAATGTCTCTAGTTAAGGCATCGTTGGTGCTCAGCTTTCAGCCACATGTCTGTTCAATATGGCTGCTGAGCTGTGCTCTTCATTGTGTTGTCTTCATCATCACAGGTTAGCAAGAGAGATGCTTCTTCATATGTGGGTCAGTCAGAGAGATGCTTCTTCATCATATGTCAGTCAGTCAGAGAGAGAGAATGTGGTTGAGCAAGTACATTTATAGATGTTCTCTCCAATTCCTAGAACCAATAGGACATCATGGTACTTGAAGGCCTCTGAGACAAGCCAATTCCAAACAGCCATACCTCAGACCAATCGGAGAAATAGTACATTTAACACCTCAACCCCCCCCAAGACCATATATTAAGCTAACCTGGCTTTGTGTGGGGGATCAAACTGGTTTAAGACACATCCCCCCAAATCCTGTCATAAAATTACAAAGAGACAGTCGTAAAAGGGGATGGGGGAAGGCAAACATGAATACCTCTCACCACTTGGTTTGCCTAAATTATAAATAAAGACATACAAAACATTTATCAAGTTATATGCAAAATCCTACATCACAACACTCCACCCGATGAATGTTTTGTACAATGTCTTTATACACAATGTCTTTAAATTGTTTCAAGAGTCTGATGCATAACTTGTGCATTGATTTGCAGTATTTGCTCTCCCAGTGTTAAAAGTTGTCCGTGACCATTTGTCCATTACATATCTTCTTTATTTCAAAGACAATCTGAAGAACTTGGAAGCGCTCCCGATGACTTGTATCTGCTCCAGCTTGCGTCAACTCTTTCTGCAGTCTTCATATGTCATCAAATCTGGTGGTTCAAAATGAGACAAGTCCACACCTTCCACTAAACTAGCCCACTACAATTTAGTCTATTGTGTGAATTTTTAATCTGTACTTGTTCTCTGTCTAAGTGCTAATTAGACCCCTGTCCCAAACTATCTGTTTAAGCATATGCAGCTGTACAATTAACATCAAAATTTGAAAGGTAACATGCCACAGGTGCCAGTACAACCACTTCTGCCCAAGTGACAGCCCATGTGCCACTGCATAAACTGTTCACAAACCAACATTTGTGGCCCCTCTGCACACATTTGGGGTTGACTTAGTTGCCTCTTGTGCTTTCCTACCCATGGTGCAACTCTTGACTGCCATCAGCCTTTACCAGTATAGGCTGGCATCACCACCATGAGACATCAAAGCTTTGCAACTCTCATCATTCCCCCCGTAGGCCACCCCTAGAGTTGTTTGCTCACCATATGCATACTCGTTGTGCTAAACACCTCGGTTCAGAATTGGCCCACTGGTCCTGTGCCTGCACCATAGCCGACAATCTCAGCAGGGCTTCCGTATTTTTCCCAATTAGACTATACCTAAACATCGGAGCCCATATGTCTTGCAAATGTACCAGCTGCACCTGCTTTCCTGAAAAGTTCACCAATTTTCTTAGTATACATTTTCCTTAATATTATTAATTATATTAATTATCCCACTTAATTAATTAATACCCAGAATGTATACTTTATGAGCCCAAAATTAATCCCCTTATTTTGGCATTCCTAACTGGTTTGTTCAGTTTCCACCCCTTGGAATATAAATTTGCTGCAGTAATGAACAAACCTTTCCTTTTAAACTATAGCTATTGTGACTAGCCTTATTATTGCATGACTTGTGGACTTGTTACTCACTTAAACCCCAGTAAGTGTCTTTTCTTGATGTCTCTTCAGTTCTTCTTCATGTCTTTGTCTTTGCTTTGTCTTTGTCTTTGTCTTTGTGTCTTTCTTTCTTTTTTTTTCATTCCACTATGTAGGCAGGTCTGCAAAATGGAAGGTGACAAAGCAGTTTCTGTCCATCATTCTGTCCATCTCATTTTCTTGGCTGTTGACCTGGTGCCAAAACTCAAACTTTGCTTCCAGGCATTCATTGGAACAGCTTGGCACTAGTGCCACGCCACTCCAATGTGCCAATGGTAACCCGATCTCCTGCATGGATTTTACTCTGCTAATTGCCTTCACTATTTATTACCTGCACCAAACCAAAGTCCATAAAAACCTTACAATAGAAGTAGCACTATTGCAAAAGGCCAGAAAATTGAAACAGAAATAACTGTTTTCCATTTCCTGTCTTCCTGCACTACCCTTCTATTTTTTTTCATTGCCTGTGTGTCCTTTTTTTATTGTATGGTAACTACTACCTGAAAGTGTGGACTGAAGCCTCTCCAGAACCCAAGTTCTAAATCCAGCATTTCTGCTAAAACTGACCTGTGTTCTTTACTAAAGACCAGCTCACTTTTCTCCATTTTATTGCATGGAGAGTCATAGGCTGTCTTTTTGAACAACTGGTCAGTCAGGTTTCGAATTACTGAACCTAAGTGTGTGTGCTTTTTAATTACTGCTGGCCCTAGCACAGCTGTTAGGACCTTCACACCCCTGTGCATTCCTGACTTGCTAGCTGAGCTTCCTGCTGCACCATCCCCCATCCTTTGTTCTTTGGCTTGTCCTGTTTCATTCAAACCAACTCCTAAACTGGTGCACTTTCTTTCCAACTCAGCCATTCTTGCACTAGCACATTCAGACCTTTCACACACAAGCACTTGAATTCCTTTCATTTCCATTGTTCCTTGTTTAAATTCCACACTTTCTTTACTCAGTACCAATATGCCAATATCCAGTTCATGCCCTCTAGTCAACAATTGCCATTCACACTCACCAGCTCCTCTGCCTTCTATCTGATCTCTTTGTCCTAAATCAAATTTCAATGCAGCACTGGTTACCTTTCCTAACAGTGGTGAAATATCTATCAGTGTAGCATGTTCTTTAAATACTGGACAGACCTCAGAATTACCTGGAGATTGTGGTGCAGTGGAGAATAAAGGAAGAAAACACCCTTGCTGTTTTCCCTTCCTTTCATCTCTCTCCTTTTCCTCACACTCACATTCCCACTCTTTATCTGAGCACTCATCTGTCTCATGTAAGTCACCCACCCATGTTTTAGAGTTCCAGTCTGATCTGGTTACTGTTGCCCTAACTTTTACCATGGGTGGTTTTCTCTCTTTGTTTCCACTTCTTTCACTGCTTTCTACTTCAGCAGTGGGTGTTCTACATGCTAACACTTCACAATTATCACACCAACTGTTACATCTTTCAAAACTCTCACTCAACATTCCACAACTTTCACTTTCATTCACTTTGCTATTTTCTTCCTTATCATGATCTTCCTTATTACCAATAATACAAGCTAGTAAACCTCTTATAACAGCAGCTGTCTTCTTTAAACCTGATCTCTGTTTTCTTGCTTTTAATCCTTCCAGCCCCCTTCCATTTTGTGGCACACTCAGCTCAGCTTCTGCTTTCTCTACCTGCACTACAGGTTTCCTAGCTTTAGCCTGCTTCTCTGCCACTCCACTGGAAGATGGCTGACTTTAAAATGAACTTAGGCATTTCTAAGTCTACAATTTACTCTAATACAATTTGCCAAATTCGTTATGGGTTGGCCTACTTTTGCCCCTGTAAGCAAACATACACATACATACACAAAGATTCTAAACGAATAAGTACCGTATGAATAATGAATGCATGTCCCATCACTCCCTAGCACTTTAACCACTTAAATGCCGTATGAATGACGCATGCATCTTTCACCACTCCCTAGCACTTTAATTAGGGACTCACTACCACCAGTACTAACAAACATGGGTGTCCTTGTGACACACATGAAGTCTCTACACTTTGTTGGTTATATTCATTCAGCAACCAAACAAAGTTTTACTTCCACCGCATTTGTACACTGGGTGCCCTAAAATTCACATACATAAACAAACACATACATCAAAACAGTATTTGCAAACAGGGTGCAAAACTTGGTTACCCCAAAATCCTGCCGACTACGCCAATTGTTTTATCTTGGTAGAGTAATATATATTGCTCTACTGTCCCCTATTGTATTATTAATATGTAGCCTTAGAATACCTAATCTCACAGACTTACCACTGTATATAACTTATCCCCACCTTCCCTTCTATATCTATAACCTTAGGCAATTAGATGTAGTAAAAAGACAAGCAGGAGTTAAGTTACACATAAAATAATGTATTACTGATAATATTCATAAATAATAACAAAATGCAAAGTACATTTGAATATTGGCAACCATACAACCTGATAAAATGGTGATGTGTAATTCAGGTGGCACACAGACTTGCAGTTACTTAAAATGTCTCTAGTTAAGGCATCGTTGGTGCTCAGCTTTCAGCCACATGTCTGTTCAATATGGCTGCTGAGCTGTGCTCTTCATTGTGTTGTCTTCATCATCACAGGTTAGCAAGAGAGATGCTTCTTCATATGTGGGTCAGTCAGAGAGATGCTTCTTCATCATATGTCAGTCAGTCAGAGAGAGAGAATGTGGTTGAGCAAGTACATTTATAGATGTTCTCTCCAATTCCTAGAACCAATAGGACATCATGGTACTTGAAGGCCTCTGAGACAAGCCAATTCCAAACAGCCATACCTCAGACCAATCGGAGAAATAGTACATTTAACACCTCAACCCCCCCCAAGACCATATATTAAGCTAACCTGGCTTTGTGTGGGGGATCAAACTGGTTTAAGACACATCCCCCCCAAATCCTGTCATAAAATTACAAAGAGACAGTCGTAAAAAGGGGGATGGGGGAAGGCAAACATGAATACCTCTCACCACTTGGTTTGCCTAAATTATAAATAAAGACATACAAAACATTTATCAAGTTATATGCAAAATCCTACATCACAACACTGTTTTACATATAAGAACTCTGTGATGGACTGGCACCCCATTCAGTGCTGGTTCCAGATTCAGCTAAAATGGGTAGGTTTGATTATGTATTAATGCTTGCGTATGTAAATAAGATGACCCTCCAGAAAGATGATACTCTTTAGTGTTCATTCTAAGGATATGTAAACCAACCCAGAGAGGGAAGCTATTCTAAGAAAATGTATCTATTTAAATGCAGTGGTAACACTTTTGTTTAGGTACTACAAAAATGCTATCATTACTGATTTACTTTTGAGTAACAAGACCTTAACAAAGGTTTCTTTTGGTGTTTATAACACTAACAAAGCATAAGTAAAGAGACTATTCATCAGTGCAGTGTGGCATATATATATATATATATATATATATATATATATATATATATATATATATATATATATATATATATATATACTTCACTTTGGAATGGTCAGAGGTGGCTTAAGTGTGCCATACATCTCTTGATATTGCATACTTCAGTGTAAGAACTGTGAATCCTTCACATTTATAAGTAATTTTACCAGCATATCAAATGCCACACTGCACAGGTATGAATAGCTACTTTACGGATGCTTTGTAAGTGTTATGAACACTAAAAGAAGTCTTTGTTAAGGTCTTGTTACATAACAGTAAATGATTAAGAGGTGCAGTACCTAAACTAAAGTGTTACTAATTCAATTCAGTTCTTTTTATTCTTATATAATACCCTTCACTGTGAAAGGTTTTTTAAAAAAAATATGTATATATATATACACAGACAGAAAAGAGTAACAGAAAATACATACCTATGTAAAGAGTATTCACTGTATAGGCTATTGAGTATGTATATACAGTACATAAGAGCATCTGCTTGAATGAGCAGTACTCTGAACTACAGTACACGTTGTAAAAGAATGAGTCTCAACATTCTTAAAAAGGTTTGGGGCAGCCACCCGTATAGTGTTCCTAGCTGTAAAAGGATTATATTGGTACAGCAATGTTGCTTCTTTGAGTTCCACATTGAACTGCTTGAGCTAGCCAAGATGGAGGCTTTTATATGTTGTAACCTGGAAGTGACGTCAGTCTGGGTGCCGGAACAGGAAGTGACGTCAGTCTAGGTGCCTGAACAGGAAGTGACGTCAGGTCAGGCAGATTTTCCCATATTTGATCTGCAGAAATAACAGACAAAGGTTTAGAGCACCCCGCCACCCCCTGGCCTGGCGGGTAATCACCTTCACTTGGTCCCTTCAGCTCGCTCTTAGTCGCACGTGTGTGACAACGTCTATTTAAATATGGTAGAATTCACCCAAACATAAGGGCTCTACAATTAACTATAGACTAGAAGGAAACAAAAACTTCAGAATAACAAGATTCTTCTGGAAAATAAATCTCTAATTGGTCCTCGGCCTTTTGGAACAAAGATATATAGCTGTATTTAATATTTTACTGTCTGTTATTATCTGGAGTGAGATATCAACCACTTTTGAAATTTCATATTCTTCAGCCAAACACTCTGTGATTGTTTTCTTTTATCATGCAGTGTATTGAGTCTTTTAAAGTAACTGGTATCCTGCGATAAAGTGAGTAACCTGGTGTAAGGAGAAAAACTTTTCAATTTTAACTGGCACTAGACTAAATGTACTTTATGAAATGAGCAGGATCCTGTGGAGTTATACATATAATGAGGCAACATTTTTATACTGTATTTTGTAGTTGAAATTCAGAATATTTTGACCAGCAGTTTATTATAATACAAGTGTCATTTTAATAATTGAAGTAATCTAATCAGCAGGTAATAAAGTATGATTTTTTCCATGCTGTTGTCAAAGAAAACAACCACTGGTAGAAATTAATGCCCTCTGTAACACCATATAGAAACTCCTGAAGGTATTTGTTTTTGCATATGCTAATAATACAATATAGGCCTTAGCGTAGGTGTAAAGTACTCACTTTAATCCCCCACATTTGAAAAATTCCTTTGCAAATCAATCTCAGCTTATTGTGTACTCTCTGAGCCAGAGTTCAACCTAATACAAGATTGGCTGTGTGAAAAATTACTGGGAAAATGCAAAGCTGTGACTGTACCAGATAATAAAGGCCACTGCACAACACGTGGAAAGAAAACATTCACCATGTGAATAATAGTTTTCTTAGACAGTGAATCAGGAAAAGGGTACAATAAATGAAACTAACAAAGGAAAGACTGAAGCTAGCCTTGGGCTCTCTGTGCAGCATACTTTGCTATCTCTTTTTCAGTAAAGTCACTAAGTAACCACCAAGCCATTGCTGACGTCAGAGACAGAAAAGAAATGTGGCTGAATGGTTCAGGTTCCAATTTGAAAGCTGACTAACAGCACATCCACATACATTAAATTTTCCATAAAAAAGTGTTCTGGAATGATGATAAAAAGCACATCCTGCTCTTCCCCAGACAAAATCCAAAAACACGTTAATTCTAAGTTTGTGATGTGGTGATCCTTGAAAAGCTGAAAATGAACACAATAAGTTAAAGAAAATAAACAGAAGCTGTAACAGTAAAACATTAATATTTAAAAATGTGGACTAAAAAGTATAAAGATTCCTGAACAATCCAGTTTAAGGGTTTCGTCATCTTAAACTAGCCATGTAATATTTATAAACATTTGCACTGTAAATTTAAATTGCTAAGCAAGAAATAAACTTCAATTTTCACTCAAATACAGTACAGTTTATACCAATCCTGCAAAACATGTGTCAGATGACCTTTTAGTTTTTAATTTGAAACAATGGTACAATTTGTTATTTCTCCCATGTCATACCTTCTTTTTCTGAAATCACACATTAGTTTATAATTGCTCGGTATACTTACAAAATGCAAGTAATGCAATATTTATAAACTGCTACTAACCCTCCTCTGTTCTGTTTCTCTTCTGGTATCTTGATGTGTCACCACTGCTCTTCTGCCAGGATGTTTTCCTGCATGTGGAAAAATCATCACACTTACTGGAAGCATTGGCATCACTGGATAGAAAGATTCTCTCCTCAGATTGGACAGTCAACACAGACTTCACCATAGAAAGGCCAAGCGGGGGTAGGCAGCCAGTTGGCCAAGGGGTGCAAAACTGTGATTATGCATGACTTCATCTTTTAATAATAATAATACATTTTATTTATATAGCGCCTTTCCCATGCTCAAGGCACTTACAGAATATAAGAAAGAATGGCAGGGTATACAGTATATAGCATAGTACAAACCAAATAAATAAATAAAAAAGATTAAGACAGTAAATTCAGAGAAAGCCTAACAGACAACACAATTGATGGTCTAGCACACACACATACAGGTTGCATGAGCATCTTGACAGAGAGGTAAACTGAGAGAAGGGTAATAAAGTCAAGTAGAGCTAAAAGCCTTCCTGAATAGATGTGTTTTAAGTTGTTTTTTAAAATAATTCATTCAGTCAGCTGACCTGATTTATTTCGGTAGGTCATTCAAGAGTCTGGGCGCTATACAGCTGAAGGCCCTGTCACCCATGGAGTGAAGATTAGTGTGGGGTACAACAAGATTGCCAGAAACAGAGGACCTTAGTGGGCGGGCAGGCACATATTGATGGAGAAGATCACTGATGTAGTTTGGCGCGAGGTTATTTAAGGCTTTGTAGGTTATTAGTAGGATTTTATATTCGATTCTGTAAGACACAGGGAGCCAGTGAAGACGGAGCAGGATGGGTGTGATGTGCTCACTGCTGCTGGTTCGTGTAAGGACTCTTGCAGCAGAGTTTTGAATCAACTGGAACTGTGATATAAGATTAGAAGGGGCACCTGCCAGCAGTGAGTTACAATAATCGATGCGGGATGTGATAAAAGCATGGACAAGTTTTTCAGCATTAGAAAAGGAGAGGAAAGAGTGAACACGGGATATGTTATGGAGGTGAAAGTAAGAAAGTTTCTTAATGTGATATATGTGGGCGGAATAAGAGAGGGAGGAATCAAAAATGACACCAAGATTCTTTGCAGTAGAGGCAGGTCTGATCAGATCACCGCAAGTTTTCATATCCTCCTTTGTCAAATGGCCATAGTTCAACAATTAATTAATGCTAAGGTATTGTTGTTTCCATTTATGTTTATTAATTTCTACTTTGTTTTTTGTGTATTGAAGAAAACTGTATTGTTATGTGTACTAATTCCTTAATTTCGTAATTACTATAATCTATACTTGCATTTTATATGAGAATCTGTCACAGTGCTTTGTGCCTGCACTCAGTAAAGAGCGCTATACAAAAATTAATTGTAGTGGATTATCATATTATACTATGTATTGTATTATATATGCTTTATAATCATTAGTAATAAACTATACTATACTATATAATAAAAGTTTGTAAACTTGCACTTTACTCCTCTCATTGCTTGTGCTTGTGGTTTGCTTTTTCCCTTTGTCTTGAATTTTACAGATCATAGTGCTTTTTGAACTCTTTTTGGTATTCTTTGACTCTAACTGGGCCTGCAAAGGACAGGTGCCCCATCTGTTGTAGGTTTCTGCCTTGTGCCTAGAGCTGATGGGATACTCTGATTTGATTTAAATGGGTTTATGAATGTTATGTGGAGTTATAAGCATGACTTTCACAATTCAATACTTTTTTTAGTCTGTTGATTTAGATGTTCCTGTGTGACAAGGATAAGATAACCAAGCAATAGACAAAGTTGGAGTCAAATGTAAAGCACAACATGTAGGCAGTAAACTAAACAAAACCTCAAAAAAACAAAAAACTTAAAACATAAACAGCATTCAGAATTCTGAATCAGAGTCATGAATCATAATAGACAACAGTTGGTGTGGAATTGACATAGTTAACTCAACATTAGATACGAGGGTCTTCCCTGACTGTCTAAAGACTGGAGTTGCTAAACCCCTTCTCAAAAAAAGTAATCCTCAATCTTTCACAATTTTAGACCAATTTCTAACCTGCCTTTCTTAAGTATAATTCTAGAAAAGGCAGTTTTTAAGCAGTTAAATGGTTACTTGATTAAACATTCTATTCTTGACAATTTTCAGTCAGGTTTTAGAACAGGGGTGCCCAATGCGTCGATTGCAATCGAAAGGTAGATCGCAAAGGTAGTGCAGGTAGATCACGTGGCATTCCAAAAAAATTTTTTTTTAAATGTTAGTCTATCATATATCCTCCCTATGGCACTTGCAACTTGATTCACATAGTCTGAGATCTCTTCTCTTCTAACATGCTGGTCATCCCGCACGCACGATCAAATGTGTGAGCTACGGCAAAACTCTGGCTATCTAAGTGTTCTAGTTAGCCTTTCAATTTATATTGACTAAAGAAGGGATTTAAAAAAAATTGTTGGTTATGGGCTGGATGTGGAATTGGAAGAGGATTTTTTCTCTCACAATGTCACAATCGAAGTGCGTTTGTCTGATCTGTCAATCTATCTTTGCTATTCCAAAGAAGGAAAATGTGGAAAGGCACTTTTGAACTGCCTATAAAAACTACGAAACTGACTTCCTTCACAAAAGCAATCTGAGAAAGAGAAAGGAGAGGGAACTAAAACTGCAGTTAATTGAACAGCTGTCATTTTTCACTCGGCTGAATTCAAAAGCTAATTGACTGCATTGTTCGGCTTTACTTATTTATGTGAGTCAGCCTTTTCCCACATGAAGATTATTAAATCCAAATACTGTAGTGACCATAAATGTATTGAATTGTTATTGTGCCATAAAGGTTATTCAGTTATGCAAGGTACAACAACATATATTTTATGTATAAAGTATACTCAGTGTGTATGTGTATGTATATATATATATATATATATTGTGACGGACAGCCGGGTCCCATGCCCGGCCGGGACGCCTCTGTTGTGTATATTCCGGGGGAGCCACCATGGACAGTTCAGTACCTCACCCGGGACACTTGGTGGCAGCCTCCATGGCGGACGGTGATTCCCCAACCACCCACAGGGCTCCATGGGAGATGGAGTCCTCCACAGCCTGGTTGGGGGCTCGGGTGGCCGCTAGGGGAGCTGCGTGGACTCCGCAGCCTGGCTGCTTGAATTCTCAACCCCACCCGGAAGGGCAATTAGGACCAGGTGGTCAACCACCTGGAACTCTTCCGGGTGGGGTATAAAAAGGGCCAGCCACCTCCACTCGAGGCCAGAATCGGGAGGAAGAGGACGAGGTTGTCTGGGAGGAGTGGTGGAGCAGGAAAATGTGGGTTTGGTGTGGGTTTTGTGTGGGCCGGTGGGACACGGGGAAGACGTGTGCCCACGGCTGAAGAGCAAACAAATAAAAAACCCTTGAGTGTGAACACGTGCCTCTGCTTAGTCTGTGCCGGGTCGGGCGCTATATAGCGCCTTTTCACTATATATATATATATATATATATATATATATATATATATCATTTTTAATGTAGGTAGATCAATTCCACATGGTCGTTTTAAAAGTAGCTCGCAAGCCGAAAAAGTGTGGGCACCCCGGTTTTAGAACAAATCACAGTATAGAGACTGCACTGACTAAAGTAATGAATGATTTGCGAAGTATTGTGGAAAGAGGCCATATAACTGTTTTTCTTCTTTTAGACTTGAGTGCAGCATTTGTCGCCATAGGCCACAGTATTATAAATTGCCCCTCTGGCAGCATCTTAAATTGGTATCAGTCTTACTGAACTTTGTTAGTTGTGGTGATTGTAGTTCAGAGATATATGATATTGTATATGGTGTACCACAAGAATTTATTCTGGGTCCGCTGCTGTTTTCAATCTACATGCTTCCATTAGGTCAGATTATCACAAAACACAAGGTGAGTTAACATAGCTATGAAAACGACACATCTTTATTTATCAAGAGTGTCTGATGACCTTGACGTTCTTGGCTTTCTGATCTAATGTCTTATACGTATTTCCAAATAGATGAGTAGTAACTGTCTCAAGCTAAATAAGAAAAAAACACAAATTTTAGTGATGAAGATTATGAATAAACTTGATCCCTTAGGTTTAAAAATGAAGGCGAAAGTAAAGAATTTAAGAGTAATCAATTCTGACCTAAATTTAAATAACACATATACCAGCTTACTATGACTGCATTCTTTCACTTAAGCAATACAGAGAAAGTTAAACCTCTTATAACTTTACAAATCACTGAAAAATTAATTCATGCTTTTGTTTTTAGTCAACTGAATTGCTGTAATGCCCTCCTAACAGGACTGCCTAAGAAAGATGTTTGCAATTAGTGCAGGTGCAGCAGCCAGAATCTTAACTAGACAATGAAAATTTCAGCACATTTCACCAGTTTTAGGGTCATTACATTGGTTACCTGTGTTGTTCAAAATTGAGCTTAAAATACTACTAATGGTTTATGAAGCTCTGTATAATCTTCCTCCATCCTATATTTTGGAATGCCTGTCCCCCTACACTCCAAGTGGTAACCTCAGATCTTCGAATGGAGGCCTGCTTATAATTCCAAGCTAAAAAAACATGGTGAAGCAGTCTTTTGCTGTTATGCCTCTAATATTTGAAATACTTTACCTATAGAAATTTGTCAGGCTAATACAGTGGAACATTTAAAAAAAAAACTGCAAAAAACTCATTAATTTGTTTTTTTTTTGGTACTTTTCAGTTGTATTCTTAATAAACTACATGGACATAGAATTATCATATTATTCAGGGATCTGCTATTTGTATGAATCCCCACTATTCTTTGCTGTTTTTTCCATTTCTTCTTTGGGGGCAATTTGCGTAACTACCACCTGATCTAGGCCCCATGCAGCGTCCTGAGATGTTGGAATGAAGGCAAACGTCTCAGCTGTCCATGAAACCAGCTTCATCAAATCCTATCATGTGAAGCATGAAAATTAAGAGGTTTAATTCAGGAACATTTATGTAAGGTAGAATGCCCAGTGGAGGTTGGGTGGACTTTTGATCTTGGAACCCCTTTTTTATTTGTTTATATTTCAGCCTTTCCATTTTACTGGGAATGCAGAGGGCTAGAAGTTATACTGTATGACAAAACCTGTAACACAGTACAAACTGTTTAAATTTAAGGCTACTAAGTTGCTCATTTTCTGACACCACTATCTGGGGAATACCATGTCTGGCAAATATGGACTTCATATGTACAATGATGATGCCTTGGACTAGGAGTAGTGCCACAGCAATTACATGCAAATGAATTGATCTTTGCCTTCTCTGAAGGTCATTGCGCCCCATCTTGCCGCACAACATCAACTGTCGCAGTCTCTTGGCTAACTGCACTAAGAGCACCAGATTCAAATGTTTTAGAATGCAATGCTGAGAGCTCACTAGCATGACATATCTTGATTGAAGATTCTAAGGTAAGCTCACCATCACTAAGACGTCATTCTCTTATTTTCTTATCAGTTATGCCAAAACAATCTGGTCACATATACAGTATTGTGTCGTTTTAAATGTTCGAAATTACACATTTGTGTCTTTAGTTTAAGGGTAATTAAAAAATATTCAAATGTCTTGCCTTTCCTCTGAACTCTGGAATGAAAAAGGTGCCTCTTGTATACCTCTTTCTTCTGCAGAGAGCAGTATTCATCAAACTTTTTTATTACCAGTTCCAGATCATCCCAATTTGCCCTCTCAGTGAAAGTAAATGTATTATATACTTCAATTGTGTGTGGCCCACTACAGGTAACAAAAGTGTTATTTTGCATGGGCCCGTACAGCAAAAAGTGTTACTTAAAGCTACACCAGTTTTTATCGACATTTCTGTCAAGTTTTAGGTGGTTTAATAGCATCCATGCTTATAAACAGAGAAACCCTATTCCTGGTACCATGTAATAGCTACTAAACTAAACAAAATACTCCAGTTTTGTTAACATGCCTTCCTTTATTTCTATTCTATGGCTAATGTACCATAAAACCAAAACTCCATCCACTGGCACTATTGCCTATATTGTTACAACAGGGATTAGGAAATAAAGAGCCAAATGGAAACCCAAGGAATTGTTCATAAACTAGTGGTCAGAAAGCAGACACAAAAGGTGTTAATCATGACCAGAAATTAGTTTTCCTAAGTTTACTATGATTTTGATCTTGCCCGGGAGAGATACCCATGTTATATGTCTCTTCTTTCTAAGCTAAGGAGTGAGAGATGTGGAGGCATTAGTGAACTCATAGCCCTTAAGGTCAACCTTTTAGTCCTCAATCTCTGGTCTTAGCACCTCTAACCCAGCTTAACTTGACATGATGCACAATAATACAGGTGAATATAGAAGAATAAATGCACGAAACAGACCCAGCCTTTACAGTAAGTGCATTTATATGTGCTTTAATTACCCGGTTATTCACGCAAACCTGATTTCTAAAATACCATATAATCCCTTATTCTGTTTAGAGTCTGTTCATTGGTCACTAACACACAAGGTGAACAGATGTAGATTTCTCTGCAAGTATCCCAGTTATTTTGCCATGTAAACCCTTAACTGGGTTAAAGATAACAATTTTGTAGTCTACGCATGTGTTAGCTTTGCACATGCTTCCAGCCACAGATAAAATACAGTGAAAGCTTCCAAAAGACATATTTTTGCTCGGACGATCACATTATTCCTTCTTCTGGGGATTGAAATAACCTGCCTGAGCGTTTCAGAAATCAGTAAACTTATGTTGATGAACGAAATGTACTGTGCTAAACTCAGCACCGCAATCTTGGGTGCTGCATACTTTGATTACTTTTTAAAGTAAGAGCTAACCTAATGCAATGCATACTTTATTGAAGTAAAAATACCCGCTTTATTATTATTTCAGCAGCAAGGGACATAAGACAAGAAGCAAATGTACCAATGCACCTGTCCTTTGCAGGATTCAGCAGCACAGCCAAGCAGAAAATAATTTGTTATGTGCCATCTAATAACAAAAACCTAAACTGTCAGTTTAGTTTTAATCCAGCTAATTGCTATATATATGTTAAAAAAAAGTGATTGGGTGACACATTGGCCAGTGATCATAAAGCAAATCATCAGTGGATCAGTTCATTCAAGGATGTAAAAGTGGATGGATGTTATTTACTTCACTACACATAAAGGACTAAACACATTTACAATTCACAAGAAAATGATGACAGGCTTTATGTTTGTTTTCGGATTCACGGCAGCCAATTGTAATGTTTAACTCTTTTTTGCACAATTTAATGACATTGGAGCATCTGGGAAAGGGAGACCTCCAGAAGTGTACTTGACCATGTAAACACATATTTTTCAGAAACAAGGAGGGGTATTGTAAGAAGTACGCTTTTGAAATCGAGACTTATCTGAGCCTGCCTTGGTTGAATAAGCTTCTTTTTCTAATCAAGGCTGAGTTGGTTTTATTTAATTGCCACAAAAATTGAAGAACATATACACTTTCTTTTCAGCAATTGATAACAGACATAGGAAATTCATCCACTATTAAGAAAGCTAAAGAGGCTGCGAGGCAAGCTATAACAGACCAATGCCTAAGTACATTATCATTCTGACTTTGTTCATTGCATAATAAAGATATAATGGCATTATTCATCCAAGATCATGTTCTGCTTTACTGCATTAGGTTTATATTAATGACCAATTCTGACCAGATGATACAACATTTTGCGAGGCCTAAAAATGATTGGGAACCTCTGCCGTAGCATAGTAACATGGTGCATTGTGCCTTCTGGGAGTAACACTTCATGTGACAACACAGCCACTACTTGTTAAAGATTACAGAGCGAGAAACAAAACGGTGACACAGACAACTCAAAAATAATGACAATATAATTCTATTTCCCTGCAGTTAAATAGTAAAAGTAAAATACCCAGATACAAACATTCTCTGATGTTTAGTGTCTCCACAAAACCACAACTGAGCAACTAAAAAAAAGTATTTGCTGCTGCAAAATAAATAAATAAATAAAATTAACAATTTGTCAGAAATGAGCAAAGTACTATAATATTATACATAACTAAAGTGATTCATAGTAACGATTAAGGCTAAGCCAAAATACAAAGATATGCAAGTTCATGTACTCTTTAAATTATAGCCTTTATGGAAATATATCCACATGAATATTCACTGGATATTTTTATAGACAATCACATGCTGAATAATTAGAATATAGTATGCACAAAAATTAGAATGTATAATATGATTAAGCACTTATTTTAATAAAGCACTATGCAATTCTGTGCCTTATAAGACGTTATTTTTTTAAAAGTATATTGTAATCTTACCAATATGGTTTAAGCACTAGTAAGCACTAAATTGTACTGAGTATTAGATAGTTAAAACACTAAAATGCCCTGATATGCACCAAGTCTTACACGTAACCAGTCCACCAATCTAAAATGACACCCTGAAAGCTGACGCCAAAGACAGAATGAATAATGGGCATGGATAAATAGAACCTAATGTAAAAGTGGGCTTGACTGAAACTGATCAAACAAAGGCGTCAAAATGCCATTAGATGTTGTCAATTAGCATAAGCATGATTGTCAAAATATCTTATCTATGTTAAGCTGTGTATAAAAATGTCTTTGAGTCCAAGAAGAACATTTCACTTTGTCAGACTGGGAATGGCTGTTATTATCATTTAATAAAGACTAAACTGGAACCAGAAGGCCTTTGGACTGTGCTGGCTTTGGATATTATTGGTTTGGGATTTTATTCTACGACACCTTTAAGTGCCAACACATTGGTGAAATATTTGTCCTGCACGTGCACATAAGAGCAAAGGTGTAAGTGAGAACAGTGCCAGGTTAAAGGGCCTGTCCTGGCAACCTGGAAACTGGCTAGTGGTGCCAGACACAAAAACATTTCACATATTGCAAAAAGAAATACTGTACTTTCCTCGATGAGAAATTGCATTGGGCATATATTGGAAACTGAAAATAATTTGCTTATGACATCCAAGTTTAATTTACTAGAACCATTTCAACAATATTTTAAATTATTGAGGCAAGTTTACCTCTTTTAAAACTTTTACACAAAGTGTCATTTGCTGGGTAATGGGATCAGTGTTCCACTTGCCCTTAATGCAGAAACACCACTGCCAAGGCTTTGACTTTTCAAACAATTGTTGGTGGAGCAGCCCCTTCCCCTTACCTGCTAAACAAAAAGCTATAGAAAACAATGGCTAGCTTTTTATGTATGTTTGTGGCAGTGAGGCACAACATTATGTGTCAGCAGTAGTTTACATATGGAACAAAGCTATGTGACCATCCACAACTCAAAGTGGAGCTGGGTGTTGGTGACTTACTATAACTGACTCAGTTATTCTCACAGCAGATATCACAATCAAATAACAAGAAGACTGAAACTAATCATAGCTTTAAGTTGACTGAAACACTGCATCTGCTGCCAAAGTGTACCTGGAAGGACCATGAGGACAATCGAGTGTCAGCATTGGTGGCACAGCCTCAGTCATTCTCGCAGAAGATGCTTGGAGAGTGTTGATGTGTTGTATATGGGTCAACTTATCACATGGGTTTCTTATATATCTTTTCATAAGTGTCTTCACTCTTCATTCCTTCCAATACTAGACCTGAAGTACTTTTGCAACAGTGTGTCATAGTGATTTTTTTTTTCTCCCATCAATAAAAAATGTCTACTACAATTTTTTCTCCATCAATTTTTTTCCTTTCACCCATGTCACCTAAGGGGCTTCATACAATGGTGCCTGTAGCATAACAAACATTATTTTTGCTTGTGCTGTACTTGATCTCATCAATACTGAGAAAAAAATCAAAAACATACCAACTAAACAACTACAAAAAAGAAAAAGGCTTACAAAAATGGTACATAAGATGTAAAAACACAGTGAGACCACAAACAATTCTAACACACTTAGTTGGAAACTAAGGCAGACTTGTTTATTTTTAATATAAACACTGTGTTGAAAAGCAAAAAGAATAAAAAAAGCTTGCATAATTAGCAACATTTATGTTAAATGTGTATGAGGCTTAAAAGAACTAAACTTTGTTTTTTTACAGTATTGAAACTAACTATAGGAAACTGGACTGACTAGAATGCCTCTTTGTTTCTATCTAAATGATTGCATTGAAGGATAATGTTTGATGTACATATTCATTAATCAGTTTTTTTAAACCACATGTCATACTTCCTCTAGTCAAAGAGAAAATTGGCAACCCTCCCAGAAGTCTATATTGTGTTTGCTTGGGATACTGAGGAGTCCCTTCCCTTTGAATGTCAAGGTATTTTATTTATAAAAGGATAATTGTTTTAAATTTTATATTTACTTGTCTATTGTTTGTAAAACTAAAAAAGTAGTATCGTTGCACGCAATAAAAATGTTTTCTGCAAATGCAGTATTGTAGATGTTTGGATATAGTGTACATTTTCCAGTTATTAATTACTTTGAAATCAGTTTCTGTAGTTTTGATCTTTTCCTTCATGGTTGCAGTTAACCATACAACATAAAAAGTCTAAAGAAAACTAGAAAGAAAGTACATGTCTGCCCGGTTATATTATTCAATGTGCCATTACAATCAGTCAAACCATCTGTTTATTCTTTGTAAGGGTCTTTTCACAGTGATCACTATCACAAAGCAAACATGAAATGTTAGTATGTATTGAGTAAGAAAATGTGTGATCTCAGATGCAGAAGTAGAAAGCAAATTAGCATAAATTGACACAAAAAATAAATGAGTAAACAAAAGAACATTAAGTGCCAATAAGTAAACAAAATGATATTTAGATATTCTTCAGAAGAATCATCCTCTAGTTAAAGTTGGGAACTCTGGGAGCGCTGGTTTCCTTTATAGTATAAAAATTCACTATGTTTCTTTATGGGAAACTTGTTGGGAGGAAAAAGAAATGTGAATTAAGTACAGAGAACCTAACTTGTCTCAGGGGGGAGAATTCGAAGAGTGTTGGCACAGAATACTAAATATCCAAACTGGATATTTAGAACAGGCAGCACGGTGGCGCAGTGGTAGCGCTGCTGCCTCGCAGTTAGGAGACCCGGGTTCGCTTCCCTTCCCTGCGTGGAGTTTGCATGTTCTCCCCGTGTCTGCGTGGGTTTCCTCCCACAATCCAAAGACATGCAGGTTAGGTGGATTGGCGATTCTAAATTGGCCCTAGTGTGTGCTTGGTGTGTGGGTGTGTTTGTGTGTGTCCTGCGGTGGGTTGGCACCCTGCCCAGGATTGGTTCCTGCCTTGTGCCCTGTGTTGGCTGGGATTGGCTCCAGCAGACCCCCGTGACCCTGTATTCGGATTCAGTGGGTTAGAAAATGGATGGATGGATGGATATTTAGAACATTGCCCTAACCCAGTTAAAGATGATGAGAGGAGCATCTCTTCTGATCACATGAACCCAAGAGAATTTAAAAGATGGATAGATTGAATTTCATCATAATATGGCTAAGAGGAATTAAGGGAGTACAGCGGTTATCCAACAGGAACAGTATATTGAAACATGGGTACTTGTTTGAAAGAGTTAAGCCCCACATGAAGAAACTGTTATGTCTGGACTAAAAACAGTAATACTTGGTTATAGTTTGCTGAGCATCTGCTAGTTGATAAAATATGTTGTTAATTTAAGATAACCATAATGTTGAGAAGTTCAACATTTATTATCACTTCTATTTGACTGACACTCCTTAAGTAGCTATTTCAATAAGATAAAACTACAGATAGGTGTACTACATATAGAACACTTCCTGCCTCTAAGCACTTTAAATTCTTTAATCTCCTACAATAAACACACAATGCTATAGTAAAGATCACAAAAGGATTTGAATACAGTATATAATTGTATCCTGCGGTGGCCAGGCACCCTGCCCGGGGTTTGTTTCTTGCCTTGCGCCCTGTGTTGGCTGGGATTGGCACCAGGAGACCCCCGTGACCCTGTAGTTAGGATATAGCAGGTTGGATAATGGATGGATGGATGAATGCAGGTTAATCAGTTTTATTAACAGAAACAACATAATTTAGAATACTTTTAGAGTTTACTGCAGCAAAAGTGACATGATTAGCTGTAATGGGATGATAATTATGAGAACTGTAACAAAAATAAGAAGCATATTATAAAATGTAATATGTATCTCACAATGTAGTGGTTGTCCGAGGGAATGAAAGCCTGATACGCAGGTACATTTTGGGGCATCAATGCTGCCAATATAACAATGTGGCTTAATCTCTCTTAATGAGTTTATCAGTTGCTCTGTGGATGTGTAGCTCCTTTGCTTGGGTCACTTAAACAAGAAATGACACTTGCCTTCTAGGCAGTCAAACTTTTATGGCCCAGGAACTTGAAGGGGCAGAGTCAGTTTCTCTCACTGGGCAGTTTCCTGCACTGTGTAGGAAGAAGACAAGACAGTTGTGGCAGCGCCCCCTCTCAATACAGGAAAGTATCACAAACCTGGGAGGAACTCAGAAGGTGACCCTCTGATGCAAATATTTATATATATATACAGTAATAACAGAGACAAAACAGTTTTGGGGACCAACCCATTTTAGTAAAGGTTGTCGAAAATATTAGTTTGGTTTTACATACTTGAGTCCAAAACAGAACTGATCAAAGAAATAATGGGGGACATTTATGTAATAAAATAGCGGGAAGTGATGTAAGCAGGTGGGATTCTGGGAACCAAAAGTGACATCACTTGGACTTGGGACTTGGAGAGTTGGAACTGGAAGTGAGTTCATAAGCCAGAAATGATCAATATTGGGGTGATTCTTCAGTTGTTCTGTGGGGAAAAGATGAGGAAGAGTTAAAGTACAGGACCAACCCCTGGTCTAGCGAGCAACTACCATTATTTGAGCCTGTAAACCATCTCCCATTCGCACGTGTGTGACAATACATATATATATATATATACTGCTGAAAAGAATTAAAGGAACACTTTTTAATCAGAGTATAGCATAAAGTCAATGAAACTTATGGGATATTAATCTGGTCAGTTAAGTAGCAGAGGGGGTTGTTAATCAGTTTCAGCTGCTGTGGTGTTAATGAAATTAACAACAGATGCACTAGAGGGGCAACAATGAGATGACCTCCAAAACAGGAATGGTTTAACAGGTGGAGGCCACTGACATTTTTCCCTCCTCATCTTTTCTGACTGTTTCTTCACTAGTTTTGCATTTGGCTACAGTCAGTGTCACTACTGGTAGCATGAGGCGATGCCTGGACCCTACAGAGGTTGCACAGGTAGTCCAACTTCTCCAGGATGGCACATCAATACGTGTCATTGCCAGAAGGTTTGCTGTGTCTCCCTGCACAGTCTCAAGGGCATGGAGGAGATTCTAGGAGACAAGCAGTTACTCTAAGAGAGCTGGAGAGGGCCATAGAAGGTCCATAACCCATCAGCAGGACCAGTATCTGCTCCTTTGGGCAAGGAGGAACAGGATGAGCACTGCCAGAGCCCTACAAAATGACCTCCAGCAGGCCACTGGTGTGAATGTCTCTGACCAAACAACCAGAAAGACTTCATGAGGGTGACCCAAGGGCCCCATGTCCTCTAATGGGCCCTGAGCTCACTGCCCAGCAGCATGCAGCTCGATTGGCATTCGCCATAGAATACCAGAATTGGCAGATGCACCACTGGTGCCCTGTGCTTTTTACAGATGAGAGCAGGTTCACCCTGAGCACGTGACAGAAGTGAAAGGGTCTGGAGAAGCCATGGAGAACATTATGCTGCCTGTAACATCATTCAGCATGAGCAGTTTGGTGGTGGGTTAATGATTGTCTGGGGAGGCATATCCATGGAGGGTCACACAGACCGCTACAGGCTTGACAAAGGCACCTTGGCTGCCATTAGGTATCAGGATGAAATCCTTGGACCCATTGTCAGACCCTATGCTGGTACAGTGGCTCCTGGTGCACGACGATTCCTGGCCTCATGTGGTGAGAGTATGCAGGCAGTTCCTGGAGGATGAAGGAATTGATACCATTGACCGGCCACCACACTTTCCTGACCTAAATCCAATAGAACACCTCTGGGACATTATGTTTTGGTCCATCCAATGCCACCAGGTTGCACCTCAGACTGTCCAGGAGCTCAGTGATGCCCTGGTCCAGATCTGGGAGGAGATCCCCACAACACCATCTGTCATCTCATTAGAAGCATGCACCGATGTTGTCAGGCATGTATACAAGAACACAGGGGCCATACAAAGTGCTGTGTACAATTCTGAGTTGCTGCAATTAAATTTTGGCAAAATGGACTAGCCTGCCACATAATTTTTTCACTCTTATTTTTGGGGCGTCTTTGAATTCAGGGCTCTGTAGGTTGATCATTTTCATTTCCATCAAATGATGTGGCATCCTTTCGTTCCTAACACATTACCCAGTCTATATCAGTATAGATATTCAGGAGGATTTCTTTTTCCCATTGAGATCTGATGTGTTTTCAAAGTGTTCCTTTAATTTTTTGAGCAGTTTATATATATATATATATATATATATATATATATATATATATATATATATATATATATATATATATATATATATATATATATACTCACGGCCAGAGAGAGCCATGGAGCTCACAATAAATGTTGGACAGCAAGCCGGGCAACCCCATTTAATGTCAAAAAAACAAATGTATTGTTCAAGGCAAAAGAAAGAACATTTTGCCAATCCAGCCTCTAAATGATTTAAACAGAATTTTAACATAGTATAAATTTAGCTTCAGTCAGTTTGGGAGCTCCTTCCATGTCCAGGACTTTGGTCAGATTGAGATGTGACACTCTGGGCACACCCATTTTTGTTCAGTTCTAACTGTAAGGGCAATTACTGTTACCATGGCTCTTCTTGGTACTTTAGATGGAAGACAAAGGACAATTAATGACAGTGCCACCTCTCAGTTTGGGGTGGTATCACTTACCTTATTTAAGCCCTGAATGTGATCCCCAGGTGCACTTGCCTGACAATATATATAAAACAAGTGAAGAACTGCATGATGCTTGAAATTAGAGATATCTGTAATTACTAGTCAAAACTAAAGCATAGATATCTTTACTGTATTAGAATTTAAAATATGTAAAAAATAATTGTAACTAGTAAAAATGAAATTAAACACATCTAAAATTGGAGCTATTGTGAGACATTAAATGTTAAAATAGCTTGCTACACACACATAATCTTTAAAAAGTAAAGTTTCAAAGGTAGGAAAACTCAAGAGCAATTAATCCTCAAATAATAAAATATGAAACCCCCTCTATACATAGCATATGATTTACAATCCCTGTAATAAGCTCTTTAGCTCCATCACTACCTTTGTAGCACCAGAAGGGTGTGATGTTTAGTGGTGGGCCTGGTGTTTCCAGATATCATAGTTTCTGACCATGCCATCCTGTTTGGTTCTTCCAAACAGATCAAGTGGTTCAGCATCATTTGGTGCACATGAAGACCCTCATTAGCTAACACTAGGCTTGGCAGTATCTATTAAAATCACAGATACATACAGTATGATCATATTAGCTCTGTCAAGAGATTGCCTTGTAGCTTGTGCTTGCAAAATACACTCATTGCTATTTCATGAAAAGATTTAGAAAAGATGCTATTTTTTAATTTTCTACTATTAAGTTTAGATAGTTGCTTTAAGAAACATTTATTTGAATTTAATTTGAATTATAAATGGAAGTGGAATGTAAAACACACCTCACAAACAAATGCGTGTTAAACTTTCTTAATTTAAATGTGTACAGAGCCAAACAACTGTCACAGTTTTGTGTTTAATTGAGGGTTCAGGACAAATAACTTTTTGTTCTTTCATCACACTAAATTATTTAAAAAGTGGTAACTTTTTTGTTATAATTATAAACTCTAAAGTTTAGTATATGGGAAGTAATGATCTATCACAGCACAAGTCAAAGCATCCATAGCAGTGAAAAGAACTATGAAAAATTGCTATAGATAACTAATTTCAGGTTTAATGGTGTAAAACATTTCCCTAATGAAGATGACATGTTGTGTTTGTGCTCGTCCCACACCTCTTCCTCCAGCTTTATTTTTGGAAGATTATCACCACAAGGGCTATTAAATACTGTACAAAATGTCATCATAGACAGTGTTCTTATTGATGCTGTCTTGTATTATCTAAAATAGTGCCATGCCGGTTGTAAAATTTCAGACTGAGTTTGTAATAAAAAAAAAGGTACAGTTGCCTTTCCACAGACAAACACTTGGAAATACAGGGCAGAATCAAAGAAATGTGTTTTACTGCTGTTGAAAGGTAAATAGGCCCAGACACAGACTTAAATTAATTTATGTTGTGTTCCACATTACATTTTATTGATGCAGTAATAATGAAGTTATGCCTTCATGTGTATATTTCATGGCAAATGAGAAGTGCTGTCATTCAAAGATTTTGTTTTCTTGGTTGTGCTTACTTCTAGCAGAAAATTAAACCTATTATTTACTTTTATGTCACTCTAACACAAATGTTTTGAATGATCATTTTTTTAAACTGTTTGCCTTGGAACTATTAAAAAATTAAAGGGACGGATGTTGACTCATAAGGACTCTGCCATAGAGATGCAAGCACAAAATTGTCTCTAAAACTATCTTACCTTTGTGAAATAAGATAATTCATCATAAATAGCATCATTAATTCTTCTCAGAACAACATAGTGCAGTGTCTTAAAAACTGTATTTGTATTCACCAGACTTCTATGCACAGTGCAAGCCTTTCTTATTTTTGTCTTGTAATGTGTATTTTTTATGATGCTTTACAGAAATATAGAACTTTCAAAGACTTATATAGATTAAGACACTTCTTAAAGTTTTGAAAGGGATGGAAAAGACTCTGAAAAGGCTCCGACCCCAGCTTCATTGTGCCAGCTCACTTACAGACAATAAGTAATATGTAAATAATAAATTCAAGGGAATAGGCAAGAGGAATACATACATTTCTATGGTTTATTGAATAATGGTGTTTCACTTCATTGCAAAATAGAAAAGATTTGTTTTGCAAAGATGTAAAAATTTTTTATTTTTTGTTAATTTTTCTTCTGTACATTTTTCCATTTTTCATTCTCATAAACTAAATTTTCTTTTTCATAAATGTATCCATTCCACTTTGTCGAAATAAAATAGTAGTACAGTACAGGCACAGGTAAACTTTCATGGCATGACGTTTAGTAAGCTTGATTTTTTTCTTTGATTGTCCAGAATATCAGATATTTGTGGGTATGCTTAAAATTTCTCTATTTGCACATTTACTAAATCCAAAGTGTGTCCAGAGGCACATAGTTTAGGAATAAAATATCACATAATTGTTTTGATAAATGAAATCCATTGTTTTCTTTTTAATGCAAACATATTTCAAATAATGAGTTTGGTGTTACCCTAACTTTACATGACAGTAACTTTTCTCCCTTTAAATTCTCCCTTTAATCCCTGCAGATTAAATAATTTAGGCAATAGTGTAACTGTGTATCTATTGCATATTTCCATTGCGACTTTAAATTGTAATCAGTTATTTATACTGTAAATGTTAACTTTCACATATTTTGAATGTATCATAAAGTTCACCTTTAAAAATTCAGCTCTATAGATTTTACAGCATTGTCATTTAGAAATCCTGTATTCAATGAATCTTTGGTTGAAAAGTACAAAACCCAAAAAAGGATTTAAGAACTCAAAATGATGCTATATATAGTATTATAGTATTTCTATTCCAAAAAATGTATTAAATGAAGCATAGAAGATATTATTTGGATCCCTCTGCTGACTACGTGCTCACACTATATGTAAGTCCTAATTGTGAACTGTAATCATGCCTGGTTGTCATAATACTTTTGCTATCATGTTCTTCTTTTTCTTCTTCCTCTTCATCTTTGCCAACTTCTAAGTGGGGTCGATGTGTCTGATCAACGTTCTCCAAACAGCTTGATCCTGCACCTTCTCCTCAGTCAAGACCTTTTCCTTCAGGTTTTTTTTTTGTTTCATCCATTCACTTCTGCTTTGTCTCCCTTTGCTTTCTTCCCCCCTGTATTTCAATTTTCATCACTCTTTTGTGCACATATGCATTGTCTCTCCTCATCACAATTCCATAACAATTCTTTACCTACTTTCCTGTACTTTCTTAGATATCTCTCACACTTTTGTTGTACCACTGATTTCCTCATTTCTTTTTCTGTACTTGTTTGTAACTCCATACATCCATCTCAGCATTCTAATTTCTGCCACCTTACCTTTAGTGTTTGGTTTAATTTTTAGGTCATACAAAACTCCTAACACCTTCTTCTAGTTTTTCCATCCACAATTGCACTCTATGGATTATCTCTGTGTCTAATTTTCCATTTTGGGCTACCAATGATCTTAGATATTTAAATGTATCCACGCTTTTCAATGACTCTCCCTGCAGGCTAACTCCTGAATCCTGATCATCATTAAACCTAATATATATCTGTTGTCTTCCTATTTATCTTCAATCCTCTGTCTTCCAAAGCCCTTCTCCATTCTTAAAACTTACTCTCTACATTCTCTTTTCTGGTGCTACACAACACATTGTCAGCAAAAAGCATGCACAAGAGGGAATAGTCTTTTACCACATGACTCAACACATCCATAACCAGCTCAAAGTGGTAAGGACCTACTCTAACTGGGATCTTGTCTGTTATCCCAAAACTGCTTTTAACCTGAATGTTCACACCTTCATACATATCCTCGACAATCCTCACATACTTCTCTGGTATTCCTTTACCAGTACCTCCAGACCTCATGATGTGGCACTCTTTTATAAGCCTTCTCCAAATCATTAAACAGCACATGCAAACCTTTCTGTTTTTCTTGACGCTTCTCTATCAGCTGTCTCAATGCTGGGACTGTGTCAGTTGTTCCTTTCCCTGGCACAGCACTAGACTGTTCTCCTCCTATGGTGTTTTTTTTGGGACTCCTTTGGCCTGGATTACTGCAGCAATGCGGCGTGGCATGGTGTTATGAGAGCCCATGTTGCTCTGATAGTGGCCTTCAGCTCTTCTGAATTGTTGGGTCTGGCGTATTGCATCTTCCTCTTCACAATATACCATAGATTTTCTATGGGGTTAAGGTCAGGTGAGTTTGCTGGCCAATCAAGAACAGGGATACCATGGTCCTTAAACCAGGTACTGGTAGCTTTGGCACTGTGTGCAGGTGCCAGGTTCTGTTAGAAAATGAAATCTGCATCTCCATAAAGTTCGTCAGCAGCAGGAAGCATGAAGTGCTCTAAAACTTCCTACTAGACAGCTGCGTTGACCATGAACCTCAGAAAACACAATTGACCAACACCAGCAGATGACATGGCACCCCAAACCATCACTGACTGTGGAAACTTTACACTGGACCTCAAGCAACGTGAATTCTGTGCCTCTCCTCTATTCCTCCAGACTCTGGGACCTTGATTTCCAAAGGAAATGAAAAATTGACTTTCATCAGAGAACATAACTTTGGACCACACAGCAGCAGTCCATTCGAGACGCTTCTGACGCTATCTCTTGTTCAAGAGTGGCTTGACACAAGGAGTGCGACAGCTGAAACCCATGTCTTGCGTACGTCTGTGCGTGGTGGTTCTTGAAGCACTGACTCCAGCTGCAGTCCACTCTTTATGAATCTCCCCCACAGTTTTGAATGGGTTTTGTTTCACAATCCTCTCCAGGGTGCGGATATCCCTATTGCTTGTCTCAATTAATGTGCTTGTACACAGAGCCCTGTGAACAGCCAGCCTCTTTAGCAATGACCTTTTGTGTCTTGCCCTCCTTGTGCAAGGTGTCAATGGTCGTCTTTTGGACAACTGTCAAGTCAGCAGTCTTCCCCATGATTGTGTAGCCTACAGAACTAGACTGAGAGACCATTTAAAGGCTTTTGCAGGTGTTTTGAGTTAATTAGCTGATTAGAGTGTGGCACCAGGTGTCTTCAATATTGAACCTTTTCACAATATTCTAATTTTCCGAGATACTGAATTTGGGACTTTCATTAGTTGTCAGTTATAATCATCAAAATTAAAAGAAATAAACATTTGAAAGACATCAGTCTGTGTGTAATGAATGAATCTAATATACAAGTTTCACTTTTTGAATGGAATTACTGAAATTAATCAACTTTGTCATGATATTATAATTTTATGACCAGCACCTGTAATCATGTATAAATTCAGAATCAGAAGAACTAAGAGCCAGAAACAAATAAGAAATGAAAATCAAATAAAGTTAAAAATGAGAAACAGGCAGACATAACTAGAAGCCTTAATATTCTGGTGAAATATTGGTAAATTAATAAGGGCTAAAATAGTCACAAATTCTAACAATAATGAAAAATTATTACTTTACATCAGGCAATGAAAATACACATATAGTGATAAATGCCATTATTGGTTTAAATAATAAAAAATATAAGTTTTAAAAAATTGCAGGTTAGAAAAAGGTAGACTAGGTTTAATAAAAGGTTTAATGTAAAACACTTCTTTATATTAAAATGTTCTTATGTACAGTAGTTATATAGTGTTTTTTAAATAAACTTCATGAATTTTTTAAATTAAAAATCAGTTTTACCGTTATATTTGAATTCCTACTGGTGGTATGGTGGTGCAGTGATAGCACTGCTGACTCACAGTAAGGTGATCTGGGTTCCCTTCCCAGGTCCTCCCTGCGTGGATTCTGCATGTTCTCCCCGTGTGTGCGTGGGTTTCCTCCAGGTACTCCGATTTCCTCCCACAGTCCAAAGACATGCAGGTTAGGTGCATTGCCGATCCTAAATTGTCCCTAGTGTGTGCTGGGTGTGTGTGTGTGTGTGTGTGCCCTGCGGTGGGCTGGTACTCTGCCCGGGGTTTGTTTCCTGCCTTACACCCTGTGCTGGCTGGGATTGGCTCCAGCAGACTCCCGCAACCCTTTAGTTAGGATATAGCAGGTTGAATAATGGAAGGATGGATCTGAATTCCAAAGAGAGCAAAATAAATTAATTTAACATGAATAATAATGATATACTTCATTATCCATCTGTCTTCTAAACCCACTCTATCTGGTCAAGGTTGCAAGGATGTAGAATAGAAATTATAGTAATAGCTTTAGCTATAACTTTATGAATGATACATTAGCCAACAATTCCCTCATAGTATATCTGCATTGCATAGCGTTACTACAGCTGTATAAACATACACACTAAAAGGCTGGATTTGCATTTCCAAAGCCAGGAAGTCTAAGCATTTGTGAACTTGCAAGCATTACTAAATATAATGGCCACTAAATGACAAAAGGGGACAATTAGACAGATAATGGAATTATGACAGTTGTCATGGAAACTGAAAACATAATGCATTGACCTCTGGATGATTTATTAATGCTGAACTGGTTGATCATAACCTGCAACAGTAAGCACTGTTATCAATTAAAATTCCAGTACTAGGCCATGATTTATTGAAGTAAGGAAGGACCTGATCTTATCTTCTAAAGAGATTTATAAAATGTTATGATGCAGACATTTTTTAAATTAGTCAGCGTCATGCTCCAAGCTGGCATCAATACATCTACAGTATATGAAACACATAAATTATACTAAAGAAACATTGTCAGCCTTAAGGTTTGTCTGCTTCTTATTACCAGCTCTTAGGAAGACTTTTGAAGTACCCTGTACCAGCTATGTTTTAATAATAAAGTATCTATTAGACAAATATGCTCATTAGCAAGCTGTGATGCGTGGCCCCTGATGGTGGACTGACCTGATATTTGGAAGAGAAAACTACAATGTGAATGCAAATCACATTACAAAAAGAATAACATACTGTATATCCTAATTGATCTACCATAAGTATACAAATGATAGAAAGGATTAAAGCTGTCTGTTCATATTTTGCAAAAAGGAATACAAGACTAAATGGTTAGTGTAATTGATCTTTAAGAATGCCACTTTGCTTATCATGTTTTAAACTCATTATTATAACAATACAAAAGAGCATTTTTTCACATGTGTAAATAAAATAAAGTCACTAATAGAAACATGACGTCCACACCACTCTTGACTTCACTATCTCTGTTAATTAGATAAAACATAGATAGACGGAAGATAGACGGAAGGGCTCTAATATAGTTAACTTTTAAAAATGTTTAAAAACCAAGAGGTTGGTTCCTTCAGGTACATGAAGAAAACAAATTACTGTTGCAAAAAATGTAATTTTTAGTTCATCTAAAACATTATTCTTATATGTACAGATTTTGCCTTTATAGGTTTTTTTTTTTTTAATTTCAATCAACATGTCTTATAATTTTTTATTTTAGAGGAAAATACACAGCAAAAACATGTGAAATGAGCAGGACTAGGACTGCTGCATAACAGATACATAGACGTAATTGTATGTTCTTTACCTTCCTACCTGATGATTTAACTTAGAGCTGGAACAGATGGCTGAAGAGGTCACTACAACCTAAATGGAATAAACATATAGTGTGCATTGTATTATGAATTAAGAAGTTAAATGCAGAGTTTTAATGTCTTTTCATCATTCTTTCTTCGGCAAGCCATACAAATGACCCTGTATGGTTGTCAAAATTACACAATTTTCCTATGGTGTCCTCATGGTCTGCTTAAAGTAGAACATGACTTCTGGGGGTAGGAAATCAATCTGTAGCATTAAAGAAAGGTAGAATGAAGCTGGGATTTTGTAGATTTTATATTGTGGATGGTTCAGAGATTTGAAGTGTGGTTAAGAGAACTGATCAAAGTAAATTGCATAAAGAACTGCCGGGTCAAATAGGATTCAAGCAGTTTATTATAAGAAATGAAGAATCGTCCCTTTGTATTACTGAATCAGTAAAATACATTATAATGGCAAATAGAAGAACTGAGGTTAATGCATAATTCAAAGGGCAAAAAGACTGCTAAACTTAGTTGAAGAATATTGTATTCCATCCAGAGACCACACCAGATAAAAGACTGATCAGATCAGAAGCATAAATTAAGATTGAAAGAGCCACCTGACCCTCTAGGCACACTGGATGTCTAGACTTCTAGAACAAATGTTGCCAACTCCAGTCCTGGAGGACCACTGTGGCTGCAGGTTTTCATTCTAACCATTTTCTGAATGAGTGACCTGTTTTTGCTGCTGATTAAGTTCTAAATTTAATTGATTTGCTCTTAAAGACTCAGACCCCTTAACTGTAGATTTTTCCTTAATTAGCAGCCAAACAATAATGAGATACAAAATGAGCCAAAACAACTGGTGTCCATCATACAATATCTGAAAATAAAGAAAGATGAAGGTCTCAATAATGTTGATCTGCTAAGGTCCCCAAAACATTTTAATAGTGCTCTTAGAAAAGAGAAAATCAACAACTTCAGAAATGTCTGCTATTGCACAATGAAAGCAGCAACAAGCCATGGCATTAAAGAACAGGTTTAATTAACAACAAGAATCAGAGCCTAATTAAGGAATTGGTTGGAAGGAAATTGGTTGGAGCTTGAGGCCTTGGCTTAGTTGGTCTTGTGTTGGCTCCCTCACTTCACATTTAATTTCTGTTTGGGTGCCATTTAAGGACAGAAATGAAGAAATTCAGAGGAACGATGAAGAAATTCAGGAGAACACATCTTAAAAAATAATTCAATTTAAATGAATTCACAAGAAGTTAATTAACAACAAAAACAGGGCACTCAATTGAAAAGGGTTAGAATGAAAACCTGCAGCCACAGTGGTCCTCCAGGACCGGACTTGGTGACCCCTGTTTCTATAAAGAAGAGCTGCTATCCATGGTAATGTTATGTAATGTTGTAATTTTATAAGTTGCCCCACTCATTTTTGCTTTGTTTCTGCATTAGGCTCATGAATCTTATCTTAGAAAATGTTATTCTTTATTAAATGGAAAAATATTCAGAACTCCTTCTCTACTTGCTTTGCACTGTTTCTAAACCTTTTGAGGTCTAGAGATAGGAGGAGGGGGTAAAAGCAGTCTGTAGTCGCCGGTGCATAAGGCAAAGTCGGGCACGGGTAAAACGCGTGGCAATGGAATCTCACAGTCCAAAAGTTTGTTTTAAAATATTTAGTGAAAGTTAAAGGCACACAATCCACACAAGAATAAAAGGAAAAAAAAAGAACAATTGTATTTTCTATAAACTTAGCTTTTCTTGAGAAACTTTAGTTATTTCTGTACTTAAAAGTTCTTTATTTCTTCTTCTGTACACCTTAAGCGTACAGTATAATACTTAAATAAGCAAGTTTTCTTTACATGTTACTTCACACATTCTAAGAGCCCGTAGGCCATCAAGCACGGTCACGTGCGCAAGCACGATCACGAGCACGAACACGTTTAAAAACCGTATGCCTCTATACCTTATACAAGGCAAGGCTGGTCACTAAATGAACTTTAATGTTTACTAAAAGCTGTAGAAAAGGCTAGAATATACCAATACAATTATATTCACGGGGGTTATAGGAACCTCCCATAGATTATGCATTGTCATCTAGTAAAATATTCATAAATCTTATAGAACTAGGAAAATGGTTTTTACACAGTCAACACTGGGTCATTCTGACAGTGACCACACGTGTAAATGCAGACTGAAGCTGAATCTCCGTGACAGACTAAAATCTTAATGTAGCAGAAGTCAAAGGCTTCGATATAGTCAGATCTACATAGAAAGACTAAAGGTGAAAATAGGGTCACAATTGGACCCTTCCACAACAAATAAAAGATCTTTATGTTGAAGTTCAGATAAAGATGTAGTTGCTTAAACAATATATTATTAAAATTATTACCCCCAAAAAATTTTAACATCATGATTTAATGCAAAACAAAAGTAATTAAGTTTATACTTCAGCGCAAGTGGACTGTAGTCAACAGTGGAAACAGTAAACAACATCAAAATGACTGTGAAAAAAACTCACATTACTCATGTTTCCACATAATATTATCCAGGTGAATACTAAAAACATGCAAAATACATGCATATTTTGCTAAAATATTATTAAATCAATTCCTTTATTAAAGCAAAAATAGCTCACAACCCTGAACCCTTTAACATGGGGTCACACTTTTGAATTGAAGACAATACTCTTGGCAAATGCATAAGGAAGAGAGGCAGGTTGTACCCAAAAGTCTGTAATTCTATAGATGCAGAAGAAATTAGAAAGAATGGTAAATGAAAGGTTCTTTTGCTTAATGGCTGTTTTCAAATATCCTAACATTCAACTTTTTTATTCCATTATCTACAAATAACTAGAGCCATCAAAATACTTAAGGGCTGTGTTTTATCATGGAAAGACTTTAGAGGATACCTCTCACTAAAACATAAATCCCCTTTATCAAAGGTTCTTTTTAACATGGACCCACAGTATAAGTGTTCAATTCTCTTTGACTAATTTTATTTACCTGTTCTTAGCTTGCATATGGAGATATGCAGTTCACAGGACTACAGTCAGCTACCTTACTGTCAGTAGTTCCTTTACACTTCACTAAACCTTCACTTGACTGTCACTATAACCTTCATAACTGGAGTGTCCTCTATCGATTACCCTAGCTCAGAAAGGTGTGGTAAAACAAGTCCATGGCTTAACAGTGAGGAGCCTGTTTTAATAAATAAATAAATGTCTGGCTCGATCGCTGTGGGAGTGTGTGCTTGCGCAGCTGCAACAGGTTGGTGAAGTAATTGGGGCGAGACGCACCTGCATGTGAGGGTGTGGTCTGTCTCAATTGCTTGATTGGTTTTCTGAGGTGCGCAATTGAGGCGCTGTGCTCACGGAGGCAAATAAGGGAGAGCTGGCAAGAGAAAAAGGGAGGAAGAAGAAAAATAGACTGGCCAGCAAGAGAGAAGGGTAATTCGAAAAAGGTTAAAGTAAGACAGAGATAGAGAAAGTGCCCGTGCTGAAGTGAGTGAGGGAGGTGGTCAGGTGTACGTCTTAAGGTTTAAGGTTTCTTAATCAAGTCATGTTTACACAAGAAAACACATGAAATTTGCCTTCTCAGTTGCATCTAATAACAGACAGAATGAAATAAAACAGACAAATTGAAACAAGACAGGTTAAGGTAAGGCAGTTAGATAATACATATTTACACAAAAAAAAGGTTACAGGATATCTATCAAAACCTTAATCATTATCTCCGATATTTCTTATTGAAAAGTCGTATAGCTCTAGGAAGAAAGGAGTTTGTGGAGCGATTTGTGTAGGTTTTCAAAGTGACTATCCTTCCTGATTTACTGAACTTTAGTTCTACATGTAATGGATGACTGTCATCAGTTGAGATGATTTCCAGTTTCTTTAACATTGCCCTCTGACACACACTAGTCAAATCATCTACATCAGCCCCAATAACTTTAGCTGCATACTTCATAATCTGCTGGAGCTGTTTTGAGTTTTGGTTTGTCTAACTATTAAACCAGACAATGAAACTGAAAGTGATCACAGACTGAATCAGACTGCGATAAAAGGATAACATGAGGTCCTTGTCTACTTTAAATAGTTTGAGTTTTTGGAGGAGAAATAAGCACTGGTTGCATTTAGAAAATACTTTTTTTGTATTTGTATTCTATTTAAGATTGTTGTCTAGGTACGTTCCTAAGTATTTATATTCAGTCACTGTTTCTACCTCCTCTCTCAGAACTACAATAGGTGAACATACAGATTTCTGTCTCTTAAAATCAAATATCATTTCTTTGGTCTTTTTTACATTCAGAGAGAGAGAGTTATTATTGCACCAGTTTACCGTCCAGTCTACTTGAGTTATATAGTGCCTTTCATCCTCCCCAGATATGCATCCTATGAGCATGGTGTCATCTGCATACTTGATAATGGAGCAGTGGTCATTGTTCTGTCTCAGGTGACTTGTGTACAGAGTAAACAATAATGGTGAGAAGACACACCGCTGCGGACTTCCTGTGTTTGAATGAATGACCATTGAAATTGTGTCCTGAACTTTAACTGTCTGTGAACGGTTTCAAATAAAGTTCTGAATCCATAGTGTAATAAATGGGTTTACATTCATACTGTTCAATTTCCCAATCAGTATATGAGGCTGTATAGTATTGAACGCTGAAGAAAAATCCAAAAATAGTGCTCTGACATATGAATCAGGCTGATCAAGAAAGGTGTAGATTTGATGATAACAAGCAGAGTATCTTCCACACTTGTTTGCACAATAAGCAAATTGATTGTTGTCTTGAAAAGACTTTGTCTCTGTCATTAAAATGTTTTACACCAAATGTTCAAAGCATTTCATTGGAATAGATGTAAGTGCCACTGGTCTGTAGTCATTTAAACAGCTTGGCCTAGAAACCTTAGATACTGGGGTAATGATTGATTGTTTCCACAGATTAGGTACAATACCACAGGTCAGAGACCAGTTAAAAAGCAAATGAAAAACTGGAGAGAGCTGCTTAAAGCGAGCCAACCTGATATGCCGTCTGGTCCCACTGCACTGTTTGTTTTGGCCTGCGGCAAGCCTTTCTCCACTTCAGTTAAACTGAACCCCATCACAGCAGAATTATTGGTGTTTTTATAAAGCATCTCCTTTATTCCTGTATTTTGGGTGCTGAAATCACTTGTTTCCAATCTGGCAAAAAAAGTTATTCAGTTCATCTTCTAAAAGCTTTTGGTCTTTGTCAGCTGGAAAATTCACATTCTTTTTAAAGCCCAGTCCTGTAATTGTTTTTAGTCCCTTCCAGACCTGCTTTGGATTGTTATCATTAAACCACCTCTTGATTTTTTCCCCATACATCTTTTTATTTTGTTTAATTAACCTGTTAATCATTTGTTGTAAAATTCACTTATCTTCTACCTTATTTTCTTGGTATGCATGTTGCTTTTACAATAGTAATACTTTAACCTCTTTAGTGACCCATGGCTACTGTTTGGGTACAACCTGACAGTTTTTTCCGTAATGATCATAGACTCACAGAATTTCATATATTCACTGACAGTGTAAGTGGCCTCATTCAGTGACTGTGAGGATGTCAGCCCATCCCAATTTGTACTGGAAAAGCATTCCTGCAATTCCTCTACACTATCCTTGCACCAGTTTTGTGTTATTCGTATGGCTGGTTTTTCTTGTTTCAGTTTCTGTTTGAACTTCAGGAGTAGATGAATAACAACATGGTCAGACACACCCAGGGCTGCTCTGTGATGCGATATGTAGGCATCAGGGACATTTCTATAGCACTTGTCCAGAGTTTTGTACCCTCTAGTGTTTATATTCACATACTGATGATAATTTGGTAATACTGACTCCAGATTGCATAAATTAAAATTACCCATCACAAGTTTGAAAGTACCAGGGGCCTCATGTATAAACGGTGCGTACGCACAGAAACGTTGCGTAAGAACTTTTCCACGTTCAAATCGTGATGTATAAAACCTACACTTGGCGTAAATCCACGCACTTTTCCACAGTACCTCATACCTTGTCGTACGCAAGTTCTCCGCTCAGTTTTGCAGACTGGCGGCACCCAGCGTCAAAGCAGTGCTACTGTTCCTATGTGATTATTCATTATTTTCCTGACGCGGCTTTATAAATACACCGAAACTAACCGCATATTGTTTATTACTGTAATGAATCTGATTGTAATTAACTCGTAACAATATAATGGTTCAGGGAACAGCCATAGTATTCCAAATACCATAACTGCTTTAGCGTTGTTACTCTCACTTCTCCTTCTTCTTCTTCTTCTTTCAGTTCCTCCCATTAGGAGTTGCCACAGCGGATCATCTTTTTCCATATTCCTCTCACTGCACGACTCGGAGTATTTATATCACTGTATCTGAGTGTGAAACACAGCAGCAGCTGATCGGAAACAGAATTATCGGTATACAGCTTTAAGGACACGCTGTCTCAGCCACTGCAAAACGTTTTAAAGCCTTTCCTGTACGGACCTCGCGGTTCAGAAACATTTTCATCCCAAGAACTCTAAACGCACTCAATCAGGTGCTCCTTGTAGAACTGTTTGGACTTATAAGTACAATCACCTCACTGTAAACTTGCACTACAGTTATAATATCTCACAACCTGAGCCACTTTATAAAGCGCGTATTTACATATGATGACGATATCATTTTTAAGGTGAAATGCAGCAAAATATGTTTGTTAAATTATACACATAAAACTTTAACTTCGTTTAAATAATCTATATTCTTCACTGGGAGTGTCGTGAAGGATAGAATGATTAAACATGTACTACGAAGATATTTCAATGTTCTTTAAACGTTTTGAAGAATCGGCACTAAGCTTACAGATGGCTTAACGTCTTTTACAGAGCTGATTGTGTGGCGATCGGTTACTTGGGGAAAGAAAAGCACTGACTGCAGTGACGGCTACGCCAATATATATTGAATATAAAACAGAAAGAGAAAATAACAACACAGCTAAAAACGCAGCGACAAATTTCGACAAAAGATAAATGCTTGGCGATTTATATTGATTTGCATATTCAAATAGGCGTAATTCTGGGAGGATTTGGGGCGTTAAATAATGCGCGTGCACGAGCGTTAGTTTTCACGCTGATCGGGATTTATGTAGCGGAAGAACGTGGAAGTTGGAGTATGCACAGATTCCTGCATCTGGATTTTTCTGTGCGTAAACACATTTCGGCTTTTGTGCTTACGCCATGTTATAGTGCGAGTTCTACGCACGCCGTTATACATGAGGCCCCAGGTGATTTGGTTTCTAGTTTGTGAGCAGTTTCAAGAATGAATTCAGCAGCAGCTCCCACATCAGCAGCGGAATGTAAACGACTGTCACAAATAATTGATTAAACTCCTGTGGTAGATAGTATGGGCGAAGTCCGATGGTGAGTAGTTCAATATTTGGGGTGCAGATGTGCTCTTTTTCAGTGATATTCCTGCACCACCTTTTGTTAATGTAAAGGAAGACCCCACCACCTGTCTGCTTACCAGAAGCTGGAATTCTGACTTGCCGTAAACAAACAAATCCATCTACTTCGGCTGCTGTATCCGAGTCTGTATTTTTAAACCAGGTCTCCGTAAAGCCCATCAGACAGCTTTCATGGTACTTGTGGAGGTATCGCGCAGATGCTCTCAGCTCGTCCAGTTTATTTCGCAAGGACTGTGCGTTGCTCATGATGATGTTTGGCAAAGGTGTTTTAAAATTTCTCCATCTCAGACGTACTCGTACCTCTTTTTCCTCACTTTCTGGGTTTCAAAGTTTTTAATTCGTCCGGTATATTAGTAATACACGGGGAGTTAACTGGTAGCTGGTCTCATTGATAGCAGCGCATCCTGGCTGTAAATGAACAGCGCCGGCCACACTCCTGGGGCCTCATGTATAAATGGTGCGTACGCACAGAAATGTTGCGTAAGAACTTTTCCACATTCAAATCGCGATGTATAAAACCTACACGTGGCGTAAAGCCACGCACTTTTCCACGGTACCTCATACCTTGTCGTATGCAAGTTCTCTGCTCGGTTTTGCAAACTGGAGGCACCCAGCGTCAAAGCAATGCTACTGTTCCTGTGTGGTTACTCTTTATTTTCCTGACGCGGTTTTATAAATACACTGAAACTAACCGCATATTGTTTATTAGTGTAATGCATCTGATTGTAATTAACTTGTAACAATATAATAATCCAGGGAATAGCCATAGTATGCCAAATACCACAACTGCTTTAGTGTTGTTACTCTAACTGCTCCTTCTTCTTTCCGCTGCTCCCGTTAGGAGTTGCCAGAGTGGATCATCTTTTTCCATATTACTCTCACTGCACCACTCAGAGTATTTATATCACTGTATCTGAATGTGAATCACAGCAGCAGCTGATCAGAAAGAGAATTATCGTTATACGGCATTAAGCACACGCTGTCTCGGCCACGTCATAGCGTTTCAAAGCCTTTCCTGTACGGATCTCACAGTTCAGAAACAGTTTCATCCCAAGAAGTATAAACGCACTCAATCAATTGCTCCTTGTAGAACTGTTTGTACTTTTAAGTACAATTACCTCACTGTAAACTTGCACTACAGTTATAATATTACACAACCTGCGCCACTTTATAAAGCACGTATTTACATATGATGACGATATAATTTTTAAGATGAAATGTAGCAAAATATGTTTATTATATTTTACATGTAAAACTTTAACTTAATTTAAATAATTTAAATTCTTCACTGGTACTGGCGTGAAGGATAGATTAATTAAACATGTACTTTGAAGATATTTCAATGTTCCTTTAACGTTTTGAAGAATCGACGCTCTAAGCTTACAGATGGCTTAACGTCTATTACAGAGCTGATTGTGTGGCGATCCCATGCATAAGATAACATATTGACATTGGACTTTTTCTATTGGACATAGAGCCGCCCCTGAATACTGCTGCAATAAATAATTTCATCGAAGGTCGCACACAATCACTGCGCCGTGAAACTCATGTTTAATAACGTGCTTTAACTCCTATCTTCATAAAAATGATATCACGTATACATCTCAGTATTTTAGTTATTCAGAGAACTGTAATATTACGAATGTCATGGATTCTGTGTCCAGTTGGAGGAAGAGAGCCAGTTTAAAAAGCAAGTAGTGATTCACACACATAGAGCACATAGAAGATCAAATACAAAACAAAGCATTTAACGTGCTACTTTAATTACGATGTGATTTGAGAAACTGGTTAATTAAATGATTTTAAGATGAAGTTTATGATGTTCTACTTTAATGACAAAATAAACTACGTGATTAAAGTGGAAATGTTGAGATTGAAGTTGACATTTCGTGCTTTTTCCCCACTGTGTGCCTTTTTTTCTCTGTACCCTAATAAGCTTTCATATGACACTCAGACAGTGGGCTACAACTCGCCTTTTCACGGCGACTTTGATATGTGACTTTTTTTAATTTCCAGCTCTGTGCGACTTTGTGAACGTGAGCTTTCAAGTTTCTCCAACACACTCTGTCACTCGAGCAACTTCCTTTTGTTGATTATACCACGGTTTATTTGAACAAATAGTATGTTTTTCCTTTGCCTCCACTTGGTATTCGCTGAAATTCTTGTATTTTCCCCCGTGCTTTTCCCACTGTCTTTTCACAGAAGGCTGAGCTTAAGGGCGATTTATGTTCATTTGCATATTCAAAGAGGCGTAATTCTGGGAGGAGTTGGGGCGTTACATAAAGCGCGTGCACAAGCATTACTTTTCACGCTGATCGGGATTTATGTTGCGGAAGAACGTGGAAGTTGGAGTACGCACAGATTCCAGTATCTGGATTTTTCTGTGCGTAAGCACATTTCGGATTTTGTGCTTACGCCATGTTATAGTGCGAGTTCTACGCACGGCGTTATACATGAGACCACTGGGATTTTGTGTGCAGGTAGTGCGTTAGTGACCCGTTGGATTCCAAAGGCAATAACGATCAAAAATAAGAAACTTTCAATAAGATAACTACTTGCAAACTAGTAAAAGAAAACAATTTTACACGATTTAAGAACAAAAAGCAGGTACAAAACACGGAGAGATGCACTGAGAGGTCTGCTACAGGAGCTGAATTGTGTGGAAGGGGCACTCCTACTGAGTGTTTGCCTAGAAGGAGGACGGCCCAATATACAGTGTTCCTGTGGACGCCGAGGGACTGGTGGTGGGAGATGTATGCAGCCCAGAATGACACCCCAAGATTGCTGAATGCCAGGAAATGGGTACCTGAGCTCGGATTTGAAGATTGACTGTGCCTGTTGGTGGGCATCTCATCCTTCTGTGAGGTCTGGATGGGATAAGGCGAACAGACATTGGATTTAAGAAGGAAGCATTGGGGTTCATTTTTTTCATGGACTGTCTCTGGTTTTTAACCTCTGATTTTAATGGATTCATTTATTGGGGTTTTTAATCTCTACAGACACTCATTTTTATAGGATTATTTATTTATTGAACATTTTGAGCACTGCACTATTTATTTGGATACTGTTTTTGATTGTGTTAATAAAAGCACTGGCACTGTTTCATCTACCCCTTGCGATGTATGTGTGCTGTGTATTCATCTGCTGGTTCATCCCTTGGGTACGTTATCAGCATTGGCGGGTTTAAGTGGCTCCCCAGAAGAACCCATTAGTGTGGAGCAAATGTGCACCGTCACAAAACAAATTTATTTATCAGCCCCCAGTGGTTAAAATAAAGCAAATATGCTGGCAGGAAAGCAGGCTTTAATAAATTGTAGTCTTTAAGCATTATTTAAATAATAAACAAAAGCAAAATAAAGTGTGAACACAATATAGTCTGGTAATCATAGATGTTTTGACTTCCAGGCGGCCCATTTCTTGTGTTGCTTGAAGTGTCTGCAGTTACTCAGAGCTTTCATCTCTTGTCTTTCCTATCTTTCTCTGATTAGCTTTTTCACTGATCTTATAAAGTTAATGTAAGTATGATGTGATCTTTGTGCCCAAGACAACTTTGCTTATTTTCAATTTCATTTTTTTCTCTCAATTATTATGCTTCTGCTATTAGAGTCAGGCTTATATAACTTAGAAATGGGGGCCATCATAAATTATACTTTGTGGTAAATGCATTTGCTTATCTTTTACAACCAAACACCATCCACTGTATTATTATGGAATTATAAAATTACAATACCACAGAGCTTTTACACTTTCTGCTTAAACTAATTATTAAAATATTCAGGTAATTCTTAAGCAAACAACAAAGCATTAATGGACAAGGTACATTTTTCAGTAACCAAGTAACATTACAAGCTATTTTAACATAACAGGCTGTTTCATCATAGAAGGAACAAAGCATCTTAGTAAAAGGTCCACTTTTAAAAGTTACAAGAAAAGTTCTTTGTTGTTTTCCCTCTCATTCCTCATCAACTGGACATATCTTATGTAAAGTAAATCTTGGTAAGGATGATTTTACTCTCATTTTAACCAAAAATTAAGTACTGTATCTCTCTGTTATTCTTTATATAGTGTGGAGAGTGACCCAGACACAGGTGGACACCGATGGTTCAACAACCAACACATGTTTATTCATATTCTATATATAAGTATCCAAAACACACAACCCAGTGCTTCTGCACCAATCACCTGTCAAGTCTGGGACTCTCAAAATGCCGTTACTCTTCACCGCCTCCACTCCTCTCCTCCAGGCTTCGTCCTCTTCTACCTAACTCCAGCTATCAAATGGAGGGAGGCAGCCCCTTTTACATCCACCCGGACGTGCTCCAGGTGCCTCCCGATGAACTTCTGCGGGCACTCTCTGGTGTGGTGGACATGCTGGCTGTGCACCCGGAAGCACTCCGGGTGTCCCTGGTCTTCTTCCTTCCAGCACTTCTGGGTGTGGTGGAAGTACTGACGACCAGCATTCTCCAGGCATTCGGGCAACCCCTGGCAGTGACCAGGGGCCCCTATAGGGTTGAGCTTCTATGCTCCTTTCCCATGGTCCCCATAGCCACCAGGGCGGTCGCCTCCTCGTGGTCTGGAGGAGGCATAATCCCTCTTTCGGTTCTTCCCCTAGCCACTCCCCACAATAGGTATGTGCTTATGTGGGTAAATGCTGTATGATTATGCACTTTTCTGTTGTGCATTATACACTGCATTTGTTTGTGATGTGTATAAGAGTTCAAAGCCGGTCTTCACTGACGAGTGTTATATAAGAATATGCTAAACTGAATTAACTGGCAGGTATAAGAAAAGTAATGTCAATTGAAATTACATATTTTCACATATAGTAATTGGGACAAAGGTCAAAAAATGAGTGAGAATTAAACCAAGCACCAAGTTCAAAAATGATAAAAAAAAATGTAGCTGAAGCATAAACATAAACTTTCCTGACACTAAGTAATACCCTTTACTCTCAGTACTGCTGCTCTATTTGTTTTTTTTTTTAAGATTTAAAGTTTGTATGGCCCACAATAAATCTTTTACAATAGCAACACAATGACATCACATTTAACATCTGTGAAAATGAAACAGGAAATGCTCAAGCCACCAAAATATTGACTAAAATGAATAAATAACAAAATAATGATATCCAACAAATATAATATGTAAATAATAGAAACAGTTAAAAAATAGTTCTTAATGTCTTCACACGTACTTATTGTCTTCACACGTACTTACATTGTTGTTTTATTTTCTTTTCAATTATTGATTATCTACTCTAGATTTATCCTAACTTATTTTTCAATCACATCAAGCACAAGGCAGAATGCATCATTGGCACGTCGGACACAGGGCACATTTATTCACATATTCTGACTTATTCACAAAGGGCCAGTTTGGAGTCATCAGTTTACCAATCTTTATATCACTGGGATATGGGAGTACTTGGAGGAAAGTCCATGCAGACAGCTGAAATAGGATTAAAAGCCTTTATTTGATAGACAAAGAACAGTATCTATCTATCTATCTATCTATCTATTGTGATGGGTAGCCACGGCCACTACCTGCCCGTGACGCTAACAAAGAACCAGGGGGGGGCGGTCATTATTGAGGCAATACCTCCCCTGGGACACTAGAGGGCAGCCCTCCTGGGTGGCTGTGGCACCACGGATCCCCACAGGGCATGTAGGGAGCTGGAGTTTGGTGAAGGCTTGTTGGGTTCTGTGGGGGCCGCCTTGGAGAGTTGCAGAGCTGTATAGAGGACCTGCAGCGCATCTGGGAGTGATTCCAGGTAATAATGATGCACCACCTGGAACACTCCCAGGAACTGATTAAGAGGAGCCACCTCATTTCATTGAATGGCCAGAGTTGGGAGGAAGAAGACAAAGCCTGAAGAGGAGTGGAGGCAATTGAATGGGTGGCAAGAAGGGACTGTGTATTGGTGTGTTGCGGTGTTAGTGTTTTGTGCATATCAAAAACTGTAAATAAACCTGGGTGTTGTGTTGAACCTGTGTCCCGCCTGTGTGTGTCCAGTTAGGATGGCTGTACACCCCCTGGCACATTATCTATCTATCTATCTATCTATGTATTAAATGGTTCGTAAAAGAAGGTTCATTTTGACAGTAGGAAATCAAGCAGCATTACTTAGGACACTGAGCATCCATCCATCCATCTATTATCCAATCTGCTATATCCTAACTACAGGGTCATGGGGGTCTGCTGGAGCCAATCCCAGCCAACACCGGGCGCAAGGCAGGGCAACTTAGCATATATAGAATTTATTTTAAGTGAAGCTCACAAACCCTTCTTTTTTTGCTGCAGAAGAAATTTAATTTTAAGAAAAAAATGGGTAAAATGCTAATGTTTGTGACACTTTTAATATACTGCATATTTAAGCTCTTCATTCTCTATAAAGGAACATTAGAGCACAGCAGGTTATCTGCAAGGTAGGCCTTCTGTTTACATGTTTATATATCATAAATGGAGAAACTTTTTCATGTAATGATTTCATTTAAATTCAAAACTTAATAAAGTGAATCCAATTTATGCATTCATTTTGTGCTTCAGTGGTTCAATTGTTTCCTATCAGAAAAAAAAAAAATTGAAATATAGCATAATTTTGAATTTGTTAAACAATCAGCTTTCCATAGACAAAACTGAGAAACACTAAGAATGAAGAACATCTGTGATGAAAATGTAGGCCACAATTATTAAGAAGACTGAGTTATTTTCAATGGGCTGTACTTAGATGTGATTTAAGGAATTACTTGCAATGTTACTTATAAAATAATTTTTTTTAAAAATTGAATTGATTTCTAATTCTGCAAAGCTGCAGTCAAGAAATGATCAGCTATACTAAAGACACCAACAGTTTCATTCCATTATGTTAGAATGTTCTTTCATTCATCCCTCCATATGTTTTCCTAAAATGTGTTTTGTATCACATAGCCTGAGGTTGTTGAATCTTATGTCTGAAGCATTGATTTAACAGAGGAACGGACACGCTGTGGGATGCCATTGCATCACAGAGGGCACTCACTTAATATGAGTCACAAATTAATTTGACATGCATGTCTTTTAGAAGTGGGAGAAATGTGGAAAAACTCAAAAAATCCCATGCAGGCATAGGGAGAACACCAGATGGTGCTGAGGCTATTCCATCTCATGATCCTGGAGCCATAAGTCTTTAGCACTGCTAAACTCCGTTAATGTGCAGTTTACTGATACAAAACCAGAACTGCAGATAGATATGTCATTACTTAAAGTTATAATAATTATCTAGTTTCAAATATTTTATTATTTTACCAAAAATATGTATATACTGTATATATATATATTGTCACAGGTGACTGGGGGGGCGACCTGGCCGGGACACCCTGGAGGACCGGAGGAGGGCTTACGCCTCCCCCAGACCACATGGGGGCGACTTCCCTGGTTCATTCCGCCAGAAGTAGACCAAAAGCACCTCAAAAGCTAGACATCATGCCAAGATCCAAAGAAATTCAGGAACAAATGAGAACAGAAGTAATTGAGATCTGTCAGTCTGGTAAAGGTTATAAAGCCATTTCTAAAGCTTTAGGACTACACCGAACCACAGTGAGAGCCATTATCCACAAATGGCAAAAACATGGAACAGTGGTGAACCTTCCCAGGAGTGGCCGGCCGACCAAAATTACCCCAAGAGCGCAGAGACGACTCATCCGAGAGGTCACAAAAGACCCCAGGGCAACGTCTAAAGAACTGCAGGCCTCACTTGCCTCAATTAAGGTCAGTGTTCACGACTCCACCATAAGAAAGAGACTGGGCAAAAACGGCCTGCATGGCAGATGTCCAAGACGCAAACCACTGTTAAGCAAAAAGAACATTAGGGCTCGTCTCAATTTTGCTAAGAAACATCTCAATGATTGCCAAGACTTTTGGGAAAATACCTTGTGGACTGATGAGAAAAAAGTTGAACTTTTTGGAAGGCAAATGTCCCGTTACATCTGGCGTAAAAGGAACACAGCATTTCAGAAAAAGAACATCATACCAACAGTAAAATATGGTGGTGGTAGTGTGATGGTCTGGGGTTGTTTTGCTGCTTCAGGACCTGGAAGGCTTGCTGTGATAGATGGAACCATGAATTCTACTGTTTACCAAAAAATCCTGAAGGAGAATGTCCAGCCATCTGTTTGTCAACTCAAGCTGAAGCGATCTTGGGTGCTGCAACAGGACAATGACCCAAAACACACCAGCAAATCCACCTCTGAATGGCTGAAGAAAAACAAAATGAAGACTTTGGAGTGGCCTAGTCAAAGTCCTGACCTGAATCCAATTGAGATGCTATGGCATGACCTTAAAAAGGCGGTTCATGCTAGAAAACCCTCAAATAAAGCTGAATTACAACAATTCTGCAAAGATGAGTGGGCCAAAATTCCTCCAGAGCTGTAAAGACTCACTGCAAGTTATCATAAGCGCTTGATTGCAGTTATTGCTGCTAAGGGTGGCCCAACCAGTTATTAGGTTCAGGGGGCAATTACTTTTTCACACAGGGCCATGTAGGTTTGGATTTTTATTTCTCTCTAAATAATAAAAACCATCATTTAAAAACTGCATTTTGTGTTTACTTGTGTTATATTTGACTAATGGTTAAATGTGTTTGATGATCAGAAACATTTTGTGTGACAAACATGCAAAAGAATAAGAAATCAGGAAGGGGGCAAATAGTTTTTCACACCTCTGTGTATACTCAATAAAAAAGAAACGTCCTCTGACTTTCAACTGTTTTTACTTTCAGTAAACTTAATGTGTAAATATTTGTATGAACACTAAAAGAGTCAACACCATAAGACATAAACTAAAAATGTTTCACAATGTGTCCCTGAATGAAGGGAGGCTCAAAATCAAAAGTACCAGTCAGTATCTGGTGTGGCCACCAGCTGCTTGAAGTACTGCAGTGCATCTCCTCCTCATGGACTGGACCAGATTTGTCAATTCTTGCTGTGAGATGTTACCCCACTCTTCCACCAAGGCACCTGCAAATTTCTGGACATTTCTGGGAGGAATGGCCCTAGCCATCGATCCAAATCGATCCCGCTCCAGGGTACAGGCCTCGGTGTAATGCTCATTCCTTCGACGATAAACACGAATCCATCCATCACCCCTGGTGAGACAAAACTGTGACTCATCAGTGAAGAGCACTTTTTGCCACTCCTGTCTGGTCCAGCGAAGGTGGGTTTGTGCCCATAGGCGGCATTGTTGCTGGTGATGTCTGGTAAGGACCTGCCTTACAACAGGCCTACAAGCCCTCAATCCAGCCTCTCCCAACCTATTGCAGACAGTCTGAGCACTGATGGAGGGATTGTGTGTTCCTGGTGTGACTCGGGCAGTTGTTGTGGCCATCCTGTACCTGTCACGCAGGTGTGATATTCGGATGTACCGATCCTGTGCAGGTGTTGTTACACGTGGTCTTCCACTGCGAGGATGATCAGCTGTCCTTCCTGTCTCCCTGTAGCGCTGTCTTAGGCGTCTCACAGTGTGGACATGGCAATTTATTGCCCTAGCCACATCAGCAGTCCTCATGCCTCCCTGCAGCATGCCTAATGCACGTTCACGCAGATGAGCAGGGACTCTGGGCATCTTTCTTTGGGTCTTTTTCACAGTCGGTAGACAAATCTCTTTAGTGTCCTGCGTTTTTAGAACTGTGACCTTAAATGCCTACTTTCTGTAAGCTGTTAAGGTCTTAACGACCATTCCACAGGTGCATGTTAATCAATTATGGTTAATCGAACATGCATGGAAAACATTGTTTAAACCCTTTACAATGAAGATCTGTAAAGTCATTTGGATTTTTAAAACATTATTGTTGAAATACACAGTCCTGAAAAAGGGACGTTTCTTTTTTTGCTGAGTATATATATATATATAGTGGTGATTATTCCCGAAGAAAAAACACGTCACAATAAACAAAGTTTTGGGGACCATCCCCGTATATTGTCATCCAGACAATAATGAAATAAACTGATTCCAAGTCTTATTTGCACAATGAACATTTTACTGTTGGAAAAAGGCAGATTTTATAATAAAAGGATTATGGGACAGGAAATGGTTGGCAGGAAGTGACGTTGGAGACAGCAACTGGAACCAACGTCATCAGGATGCAACGGAAGTGAAGTGATCTGATGGAGCCGGAAGTGACATCATTGTGGTTGGCCGGAAGTGATGTCATTGCAGCCATTTTGGAGGTGGAGGAAATAATTTTTCTTCAGATTTTCTGTTGACGAAAAGAGATTCAGGTAAGTACCATGTGATGACCTTCTATCTCGCGATATTTCACTCACCTTTAAGCTCTTTGATTGCCTCCTAATCACACATGTGTGACTATATATATATATATATTCAGGGCATTCGTAGTCTGAATCACAATCTGATTATATGGGTGGTTACCTACCACGTAACGCTTGTGTTGGTCAGCAAGTCGGCTAACATCCGCCACAGAGCCCTCTTTCAGTTGTGAGAAGGTAATTACCCTGATCTACATACTGTCAAATAAATGAACCACACGCCGTAGAGCAACGCAAGAGACTTTGCCTCTAGTGCTGACGTCTGAGATTCGATTCCCAAGAGGGGATGCAGTGAGTGTGTACGCCTGATGAGCCCAGAATTAGGGCGAAACACGTGTTGCGTACTCTTTGCATTATTTGACAGTAAAACTATTTCAACCATATATATATATATATATGGAAGCAAAAGTCTGTGAAACGGTTTGCATATTTGTTGTTGGAGATCCACAAAGGGAGAGAATGAATCACGTATCATAAAGTAGTTTTTATTCCTCAGCTTTCAACTCCTGCCAGGTGCCGTCATCAGAGGATAATGATTAGACATACAAGAATCAAAGGCAATATATATATAGCAAAATTAGGTTTAGGATTAAAGAGGTGGGGTTGGGAGGGTGTTGGTCATTAAGTTTTATTTATTATATGGATGTTCTTCTTCTTAAGTTTGCATATGCTGGGTTCATGTCCAAATGTCAGTTAATGGCATTTTCGTTTGATAGCCAAGATTCAGTCAGCTCTCTGACACTTTTAGTACTGGCCTTAAATCTTACTTGTACATTGTCCCAGTTAAATGTGTGTCCGGTTGAATTTGTGTGCATATAAATCAGTGATTGTGAGTCCTTCCTTCTGACGGCGTTTTAATGCTCCTGTATACATGTTGAGATTCTTTTTGAAGATTGTCCTATGTATATCGCTGGGCAAGAACTGCATGGAATGCTATAAACTGTGTTTTGTGTCTCTGCTGGTGATTTCTTGTTTTTGGCATTAAAAAGGACAGGGCGCAGATTGCTCGTAGGTTTGTGTGCTATTCTGATGCCTGATTTGGACAGAATACATGCTGCTCCTTCAGACATTCCGTGATGATAAGAAAGTGAGTGCCAGGTGGGATAGGGGGGTCAGATTGGAGGCGACTGTTTGCTGGGTTCTCTGGCGTCTCCTGGATAGGCATTGTTTAATGAATATCTTTGGGTAGCCATTTGAAGTGAAAAGTTGGAAAAGATAGTGCCTTTCCATTCCTGTTACAATGGGTGTGAATTCTTCTGAATAAAGTCTTAATGCAGCTCCATTTATGAGATGCTGGGTGTTTTCTGGCGAAGTGTAATATCTTGTCTGAATAGCATTCCTTATGGTAGACACATGTAATCAGGGTGGAGTCGTAGCTTCCTTCAATGGAGATGTCCAGGAAACAGATGTGTCAGTTTGTTTCTTTTTCCATGGTGAACTGGACTGCAGGGAATATTCTGTTGTTGTGGCTGTAAAAATTGTTCAGTTGGTCATTTTTTAATATGGCAAATGTGTCGTCTACGTAGCGTATCCAACTTTTGGGTGTGAACTGAGATAGAGTTTTCAAATCACTGCCTTATCAGTTCTGCAGAAGTCCTGATAACAGCGATCCCATTTGCATGCCTTCTTTTTGAATGTAGAATTTTCCGTTGAAATGAAAGTGAGTTCTCTGTCAAAGTGATATTAGGTTATTATGTCTTTAGTGGACAGCTTCATTCTTGTCTTTATGGTGGGGTCATTATTCAGTCTCATTAGTTGTGTTTCAGTGGCCAGATGGATTGGAATGATAGTGTATAGTGATATAACATCAAACAAGACCATGACCTCATCCTCAGCGATTGATATATCTTTCAGGCATTGCAATGCCAATTCGGCACTGTTCACAGAATATTCAGAGTCATAAGTTAAATGTTTGAGCACCTGAAAAAGTCTTTTTGACAAGTTGTATGTTGGTGCACCTATTAGGCTCACCACTGGTCTGAATTTCAGAGGTGTTTTATCTATTTTTGGGAGTCCTAAAAAATTCACGGCAGTTAGCATCACTAGATTTAATCTATACTAATAAAAAGCAAAGCCCTCACTGACTGACTGACTGACTCACTGACTGACTCACTCACTCACTGACTCATCACTAATTCTCCAAGTTCCCGTGTAGGTAGAAGGCTGAAATTTGGCAGGCTCATTCCTTACAGCTTACTTACAAAAGTTGGGCAGGTTTCATTTTGAAATTCTACGCGTAATGGCCATAACTGGAAGCTATTTTTCTCCATATACTGTAATGGAGTTGAGCTGGATGGCCGTAGGGGGTGGAGATTCATGTGACATCATCACGCCTCCCACGTAATCACGTGAACTGACTATCAACGAAGTACGTAGAAAACCAGGAAGAGCTCAAAAAAGCACTGAACAAAACATGCATTATAAAATTGAGAAGGCAGCGAAACAATAAGAAGTGAGCGACTGACATATACAACCATATTCATGAGTGCTGCTACTTCGGAAACAAAGCACGGTGTAACCCTAAAGTTTAAATTAAGTTCATAGACAGGCTGCTGCTGGCGTTTGTAATTTAGTGCCTGCCCATATAAGGCCGTCCGTCAGCGGCAATCCAATAGAAACACTGCCGCTAAATATTCACGGGTGAAGGACTGTGCTTATGCAGAGGAAGATGAGATGGTCAGAGTGGTGTTTGGCACAAACTCAGCGAAACTGCGAGAGAAACTTTTAAGTGCCGGGTCTTAACTAACATTACATACAGCCATGGACATCACACGAGATGGCACCAGCACAGCTGGGAACCTTCGATGCAAGAACACTAAACGGCTCATGTGAACTGACGCAGTGCACAGACAAAAAGCAACAGTTCCAAAGAGTGCTGAACAAAAAACGAATTACACAATTGAGAAGGCAGCAAAAAAATATGAAGCGTCTGATACATACAAGCATATTCATAAGTGCAAATACTGCGGAAACAAAGCACATGGTGGAAAAAGTGAATGTCCCACTAAACGAAGACAGTGTAAAAAAAAACCCGTGCATGCAGTGTGTCACATCTCAGATAAAGAGGAAGACGAGCTGTTTATTGATGCAGTAAGAAACGAATCGATGAATGAAACCTCTTATCTTTACAACGATTGACAAACACGGAATGTAACTTGAACACAACACATCCTACAAATACGACCCTGATTGAAAGAAATAATGATAATCAAATCCTTGATGACAGCAACACTCAATAACACTCACAAAACAATTACTGTATATTGACAATCATGTTACGTTATTTTTAAAATGTTCACTTTTCTTTTTCATAACTTCTTACTTTCATACTACTTCTCCACTGCGAATATATATATATACCTCGATCTACATACTTTCAAATAGACAAGCCACACGCCGTGGCGCAATTGTAGAGGTAGCACCGACAAACGAGGTTCGATTCCCGAGAAGGGATGCACTGAGTATGTACGCGCGCTTACCGATTCATTTTACCCTTGCATCTCCTTGGTTTGGGACATATGAAAAAATATGCGGTTAACGCAGAATCATGTTACGTTATTTTTAAAATATTTACTTTTCTTAGCACAAGCACAGCTGAGAAGCTTTGATGCATGTACTCCATAACGCTTAAAAAAAAAAATAACGCATTTAATCACACTTTCAATTCCAAGCAAACGGGAACTTTTGTCAATGCATGATTTCCTGGTACATCCATTACACTGATGCACACATCACAGCTACAAAAATGTTAGAGTCGGAATAAAGCGAGTTCCTACGGCTGATCGGAGCAAAATTTCATTTCAAAAGACTACCCGAGCGAAGCCTTGATAAAAGCATGGTTTTGTGCACACTGAAAAGCAAGTAAAATTAGATGCATTACAGAAAGCGGACTTTGTGGCTCTTACTGGGGATCATTGGACTTCCGCGACTGTTAGTAATTCTAATTACATCTAATTACAAAATGTTCAATGATCACACTGTTTTAGCCTAATGTACAAAATAATTTTGTCTGAGGTTACTCAGAGTTTAAAGGTGAAGCTTGTCAAATTACCTTTTATGTTTCTGCCTTATTTTTTTAAGAAGAAAAAGTGCACTTTATGTTGAAATTTTGGTTATTATTCTTTAAAGACAATACCATTCTGAACATGTACTTAAAGTACTTAAACTACCACTTTATTTTTAAGTCTGCCCAATTTTAACCAGGGATGATATTTTTGTTTCTGTTTTGAATTCAAATGCAGTTTAAAAGCATTTTTTTTTTCAGAAATTAAAACAGCTTGAGTTTACAATATTCATGTCCATGTCTATTATTTGATTCTGTCGCCCACTAAAACCCTTTTAAATAAAAAAAAAACATTTGCGATTTGGGGCAAATTTACGTGTGTGATTACATACGATTAATCAAGATTAATTCTTCTTCTCTAATTAATTGGATTAATTTTTTTAATCGAGTCCTACCCCTAATATACTGTATATACTGTATGTAGATATGTATATGCGTATATATATGTGTGTGTGTATATATATATGGTAATATATATGTATATATATATATATATTTATATGTATATATATATATATATATATATATATATATATATATATATATATATATATATATATATATATATATATATGCCAGCAACACTCATGACAATGACAAAACAATTACATTGTTACGTTATTATTAAAATGTTTCCTTTTCTTTTTACTTCTCCGCTACCAAGCGCGGATATTTTGCTATATATATATATAGATAGATATGACAACACTCATATCAATGACAAAACAATTACATTGACAATCATTTTACGTTATTTTTAAAATGTTTCCTTTTCTTTTTCATAACTTCTTTAACACACTACTTTTCCGCAGCGAAGCGCGGGTATTCTGCTAGTTTTATAATAATTCTATGCATCTAGGCAGTTGTTATTCCAGAATTTGATCAGAGTGGTGTTTATTTTGTTAAGCGTGGTCTTATATATTATTATATCCTTATATATTATATTATCCTGGCAGGAGCTGAAAGCTGTGTGTATATATATTTATATATATATATATATATATATATAATATATGTGTATATATATATATAATATATATGTATATATATATATATATATATATATATATATATATATATATATAGATACAGTACAGGCCAAACGCGTTTGGACACACCTCCTCATTCAATGTGTTTTCTTTATTTTCATGACCATTTACAGCACTCCATCACTCTCCTTCTTGGTCAAATAGCCCTTACACAGCCTGGAGGTGTGTTTGCAGTCATTGTCCTGTTGAAAAATAAATGATCGTCCAACTAACCTGACTTCTGCACAACACAACTGCTGGTCCCAACCCCATTGATAAAGCAAGAAATTCCACTAAATAACCCTGATAAGGCACACCTGTGAAGTGAAACTATTTCAGGTGACTACCTGTTGAAGCTCATCGAGAGAATGCCAAGAGTGTGCAAAGCAGTAATCAGAGCAAAGGGTGGCTGCTGTTTTGAAGAAACTAGAATATAAAACATGTTTTCAGTTATTTCACCTTTTTTTGTTAAGTACATAACTCCACATGTGTTCATTCATAGTTTTGATGCCTTCAGTGAGAATCCTCCAATGTAAATAGTCATGAAAATAAAGAAAACACATTGAATGAGGAGGTGTGTCCAAACTTTTGGCCTGTACTATATATATATATATATATATATATATAATTTTTATTTATGTATTTATTTATTTATATATACACATATAGCAGGCAAAATAAGTATAGAACTCATCAACGTTTTTCTGAGTAAATATATTTCTAATGGGGCTATTGACCTGAAATTTACACCTGATTTTTGTAACAACCCAAATAATCCAGACATAGAAAGAAATCAAAACAAATAAGTCCATAAATTAAGTTATGTGTAATAAAGTGGAATGACACAGGGAATAAGTATTGAACATGCTTACTGAAATTTATTTAATACTTAGTAGAAAAACCTTTGTTGGTAATGACAGCTTCAAGACACCTTCTGTATGGAGAAACTAGTTGCACGTATTGCTCAGGTGTAATTTTGGCCCATACTTCCACACAAACTGTCTTCAAATCCTGCAGGTTCTGAGGGCCTCTTCCATGAACACTAACCTTCAGTTCTTTCCATAGATTTTCAATTGGATTCAAGTCGGATGATTGACTGGGCCATTCTTGCAGCTTTATTTTCTTTCTCTGAAACCAGAGTTTCTTTGGCTGTGTGTTTGGGATCATTGTCTTGCTGAAATGTCCACCCTTGTTTCATCTTCAGCATCCAGGTAGATGGCAGAGTTCCATTTCCGTGTCATCTGACCAGACCATATTCTCCCAGTATTTCACTGGCAAACTTTAAATAAGATTCAACATGCTCTTTCTTCAGCTGTGGAGTCTTGCACAGTGAGTGTGCATAGGGGCCATGGCAGTTGAGTGAATTACTTATTGCTTTCTTTGAAATAACTGCACATGCTAATTCCAGGTCTTCTGAAAGCTCTCCTCGAGTGGTCCTTGGCTCTTGGACAACTCTTCTGATTATTCTTCTGACTACTCTGTCAGAAATCTTGCGAGGAACACCTGGTCATGGCCGGTTTATGGTGCAATGATGTTCTTTCCACTTCTGGATTATGGCCCCAACAGTGCTCACTAGAACATTTAGAAGTTTAGACATATGTCTGTAACCAATGCCATCAGTATGTTTTGCAACAATAAGTTTGTGAAAGTCTTGAGAGAACTCTTTGCTTTTACCTATCATGAGATGTTCGTTGTGTGACACCTTGGTAATGAAAAACCTTTTTATAAGCCATCAATTAGGACTAAAACAGCTGATATTAATTTGCGCTGATAGGGGGCAGGATTGCTTTCTAAATACTAACAGATTTAAGCTGTTTTTTCCGCTTTCCATGCCTTTTTGCATCTCTTTTTCTTCATGTGTTCAATACATTTTCCCTGTGTCATTCCACTTTATTACACATAATTTATTAACTTATTTGTTTCGATTTCTGTGTATGTATGGATTACTTGGGTAGTTAGCAACATCTGGTGTAATTTTCATGTCAATAGCCCCATTAGAAATATATTTACTGAGAAAAATGTTGACACATTCAATACTTATTTTCCCTGCTGTATATATATATATATAATGTATTAAACACAACCATTTCTTGATATTCCATTCTTCCTAAGAAAGTTACTAGTACCTGTACCATCTAATATCTGGCTACTATGTTGTGCCAATTGCTGCCAAGAAAAGTTCTGGTTCATTCCAGCAATAATGATAATAATAAATTTTATTTATATAGTATCTGTGTCAAGCTCAAGGTGCTTTTACCTGTAAAGCAGATTTAGTAGTATTTCATCAGTCATAACATACTGCAGATACATTGTATATTAATCTTAGTTAATGCAGCATTGATTATGGCTGTGAAGTCCAACGAATGGCAGTCTCCATTGCAGTGACTGCATTTGTAGTTAGTAATGCTAGGGTTCTGAATGGCTTTACAGTGAGTTTGCCTTTCTTCATTTAGGTACTGAATCTTCCGCTTTCCCTCACTTTGGTGTTTGTGCATGTCATGATTCCATACGGTATGGTTGTTGGCAACTTCCTCCCAGTATTTGTTCATATTAGTATTAGGCGCTTGCAAACATCTCAAGTGTACTTCAAGGCAGCCTGTTTTTTTCCCAGTGACAAGTTCTCCCTAAAGAATAACTTTTCGGTTTCAACTTTCTTCCATATTTCATATGTCAAACACACTTAAGCCATTGAAGCCACTTTTCCTTTACAAAGTACACCTGCTTAGGATGACAGCATGTGAAAGGACTTTGCTGATGGAAAGTCTTAGGAGACCAGGAAATGAAGAGGGTTTGTTGAAAGCAGTGCAACTGAAAGCAGATTTCCAATTTGACATAAACGGTATAGTTTAGAATTCACTGCCATATAGGCATTAATGTTTTGTAAACTGCTATCTTGGTATACTTTGTAAGCTGATTTTTTGCCTGCACATGCATGGAGAGGAAAGATAAGGTGAAAGCTGCATTTCCAATACCATTCTTTATCTTTATTCCCATAGAAAGGTTGACACTAATAGCAGAACTAAGATGAATTAGTAAATGGCTTCCAATAGTAATAGCTACAGGTTAATAAACATTATGCCCTGTCATACTGGAATATTTCAGGCTGATAGAAAGCCCAAAGTGTCTTAAACAGTCCAGTATAATGTGCAGTTTCAGTACAGTGTGAGTTATTACATCATCAGCAAATGGCAAGTCTCTAATAGGAATGACACATACTGGTCCTGGCTCTCAGACCGAACAGTCTTCTGTCAGACCTTAATGGCAGTGGAGTGCTGCCGTTGACAACCAAAATGCATACTTCAGAAGCAGTGAACAGAAGATTAAAAAAATGGATGTACAACCCTGCTTAACTCTTCTGCATGTAACATACTGCCAACAGACTGGACTGTTTCCCACATGTTCTCTTCAAAGAATTAAATGATACTTAAGAGTTTTGACAGACAAGTTATATGAGCCAATAGCTTGAACAGGCAATTGACTCTGACAAACCCAAAAGTCATAATAAAATAAATCAACTTAATCTTCTGGGAAGGGGTCTTCCCTTGTTCTCTGCAAATTGTCTGTAGTTGTTACAAAGAGAATATCATTGTAGCTGGCAATTCAAATATGACTCATTCAGCTATTTCTTGAACAGTTTCACTGGTCACAATTTCAATGGCTTACATTCAGAGAGCTTAATGACCATATAAAGAAATGCTTCTTTGGTTGTAAAGGCAATTCTGCTGCCTTGGTGTTTGTATTGGGTAAAAATTTGTTCTTTGCTTGTGTCTTGTGTAAAGTCACTTGCTTCCATCAACACAAGAGTTCATGTGGAGGCATGTTTTCATGGCACTTCATCAGTTCTCTGGAAAATGTATCACTCCAGAAGTTTGCTGAGACTTGGCAGGTAATTGTTTTGAAGAGCTCCAGGAGAATAGCTAACCATCTATGTTTTCCATTATCAGGAAACATTTAACAAAACTGAGGACTGGAACTGACAATGGTGTTCTCTCTGTATGTTCCAATATCTGTGATCTTACTGATTTTCACTGTACTGGGCCACAGGCTTTATGAATCACCATATATATCACTTTGGCATTTTTGGTGTTAGCTTCTCTTTAAAGCTTTCACAGACATCAACTCAGCACATGTTGACACGACAAGCTGGTGTTTTCTCCCAAGTTGCTCTAAGGAGCTGGAGGATGTTCTCATTAGGTGACTGCTTGTATTTAGCTGGTGTGTTTTGTTTTACTTCTCAGATTTTACTATAAACCAATCTTTAGAGTCTGGTGACATCTTTACAACAATTACAATGACAATTCTGTAAATGGCATCTAACAGATAATCCATTTCACTATGGAAGAAATTGATGGTAGGCTGTTCTGCAATGCATTCTTTAACCATCAGCAAATTGCAGAACCTATTAACATCAATATATGCTTTCCCCCATTGTCTGTAGTGGGGACATTTCTTTGACAAAAGTGTCTTGTAACAGTGTCATAGTCAGCGTTGCTTTACAGCATGTCTGAGTGAACATTACATGCTATAGGAACATACAAATGCTGTGGATTAGATCTGGCTGATGCCAATGTTGTCACAAGGTGTCTCCATGGGACTTTGAGAAGTAGGAATATGTTAAGCTCTAATCAGGAAGATGTTCTTCTTGTAGTGTGGCAATGTCCACTCAAAATCTATTCAGCTCATTGTTGATAACAGCAGTTTTAGGTTATTAATAGCTTGGAGATCTTCTGAGAAGCCAGTTATCATAATCTGTACATTCCAGCACACTAGCATTGTTTTTTGTTGACGTTTAATATTCCTGTCTTGTTTAGTACACTGTTTGTGGTTCACTTGACATGCTATAAATTCTAAATCTCATACTACCAATAAGGATTATGCTTGAGGCAGGCAGTCCAATGAGTTAATCCCACTGTCAGAAGAGCCACTAGTAAGTTTTTCTAAGACATGTAGTAATACTTCCAAGCATCCATTATCCAACCCGCTACATCCTAACTACAGGGTCACGGGGGTCTGCTGGAGCCAATCCCAGCCAACACAGGGTGCAAGGCAGTAAACAAACCCCGGGCAGGGCGCCAGCCCACAGCAGGTAGTAATACTTACAACTGGTAAACTGCTACTTCCTGTGTTACATCTGTACTAGAAGGCATAGGTGATGTATCCTCTCATATGTACATCAGCATGATTGTAGGCAAGATCAGCAGTTGCTCTTGTAGCAGATCCTACATCTACACATTGCTGGTAGCAGTGACCAAAGTTGATACAATTTGCTTCCTACTTTTTTGCAGGAAGTGAAGTCAGAATAGGATCACCTTAGGAACTGCACAATTTCTGTCAGACATGTGAGGCCAAATATATTTAAAGCCCCAGGAAGTTTAATGAACTTGCCCACTGTCTTACATTAAAATATTGTTAAGTTGACCTGCCTTCTACTTGGCATTGTAATTTAATAATCTGTGAGTCTTTTGTCTGATGAATATTGCTTTCATTTGTGTCTTTTCAGTCATTTTCTATTATATTTTTGCAATTTAAAATACATATGCTCCCAGTGAAAAATTAAGACATTTAAAAGTGGATCTGTGTACGTTTAAGTTTTTGTGAAGAATGATCAGTAAATATTTTAATTTTTGCCAGAGGTTTTCAGTAATTTCTTTTTTCATAATTTCATAAGAATAGTATATTGGGTAAGAATACATTGTAATTTGTTTATGTTTTTCTGTGTTTAAAATTTGTTATTCATTTAGTTCATTAATAAGGAATAGCAAAATAGGTGAAGGAAACACTAGAAAGAAGCACTGGACGTCACATGCATTACAGCACACATGGAGTAATGCTGTTCCACATTGTATTATTGAAAAAGTGATGGTGAGGGTTGAAAATCATTGGTAAAAACAAAAGCGTTTGCTACGTAGATGAAAATTATTGTCCAATAGGGTGTAAGCCAAAAACTTAGATCATAAGGTAAAGTATAATCCAGTATTAATTCAAATGAGAGGTTTGTGTGCAGTACAGTTCTGAGCTGATTTTAGCTGGTTTGTCAAAACAGAGGAAGAGTGTATTTTCTAACTGGCTGACTTCTGATCTTTTTTGAAGTTTCAGCTGTTACCAACCTGTTACTAACACTGCCTCAGATTCTCTCAGGACATGACCGGCATCATGCTGAACCGACACTTTTCATGGCACAAACACACTGAAATGCTGTGTGTGCAATGTCAAAATGGCTATTTCATCTTGCATATCCAGGTATTACATACTCTAAACCAATTGCTCTAACCTCACCCTGCCACAGGCCAGAGCTGCAACTCTAGATAGTTAAAAGCCCAAAAGACACATAGAAACGATTTCAAGGAAACACCTTAACAATTGCTTTAATTGAGAGTTTGTATTTTTAGTAAGTTCTCGGATACAAGAACTGAAGCAGAGGTCTGCATTATCATTTTTTTTTACAAAATTGGATGTGTGTGAGATGGTTTTTGTGTTTATTTGGATAGATTCTTCTTTTTTAGGAATCCGCAGTTCAAGCAGCTTTTAAAGGAGAATGTGAGAATGCGATTAGGAGCATTTAAAACTTTTTTTGTGGGTGTGGAAAAAAGTGGGCAGCAGCAGATGGATTTTGATGGATTTTGTCGGGAGTGGCTCAGAGAGGGATGAAACTATGATGGGAGTGGTTGGGAGTGGGACGGCAGAACACTGGATATATTGTTCAGCTCAGAAGCTGCCTTGCCTATTGAACAATAATAAGCAGCAACAATTACACTAAGAGCCTAATAATAGCCTAATAATGTTTCACTTTTCAGTTGTTACTAGCCATGTGAAAAGCCTTCAAAGCAAAAATTGTGAACTGTGAACAAGATGCAGCCAGCATATTACTTCCATGCAGTGTGAATGCTGTTTGTGTCACAAAGTCACTGTCTTCAGTAGTACTGAGATCAAGGCGAGTCCTAAAGACTATGTAAGGCACCTAACAAAGTCTATAATTTCTTGAGATTTATCAAAGGATGCACTCCTCTTCCTAGATGCTACCACACAAGCATCCAGCCTCTCCTAGCCTGTGAAGCACTCGTAGATAGCTGAATTCTTGCCTTGCCTGTCCAGAACTTTCTGCTGGCACCTGTTATACTTTCACTTAAACACAGTAATTGGCTGTAACACCACAAAATATTTCAAAAATGTATTTCCAGAACTTTTTTATCTTGGTAGAGTATTATATTGCTCTACTTTGCCCTTTTGTATTATTAACAAGTAGCCTTTGTCAGAATGCCTTAAATCTCACAGACTTACCACTGTTTATAAGGTATTATAGTATATAACTTCTCCCCACCTTCTGTTCTACATCTATAACCTCAGGCAGTTAGGTGTAGTAAAAGACAAGCAGGGGTTAAGTTACAATCTAAACAAACAATGTATTATTGGTAATATTAATAAATAATAACAATATACAAAGTACAGTTAAATATTGGTAACCATACAACCTGATAAATGGTGATGTGTAGTTTCAGGCAGCACACAGACTTGTTAGTTACTTAAAATGTCTCTAGTTAAGTTGTCATTTGTGGTCTTCTTTCTTCAGAACAGGCTGCATGCCTGTCTCAATATGATTGCCGATCTGTACTCTTCAGTGTGTTGTCCTTTTCAGTTCATGTTGTGAGATGGTCATTCATCAGTTTGGTAAGAGAGAGAGAGTGAGGGTAAAGCACGCAACTTTATAGGTTTTCTGTTCAACCCTAGAGCCATTAGAGCATCATGGTACTTAAAGGCTTCTGATACAAGCTGTCAGGCTTAACAGAGTCTTCCGTTAAAGTGCACATCATTAATAATCTAATAACAAATCTTAACGCACGTAAAAAATCTAGGCAGTGCGGCAAAAACACCAATAATTTAATTGAAATTACTACTTCAGATCAACACTGCATTAAGACTATAAAAACGGATTGTAGATTACATAAAAAGTACACACAGAGCGGCGTTAACAAAAATAACTTAATTTTTGTTCCGATTACCGATAACACGCATAAAATTCAGCTCTGCCCTTCAGAAACATTAAATATGGCACTATTAAATGTTAGAGCTTTAACTAACAAGACATTTTTTATAAACGATCTTATTAGTGATAGAAACATTGATTTTATTGCGCTAAATGAAACATGGCTTAATTCAATGGGGCGGCAGTTTTAATCGAATCTGCGCCTCGGATTACAGTTTTACTCGTGCCGACCGCCAGGGGAAAAGGGGCGGTTTGGCAAACATTTACTCGAGCCGATTAAAATGTAAAGATGTTAGTTTTGGTAAATTTAAGTCCTTTGAGTATCTCGCCGTTGTTATTCATGGAGATTCTCACGTTCTAGTATTATCCGTGTATAGACCTCCTAAATATAACGTCTTTCCTTGAGGAATTCTCTGACTTAATGTCAATTTTAGTTACAAACTATGACGCACTCTTAATAGTCGGCGACTTTAACTTTCATGTCGACAATCAGTGTGACCAAAAGGTAAAGGAATTCATGAACCTCCTGGACTCTTTTGATTTGAGGCAGCTCGTAAATCAGCCTACACATAAAGCAGGTCATACGTTAGACTTAGTGATTACTAAAGGACTTAAAGTTGATATAAAGCAGGTCACTGATATCGGTCTATCAGACCATTTCCTTCTACTATTTAATATAGAAATAAAGATAGAAAACACTCATGAGAAGCATTTTGTTAAAAAACGCTTCTTTGACTCATCAGCAGCTTTAAAGCTTACAACTATTCTAAGCAATCAGTCCGTTTATAATGCCAGCTATAATAGCGAGGATAATGTAAATAGTAAAGTGGAAAACTTTAATTCTAAAGTAAGAACTGCTGTTGACATAGTTGCACCTGAAAAGACAGTTAAAAAATCCTCTAGTACTGTTATTCCATGGAAGACCCAAAGAGTGTCTGATTTAAAAAGAACATGTCGTAGAGCTGAGCGTAAATGGAGGAAAACTAAACTAACTATCCACTATGAAATATTAAAAGTTAAAATAACAGAATACAATAACACTGTCCGTCTTGAGAGGCGCTGCTATTTCTCTAATATTATAAATAACAAAATTGACCATCTGTTAAACCCAGGTAACACAAAGGAATGCCCCCAGAATACTTCCAGTGAAACCTGTGAGAACATTGCTGTATTTTTCACTCAAAAAATTAATGATATTAGAGATAACATAGTATATCTCCCCAACACTGCAGAACCTCCAAAGCCCCGGTACTCCGTTATAAACAAATTAAATGCTTTCACCAGGATAGATTTACCTGAATTACATAGTATAATCTCTCAACTGAAACCCTCCACCTGCGTCCTTGACCCAATACCAACCAGGTTTTTCAAAGAAATATCAGGCGTGCTAATTGACAATATTCTGGACATAGTAATTGTCATTAGATACGGGGTCTTTCCAGACTGTCTTAAGACTGCTGTAGTTAAACCCCTGCTCAAGAAAATAATCTTGACCCCTCTGCCTTTGAAAATTTTAGACCCATCTAACCTGCCCTTCTTAAGTAAAATTCTAGAGAAGGCAGTCATTATGCAGTTAAATGACCACCTCAATAAACATGCTATTCTTGATAAATTTCAGTCAGGCTTCAGAACAAATCACAGCACAGAAACTGCACTTGTTAAAGTAGTAAATGACTTGCAGGTAAATGCAGACAGAGGCCATTTATCTGTTCTCATCCTCTTAGATCTGAGTGCTGCATTTGACACCATTGATCACAATATTCTTAGAAATCGCCTTAGTCAATGGGTTGGCCTCTCTGGCAGTGTCTTAAATTGGTTTGAATCCTACCTGGCAGGAGAAAATTCTTTGTGAGTTGTGGTAATCAAATCTCAAAGACACATGATATCCATATGGTGTTCCACAAGGCTCTATCCTGGGTCCGCTGTTATTCTCAATCTACATGCTTCCGTTAGGTCAGATTATCTCAGGTTACAACGTGAGCTACCACAGCTATGCTGATGACACACAGCTGTACTTATCTATAGCACCTGATGCCTCGACTCTTTCGATACACTAACACAATGTCTTACTGGTATTTCTGAATGGATGAATAGTAATTTTCTCAAACTAAATAAAGAGAAAACTGAAATTTTGGTAATTGGCAATAATGGATTCAGCGAGGTTATCAGAAATAAACTTAATGCACTAGGATTAAAAGTTAAGACGGAAGTAAAAAATTTAGGGGTAACCGTTGACTGTAATCTGAATTTTAAATCGCATATTCATCAGACCACTAGGACAGCATTTTTCACTTAAGAAACATAGCTAAAGTTAGACCTCTTATATCATTGAAAGATGCTGAGAAATTAATTCACGCTTTTGTTTTCAGTAGACTAGATTACTGTAACGCACTCCTCTCAGGACTACCCAAAAAAGACATAAATCATTTGCAACGAGTGCAGAATGCAGCTGCTAGAATCCTAACTGGGAAAAGAAAATCCGAACACATTTCTCCAGTTTTGATGTCACTACACTGGTTGCCTGTGTCATTCAGGATTGACTTTAAAATACTGCTTATGGTTTATAAAGCCTTAAATAATCTCGCTCCATCTTATATATCGGAATGCCTGACACGTTATATTCCAAATCGTAACCTTAGATCTTCAAATGAGTGTCTCCTTATAATTCCAAAAGCTAAACTTAAAAGAAGTGGTGAGGCGGCCTTCTGCTGTTATGCACCTAAAATCTGGAATAGCCTGCCAATAGGAATTCGCCAGGCAAATACAGTAGAGCACTTTAAAACACTGCTGAAAACACATTACTTTAACATGGCCTTTTATAACTTCACTTTAACTTAATACTGATACTCTGTATGTTCAATTCTTCATAATAACTATTCATGGTGGCTCTAAAATCCGTACTGACCCCTACTCTCTTCTGTTTCTTTTTCCGGTTTCTTTGTGGTGGCGGCCTGCGCCACCACCTACTCAAAGCATCATGATGCACCAACATTGATGGACTGAAAGCCAGAAGTCTACGTGACCATCATCATCAGGTCCTTCCATGAAAACCCTAAATACAAAGAGGACTGTTTGATTTATGTTAGGTAGATTGCCCAGAGGGGACTGGGCGGTCTCTTGGTCTGGAACCCTACAGATTTTATTTTTTCTCCAGCCTTTGGAGTTTTTTTTCGTTTTTTCTGTCCACCCTGGCCATCGGACCTTACTCTTATTCTATGTTAATTAATGTTGACTTATGTTTATCTTTTATTGTGTCTTCTATTTCTCTATTCATTTTGTAAAGCACTTTGAGCTACATTTTTTTTGTATGAATATGTGCTATATAAATAAATGTTGATTGATTGATTGACAAGCCAATTCCAAACAGCCATACTTCAGACCAATGGGAGAACAGAAAACATCTTCACATCTGCCCTCCAAACCATGATCGCAATTCATTTTGTGCGTGAAAATCTGTTTACAGGTGTTGCCTCTGGGATAGATGGAAATGTCCCTTTCGGCAGGGGGTTCGCCATCTTCTCCGACGAAAATCGCTGCAACATCAGTGTGACATGTTGGGGCATTGTATTGTCGTAAATCCTGCCCAGGGTTTTCCTTGAAAACCATTTGTACAGATGCTGTTGGATTGGACTGAGCAATTTCATGCATGTGTTTGTATGATTTTGTGAAGGGGTTGATGGTTCTGAGCATGGAATCTAGCTGAAGAAGTAAATTTTCGCTGTATGCAGAGTTTGCTTTATTTTGTAATCGTATTTCAGTAGCTTGCGCTGTGTCAAAAACATACAACTGTCCATATCCTGGAGAGGTAGAAGGGTTAGCGTATAGTGGAGAGATTTGGTGATAAATTTGCTCATTGTGGTCTATGGCCGACTTGTCATCCTGGCCAATACCCCAGGCCGCCAGATGGAGCTCTCCCTGCAGCATGGAGGTGCCCCGGATACCAGCAGGGAATCATGGATTATGGAGTTTTTCCCTACAAACCTGCTGGATACCCCAGGGGACAACACAGGACGCTGCAGGTAGGCCCAGAGAGTCACATGTGCCCTATAACCCGAAAGTGCGTCATAGGCAAAGCGACAGTGGAAGTGACGTGCTTCCAGGGTGAAGAAGAAGGACTTTATATCTGACCCAGAAGTAATAAGGAATCATGGACTGAAGGGCTGTGGGAAAACTTCCGGGTCAGGGAATATAAAAGACTGAGAAAGACACCAGAGCATCGAGCTGAGCTAGTTGGAAGGGTGGCAACGCATCTGGGAGTGGAGGATTGATTATTGTGGTTATTGTGATTGATTTAATGAGTATTGTGGAGAGGGGGGTGCTTTGTGCACTGTGCAATTGGAATAAAGTCTACTTTTGGACTTTTATCTGGTGTCTGGCGTATTGGACAAGGGTTCAAGGGAGCGACAGTGCCCCCATCTGTCACACCATGTATTTTAAAACAGTATGGTCCATGGCCAGGAGGTTGAGTTATCTGTGCACCCATGGAAGCAAACGCTAGAGAAGTGTTGTATTCTCAAATGTGTTCACGATAATTTTTACCTTATGATGCTTGCTGTGTAAGAAGCTGTTGTAAAGACACAGGTGGCTCCTACAAAGGTGGTAAAGCTACTTTACTATCGTGTCAGCACCTCGAATACTTGTTGGATGTATTATGCTCAGCAGGCCAGTATAGTGCATGACAGTGTTTGCACTGCTGGTCTGGAGTCCCAATGTTGTATTCTTGGACGGGAAGACAGGAATGAGGTAAAGTACCACCTGTGGTAACGGGAAGAGGATTGTGTGTATGTCTGCTGAGACTGCGCTGGTTTGGAAATATTTCTTTGCAGATGTCGTATTGCAAGACTTGTGAATGAGTTTTGTTGTGTTTAGTCAGACAATCCTGTGTAGTGAACTTCTTATTGCATTTCTGGCACTCATATAGTTGTTGGGAAGAATGCCTTTTCTTGTATTTAGCAATTGAGGTTCACATTTAAAAAGTTTTGATGCAGGAATCGCAGTGGAAGAATGAATTCCAAGGATTCATTTCCAGTTGCTTCATGGCTGCTGCTCTCAGCAGCTTTCTCTCTGTCTCTCCATCTTGTAAGGAGATTCTGTTAATTAATTGCACATGTTAATTACATTAAACCCAGTTTTTATTGCCTGTAGAATACCTTTATTAATTCTTATGTGATTCTTCTACATGTTTTATTAAACATATTTTCATTTGTTCCCTTTCACCTTATGATTATTTACTTCTGTGTAAATTCAGTTTATTTTATTTTTAGTGTTTGAACATCCCTGTGATTTAGAACATGTTTAAGTTTTTATTTACATTTCCTGTCAATATCTTATAGTTCTGAACTGTACTCCTCCATTTTTTGTAATGTGCTTTGTTAAACATAATGTAAAATGTACAGATTAATGGATATAACTCAAAACTAATGTTGTCTGCTCTTTTAAAATAGTTTTGGGGATGGGGGGCAAGCATTGTAATAGTCTGTGTTAGCTCCATGCTCCCTGATTGTTCTCCTTAGCCTCTTGAACCCAGAACCATGGATAACGTATCTGGGAATGAGTCACGCAAATGTGGACACACACAGTCAGCAAGGGATTGGTGCAAAGTGTTCAAAAGTGCAGTGTATTCCAAATAAATCCATAAGTAAATAATGCAATAAAATGATGTGAAACATGGAGGTTAAAATGAGTAAACAATCCATTGAAGGTTTAAATTCCTGGCAGCTTCTTTGTTTTATCGTCTGTCAAAAGCACCAATGCTTCTTCCTAAAGTCTGGTATCTCCTCAGCTTATCCCAATCAGCACCTTGTAGCATGAGGAGACACCTGCTGACAGGTGCACTCATCCAATAATCCAGGGTTTGGGTTCCTACCACCAGTCCCTTGGTGCCTGTAGGACTTTCCTACAAACCCCACTCAGCTAGACCGTTGGTATCTACATTAAACAACAGGGCCGCTCCTACTCCTTTGTGTAGCTCTAAGGAGCGTCCCTTCTTCAGCCCTGTTCTCAAGTACAGGCCTGCCGCTCGCTCCCCTGGGGCATACTCCTGACCACCTACCTCCATTGTTCCCAACCTGGGCTATCTCAATCCTGCATCTTTCCAGCCTTATCCTCTGTTAGTTCTTCCTCTTCCTACTTTGATTTGATCTTTCTGATCCCCATTTTCACACTGTAGGCTCCCTTTATAGCCCTGACAGGGTGCAGGTGCAATCCGTCACCTACTACAAGGTGTGAATGCAGCACCTGACTGACCCCCTCACATTCTCATGTGAATGCACAAACAGCCAAGCACCCCAATCAGACTTTTACACATTTAACCTGCTTAAGAATATGGAATGCCACAATCCTTTCTCAACCCAAGCTTATACTAACAGGGTACAACTCCATCACAGCACTCCTGTATGTGTTCAGTGTTTAATGTATACATTTACATTTAATTCACCCCTCTAAATTCTACTAAATGAACTTAACATAACATTACACTTAATCCAAGTCAGTGTGGTGGTAAGGACCTGTCCTACTAGCATCAAGGAACAATGTGGGAGTTAGTGCTGGAAAGGGTGGCAGTCCATTGCAAAGCACACTCATGAACAAACTCACATTGCATCTTTCTAAACAGCTGCAGATATTTTAAAAATTGTAAGCTGTTAATTTTATGTAACATGCAATTTTTGTTTTAATATCTCCCCATCAAAAAAGTTCACTAAAGATTTAATCTGCTCAAAGTGCCTAGGTATCTCATTAATTATACAGTTTTCACTATAGCAACTATTGAATTCAAATATGAATTTTTTACACAAAAATTTCAAGAAATGTTTTAAGGCCCTACATGAGAGGTTAAGGATCAAACTTAAAGAAATGGTAATTCAAGTCACAGTGTGTAGATGGGTGAACAACTGGCCCAAACACTGACAGCAAACAGTTATGGTGCAAGGACTTTTTTCTAAATAAGGCCATTAAAAAGGGTGTCCATCATGGATCAGTACTAGTGGTGCTTCTGTTTTTAATGTATACAGTGAATATGGGAAAACAAAAAGATAGAAGAAGACAAATGTTTGGGAAATTTGACAATACCTGTTTAAGATGGAAAATCAAATGAACTGAACAGAGCAATATAAGTAATGGTGGACTGTTAGGGTTTGTCAGTAAATATAAGCACTTCTTTGGAGGAGTAACGTATCTCAAAGACGCAGGTTCTCAACTGAATACAGACTTCCTGGTTGTCTCATCTTAACAACTGGTGGAACAAAAGAAGTGAGGCTTCTCAGCTCGAATAGGAAGGGTTCTCTTCATCATGTCTATAGATGTAAAAGCAAAAGGTGTCAGCAAGTGTGCCCACTCTCGATTGGAAGTATGCATAACATTCTCAAAAGAGCTCGAGACTACCCCTTACTTACACTTCTCTGACAAAATAAAGAATATTCTCCCCCTTGGACATGTTCATAATGTATTGTTATACAACTTTGACTCACAGTGAATTTAATTTAGCTTTAACACTGATCAGCAGAAGAGGACTTAAATGTCAAAGTGAATATAGATCTCTTTAAAGCAGTCTAAATTAAATTATAAGTATACTATGAGTTTTTTTATTTGCATTTATATCAGCAGAAAAGGACTTAAATGTCAAAGTGAAAACAGATCTCTTCAAAGTGGTCTAAATTAATTCTAAGTACACCGTGGGTTTTTTATGTGCATTTGTTTCTTAGTTTGGAATTCTATGTCTTTTTTAACAGAAGTACAAAACCAACATACTCCGTTGTAAACAAGAAAAAAATGTAAATTGAAAGATATTATTTCAATTTCAACTAATACAGAAGGTTATATAAGCAAAGATTTTATGTAATTTTAATAAATTAGATTCCAATAGGAAGGTTAGTTTCAATGAAAATCTAATGCTTATTACCAGTCCCAAGGTTACTCATTATAGGTGTGGGATGATAGAACTTTTATATAGAAGCCATTATAATAATTTTTACTTAAAATTAAAGTGAAATTGTTTTTCGAAGAAACATGCCACTATTAAGAAAATCAACATATACTTCCCATAGTGCCATGTAAAAAATATACCAGAATTATAAGGAATGTTTGTCTCATTACAGTGTTGTGAATTATATGAAGTTAATTGTGCTGCATTTAGATAAATTGGAACAATGAGGATACAGTTAATTACCTGTTTGAAACAGTCTGTGCAAAATAATTTAGTAAATAACATGTTTTTTTGTAAATCACATGTTTTACATTTAACCTATAACGCTTATCTCTTGGCTGCGGTGGGTTGGCACCCTGCCCAGGATTGGTTCCTGCCTTGTGCCCTGTGTTGGCTGGGATTGGCTCCAGCAGACCCCCGTGACCCTGTATTCGGATTCAGCGGGTTAGATAATGGATGGATGGATGGACTTATCTCTTGGTGTGAATAAGCTAAAGTGTTAATAATGCTCAAGAAGCTTAAGCCGTACCCATCAAGATTCTGGCCATATGTAAATACTGAGCTAAGATACAACTTTGAACTAGTTTTCACTTTTAAGAATGAGAATTATTTTTGCAAAATGCTTAAATGTCTGCATCCACCTTAACAAAAGGATAAGTGTCTATGTGTCCATCCAGTTGCTATTCCTCTGTCATTCCAACAGATGGCACATCACAAACATTAGCACTGCTTTTACAAATCCTATACCAAATAGCTTAAAACAGAGACATATGCATCCCGTGGTGCACTGCCAATGTTATCACTTAGGTTTTCTAGTGGTTACACAGACTTCAACATATCATTGACAGAAAGCACAGTTTATCATTGAATACAATAATTAACAAGTTAATTAGTCCACCTCTTTGGGTAATTGCATTGTGACAAAAAGCTGGTGAAGGCAATAGCTAGCGATAACATCTGTAAGCCCTAAGCTCAAAGCCCCATTCCATGAATACAAATGCCCCATAGTCTTGTGTCTTATTATGATAACTTTATTTGTTATACATAGATTACTGCACATAAGTAATTGTGTAGTGATCCCATAAGATTGGTCAGGTTTGCTGATGCCAACATTCTTATGCATTTTATCATAATTGTTATAACTCAAATATGGTACATAATACTATACATATTGTGGTCCTCCGGCCGGGACGCCCAGGAGGACGAGAGGAGGGCTTGTGCCTCCTCCAGACCGCAAGGGGGCGTCCATCCTGGTTATGTTGGGGGCTTCGGGTAAAGGGCTTGGAAGCCCAGCCCTGTAGGGGCCCGTGGCCACCGGCAGGCGGCGCCCCAGTGCCTTATTATCCCGGGAGCCCACACCAGGAAGTGCCGGGGGGAAGACGACAGGGGACACCAGGACGGCTTCCGGGTGCGCAGCCGGCACTTCCGCCACACGGGGGTGTGTCCGTGGGAGATTGCTGGGAAGCAGCTGGAGCCCATCCGGGTTCCTATAAAAGGGGGAGTGAGGACTGGAGGCGGCCAGGAGGAAAAGAGGCACAGGACTGTGTGGCCTGGACATTGGGGGAATCGGTGCTGGAGGCACTGGGGTTTGTGCACGTGATTATTGTAAATATTATTGTAAATAAACAGTGTGTGGTGGAAACAAAGATGTCCGTCTGTCTGTGTCTGGGTCAAAGTTCACAATATATAATTTCAAATTAAATTTAAAGGGAAAAAGTAACCAGTGGTGAACTTCAACCACATCAAAAAGTCACTTTTCATCACCCTAACCCATTCTCACCTCAGAGTACTGCACCCTCCACCCATTCTTCTGCTGATACCAGCATAGGAGAGAGTTTCCCCCAACCCACAATTACAGCAGCCCAGGTAAGCAGAGAGCTGAGGAGACTTTGTGCCAGCAAAGCAGCAGGTCCAGATGGAGTATCGCCACAACTGCCGAAAGCCTGTGCGCTGGAGCTGGGGAGTCCTCTACAGTGCATCTTCAACCTGAGCCTGGAACGGGGAGAGTCCCGTGGCTTTGGAAAACATCTTGCATCACCCCAGTCCCAAAGGTATCGTGTCCTAGTGAGCTGAACGATTTCCGGCCTGTCGTTCTGACGTCACATGTGATGAAGACCATGGAGAGGCTGCTGCTTCACCACCTGAGGCCACAGGTCCACCACACCCTTGACCCTCTGCAGTTCGCATACCAGGAGAAGGTGGGAGCGGAGGATGCCATCATCTATATGCTACACCGATCCCTCTCCCACTTGGACAGAGGCAGTGGTGCTGTAAGAACTATGTTTGTGGACTTCTCTAGCGCCTTCAACACCATCCAACTTCTGCTACGTAGGGACAAGCTGACATCGTGGACTATCTTAAAGACAGACCTCAGTATGTGCATCTCGGGAACTGCAGGTCTGACATGGTGGTCAGCAACACAAGAGCGCCGCAGGGGACTGTACTTTCTCCGGTCCTGTTCAGCCTATATACATCAGACTTCCAATACAACTCGGAGTCCTGCCACGTGCAAAAGTTTGCAGACAACACTGCTATCGTGGGCTGCATCAGGAGTGGGCAGGAGGAGGAGTATGGGAAATTAATCAAAAACTTTGTTAAATGGTGCGACTCAAACCATCTGGAAGGCTGGTGTCTTTCAACATCTGCAATAAGATGCTGCAGATGTTCTATCAGACAGTTGTGGCGAGCGCCCTCTTCTATGCGGTGGTGTGCTGGGGAGGCAGGATAAAGAAGTGGGATGCCTCACGCCTGGACAAACTGGTGAGGAAGGCAGGCTCTATTGTAAGCACAGAGCTGGACAGTTTGACATCCGTAGCAGAGCGACGGGCACTGAGTAAGCTCCTGTCAATAATGGAAAATCCACTGCATCCACTGAACAGGATCATCTCCAGACAGAGGAGAAGCTTCAGCGACAGACTGCTGTCACTGTCCTGCTCCATTGACAGACTGAGGAGATCTTTCCTCCCCCACACTATGCGACTCTTCAATTCCACCGGGGGGGTAAACGTTAATATTATACAAAATTATTGTCTGTCTGTTATACCTTCATTGTTATCAATCTTTAATTTAATATTGTCCTTTATCAGTATGCTGCTGCTGTGAATTTCCCCTTGGGATTAATAAAGTATCTATCTATCTATCTATCTATCTATCTATCTATCTATCTATCTATCTATCTATCTATCTATCTATCTATCTATCTGTCTATCTATCTATCTATCCATTAATGCTCAGCTTGTTGTAGGGGCAATAGGGAGTTACAAATCTGGTTCTTTTTTAGAAATCTAACATGACACTTCAACAAGTCTGTTGTAATCTTGATAGTGCACCAAAAACTGTTTTTATCTGACACCATTAAAGAAGATGGTATTTCCAAAGACAACAATGTTCAATATCTGTTGGTCCATTATTGAAAGTGTTTTGAGCTCCTTTGCCACACATGGTTACAGCATTTTTGTTCTGCCAAGGACAGGAAGCATCTATAGAAAGCACTGTGCACTGCTTCTAAAATATTTGTCTACACCTTCACATTCTGGATTCACTCTACCTTTGCAGACTGAAACAAAGAGTTATTTGATTCTTATCTGTCTCTCATACCCTACCCACCCATTTTTCAGCCTATTTCAGTCTTGGAAATTAGTTAAAACAAAGCTAGCACTGTCAGATTTCACAAAAGTACTCTATTCACGGGTTGTGAAATTCATGAACTAAGTTTTAGCTTAAGAGTCTTTTAACACTAGAATTACTAGAGCCAACAAAACTCGTAATTCCGGCCCACCTTAAATCTCTTCACACCTCTCCGTCAGCCTCTTTTGTCTTCTAAATGTGTTGATAAGCCCAAACAGCAAGCAGCTTTATACCATCAGCTGTAAATGTATGACATTTCTAAAAGTTAGCTTTTTTTCAGTGTTATTATCTCAGTCTCGTTCACGCTCTCCCTTGCCCCTTGTGATCTGACTCTAACTAACAGCGCCAGTATACAGTAAATTCTCACCCAATCTGATGCTGTTCGTTTTCAAATAATATTGCATTAGTGTGACACTTTTCTGATTGGTACTATTCAGGTCATAAAATGATTTCTTCAAAATGTCACATACACTCATCTCTTTCTTTTTTTCCCCGGTGCTGCTTTGACATTGTGTACCAGAAGGCGTGAGCTTATTCAGTGCGGCTGGAGCACGCAGGTGGCCAGTTGCTGTGTGATATAACACTCTTGACTTGGCGGCGATCTGCATGCAAGTCATGCACGGTAAGCACTGAGAAAAGAAGAGTGATCTTTGCTCAACTTGCAGAGGAGCTTCATTGTTGCTTCTTACAAGAAAAGGCGATGGATAAAGCAAAAGAGGATGCAACATCGACAAGCTTCTGTTCCAAGACCACCACCTCCCCAGGAAAGCAAACTCAGTCAGTATCAGGGCCCTCTTCAGTGTAATAGTAACCATAGCACAGAGAGAAGTGTGTACATTGCAACAGGTACACATGTCCTAAATGCAGAAAGGATGGTCCTTGGGTGTGTGTGAACTGTTAACATTTGAATCTGATGATTGCATATAGTGCGGAACTGACCTCTCTGTACTGTTCTTTCCTTTGCATGTCCTGGAATGCAAAAGAAACACCAAAATGTGGACACTGGCAAGATCGAAAAAAAAAAAAAAACACGATCACTGATTAGAAGTGCAAGAAGGCAGGTGAATGAATATGAATAATGTTGCATCAGTGCCACATCATGTTTTCCGAAATGTACTATACAGGTCATAAAATGAGTTATTTGACATCATGGACCATAAAGTGCATACTAATTAAGCAAGAACACTCAATAAAACTGAATAAAAAAAAATTCAAGTGACGGTGAGATACGAAGAAGGCAGATTTACCAGCGTTTGTGTGTCAGCTTTTAACCCTCCAGATCAGAGAATTTCCAGTTCCATTGTCTCAAAACACCACTCACATCTGCAGTTATTCCCAGTTTTAGATAAAAAGTAACCGCGTCAGATCTGGAGCAGGTGCGTGGGGGTTTGTTGCGGCATTGGACGTTATATTGTGATCGTGACTGAGAAAATAAGAGTGATAAAGTCCTATAAATGTACACCGGCTGTTACAGACATAAATGAAATATATGTTTTTATTGTATAATAGTAACAATAAGAGCAGCTCACTACTCAAAATAGTAAATTTGCAGGGGAGCTGGTTTCAAACTCACAACCTTTGGATTATAAGTCGACAGCTCTAACCACTGCACCACAGAAGCAGACGCATTGTAGTTGCCCTTTTAATGGAAGTGTTTATTTGATATTTGGCCATCAGCCTTTTCTTATTATATAGTTCATGTGTACATTTTGTCATTTATTACTAAAACATGGAAAACGTTTCTGTTTTAACGATTTGTTTACATAGATTATTTAGACACAAAAGGCACATCAAGTTGTTTCCCTGTACAATTCTGAGTAGCTCACTCCCAGATAATCAATCAAGGCAGGAACTGGGAGAACTTCTTGGCTGCTCTGAGGCGATGGGGGGGATGGTATAAGGCTGCTTGCTGCTTGGGCTTATTGACACATTTAGAATACAAAAGAGGATGACGGAGAAATGTGAAGGGATTTAAGGCGGGCCAAAATTACGAGTTTTTTTGTTGGCTCTGGTAATTCTAGCGTTAAAATAATTTGATGAATATGAATATGAATATGAATATGTCGAAGTGTACTTTAAATGGTTGTTTTTGTGGGCTGCTGGTAATGATGGATATTATTACCCTTATGTTGTAGGTTTTTATAAATGCTTAATTTGTGTTATCTTTAGTAAATTAAATACTGAATACAAATGCTATTGTTATGTCAATAGAGTGTTTACATATTTAAATTCATTGGTTAGGACAAATAAGAGTATTTTGTGATGGTCTTGATTTACATTAAATTCTTTGGACACAGATTTCAGGAGAGAAACTATCTGTGTGGTATGGAAAAATGAGTAAGCAGAGTGAGTCTCCTGGTTTAAACTGATGCAAATAGAGCGAGCTAACACAGCCAACTGATATCGTTCTGAGGACTACAATAACAATAGGTTTTATTGATACAGTACATTTTCATATATTAAAGTAACTGTAAGTACTTACAATAATAATAACAGCTAAATAGTGAAAGTTACAAAAAAAAGTAAAAACAGTTATTTAGAACAGCTATGAATCATAAACTCCAGCTTAATTACAAACTAGAGTCAGATGGCCAGTTCAAGATGCTGAAACAATGGGAAGAGAAGTAGTGTAAACAAATTCTTCAGATTTGTGAAAACAGAACTATCAATGTTACACCTATGAGGCAGTACTTGGTGCCAACTATGGGGCTAACATGCTGTGCTGGGGATCAGCAGAGAGTGCTGTCAAGTGACTGTTGGACAATCATAAGTTAAGCAGTTAAGGAACAGAATGGAGGAAAAAAGAAGAACTTTCCAAAGAATAAACAAACCAGTATTTATCAAAACTCGAGGATCTACACTGCCTTGTATTCCAGGCAAGCCTAAATGTTAGATGTGTAAATTTAAAATATGTTAAGGTACTGAATTTTTTTACTTTTTGTTTTTTTCTGTAAATTGTGTTTTTTTAATGTTTATATCTTTCTTATTTTTGTAGTATTTTACTCTTTATGAATTATTTTGCATATTTAGATTTATGTATTTTTTATTGTTTTACACTCAGTTCATATTTTTTCTTTGATTTACAGTGTGCTGAGCCACTGGGGGCAGGGCCCCCTGATGAAGCAGCTCTTGAACAGCCCCCTTCTATTTAGAGCCAGCAGAGCATAAGATGACTGCTGAAGAATTTACTATTGTGAATGTTAGTTAGGTGGTTTTGTGATTAGATTTTATTTTCTGGATAATGATTTTTTTTTTTTTTACGTTTTTTCTGGGTTCTTTTATTTAAACTTATATCTTCTTCTTTCGGCTGCTCCTGTTAGGGGTTGCCACAACGGATAATCTTCTTCCATGTCCTTTCTCTCCAAATCCATAAACCTTCGCTTAGGCCTTCCTCTTTTCCTCTTCCCTGGCAGCTCTATCCTAAGCATCCTTCTTCCAATATACCCAGCATTTCTTCTCTGCACATGTCCAAACCAACGCACTCTCGCCTCTCTGACTTTGTATCCCAACTGTCCAACTTGAGCTGACCCTCTAATGTACTCATTTCTAATCCTATCCATCCTCGTCACACCCAATGCAAATCTTAGCATCTTTAACTCTGCCACCTCCAGCTCTGTCTCCTGCTTTTTGGTCTGCAACCTATATAACATAGCTGGTCTCATTACCGCCCTGTAGACCTTCTCTTTCACTCTTGCTGATACCCGTCTGTCACAAATTACTCCTGACACTCTTCTCCATCCATTCCACCCTGCCTGCACTCTCTTCTTCACCTCTCTTCCACAGTCCCCATTCCTCTGTACTGTTGTTGTATTTAAACTCATCCACCCTCGCCAACTGTACTCCCTGCATCCTCACCATTCCACTGACCTCCCTCTCATTTACACAAATATATTCTGTCTTGTTCCTACTGACCTTCATTCCTCTCCTCTCTAGAGCATATCTCCACCTCGCCAGGGTCTCCTCAACTTACTCCCTACTATAGCTACAGATCACTATGTCATCAGCAAACATCATAGTGCATGGGGACTCCTGTTTAATCTCGTCTGTCAACCTGTTCATCACCATGCAAATAAGAAAGGGCTCAGAGCTGATCCCTGATGTAATCCTACCTCCATGTTGAATGCATCTGTTGCTCCTACTGCAGACCTTGTACATATCCTGTACAACTCTTACGTACTTCTCTGCCACTCCCGACTTCCTCATACAATACCACAGTTCCTCTCGAGGCACCCTGTCATATGCTTTCTCCAGGTCCACAAAGACGCAATGCAACTCCTTCTGGCCTTCTCTAAACTTCTCCATCAACATCCTCAGAGCAAACATTGTGTGGTGCTCTTTCTTGGCATGAAACCATACTGCTGCTCACTAATCATCACCTTACTTCTTAACCTAGCTTCTACTACTCTTTCCCATAACTTCATGCTGTGGCTCATCAAGTTTATTCCCCTGAAGTTACTGCAGTCCTGCACATCCCCCTTATTCTTAAATATCGGCACCAGTACATTTCTTCTCCAGTCTTCAGGTATCCTCTCACTTTCCAAGATTCCATTAAACAATCTGGTTAAAAACTCCACTGCCATCTCTCCTAAGCACCTCCATGCTTCCATAGGTATGTCATCTGGACCAACGGCCTTTCCATTTTTCATCCTCTTCATAGCTGTCCTTACTTCCTCCTTGCTAATCCGTTGCACTTCCTGATTCAATATCTCCACATCATCCAACCTCTTCTGTCTCTCATTCTCTTCATTCATCAGCCTCTCCAAGTACTCTTTCCATCTGCTAAACAAAATCTTCTCGCTTGTGAGTACATTTCCATCTTTATTCTTTATCACCCTAACCTGCTGCACATATTTCCCAACTTGGTCCCTCTGTTTAGCCAATAGGTACAGGTCCTTTTCTCCCTCCTTAGTGTCCAACCTCTCATACAACTCATCATACGCCTTTTCTTTAGCCTTTGCCACCTCTGTTTTCACCTTGCGCCTTATCTCTTTGTTTTCTTGTCTACTTTCTGCATCTCTCTAACTATCCCACTTCTTCTTTGCCATCCTCTTCCTCTGTTTCCTCTCCTGTATTTCCTCATTCCACCACCAGGTTTCCTTTTCCTCTTTCCTCTTTCCAGATGTCACGCCAAGCACCCTTCTTGCTGTCACCCTTACTACATTTGCTGTAGTTTCCCAGCTGTCTGGTAATTCTTCACTGCCAACCAGTGCCTGTCTCACCTCCTCCCTAAACTCAACCTTGCAGTCTTCCTTTTTCAACTTCCACCATTTGATCCTTGGCTTTGCCCTCAATCTCTTCCTCTACTTGATCTCCAACGTCATCCTACACACTTTCCCCTGCCACCACTTTGCAGTCTTCAATCTCCTTCAGATTTACTCTTCTGCATAGGATGTAATCTACCTGTGTATCTTCCTCCACGCTTGTACGTCACCCTATGTTCCTCCCTCTTCTTAAAATATGTATTCACCACAGCCATGTCCATCCCTTAGGCAAAATCCACTACCTCTGACCTTCTTCATTCCTCTCCTTGACACCATACCTACCCATCACCTCCTCATCTCCTCTGCTCCCTTCACCAAAATGTCCATCGAAATCCACTCCAATTACCACTTTCTGTCCCTTGGGTACACTGTTCATCACTTCATCCAACTCACTCCAAAAATCTTCTTTCCCACCCATTGCACACCCAACTTGCGGGGTATATGCACTAACAACATTCATCATCACACCTCCAATTTCCAGCTTCATAATCATTGCTCTGTCTGTCCTTCCGAATAACCCCTACTCCATTTCTCCTCCCATCCACACCATGATAGAACAATTTGAATCCACGTCCGATCCACCTTGCCTTACTCCCCTTATATTTAGTCTCTTGCAAACGCAATATATCAACCTTCCTTCTCTCCATCATATCGACTAACTCTCTCCCCTTACTAGTCATACTGCCCACATTCAAAGTTCCTACCCTCAGTTCTACTCTCTTTACTTTCCTCCTGTCCTCCTGCCTCTGGATACGTCTCCCCCCTCTTCTTCTCCTTTTTCTTCTTTGGCCAACAGTAGCCCAATTTTCGCCAGTACCCTGTTGACTAACAGTACTGATCGTTGTTAACCCGGGGCTCGACCGATCCGGTATGGAAATTTGTATTGTTGTCGGCATATTGATTTGGCAAAATTTTACACTTGATGCCATTCCTGATGTAACCCTCCCCATATATCCGGGCTTGGTACCGGCACAAAGAAACACACTGGTTTGTGCATCCCCTGTGGCTGGGTTTTTATTTCACTTATATTATCCTCATAAAAGTTAGAATGTGGTATATGAGTGATTGTTAAAAATCAGTGTTTAAGAAGTAAAAGTTATTACTTAATATTAGGATTTTAAACTTAGTGTGCATTTTCTCTTGTTATTCATTTAATATAACATAGACTTCTCTAAACCTCTTAATACAATTTAAAATCACTAAAGTGTAGTTTGGGGCATAAGGTCTGTGTTAGGCTCATGCTATTATATAATTTATTTATATTTTATAATTTATTGTAATTTTTGAATGATTATGTTTAACATCTTTTATGTTTGTAATAATGTCCTGTAACTTTAAGTATGACTCCATTCCAAGTGCTTTGTGCATGAAACCCCAGGAGCCAGGGCCACCCAGATTTCACCACTCCTGAGGCTTCGCTCTGGTTAGCTAAGGCCCAAGAAAAGGAAATTCAGGAAGTGGATCATTTTGTTTCTGGAGTTCTTGCAAGATGATTATAGGCGGAATCCTGTTATAATAAAATTTCTGTTTTAATAAAATGTTTATATGGTTTTGTAAATTTTGTAATAATGAAAATGAGGAAAATACATATACTGTTGTGATCAGGGTCACTGGTGATTCACCATCTCTAATGGAAACTGTGCAGGTACACCTCTGTATCTACTCTGCTATGTCTTACTGCATAAAATACTTATCATTCAATGTTTAGAACATTTAACACCCAACCTAGGCTCACTGCAAAAAATATTTTATTTGAAAATGAGATGTTAGAAATAACTTTTATTTAATAGAAATACAACACGCTTCTAATTTTTGTTTGTTCATTTCCCAATGCCTGATCTTTGTCTTCTGCTGTTTTTCAATCATTCAAAATTGTTGACAGCATTGAAAGCGCGATTCCGAATGCTTTCACCATGCCATATTTTTTGCAGTCCAGAATCAACTTTTTCCAGGATAGTTAATTTTTCTTTCAGCATAAACAGATGCTGCTTCTCACATTTTTTTTTGTTCATCTCAAAGAAAACTTTGAGAAGTGCTATGAACCTCGAACAGTACAGTATCTGTACACGACACAACTACTCACGCGGATGCTAGGTGGAGCACTGGCTCAGAATTCAGCTATGTGTATGATTTTTACCTATGTTTGTTCAAGCATCGCCATGACTGCCCAAGACCAGAAATTTCACAACAAGAAAAACAAGAACAAGAAAATGATAGGCTGTTATTTTCAGTGGCCATTTTTGGCCATTTCGTTAAAAAAACAAAATTTGTTTAATGTCATGTTGTCTGGGCCAACAAAAATTATTCAACATTCTTAAAATTGTGTTACTTTTGTATTTACCATAACAGGATTTGTTTTTCTAATTTTGTTGCTTCTGTTTTTTGGATATTGTTCATGAATAGTATTTTTTGACTTCTCCATTAATTTCATTTTAAGGAAATCCCTTTTTACCTTTTTTTCTCTTTTGTCACATTTTTCTATAAATACTAGTAAGTACCTTTGGTTAACCATGGGTTTTTTTGATATAGTTTGGCACACTGCTTGTTATTTTGCCAGCTTCTCATGTTTTGGGGCTTGGTAGGATCAAGTCTCAGGTAAAAGTTCAGGACTTGGATGGATCTCGGGTGACTGGCAATGGTCCTGGTTTGTCTTTATGGCTCTTTATGGGAGCCTCACAACCCTTTTCTTCTGTGTTTGAGGCTCCCAATCACAACACATGGTAATCAGATGTGCCCACAGTAGCAGAAGCACTCCTGTTATGTTTTAACGTGTGTTTATACTTTATTGTCAGTCATCGTCCAACCCGCTATATCCTAACACAGGGTCATGGGGGTCTGCTGTAGCCAATTCCAGCCAACATAGGGTGCAAGGCAGGAACAAATCCCTGGGCACAGTGCCAACCCACCGCAGGGCTCACACACACACACACATCCACACACACACTAGGGACAATTGCCAATACACCTATCCTACATGTATTTGGACTGTGGGAGGAAACCAGTGCACCTGGAGGAAACCCACGCAGACATGGGGAGAACATGCAAACTCCAAGCAGGGTGGACCTAGGAAGCAAACCTGGGTCTCCTAACTGTGAGGCAGCAGTGCTACCCACTACGCCTCCTTGACGCTGTACTTTATTGTTGTTTTTGAATTATTACTTTCAGATTTTTGTTAGTGCTGGGCAATGATCAAAATTTTTAATCATGATTAAACACATGATTGTCTGCAAAAATCAAAAAATCAGTTAAAAGTGTCAAAAGTACTAAACAAAGGCAGAGGCCAAAACAACCTAAACACTTAAATATATAAAAAAACAAAACTCTTGGAGCACTAAGACAGACACTTTTGCAAGGAGAACAGGAAAAAAGAAATTGCAGAGCCCAAGGCTAGTCTTGTTAGCAGGAACAAACCCTCAGTAACATTCACAGGAAAAACAGAAAACAAAGAGAAATGCCCATATAATCATGGGGTAAACTACAAACTCAACTCAGACACCAACCGAGAATGCTGGTCGGTGTCTGGGTCATTTCCTGTTTTACATATTCCTCGTTAACTTTTGGGTCATTGTTTTATGTTAATGTTAATTTCATTTATTGCATGCTTTGTGTACTATACCTGTGTTTTATGGGTGGTCCTGGGGCTACCTGCCAATCACCACCAAGTAGTGCCCCCTTGTCCCCTAAACCTAGAGGGTCTCCCAGAGTTCCTGACAGTTCATTGTGAATGAGCTCTGGAGTTGTGAGTTATTGTGTTTTGCTGTGCCTTGTGCTTTTCTTGTGACCTTCTGGATTTTTTGAACCTTTGCTCTGTTTTTCACTTTAGTTATTGGATTGTGTATTGGAACTTTGTTTGCAATAGACTGCTGTGTTTTAGGACAATTTATTTGCTTCTTTTGTTCCGTGAAGTTTCATGGTATTGGAGAAAATTTTGTTAAAATAAAATTGTTATAAGATTCTTCAAGGCCCGTTTGTACCTAGCCTGGGATTTTTAACATTGTTTCCCTCACCAAAGTGGGCATTATTAGAAGTGCTTTTGTGTCTTTTTGGGATTTATGTGCTTTGGAACTCCTTGTTCATGACACAGTGAGGCACCTGGAAAAAGAAAATGTAAAATATTGTAGCAAATCATGGTTCTATCTCAAAGTAACTAAATGTATTCTTGCTCTTTTTGTTGTTTTTTTAAAGTAGCTCAGTATCCTTAGAAGGACTGCTGGCTATGCCATACTAGGATGGTGACAATATGTCTGCAGTGGGTCTGCCTTCTAAAGGCCTTGTCCCACAGTCCCATCTCTGCATTAATGGCAGGCAGGAAACTGCCTCTCCAACCCCAAGCAGTTGGAACTGTTGTGCAAAAATTAAATAAGAAGTAAACATAATTTTAGCATAATTTAATGTGTTGTTATAATGTTTATAACAAACTTAACTTAATCGTCATTATCAGCTTTTTTTCAATTGTTTCATAATATGCAAAATGCAATTTCTCACATACAGAAGAATTTCTTTTTGGGATATGTGAAATTTTCTTTGTGTCTGCCACTGTTAGCCTGTGTTCCAGTTGCTTGGGCAGGCCCTTTGACTCTGAAGTGTTCTCATGTGTGTCAAAAATTTCAGTCTCTGGTTTTCGACACATCTTTAAAAGTTTAGGGTCCCTTGATACCAAAAACATTGATATCTTGATGATGGGTGTGTGTGTGTGTCTGTTTGTCACAGTTTCTTGAGGATGGTCTAGAGCTAAAAAGGCTGGATGGAAAAATGCCAAGCTCAAAACTTAAGCCTGTTATGAGATGATTATGTGCTAATTAGTTTTTGAGCTAAATCATGCAAGAAAAAGAGGCACTCTAGAGGATACCATAATTCTGCAATTAATTATAAATTCTTCTTGTCAATTGCTATCATAATGATTTATTTTATGATCAGAAAGATCAGCATCAGAGTGGTAAATAATTAGTGAAATGTTATAGAATAGTTTAGGTAACTTGGTTCTTAGGGAGCAAAGACTACTGAAATCCAAATTTTTTATTATGCCAGTGGTAGCCTAATACATTGTGAAATACATCCTTCATGTTCCTCACTATCTAATGTGAAGTTTCCTGGATGCTGTATCCTCCTTCGTCTACTTCTACTGCTAATGCTGCTGCTGTTTTTATTTCTTGTGTTCCCCACTGCTGCTAGCGTCAGTGCTGTTGCAATAAAAATGTTATCGCCTCAGGCTAATATCTAAGTCTTGCATGTGTGAAGCTACCTCCAATGTGGTTAGACCACATATTCCTCCAAAAAAAGGCAGTGTTATGATTTAGCTGAACTTGTTCAATACATTATTTTCTGCATTGCTATAAAATATATTAGCAAACATCAGGCTTTATTTTTGATCTAATATTTGTTGCTAAGAAGTATATGAAAATGCAAATGTAGTCTTAACTGTGCAGAACAGCAGAATGTGACTCCATGAATTAATTAATGAAGACTACTGCAATATTACTGTTAGGATTGTTCTATTTTAAACCTGTTTTTAATTTAACATACTGCTACAAGGAACTAGGATTATAATGATATACTTGTTTTTTTCACTGAAAAACAGCTACTTTAGTTTAAAATTGATTTAAAATCATCCCTTTAAAATCTGCTTAACAACACTTTTGAATAATCCTTCTGTTAACATAATTGTTACCCAGATGGTTTCAAAATTTATATTACTTTAGAATAAAATATATGTTATGAGAGGTGCTTGTTTCAGGTCTTCTCTTTCTCTCAATGAGTACTTCCTCCTGGCCAAAGTGATCATAGCGACGGTAACAGGAACAGAACACATTATTGTATTATTCTTTCCCAATTAAAGACATTGCAGTATACTGTAGCCTGGTGTGAATTTGTCATGGATTTAGATCAACCAGACCAGACTGTGGTTTTGCTTATTAAAATGGAGAGACTATTCCTTTTTTTTCTATTTATATAAAAATGTGTGTATATGTAGAGAAATGTAATAATTTATTTTTATTTATCAAAGACAGACTAAATTGTTCATTACTTTACAAAAACTGTGAAAAAATATGAATTCATTTAGGAAAAGAACAAAACCCAACCAACTAACCCTAAAAACTGAAACAATTAATTTGTTTATATTATCACTCCCAGAAGCTATTCACTGTATAGACATAGTATGCTCAGTTTATGCTTTGCGTGTGTTTTTTAGTTTTAGTGATATTTTGTGTTTTATTTACTGTTTTTCATATTTTAACTCTATTTAAAGCGTACATTTATTGTCATGGGTATTCAGTTAAACTTGCATGTCTCCTCATAATAGTGGTACAATATCACCTGTGACAGATTTAGGGTTTCCTCGTACCCTCAGACCACACGTCAGACACCAGATAAAAGTCCAAATAATTATTTATTATAATAATAAAGTGCACAAAGCACGCTCCTCTCCACAATTCTCAAATAAACAATATAATAATCCAATAACCAATCCTCCACTCCCAGACGCTTAGCCACCTCCCAACTCAGCTCGTCCGTCTGGGATTTCCCACAGTCCTTTATACTGCTCAACCCGGAAGTGTTTCACCCTCTCTGTCCATGTGATCTGGAACACTTCCGGGTCAGATAAAAAATCCTTTTTTCTTCACCCAGGAAGCACATCGTTCTCTTTGTCCATGTGACTATGACGTACTTCCTGGGCGTAAGGCAAATAGTCTCTGGGCCTCCCTGCAAAGACTCCTGGCGGCCCCCATGGTATCCAGCAGGGCTGTGAATAAAGACTCCAATGTCCATAATTCCCTGCTGGTCTTCGGGGCACCTCCATACTGCAGGGAGGGCTCCACCTGGCGGCGTGGGGGTATTGGCCGGGATGAACAGCTGGCCATACATCACAGTACTCCCCCCCTCAGAGAAGAACCCTGGTTCGAATCGGCCATCCCCGCGAGGGATGTCTTCCTCCAGGTAGGACTTCTGGGTGGACCTTGGTTGTGCCTTCCGAAGTGGGCCCTGGAGAACCTAGGGGAATTTCAGAACGATAATCCACTTTATCCCCTGCCCACCAGGGACAGTTGTACCAAATATGGCCCAGCCATCGGCATCCATAACACCGCTATTGTCCTCCCGGAATTTTCCCTCTGCGACGCTGGAAACACTTGGGGAACTCTGTCTCTGTCCCTTTTCTCGCTGAGGAAGGGGCCCTACGCTGCCTTTGTGCTATTTACACCCTTCTCCTTCTTGTTAGGAGACCCACATTTTATTTTTGGGATCTCCTGCTTACTCTGGGGTTTGTCGACAGTCTGGGTCTCTCTATGAGAGAAAGAAAACCCCTTCCCTGTCTGTACCCCTTTGGATTTATTAATAACACGGGTCGATCGGCCCTTCCCCCAGCCGCTCTGTAAACGTTTCGGCCTCTCTTGTAGGGCACGCATCCACTTGGCACCCGCTATGGATTAAATGCGGGCCCGTGTCACTCTGCGTCCCTATTTCATTATATACGGTACCGGCTTTACCTACCTGTACCGCCAAATCAATTAAGACAAGAGGCTCCCAAGACAATCGCCGCAGGTACTCATTTAATTTGTTCATAGGCTTTTCAGCCGCACCTCTCAAGTCTGCAACGATCGTCTGGATTGTTTGCACCACCTGTAAAAAACTGTGCACGGGCTGAAGCAACTTCTCCAGCTCGTGCACATCTAAAAAACTACTCAATACAACCGGAGGCATGCTCGAGCCATCATTAGCCTTACCCTTTGGCTGGGAGCCAATAAACACGGCTGCTCCTGGCACGTGCTCAGACAGGTCCTGCAAGGGAGCCTGGGATTTGGAGTTCTTTTCGGAGGACCGCGGTGCCGCTTTTGGCTGACTGCGATCCGTCTGTATCAATTTGTCGACGGATCGATCAGTCATTTCCCGGATCTCCTTACCTTTTTGTAGGGAGAGGGGTGCTTCGCTCGTCTCCCTTTTCCCCTTCGGAAAAACCAAGTCCGTCTTTTCTTGGGCGAAGCCACAAACAGCTGAACATGGAACATCACCTGTCCCTCGCCGGCACCCATAATGCGGAAGTTCTTTGGGTTACTCGTTTGCCTGAACGAGAACGCGCCATCGCCTTTGGGTTTGTCTTCTGCCTCCCGCAGAGCCTTCGGATGGACATCTGGGAGGTATGTACATGGGACATCATGTGTTAAATTAAAAAGATTGTAAAGTACATTCCCAGTATATACCTCGTCGGAGACGTCCTCCTCCGGAAATCTCTCCCGAAACGCGTAGCTGCTCCATGGCTCGTCTTGAGCGCAGGCAATGTCGAGCGCTAGACCTCCGCTGTTGCTGGCGCTCTGCTTTGTCTTCTTCTTCCCCATTACGGACTTGAAAATACGGCTGTTGGTGATTTTTCTGCATGTCTTGATGCTGTCTCCTTGGGGTATTCTGTCCACAATAAAATTTTAAAATTCAGGTTCTCTGCCAAACTGACGGCCAGAGAATCCTGCCGAGGCTACGCCAATTGTGACAGATTTAGGGTTTCCTCGCATCCTTGTACCCTCAGACCACACGTCAGACACCAGATAAAAGTCCAAATAATTATTTATTATAATAACTAGCAAAATACCTGCGCTTCGCAGTGGCGAAGTACTACATTAAAATTTTTATTAAGATGAAAATTTTACTTTTTAAAACTGAGGGAAAATATGCCAGTAATTATTGTTAAGGATCTCTTTGTATACCATGTTGTCAGTTCGGCCCTCCGGTTGTAACATGTCCAAGCTGTGCGCTGAGCTTACTCTTGAGCATGCAACTTACAGTTGGCCATGTGAACAGTAATCTTGTCTCAAATCTCACAGCTTGGATTGCTGCTGTCATAATCGGTTTGAGTTTCATGGTTTGTTTTAATTATGACAGTATTTGCAGGATTTGTAGTATTGAAGTGACATTCGGCATCTGTCAAGCGTTGTAAGCACAGAACCGGTTTCAGCGATAAAATCACATCCAGCTTTTGAGAGTTTAAACATTCATAAACATCAAAGTGTCCACTACTGAAATCGTCACCTGTGAATCTAAGATGTTTAAGAGGCATTGGCGGTTGTCGAAAGGTGTAAAATATTTGGCCATTTCGGTACACTTGAATGCAACAACCGAACAATTCAGCGGCAGCCATCAACTCACATGCAGAACCATAGGTGAAGGGCTTAAGCATTTCACTCTTATAGTGCTCCTGTGTAGTATAATTATCTCTTCTACCGTCATCAGTCCACACCTTGAACCTGTCCCAGTCATTCAATACATAAGACACAATGTTCCTACGGATATCAAGAGTGAGCCTGATATGGCCGTGCAATATGTAACAAAGAGAATGGAAAAGGTAGGTGGTATCTCCGGGCATGGAAACCACTCGGTAAGTGATAGTTCTTTGATCGATAGTGATCATCTCGATAGACATGGTAATGGGGGTTGGAATGATAAAGGAAATGGGTACCTGAACAATGTAAAATAAGTGTAAAATACCTATACAATAACTATAATTGTAATTAACAAACAATAAAACAGCGGAGAAGCCGTGGATTAAACAAAAAGGTTGTAGTTATCAGTAGCGAGACGTGAATCCCGTGGCGAAGCAAGGAAGGGAATGTAGAGACTGGAGCAATGGATGGCCTTATATAGGCAGGCAGCCAACAACGTGGGAGGAGTTGGGATGGGGGACCCAACGGCGCCTCACACCATGACCGAGCTGCAGGCTATGGACGTATATATGTACGTAAGTAGGATTCAGTTAGTGTTGGAAACCCGTGTACCAAATTTCTTGAAGATGGGCCCATAAGTAACAAAGACTGTTGAAAAGTTCAATATGGCAGCCGACAGTGGCATCATACCACCGAAATAAATACGTACATTGGTTTCGGTTAGTGCATGGAAGCCGCCTACCAAATTTCGAGAAGATGGGGCCATAAATAAGAAAGTTCAACATAGCGGACGTTGTTGACCGTTATGACCATTACGCGTAGAATTTCGAAATGAAACCTGCTTAACTTTTGTAAGTAAGCTGTAAGGAATGAGCCTGCCAAATTTCAGCCTTCTACCTATACGGGAAGTTGGAGAATTAGTGATGTTGGAAAATTCAATATGGCGGCTGACAGTGGCGTCATACCACCGAAATAACTATGTACATTGGTTTCGGTTAGCTCAGGGAAGCCACCTACCAAATTTCGTGAAGATAGGGCCGTAAATAAGAAAGTTGAACATGGCGGACGTTGTTGACCGTTATGACCGTTACGAGTAGAATTTCGAAATGAAACCTGCTTTACTTTTGTAAGTAAGCTGTTAGGAATGAGCCTGCCAAATTTCAGCCTTCTACCTATACGGGAAGTTGGAGCATTAGTGACGTTGGAAAGTTCAATATGGCGGCCAACAGTGGTGTCATACCAACGAAATAAGTACGGACATCGGTTTCCGCTAAAAGTTCAATATGGCGGCCGACAGTGGCATCATACCACCGAAATAAGTACCAAATTTCAGCCTTCTACCTACACGGGAAGTTGGAGAATTAGTGACGTTGGAAAGTTCAATATGGCGGCTGACAGTGGCGTCATACCACCGAAATAAGTATGTACATTGGTTTCGGTTAGCGCAGGTAAGCCGCCTACCAAATTTCGTAAAGATGGGGCCATGAATAAGAAAGTTCAATATGGCGGACGTTGTTGATCGTTATGACCGTTACGCCTAGAATTTCGAAATGAAACCAGCCCAACTTTTGTAAGTAAGCTGTAAGGAATGGGCATGCCAAATTTCAGCCTTCTACCTACATGGGAAGTTGGAGAATTAGTGACGTTTGGAAAATTCAATATGGCGGCCGACATGTGGCGTCATACCACTGAAATAAGTAAGTACATCGGTTTCGGTTATCGCAGGGAAGCCGCCTACCAAATTTTGTGAAGATGGGGCCATAAATAAGAAAGTTCAACATGGCGGACGTTGTCGACCGTTACGTGTAGAATTTCGAAATGAAACCTGCTTAACCTTTGTAAGTAAACTGTAAGGAATAAGCCTGCCAAATTTCAGCTTTCTACCTACATGGGAAGTTGGAGAATTAGTGATGAGTCAGTGAGTCAGTCTTTCAGTCAGTCAGTCAGTCAGTCAGTGAGGGCTTTGCCTTTTATTATCTATACTAATAAAAGGCAAAGCCCTCACTCACTCACTCATTCACTCACTCACTCACTGACTCATCACTAATTCTCCAACTTCCATTGTGGGTGGAAGGCTGAAATTTGGCAGGTTCATTCCTTACAGCTTCCTTACAAAAGTTGGGCAGGTTTCATTTCGAAATTCTACGCATAATGGTCATAACTGGAAGCTGTTTTTCTCCATTTACTGTAATGGAGATGAGCTTGAACGCCGTGGGGGCGGAGTTTCGTGTGACATCATCACGCCTCACGTAATCACGCAGTACATAGAAAACCAGGAAGACCTCCAAAAGCGCTGAAGAAAACATGCATTATATTATTGAGAAGGCAGCGAAACAATAAGAAGCGAGTGAGTGACATATACAACGATATTGATGAGTTCTGCTACTTCGGAAACAAAGCACGATGTAAACCTACACTTTAAATTAAGTTCATAGACAGGCTGCCGCTGGCGTTTGTAATTTAGTGCCTGCCCATATAAGGCCGTCCGTCAGCGGCAATCCAATAGCAAACTCCCACTAAATATTCACGGGTTAAGGACTGTGCTTATGCAGAGGAAGATGAGATGGTCAGGGTGGTGTTTGGCACAAACTCAGCGAAACTGCGAGAGAAAGTTTTAAGTGCCAGGACTAAGGTAACATTAAATACAGCCATGGACATAGCACGAGATGGCACCAGCACAACTGGGAACTTCGATGCATGTACACCGAGCGGCTCACGTGAACTGACACAGTGCACAGATAAAAAGCAACAGTTCCAAAGAGCGCTGAACAAAAACACAATTACACAATTGAAAAGGCAGCAAAAAATATAAAGCGTCTGATACATACAAGCATATTCATAAATGCATCTACTGCGGAAACAAAGCACACGGTGGAAAAAGTCAATGTCCCGCTAAAGGAAGACAGTGTAAAAAACCCGTGCATGCAGTGTGTCAGGTCTCAGATAAAGAAGAAGACGAGCTGTTTATTGATGCAGTAAGAAACGAATCGATGAATGAAACCTGTCATCTTTACAACGATTGACAAACACGGAATGTAACTTGAACACAACACATCCTACAAATACAAACCTGATTGAAAGAAATAATGATAATCAAATCCTTGATGACAGCAACACTCAGTAACACTCACAAAACAAATACTGTATATTGACAGTCATGTTACGTTATTTTTAAAATGTTCCCTTTTCTTTTTCTAGCTTTTTAACACACTACTTCTCGCTGCGATACGCGGGTATATATATATGTATATATATATCCCGATCTACATACTCGAATAATGGATACTTTATTCGCCATCAATGATTGTTTTGGTAAAGCCATACTCAGTGTATTCATTAGATGAACGTAAAAAGTAAGAGCGAGGAGGATGACTTATTGAGGCATGCAGGCTGTAGTGCTGCGCCAACTCTATCTGAATTGCGCGATCACATTTGAAAAAATATATCTTTTCAAGTTCTATTTAGTCCATATGTGTCAAACTCAAGGGCCACGGGCCACATCCGCCCGGCGTAATTATATCCGCCCGAGATCATTTTATATACTGTATTATTGTTATTAAAGCCCGGTATATGAAGCGCTGGTAACACAATAAACTACAGATCCCATAATGCAGCGCTTCAGCTGCCTTGCCGAACACACCGCGTTAATCAAGTCTACCTTATGATGCTGCAAGTTATTGCGAAGCTAGCTCACACGATGCTGAAGAGAAAAGTTGATTCTGAAAATAGAGCCTTTAAAAACCGATGGGAGGCTGAGTATATGTTTACTGAACCCGTGTGTCTCATTTGTGGAGCTGACGGCACTATGAGACAAAACATGAGGGTAACCTGAATGCAATGCAGAAGATACAGAAAGCAGCATAATTAAATAAGAATCTGACACTTCAGCGGACGTTTTAACCCGTGCACAATCACAAAGTGATTTCAAGTGAAGCTGCTTTTATGGGAGACACAAATGCACCAGTGCAACTTGCCCCACTTTCCCTGTTGCCAAGTAATGTTAAACCAAGTCGTCACTGCGGTGTTCCCAAATACGCACTTTGCTGATAAACTGAGCGCACTGCGCACTGAGTTTGCACGGCGCTTTGGTGACTTTGAAGAACAAAAAGTCCGTCTACATGCGGCTCGAACCTTGTGCATGTTTGGTAGCACATATCTGTGTGAGAAGCTCTTCTCAGTGATAAAGACTAACAAAACAGCACACAGGAGTCGCCTCACTGATGAGCACCTGCAATCCATCCTGAGAATCTCCACAACACAGAACCTCACAGCAAACAGAAACGAACTTGTTGCCAAAAAAAGATGCCAGGCGTCCAGCTCTAAAATGACATATGAGCAAAGACAACTGAATGATTTGATTTGTTATTGCTGAAAGGAACACATTTTATTTATATTTCCAGGTTTTGTTATGCAGCATGTTCATATTTGAATTTGTATAATTTTGAAAGGATATATTTTTATGGAGAGCAAAATCTTTTGGGATATTTAAAATCTAAGTTTATTTTTATATAAATTTACATAAGAGTAAAGAAATTTGAATGTTTGTTCTTTTAAGTTATTTAAGGTTTGAGTTGATTTATTCACGAATAATATTCCTGTCTGTTTTTACCATTCCTACCAAAGATATTTCTGTCGACTAAATAAAAATTCCTTCTATTTAAATTTAAATAGAACTTGAACAAATACGATAGTTCATAATATCCACGCAGACTTGCACGTAAGAGCGGGAGTTATCCGTTTTAACAAGCAGCGTATTGCACTGATACGAAATAGCTGTGTGTGTATATATGTAGATATGTATGTATATGTATATATATATGTGTGTGTATGTATGTATGTGTGTATGTATATGTATGTGTATATATGTAGATATATATATATGTATGTATATATGTGTATGTGTATATATGTGTATATGTATAGATATGTATATATATATGTTTATGTGTGTGTGTGTAAATCTATATATATATATATTTATATATATATATATTTATATATATGACAGCAACACTCATCACTCACAACAGTGACAAAACAATTACATTGACAATCATGTTACGTTATTTTCAAAATGTTTCCTTTTCTTTTTCATTGCTTCTTCAACACACTACTTCTCCGCTGCGAAGCGCGGGTATTTTGCTAGTTATAGATAAAGTGCACAAAGCACGCTCCTCTCCACAATTCTCAAATAAACAATATAATAATCCAATAACCAATCCTCCACTCCCAGACGCTTAGCCACCCTGCCTCCCAACTCAGCTCTTCCGTCTGGGATTTCCCACAGTCCTTAATACTGCTTAACCCGGAAGTGTTTCACCCTCTCTGTCCATGTGACCTGGAACACTTCCGGGTCAGATAAAAAAATCCTTTTTTCTTCACCCAGGAAGCACATCGTTCTCTTTGTCCATGTGACTATGACGTGCTTCCTGGGCATAAGGCAAATAGTCTCTGGGCCTCCTTGCAGCGACTCCTGGCGGCCCCCATGGTATCCAGCAGGGCTGTGAATAAAGACTCCAATGCCCATAATTCCCTGCTGGTCTACGGGGCACCTCCATACTGCAGGTAGGGCTCCACCTGGCGGCATGGGGGTATTGGCCGGGATGAACAGCTGGCCATACATCACACACCAAAAACACACATACAAAATGCTTTTTCTTAATTTTCCAAAAATAAAACAAAAACCACAGAGTATTCTAGTGCTTTTTTTTCGAATTCACTACACATCTAGAAAATAAGTTATCTTTCCCATCATGCTGTGGACAATTATTGTTAAACATCAAGGGGTATTTAAATGTATAGCCCTTGACTAGTTTTGATTTAATAGAGTTAATGCTCCTTAATCCATTGTTTAATTTCAGATGTTTCTAAAATTTTTCAGAAATATCTACTCAGACATTTGTTCCTGGTATTTTCAAATTCAGATCAGATTTCAATGATACTTAATTCAGCTCGACTTAACCTAACAAATTTAAATAAATTCTACTATAGTACACACCTAGTAAAGATATTATGTTTCACATGTTTGTGATGGTCAGGGTTGGCTTCAATTTTCTTGGCTACATGAACCCGGATCCCTCAATAACGTAACTGAGGATGAGCTGGGCAAAAGAGGACACAAACAAGCAAGAGCTGGTACAAAATGCAATGGTGCTTTTGTTCTCATGCAGCAGTGTTCTTAACAAAAGTGTTGTGCAGATATTCATGGTAAATTAATTCAATAAATACTCCTTGATAAAATCTGGTGCTCTTAAGTGGAGGTGAAAAGACACAAAAAATAATCCAAACAGTTAAAATCCAATATGGGAAGGTAAAATCAACACATTTCTTCCTGCTCTTTCTTGGTCCTACCCACCAACATCTCCAAATACTCTGAATATGCACAAACTGGGATCTGCCACCTCCATTGGTCACCAGCTGCCATAAGTGCTGCCACAACCCGGTGGTCATTAACAATGTAATTACACGAACCACATTATTCTGGAAGTGAATGCACACTCAGACGATCACCGCAATTCACACCTCAAAGCCTCTGTGCTACAATACCACAGACTCACCTGCACCCCACATAAGCTTGAGCACTACTTTATTAATGTATTTTATTAACATACCCAAAAGCCACAGACTCATAACAATGCTGCATATGTTTGGCAGAAAATGGCATAACACTATTCAGGGTATTTATAACTACCAAAAGGCGGAACTAAATATACTTTTTAAATATATGTATGACATTTTGAGTTAACATTAATTTTAATTTAAGGTGTATTGCTTGTTCTAATTTAAATATTGGTAAAATTGTTAAAAAGTGGTGAACATTTCATTTATATATACAGGTTTCAATTATAGGTACAGTTTTTTTTTCAAGAATTTGTAGAATTTGTAAAATATTCTTCATACTTAAAAATTGTAGCTGATGAACATTTATCTATCTGATAACAGGAACAGTCACTAGTTACATGTATGAAGAATCACCAGAGTCCAACTCTCCTTTTCCTTTCTCTGATGAGGAGAAATAATTTGCCATGCTGTCACTACTTCTTGACTGTGAGAATGCAATTCACTTTATATTGCTTTTCCTGCTCATAGTATCAGCCAGCTGCAGCAATTTAAAAATGCAGTTGCCAGAGTTCTGATATGTGTCAGAGGAAATAAGCGTATCTGTCCTCACCCGACCCAGAGGTGTAACATCACAAAATACAACTCCGGAACTTTGTTACTTTACTTAAATGTATTTTTCAGCTATTTGTCCTTTACTTGAGTAAAGTTCATTTAGGGCTATTTTTTTTTTTAACCCACTACATTTTTAAGTCAAACAGCACACTTTGTACTTTATTACATTTTACAAGAAGTCCTCTTTACTCATTACTCACAGTAAACTATTACAAATTCTTAAAAGATACCTATCAGGTTTAAGTTATAGTTTTGTGTTGCACAGACACAGCCAATAGAATGATGCATATCATCCAAAAATTCAAGGGCAATAGCGTGCTTTGCTCCACTCATTTGGACGGTCATTCCCATGCTTCATGCTCTTGACTAAGACATGGAAATTGAATATGCATTTTTCCCACAGTCATATTTGAAATTAGCACCTAAAGAAATCTTTTCTTTTTAGAATTTTCCTTCAGATTTGAAGAAACATATTGAGGTAAAAGTTTATTTTTCTCTTAAGTTGTCTTATACAGAGCCCCTGAAGTCCCAAAAAGCAGTGTGTTAATAATCTTGTGCAAACAAGATTTTATGAACACAAGTAATATCTTAAGACCACAACTTACATAGTGTGCCAAAAATAACCATATCTTGTATGTGCAAGATACACGATTCTTACCAGCCTAATTACTGAAATGCTGAAGTAAGCTCAGCTATAAAAGACTCTGGAGAAGACAGACTCCAGCAAGATCTCGTGGCGTGCGAAGGGTGAAGGAAGTGATGCTAAGATCGGGCTGTCTCTTATTATGTGAGAAGTAATAAAAGGTGTGTCAGTTTTCCTTCAAGCTGAGATAAGTATTTTTGTTGCTACCTTATGGAATTTGAGCTCAGGAAAAGCTAACAGAACACTGTCCCATCCACCAGAATCAACCAGATCCACAATGACCCAGGAAAATAGAGGTAGCTTATTAATTAAATATTCTAGTTTTGTGTGCCTGGGTGAACGTTGAGTAGCAATATACTTTTTCTTGGTAAATTACTGGTTAATTACAGCACATCTTTTTCATGATTAATGTGAAAGCATTTAAGTTTAACATAACTAACCCATGTCCAGGGCATTCTTCACTAGAATATTGACTCTCTGATTTGTAATTGCCATTTTATTATGTTGTATTGAATTTGAAATATTAATTCAAGCTGCTTTAATGCTTATTTGTGTGAGAAAATGTTATTCTGTACAATTCAAATTGACAATAGGAGTGCATTAAAAATATGAATATATATTGTGAGACAATGAACTGGTATACATCTAGTTATGCTGGAGAGTTAATAATATGTCTTGATTTTAACTGTGGCCAATTCAGTAGTTGACATGGGTGCTCCACCGAATAATTTCAAGATAAAATTGGGTACAAAATTGAGCAAAGGAAACCACAGCTTTCTTAACACTAGAATTACCAGAGCCAAAGAAAAAACTCGTAATTCTGGCCCACATTAAATCCCTTCGCACCTCTCCGTCAGCCTCTTTTCTCTTCTGAATGTGTCGATAAGCCCAAGCAGCACACAGCCTTATACCATCCCCCCCATCACCTCAGAATGGCCAAGAAGTTCTCCCAGTTCCTGCCTTGATCGATTATCTGGGAGTGAGCTACTCAGAATTGTAAGGGGAAATAACTTGATGTGTGTTTTGTGTCTAAACAATCTATGTAAACAAATCGTTAAAACAGAAAATTTTTTCATGTTTTAGTAATAAATGACAAAATGTACACATGAATTGTATAATATGTAAAGGCTGATGGTCAAATTTCAAATAAACAGTTCTATAAAAAGGGCAACTACAATACAACAGCTTTCATGGTGCAGCGGTTAGAGTTGTCAACTTATAATCCAAAGGTTGTGAGTTTGAAACCAGCTCCCCTGCAAATTTACTGTTTTGAGTAGTGAGCTGCTCTTATTGTTACTAATTTACAATAAAAACATACATTTCATTTGTGTCTCTAACAGCCGGTGTAAATTTATGGGACTTGTAAAAGTTAGTGTATTTTTTTCACTCTTGTTTTCTCAGTCACGATCATTATATAATGTCCAATGCCCCCCACCCCCACCCCAGATCTGACGCGGTTACTTTTTATCTAAAACTGAGAATAACTGGAGATGTGAGTGGTGTTTTGAGACAATGGAACTGGAAATTCTCTGATCTGGAGGGGTAAAAGCTGACACACAAACGCTGGCGAATCTGCCTTCTTCGTATTTCACCATCACGTGAATTTTTTTTATTCAGTTTTATTGAGTGTTCTTGCTCACGCTGAATTAGTATGGAGCTTATGGTCCATGATGTCAAATAACTCATTTCATGACCTGTATAGTACATTTCAGAAAACATGATGTGGCACTGATGCAACATTATTCATATTATTCATGTTCATTCACCTGCCTTCTTGCACGTCTAATCAGTGATCGCGTTTGCAGCTCCTCTGCAAGTTGAGCAAAGATCACTCTTCTTTTCTCAGTGCTTACTGTGCATACCTTGTGCAGTACATTTGTGCGGATCGCCGCCAAGTCAAGCGTGTTATATCACACAGCAACTGGCCACCTGCGTGCGTCTGCCGCACTGAATAAGCTCACGCCTTCTGGTACACGATGTCAACGCAGCACCAGGGGAAAAGAGAAAGAGACAAATATATGTGACATTTTGAAGAAATCATTTTATGACCTGAATAGTACCAATCAGAAAACAGCGTCGTACTAATGCAATTTATTTGAAAACGAACAGCGTCAGTTCAGCTGTAAATGTGTTGCATTTCTAAAAGTTAGCTTTTTTTTCAGTTTTATCTCAGTCTTGTTCATGCTCAACTGTGTCCCTTGTGATCTGACTCTAACTAACAGCACCAGTATAAATTCACACCCGATCTGACGCTGTTCGTTTTCAAATAATATTGCATTAGTGTGACACTGTTTTCTGATTGCTTGCTGCAGCTGGTACAACCCCATATTACATGCTGGTCAACCAATATTCAAGTCAGTGTTAGCCCTGAAGAGAGGCTACTTGTCACCTTGAGGCAAGCAATATACAAACAGTACTCATGTATGCATACTCCCATTGGCATTAATAATCCATAGTAGCTCAAAGTTATATCATTAGCACAAACCTACAAAGTGTTTCAAATTTTCCATTGTTATCATTATTATTTTGTTATTAACGTGTGTTTGTGCATATATATATATAATGTTTATTTATAAGTACTGTATATATATTGTGAAAAATATACCAAAAAAAGAAGAAACTCCACAAAAATAAAGTGTTGGGGACCATCCCCATATATTGTCCTTCAGACAAAATAGCAAAATAAATGATCAAAAGTCCAGATAGGTAACATTTGACAAAGTTTATAGAACAAAATGGCGTTTATATACAGAATAATATTATGGGAACAGGAAATGGTTGGCAGGAGGTGACGTTGAATGCAGGAGACGGAAACAACGTCATTTAGATGAAACCGGAAGTGAAGTCATTTGAGAGGGTCAGAAGTGACGTCATCTCGTGTCGCTGGAAGTGACGACATGGCAGCCATTTTGAAACCCAGAAGTGGAGGTAAATATTTTTCCTCATTTTTTCTGTAGGGAGAAGAGATTCCGGTAAGTACCATATGACAATCCTTTATCTCGCGATATTTCACTCACCTCTAGGCTTTTTGATTGCCTCCTAATTGCACATGTGTGACAATATACAGTGCATCCAGAAAGTATTCACAGCGCATCACTTTTCCACATTTTGTTATGTTACAGCCTTATTCCAAAATGGATAAAATTCATTATTTTCCTCAGAATTCTACACACAACACCCCATAATGACAACGTGAAGAAAATATACTTGAGGTTTTTGCAAATTTATTAAAAATAAAAAAATTCAGAAAGCACATGTACATAAGAACCACCAACTCCCACCTGGACCCGTCTTTTCCTGCCCACTGCCTATAAAATCCAAACACCTCACCTTGCTAGTCAGCAGTTGTGGACTCTGCACCAGAAACTACTCTGCTGCTACTTGCATTTGAAGAAATTGTGGTTACAATATACAGGGTAGATCCCCAACCCTTTTCTCTGTTTGTCTCTCTTTGTTACAATATATAAATATAGATAGATAGATAGATAGACACCATACTTCTATTATTTTTTTTACTAAGGTTTTTTGCAACTGCGGAATCATTTTCTTCCTTATATTTCCTGCACCTACTGGGAATGTCCACCATCCAGAAAATTGTGCATAAAACATAACAACTATGGACTAACATTGCTGAAGGATTCTGCCAGAGATCCCAGTTCCCTAATTGTCTTGGAGCCCTGGATGGTAAGCACATACAAATGGCACACGATTTTACTATTACAAAAGTATTTTTCTGCTGTGTTGATGGCCATTGCAGTCAGCTCATAACTTTGTGGCCATAGATGTGGGAGCATATGGTAGCTCATCAGATTCTAGTGTCTTTCACTTTTCAGCCATGGGGCACAAATTTTATAACGGAAGATTACATTTTCCTGTTCCTAGATCTATTGTTGAAGGGAGATCACCAATGCCACATGTTTTAGTTGCTGATTAAGCTTTTGGACTGCATGAAAACATGATGAAGCCCTTTCCCAAGCGTGCACTCACAACTCAAAAAAGAGTGTTTAATTCCCACCTGACGAGGGCAAGGCGGTATGTTGAATGCACATAAGGTATCCTGTCTAACAAGTGGCAAGTCCTGCGAACAGCCATGCAGGTAAAAATGGAAAATACTGATGGGATTATTAAAGCCACATGTGTCCTCCACAACTTTGTGCTACAATGTGGATGACATGTCTGAAGACTTCCTGAGGGACTTCACTGTTCGAAATGCTTGCAGTACACGTGAGGTAGGTGTGATCAAGACCAGATTTACTAAGTACTTTATATCCCCTGCAGGATAGCTGCCCTGGCAGCACTCAAAAATTTTATATAAAATTAATAAATATTAAAGGAGGAAGCAGAAAAAGAATTAAGAAAGCTGATCCTGACACTTTTTTGAAATACGATAGTGAGTCGCATCCTGTCATGGCATGGCAAGAAGATACAGTCATGGCCAAAATTATCGGCACCCCTGGAATTTTCTCTCAGAAAACTGTTGCAATTACAAATGTTTTGGTATACACATGTTTATTTCCTTTATGTGCATTTGAAGCCAAATCTAACTTCATTTCATATAAAACTCAAAAACCGGGCTGGACAAAATTATTAGCACCCTCAACTTAATATTTTGTTGCACGCCCTTTGGAAAAAATAACTGAAATCCAGTGCTTCCTATAATCATCAACAAGCTTGTTACACCTGACAAATGGAATTTCCGACCAATCTTCTTTTGCAAACTGCTCAAGGTCTCTCGGATTTGAAGGGCGCCTTCTCCCAACAGCAATTTTGAGATCTCTCCATAAGTGTTCAATCGGATTTAGATCTGGACTCATTTCTGGCCACCAGAACTCTCCAGTGCTTTGTCTTCAACCATTTCTGGGTGCTTTTAGAGCTATGTTTGGGGTCATTGTCCTGCTGGAACACCCATGACCTCTGACGCAGACCCAGCTTTCTGACACTGGGCCCTACATTGCGTCCCAATATCTTTTGGTAGTCTTCAGATTTCATGATGCCTTGCACACAGTCAAGGCATCCAGTGCCAGAGGCAACAAAACATCCCCAAACATCTTAGAACCTCCACCATGTTTGACTGTAGGTACTGTGTTCTTTTCTTTGTAGGCCTCATTCCATTTTCTGTAAACAATAGAATGATTAGCATTACCAAAAAGCTCTACCTTGGTCTCATCTGTCCACAAAACAATTGCCCAGAAGGATTTTGGCTTCCTGAAGTACATTTTAGCAAACACCAGTCTGGCTTTTTTATGTTTCTGTGTCAGCAGTGGGGTCCTCCTGGCTCTCCTGTCATAGTGTTTCATTTTTTTCAGATGTCGACGGATAGTTCAAGCTGACACTGTTGCACCCTGTGTGTGCAGAACAGCTTGAATATGTTTCGAAGCTGATTGGGGCTGTTTATCCACCATTCATACTATCCTTCGTTTCAGTCTTTTATCAATTTTTCTCTTCCATCCACGTCCAGGGAGATTAGCTACAGTGCCATGTATTGTGAACTTCTTGATTATGTTGCGCACAGTGGACAAAGGAACGTGAAGATCTCTGGAGAATGACTTGTAGCCTTGAGATTGTTGATATTTTTCCACAATTTTTGTTCTCAAGTCCTCAGACAGTTCTCTGCTGTTCTTTCTGTTCTCCATGCTTAGTGTGGCACACTCAGACACACAACAGAAAGGTTGAGTCAACTTTTCTCCATTTTAACTGGCTTCAGGTGTGATTGCTATATTGGCAGCACCTGTTTCTTGCCACAGGTGAGTTCAAATGAGCATCATATGCTTGAAATAAAACGATTTACCTACAATTTTGAAAAGGTGCCAATAATTTTGTCCGGCCCATTTTTGGAGTTCTGTGTGACATGATGTCACATTTGGCTTTTTTTCTCTGTTTTTTGTGTTGTTCCAATGCACATAAAGGTAATAAACATGTGTATACCAAAACATTTGTAACTGCAACAATTTACTTTGGGAAATGGTGCATTTTCTGGAAAAATTCCAGGGGTGCCGATAATTCCGACTATGACTGTATTACCTGCTGTCTGATCCGCTTGCAACAATACGAGTACCATAATTATACATCCTTTTCTCTTCTCTAACACTTTCTGTTTATGTTTTAATTACAATTATAGGCGTATGTGTGAAAGAAATGAAAGTAGGTATTTTTTTTTTTTTTACTATTGTAAAGGAGACTTTAACATCATACCCTTGGTTTATTGTTATTGTTATTATTGCATTAGAAAGACATGCAGGTTAGGTAGATTGGCGATTCTAAAGTGTCCCTAGTGTGCGCTTAGTGTGTGGGTGTGTGTGTCCTGCGGTGGGTTGGCGCCCTGCCCGGGAATGGTTCCTGCCTTGCGCCCAGTGTTGGCTGGGATTGGCTCCAGCAGACCTCCGTGAGCCTGTGTTTGGATTCAACGGGTTGGAAAATGGATGGATGGATGGGTTTGCTATGTTTATCCAGGACCACTTTTTAACAGCATTTCCTGGGTTTACTGTCTTAATATTTTAAGACTGTTGAAGATTACATTTTATGCTTATAGTATTTAGACTTTATCAGCAATAGATATTTCTACATTTTAATCCTCAAACGCCGCTGCTGGGTGGCTTGTTTTGTTTTGGATGTGCTCTGTCTCCAGGTATGTCAGAGGACTGGGACTTTGTAAAGAGGGGTCCAGCCTCATGTGGAGAGGCAAAATGGGGGTTTGGGGGGAAAGAAAGAGAGCAAGCTATATCTAATCTATCCTTTTAATCCTTATAATTATAATTACCAACATAACAATAAGCTGCAATGCAATAATTGAAAGTTGAGGTTAAAGCTGTCTCTTTTCCAGTTAAGACTACAAAATGACATAAAAAAAATTCAGAACCAGTGTCTCCATGATGGGACAGTTAACTTTGTGAGCTGGAATGTTAAAGGCCTGAATCAAGAATTAAAGAGAAAGAAAGTATTCGCTCAATTATCAGGCTTAAACACTAAAATAGTATTTTTACAGGAGACCCACTTACTAAGCAAGGATCAGTTCCGGCTGCAAAAAGACTGGAATTTGCGAAATGTTCCATTCCAGCTTTACAAAGAAAACTAGAGGTGTGGGAATTCTTATACAAAAAACAGTCTCATTTGTGGTACCAGATGTAGTATTGGATCCTGAAGGGAGATATGTGATTGTCATGGGCAATTTATTTAACTGTAAAGTGATTTTCATAAATGTTTATGCACCTAATGTCAATGATAGGGAATTCATGCAAAATGTATTTGCATCCATTCCCAATGTGAACACTCATAAAATTATAATGGCTGGGGACTTTGTGTTTTAAATGCACTCTTAGATAGGTCTCAGGTGGGATGACATCTAACACTGCAAAGACAATTATACAGTTTTTAACTGAGCAGAACCTATCAGACCCCTGGAGGTTTCTAAACCCAAACTCAAGAACATATTCCTTCTACTCACCAGTGCATCATTGCTACTCAAGAACTGATTATTTCTTTATATCCATCCATCCATCCATCCATCCATCCTCTTTTGCTTATCTGGGGTCGGGTCGCGGGGGTAGAAGCTTAAGCAGAGAGGCCCAGACTTCCCTCTCCCCAGCCACTTCTTCCAGCTCTTCCGGGAGAAACCCAAGGCGTTCCCAGGCCAACCAGGAGACATAGTCCCTCCAGCGTGCCCTGGGTCTTCCCCGGGGCCTCCTCCCGGTTGGACGTGCCCAGAACACCTCACCAGGGAGGCGTCCAGGAGGCATCCTGATCAGATGCCCGAGCCACCTCATCTGACTCCTCTCGATGCGGAGGAGCAGCGGCTCTACTCTGAGCCCCTCCCGGATGACTGAGCTTCTCACCCTATCTTTAAGAGAAAGCCCAGACACCCTGCAGAGGAAACTGATTTCAGCCGCTTGTATTCACAATCTCGTTCTTTCGGTCACTACCCATAGCTCATGACCATAGGTGAGGGTGAGTTCAGCTCATTTTTCACCAAGACAAACCGATGCAGAGCCCGCATCACTGCAGATGCTGCACCGATCCGCCTGTCAATCTCACGGTCCATTCTTCCCTCACTCGTGAACAACACCCCGAGATACTTGAACTCCTCCACTTGGGGCAGGATCTCACCCCCAACCCTGAGAGGGCACTTCCCCTTTTTCTGGCTGAGGACCATGGTCTCGGATTTGGAGGTGCTGATTCTCATCGCAGCCGCTTCACACTCAGCTGCGAACTGCTCCAGAGAGAGCTGAAGATCACGGCCTGATGAAGTAAACAGGACAACATCATCTGCAAAAAGCAATGACCCAATCCTGAGTCCACCAAACCGGACCCCTTCAACACCCTGGCTGCGCCTAGAAATTCTGTCCATAAAAGTTATGAACAGAATCGGTGAAAAAGGGCAGTCCTGGTGGAGTCCAACTCTCACTGGAAACGGGCTCGACTTACTGCCGGAAATGTGAACCAAGCTCTGACACCGGTTGTACAGGGACCGAACAGCCCTTATCTGGGGGTCCGGTACCCCATACTTCCGGAGCACCCCACAGGATTCCCCGAGGGACTTTTCCAAGTCCACAAAACACATGTAGACTAGTTGGGCAAACTCCCATGCACCCTCCAGGATTATGCTAAGGGTGTAGAGCTGGTCCACTGTTCCACGACCAGGACGAAAACCACACTGTTCCGCCTGAATCCGAGGTTCGACAATCCTCTCCAGAACCCGCAAATAGACTTTTCCAGGGAGGTTGAGGAGTGTGATCCCTCTGTAGTTGGAACACACCCTCCGGTCCCCCTTTTTAAAGAGGGGGACCACCACCCCGGTCTGCCAATCCAGAGGCACTGTTCCCAATGTCCATGCGATGTTGCAGAGATGTGTTAACCAAGACAGTCCTACAACATCCAGAGCCTTAAGGAACTCTGAACGTATCTCATCCATCCCTGGGGCCCTGCCACCAAGGAGTTTTTTGACCACCTCAGTGACTTCAGTTCCAAGGATGGGAGAGCCCACCTCAGAGTCCCCAGGCTCTGCTTCCTCATTGGAAGGCATGTTAGTGGGATTGAGGAGGTCTTCGAAGTACTCCCCCCACCACGTCCCGAGTCGAGGTCAGCAGCGCACCATCCTCACCATCTCCTGAGCCGCCGGACGGTGGGCCAGAATCTCATCAAAGCCGTCCGAAAGTTGTTCTCCATGGCCTCTCCAAACTCCTCCGATGCCCGAGTTTTTGCCTCAGCAACAACCGAAGCCACATTCCGCTTGGCCTGCCGGTACCTATCAGCTGCCTCCAGAGACCCATAGGACAAAATGGTCCTATAGGACTCCTTCTTCAGCTTGACGGCATCCCTCACCGCCGGTGTCCACCAACGGGTTCGGGGATTGCCGCCACGACAGACACCGACCTCTTTGCGGCCACAGCTCCGGTCAGCCGCCTCAACAATAGAGGCACGGAACATGGCCCATTCGGACTCAATGTCCCCACCTCCCTCGGGGCGTGGTTGAAGTTCTGCCGGAGGTGGGAGTTGAAGCTACTTCTGACAGGGGACTCTGCCAGCCGTTCCCAGCAGACCCTCACAACAAGTTTGGGCCTACCAGGTCTGACCGGCATCTTCCCCCATCATCGAAGCCAACTCACCACCAGGTGGTGATCAGTTGACAGCTCCGCCCCTCTCTTCACCCGAGTGTCCAAGACATATGGCACGACCACAAAGTCGATCATCGAACTGAGGCCTAGGGTGTCCTGGTCCCAAGTGCACATATGAACACCCCTATGCTTGAACATGGTGTTCGTTATGGACAATCCGTGACGAGCACAAAAGTCCAATAACAAAACACCGCTCGGGTTCAAATTGGGGGGGGGGCATTCCTCCCAATCACTCCCTTCCAGGTCTCACTGTCATTGCCCACATGAGCATTGAAGTCTCCCAGCAAAACGAGGGAATCCCCAGAAGGTATGCCCTCTAGCACCCCCTCCAGAGACTCCAAAAGGGTGGATACTCCAAACTGCTGTTCGGCGCATATGCACAAACAACAGTCAGGACCCTTCCCCACCCGGCGGAGGGAGGCCACCCTCTCGTCCACCGGGTAAACCCCAATGCACAGGCTCCAAGTCGGGGGGCAACAAGTATGCCCACACCTGCTCGGCGCCTCTCACCGGGGGCAACTCCAGAGTGGTAGAGAGTCCAGCCCCTCTCAAGGAGATTGGTTCCAGAGTCCAAGCTGTGCGTCGAGGTGAGTCCGACTATATCTAGCCGGAACCTCTCAACCTTGTGCACTAGCTCAGGCTCCTTCCCCTTCAGAGAGGTGACATTCCACGTCCCAAGAGCCAGTTTCTATAGCCGAGGATCAGACCGTCAAGGTCCCCGCCTTCAGCCACCACCCAACTCACACTGCACCCAACCTCCTTGGCCCCTCCCATAGGTGGTGAGCCCATGGGAAGGAGGACCCACGTTACCTCTTCGGGCTGTGCCCAGCCAAGCCCCATGGGTGCAGACCCGGTCACCAGGCACTCGCCATCGAGCCCCACCTCCAGGCCTGGCTCCAGAGGGGGGGCCCCGGTGACCCGCGTCCAGGCAAGGGAAAACGTCGTCCAAGGTTTTTGTTCTTCATCGAAGGTTTGTTGAACCGCTCTTTGTCTTTATAGATAATAATTTCTTGCCTACGATTAAATCTTGCAAGTACAACGCTATTGTTATTTCCGACCATGCCCCTCTGATCTTGCAGCTATAATCATTATGCCCCAAACACTAATCTCACAGATGGCGTCTTAACCCACTTCTATTAGCAGACAAGAACTGTACAGAATTTATATATAAAAAAAAATCAGATTCTTCCTGGAGACATATACATCCTCAGAGGTCTCTGCAGGAATTCTCTGGGAAACTCTAAAGGCCTTCAAAAGAGGACAGATAATTTCATATTTTTTCCACAGAAACAAATTAGAAACCAAGAAGGAATCAGAGATAACCAGTGAAATTACTTGAATAGATGAAGAACATGCCAGGTGTCTAAGCGAGACTCTTCATAGGAAAAAGGCAGGTTCTGCACTCAGAGCTCAACCTCTTAACTAGCCAAGAAACTAAACAACTAATTTTTAAATTAAGACATCATTACTATAAACTCTGAGAGAAAGCTAATAACCTCTTAGTGCAACAAATCCACAAGCAAGAAGTTCGCAAAGCAATCCCAGCAATCACCAACACGAGATAAATTCATTGACCATAAAAATATAATGCACACATTTAGAGACTATTATAAATCCTTATATTCTACTGAGTTTAAAGAAGACAACACACAATCTAATGCATTTCTGTATACATTACAGATACCACAGAAAGATACTTTAGTGCAGAGGAACTGGGTAAACCTCTGGCGCTATGAGAATTACTATATGCTATAAAGTCACTTCAAAGCGGGAAAGCAGCAGGCCCTGATGGCTACCCTATAGAATTTGATAAGAAATTGTCCACTCAGCTAGCTCCCCTATTATTAGCAACATTTACAGAAGCTAGAGACAATAAAATTCTACCTCAAACTTTTCACAAGCATTCATCACCGTCTTTCCTAAACAAAATAAGGACTTATTGCAATGTGCATCATACAGACCAATTTCATTTCTGGATAATGATGTTAAGATACTCTCAAAAATCCTAGCTAGAAGGATGGAGAAAGTGCTGCCTTCGGTAATATCACAAGATCAAACTGGATTTATTAAAGACCGACACTTAGCTTCCAATCTTTGATGCCTGTATAATGTAATATATTCACCTGCAAAGTCAAACACCCCGGAATTGTTATTATCGTAGGATGTAGAAAAAGAATTTGATATGATTGAATGGAACTACCTTTTCACTACATTAGAGAAATTTGGGTTTGGCCCGAACATTTGTGCATGGATCAAACTACTGTATACCAATCCAGAAGCTTCAGTTTGTATAAACATTTGTTCAGACTACTTTAAACTAGAACATGGTACCAGACAAGGATGCCCCTTGTCACCACTGCTATTTGCAATCGCCATTGAATCACTGGCAGTTCACTGTCGAAACGCTTATCAGATAAAGGGGATTATCAGAGAGGGACTGGAACAGAACATTTCTCTATATGCAGATGATATGGTACTGTATATATCAGACCCACAAAATATTGCGCCTGTAGTCTTAACAGCACTTACAGAATTTCAAAAGAACTCTGGTCTCAGAATTAATTGGAATAAAAATGTGCTTTTTCCAATGAAGTCTCAAGCATACAATGATTAGATTATCATTGCAGATCAGTTTAAATACCTAGGGGTAAATATCACAAGAAACATAAAGCTCTTTATCAACAAAATTTCCTCGTCTGTATGTAAAAATTAAGCAAGACATGCATAGATGGTCATCCTTTCATCTCACTCTAGCTGGAAGAATTAACATTGTTAAGATGAATATCTTTCCTAAGCTTCTCTTTTTATTTCTAAACATTCCAATATACAGGGTGGGCCATTTATATAGATACACCTTAATAAAATGGGAATGGTTGGTGATATTAACTTCCTGTTTGTGGCACATTAGTATATGTGAGGGGGAAAACTTTTCAAGATGGGTGGTGACCATGGTGGCCATTTTGAAGTCGGACATTTTGGATCCAACTTTTGTTTTTTCAATAGGAAGAGGGTCATGTGACACATCAAAGTTATTGGGAATTTCACAAGAAAAACAATGGTGTGCTTGGTTTTAACGTAACTTTATTCTTTCATGAGTTATTTACAAGTTTCTGACCACTTATAAAATATGTTCAATGTGCTGCACATTGTGTTGGATTGTCAATGCAACCCTCTTCTCCCACTCTTCACACACTGATAACAACACCGCAGGAGAAATGCTAGCACAGGCTTCCAGTATCCGTAGTTTTAGGTGCTGCACATCTCATATCTTCACAGCATAGACAATTGCCTTCAGATGACCCCAAAGATAAAAGTCTAAGGGGGTCAAATCGGGAGACCTTGGGGGCCATTCAACTGGCCCATGACGACCAATCCACTTTCCAGGAAACTGTTCATCTAGGAATGCTCGGACCTGACACCCATAATGTGGTGGTGCACCATCTTGCTGGAAAAACTCTGGGAACGTGCCAGCTTCAGTGCATAAAGAGGGAAACACATCATCATGTAGCAATTTCGCATATCCAGAGGCCTTGAGGTTTCCATTGATGAAGAATGGCCCCACTATCTTTGTACCCCATATACCACACCATACCATCAATTTATTTGTTCCAACAGTCTTGGAGGGCTCTATCCAATGTGGGTTAGTGTCAGACCAATAGCGGTGGTTTTGTTTGTTAACTTCACCATTCACATAAAAGTTTGCCTCATCACTGAACAAAATCTTCTGCGTAAACTGAGGGTCTTGTTCCAATTTTTGTTTTGCCCATTCTGTAAATTCAGTGCTCCGATCTGGGTCATCCTCATTGAGATGCTGCAGTAGCTGGAGTTTGTAAGGGTGCCATTTGTGAGTAGCTAATATCCGCCAAAGGGATTTTCGACTAATGCCACTCTCCAGTGACATGCGGTGAGTGCTACGCTGTGGGCTCTTGCTGAATGAAGCTAGGACAGCCACTGATGTTTCTTCACTAGTGACAGTTTTCATGCGTCCACATTTTGGCAAATCCAACACTGAACCAGTTTCACGCAACTTAGCAAGCAGTTTGCTAACTGTAGCATGGGAGATGGGTGGTCTCGTAGGGTGTCTTGCATTGAAATCTGCTGCAATGACCCGGTTACTGCGTTCACCAGACATCAACACAATTTCTATTCACTCCTCACGTGTTAACCTCTGCGACATGTAAATGGCTGTAAACAAAGAGAAACTTGTAAATAACTCATGAAAGAATAAAGTTACGTTAAAACCAAGCACACCATTGTTTTTCTTGTGAAGTTCCCAATAAGTTTGATGTGTCACATGACCCTCTTCCTATTGAAAAAACAAAAGTTGGATCCAAAATGGCTGACTTCAAAATGGCCACCATGGTCACCACCCATCTCGAAAAGTTTTCCCCCTCACATATACTAATGTGCCACAAACAGGAAGTTAATATCACCAACCATTCTCATTTTATTAAGTTGTATCCATATAAATGGCCCACCCTTTACATCAATAAATAATTTTTTAAGCAATTAGATTCAACCATAACCTAACTTATTTGGAACACAAAACATCTACCTATCCAAAGAGCGACCCTACAAAGACCTAAGGCAGAAGGTGGCATGGCTCTACCCAACTTTCAGTTTTATTACTGGGCAACAAACATACAAGCTATAAAAATCTGGACACAAACAGATGAACATACACAGGCTTGGTCCGCAATAGAAATAAAATCCTGCAGTACTTCTTTATATTCCCTGCTTTGTGCCCCAATAAATGCAAGTTATTGCCAATATACTAACAACCCAATTGTGTTTCACTCACTCAGAATATGGAATCAATGTAGAAAGCATTTTAAGACGGAGAATCTTTTATCTGTAGCACCTCTTCATGAGAACCACCTTTTTCAACCCTCGCAAACATATGTAGTTTTAATATCTGGAAAACATTTAGGATTAAATTGCTTAGAGATCTTTATATAGACAACATCTTTGCATCCTATGAACAATTACATTCCAAATTTAACTTTGCAGCAACACATTTCTTTCACTATCTTCAAATTAGAAACTTTGTTAAACAGAACCTGCCCGATTTTCCTCATCTCACACCCTCCTCTAGACTCAGACAGCATTTCTGCAATATATAAAATTATTTTACAGTCCCTCTTTTTAAAAGACCAAGAGGACAGTGGGAAAAGGATCTCTCACTCAACATATCAGAAAAGGAATGGAAGGTAGCAATGCAGAGAATTCACTCGAGCTCCATATGCGTAAAGCATACAATTATTCAACTTAAAATTATATTACATCTGTCTCACTTAAAACTGTCCAAAATGTTTCCAGGGCAAGATCCAACCTGCGAACGTTGCAATCAAGTCCCAGCCCCAATGGGTCACATGTTTTGGGCCTGGACAAAAATTTTTTAGTGCCTTTCAGATAGCTTTGGTGTCACAATCCCTCCTAACCCATTAAGAGCTGTGTTTGGTGTACTCCCAGATGGGCTTAAAGTGGAGAAGGACAAACACACTGTGATTGCCTTCACTACACTATTGGCACCCCGACTAATTTTGCTAAACTGGAAGAATCCTAACTCTCCTCTTTTAAGTCAGTGGGTAACTGATGTTTTATACTATTTGAAATTGGAAAAAATCTAATTCTCAGTTACAGGATCTGTGCAGAACTTTTTCAAAACCTGGCAGGATCTAATCAATAATATTTTAGAATAAGCTCTTAAAGCACTGAGGAAGTAGATTCTCTTCCCATTTCTTTTTCTTCTCCATCTATCTTTATTTGCCTATTAAACTCATCAATTTATGTATTTTTACAAGTTTCAAGTTTTACTCCGTTGGCCATACTCTCTTACTCAGGGGTGGGGGTTGATTTGTTTTAAATCCTATTTTTTGTAAAAATGGATCTATTTTAATGGAATGATTACAATAAAATCAATAAAATTATTAAAAAAATAAGTAAATAAATAAATAAAATTTATAAATAAATTATTAATTAAATAAATATTTTACTATTATTTGATGAAGGGACTCTTTGGTTTAAAGAAAACTTTTTTTTCATTTTGTGTTGTCAGTGTATTTGAAAAGCCTTTTATTGTATCTGTGTCATCGTTTTGATTTTTGGTGTCTCATATAATGTTATATATATTGTTACATATTTTATTGTTATACATATGGGTTATATAATGTAAATAAATAAATAACAATATATAACTATATATAACAATATTTAACAATATATATAACAAAAACAGAATGTAAAATAACAACTTAAAATAGCTGTATTAAGTTATATTAATAGAGAACCTTTGAGCCAACAGGTTGTAACCAATCAAACGGCACATTGTGCCAACAGCTGTTATTGTAATAAACATTGCAGTGCCTGATAGTAGGACTCAGGTGCTCCTGGATTAACAGCATTAATTGCTGAAGCCATTGGCTCAGAGGTGGTGGTGAAGGAGCTGTATGTGGAGTTTTTAATGCTATGAGAAGAAGGGTTAGTGCTAATGCCAGGGTAAAATGACTGGGAAGGTGGAGGTGGGTAAAATTTGGATGTGATGTGTAAAGAGGATGCAGAAAAGGCTGGCGATTGCATTGTGAGTTGAGTATAGAACAGTTGTTGAAGAAGGGTGTTCAGAACTACAATGAGATGTATGACGTGCTTTGTAAACACATTGCATAATTTCAAATTTGACTATGATCAATTTGACCTGCGGTAGATGTCGCAAATATGCCTCCAGTGATTTCAGAAATCCATATACATTATCCATCTTTGTAGACTCATGGTACTTGTCAATGCTGTCTTTCATCTGATCAATGAATAATGTCCAACTCAGACCCCTTCTTCTCTGCACAGTGTGGCTTGGCCTTTGTTTTCTGTGGAATATGCAGGACTGGAGTGTTGTTTCTCTGCACTTCTTCAGGATAGTTGGTGGCTCTGTAGTCCACATCTATAACTTCACTTCCTGTTACTGACAGACTGCTATTAGAGATGTCACTGTCGTATACATTTTCACTAGTTCTGCACAGAACTGTAAAATAATTTGTCACTTTTCACAAACAAGGTCACAAAGTGTTTCAAAAATGAATTACCAGCAATAAAACCAATGCAGTTGCAAAAGATAAATAAATAAGGTTCAAACAGTGAACAAGCAAAAAGGCTTTTTGTAAATTGCAAAACAATAAACAAAAATATATATATAAAGCAGATATTACAGTCTAATTGCCACATGGTTGATCAATCAGATAAGTACTCACTGTCTCTTCTCTGTGGAAGTTTTTATTTCCTCATATAGTTGATGTAACTTCTTCCTCTTTATTGCACCCATTCCACTCTTTTCCTCATTCATGCTCCTCCAATCCCTTGTAAATCTGTTTCTGAGTAACTTCCACCTTTTTTCATTTTTTTTTTTTAATGTAAGGAGAAGAAAACTATGAAATGTTTGCTTTCATACAAATTAAGTTAAAACAATCACATCCAGCAGCACTTCTTCTCACTAATCTTCTTTGTTTTTTTCCCTGACAGATTTCTCTTCCCATTCTTGTACAAGCTGCTGAGCAAAAATGGCTTGGCATTCTTGTAACAATCACTGTAGTCTGGTAAAGGGATGTTCCATATCACTGGTCTCTGCTCCACTTCCTGCCCCAGCAGGGCTGGATCAATCTCAGCCAACATCTTTTAAAAAGAGTTTAAATGCAACTACTTGTTTCTTCCACACTTCCTTTGTCAGAACACGTAGTAATCATGGGACATATTTGGTCCTCCAGAAAGTTAAATGAACGACATGTAAATGCAATGAAGACGTTTTCTTCACGCTCATTGGGATTTTGATAAAAAATGATGACAACTAAAGCTGCATGTGATGTTTTTTGATGCCACCCAACCGAATTGAAATAATAAAAGCCCATGTGGCTGGTCTGATTCGCTGCAATAAGCAGAAAAATGCTCAACGTTCAATTCATGCTCATCTGACACTACAGATGGTAGAAAAATGCTCATTTCAGATGTCCTAGGGCCTAACTGTCATCATCACTTGTTTCTTACCAAGCAATCATAATGGTGGGCCTTTGATGAATTCCAAAAACCCATTTTGGAACTGTTAGTTAATGTTAAATTCAGCTTTGAGGCTGCTATTCTTTGGGGCTTTCATCTTAGGTCTGTGTGTAAACGTCCATCAAGAAACACGTTCAAGTCTCACTTAAGGAATTCCCTCTTTTCTGTTAGGTTTTGATAAACTTCATCATAACTGCATTCTTATTCCTTTCTTTGGTAAAAAAAAATTACTAATTCTATCATACTGCCATCTCAGCCTCCTGAACTATATTGTTTTTTTGTTCTTCACATATGTACAGTTTTCCCTGTTTTAATAACATAAAGTATTTAAAAGCTACCAGGAAGGTTTTTAAATTTGTAGATGTTATAGGCAACAGATATATGGAAAAACAAATTAATATAGTAGTGATCTCTATAAATGCATTTTGAATCGCTTTTTTGCAGTACTTGAGGAGAAGGAACCTCATCCAGCAGCAATAAGCAAAAAGCTGGAACCAACCCAGGATGCCATTCCACTGCAGGGCGCACTCGCCACACTGTAATACAGAGAACATGCTTTAGAGTGTGGGGCTGAGCCAGAGCCCTCAGAGAAAGCCCATCTGAATACATCTTTACTTTGACTGTTTCTAATAAAAATGACAAGCTCTACACAAAGCACATTTTCTGTGTGAGTGTGCTGAACTTGCTGTTGAGAACATAGTGAAAAAAATTGATTTATCCCTTACAAAAGTCAATTCTTTCATCTACTAAATTTGATTACCCTGGTTAATGTCACTGAGAGAAAAGCCTAAAGCAGTCAGCTTTAAAAGTAACACTCACCCTTTTAAATCCTTTTATACATTAAATTTCATCTTACAAGTGTTATTGCTGAGTATTCTTTTTTGTTTAGAATTTAGCAAAGACTGATGACCTTGTTTCTATTAAAAAGACATTACTGTTTTGAATTTAAATATCATCTTGCCAATCCGCTTCTTCTTCATCTCTAGAGTACTAGTTTTTATACATGAGGCACTATTGGAAGCTATATGTTCAATTATTTCACCCGTATGTGAAATAATTTTGGACTTCCTGGATTGTTTTATTCACTTGTTTTCTGAGACCACTTAGTCCAGTACAGATCCCCAGAGAGCCAAAGCCATCCCAAGACATTTGTCATTATTCATGAATTGACTCTTGAGGGGACAGCACTTGTTTGAAGAACATACTCAGTTTAGAAAACCATGGCCGCTTACACTGACTAGCCAAATGAAGAGATCTCAATTAACACACACACATACTCACACACACCGACACACATCTTTGGGAAGAACCTGGCGTACCTTCAGTTCAGTGTGAACTTGGGGGAGATGTGAATATTTTGTACAGGTTCCTGGAGGCAGAGCTATTAACCACTGCGTCACAATGGTGTCTTACAGCATAATGCACGTACTAAATATTCCTTGTGAGGCATTTTTACTCATATTTTTATGTGTTAATATTTTGAAAATGATTAACTACTTATTCATGTGTGCCTTTAGACAAGCAAAAGAGCAAAATATTTTGTGTGGTAGTAAGAGACATTATGATAAAGATTCTATGATTTATTTGAAATGGCTTTAAGTTTATTGGTCAATTTTGTCTATGCAATATTATGAGTATAATAATTTTGACAAAAGTATTTTGTCAAATCAAGGTGGCACAGTGGTAGCACCACCAGTCAGGGGAACTGGGGTTCACGCCAAGGGTGTGGAGTATGTGTGTTCTCTGTGTGGGTTTCCTTCCATATCCTTAAGACTTACAGGTCAGAAGAACTGGCAATGCTAAATTGGCATGTGTGTGTTTATCCTGTGCTGAGGCAGGTGCTTCATCCAAGGATTACGTGTACATGATTGCTGGAATTAACTCCAACTGTCCTGCAGCCATGCTCTGATTAAACGGGTTTAAAAGATGAATGGATTTTATGAGACAATGTTGAAATGTCTTTTTGGCTTCCTCAACAACTCATGAATTTTATATGCCAACCTGCAAATTTTGTTTTTTGTACTATATATATATAAAATCCTAAGCCTAAAAGTGCAATGCTTTTGTGCAACACTTTTATGTGACGTTTTTATGTCACTTTTTTGTCACGCTATAAATCAGGCTTATTTTAAAACCTACATATATATGTTTGGTATCATTCTTTTAAGAATTTATCGAACTTTAATGTGATGTTGTTATATTTTTAGATTCTTATTCTGTTATTAAATTATAAACTAAAAAACATCAAGAACTCGTGTCCTGTGAGACAAGAGTTTGTGCCAAGAGATTTAGCCACGCCCGGGGCCGGAAATAAAAGACAAAGAGTAGGACAGCTGCTGTACAGGCTTTTAAATGTTCAAAATACCACACAAGATGCAAATCACACGGCATGGCAGCAGCAGCAAGCCAGCAAGTGATCGAGCAAAGAGGAGGTAAAAAAAAACTGCTTGTTTCCCATTGTATCACCATTTAAGAGGGGGTTTTGGAGGAGTTACCGCATCTCCTTGGGGTGCGTTCTGCCCCCCTCTTCACAACATCAGCAGCAGAGACGCAAAGTGGTTGGCGAGCGAACCCCCTAGAAATAATCGTTTTTCTTTTGTACATTTACAAATTTTACTAATATTCTGGCTGCAACTGGGGGTTAAGCACCAAAGGTGCCGGGGGGGTTTCCCCCTAGTAAAGCATAAATATCTTGAATCAAAGAGTAAATGTTGAGTCTAGACATGACTTATACACTGGCATTTTTGTAATAACTTAAAAAAATAATCACACCATTATAGTAAACAATGAAAGAAACAATGATAATATAAGCCCAGAAATATATGTACTCAGTTCTTTAAACATCCACATTTCTTTCATTGTTTTTCCTCATTCGTTTTTCAGCCGTTCATAATTTCTTTAGGTCTTTTTCTTTCCTGTTATACTTTTGGTATTTATTTCTGTTTGTAAATTTCTTCATTTAACTTCATATTTAATATTTAATTGCACTCTATTTGTAATTTGATTGTCTGAAATTCCATAACAGTTGGTACCAAGTGAATTGTCAAGATTACTAAACTGCAGGTAGGTGCATGCCATGCACTTCTATGCACTTGTTTGCTGGCGTCTAACCTTATGGTTACCAATTTATAAACATATGACTGCAGAAACAATTCTCTTGAAGATGTTTTGTTGATGTTTAAGAAACCTAACAGGAAAAACAAAAAAAGGGTTTTTTTTTATTGTATGTTTTCTAGGTTTAGGAATATGCAGTCCTGGGGTGGGTTGGATAGTGTCTACAGGAAATTTGAGCATAGCTTGTTTTAATACATTCCAGTTCAGAAGGCCATCTATGGCTAGTATTAGAGTTGATTTTTTACTGTTAAATATCTTCTTCCTCTTTATTCCAACCCATTAATCCATATAGTTTGGTCCTGCACCTCCTTGCCAGTCAAGCCCCTTTCTGTCAGACCTTCTTTTACTTTATCCACCCACCTCTGCTTTGGCCTCCCTCACGTACTCTTCTGCTGTACTTCCATTCCATGTACACTTTTGTCCACATACTTTCTGAGATATCTCTCCCACTTATTTTGTACCTCTGTTTGTCTCATTTCTTTTTCTGTCCTTTTTTGTAACTTCACACATCCATTTCTACATTCTCATTTCTTCCACATCTAACAACTTCTTCTGCACCCCTTTTACTGCCCATCGCTCAGCGCCATACATCATTGCTGGTCTTCAGAATACAAGCTCAACACAGAATACGAAAGATAAATATAAAAAGGTCAAATTATATGATGCAGCATACAAGAGCAATACCAAAAAAAGAGACAGTAGGGTTAAAATGTGCAGCTATACTTAGCAAAAAAAGAAACACCCTCTGACTTTCAACTGTTTTTACTTTCAGTAAACTTAATGTGTAAATATTTGTATGAACACTAAAAGAGTCAACACCATAAGACATAAACTAAAAATGTTTCACAATGTGTCCCTGAATGAAGGGAGGCTCAAAATCAAAAGTACCAGTCAGTATCTGGTGCGGCCACCAGCTGCTTGAAGTACTGCAGTGCATCTCCTCCTCATGGACTGGACCAGATTTGTCAGTTCTTGCTGTGAGATGTTATCCCACTCTTCCACCAAGGCACCTGCAAGTTTCTGGACATTTCTGGGGAATGGCCCTAGCCATCGATCCAAATCGATCCCGCTCCAGGGTACAGGCCTCGGTGTAACGCTCATTCCTTCGACGATAAACACGAATCCGTCCAAAACCGTGTCTCATCAGTGAAGAGCACTTTTTGCCACTCCTGTCTGGTCCAGCGAAGGTGGGTTTGTACCCATAGGCGGCGTTGTTGCTGGTGATATCTGGTAAGGACCTGCCTTACAACAGGCCTACAAGCCCTCAATCCAGCCTCTCTCAGCCTATTGCGGATAGTCTGAGCACTGATGGAGGGATTGTGTGTTCCTGGTGTGACTCGGGCAGTTGTTGTGGCCATCCTGTACCTGTCACGCAGGTGTGATATTCGGATGTACCAATCCTGTGCAGGTGTTGTTACACGTGGTCTTCCACTGCGAGGATGATCAGCTGTCCTTCCTGTCTCCCTGTAGCGCTGTCTTAGGTGTCTCACAGTGCGGACATGGCAATTTATTGTCCTAGCCACATCAGCAGTCCTCATGCCTCTCTGCAGCATGCCTAATGCACGTTCACGCAGATGAGCAGGGACCCTGGGCATCTTTCTTTGGGTGTTTTTCACAGTCGGTAGACAAGTCTCTTTAGTGTCCTGCGTTTTTAGAACTGTGACTTTAAATGCCTACTTTCTGTAAGCTGTTAAGGTCTTAACGACCATTCCACAGGTGCATGCTAATTAATTGATTATGGTTAATTGAACATGCATGGAAAACATTGTTTAAACCCTTTACAATGAAGATCTGTAAAGTTATTTGGATTTTTAAAACATTATTGTTGAAATACACAGTCCTGAAAAAGGGACGTTTCTTTTTGCTGAGTATATTTGTACAGTAGATACTGAGGAAAAGCTCAGACCTGACTAGTAAGAATAAATGTACATGGAAAAAAATGGTTTAGGTGACAGTTTGTTTTAGCTTTCACTGCAGGAAGACATATGCTGGAGGGAAGTCTTTGCAACATGTGATGCCCTGGGTGAGTCAGATCAGCAATGATCTTTGTGGCTGTCTTCCTTACCCTGGACTCAAATAAGACTTCACTATGTGGTATGTCACAGCCTAAGATTCTTTTACTGGCTTTGGTGATGTGTTGCAGATTGGCCTTAGCTGGAACAGAGGCAGCACCAAACCAGACAGTTATACATGAGTCCAGAATGGACTTGATGTTGGCTATGTAGAATTGGACCAATATTACTTGAGGGAGATTGAATTTCTTTCCTCAACTGACACAAAAATAACATTCTCTGATGGGCTTTCTTAATAATGTGTGTGATGTTATTGTCCCACTTAAGGTTCTGTGACAGCACAGTGCCTAGAAACGTAAATGATTCTGTCATCCCAACGGCTCAGCCATTTATAGCAAATTATAGATGAACAAGTGAAATCTGTGATCATCTCCTGAGTTTTTTTAATGTTAAGGTCTAAATTATTATGACTGCACCATAATGTTACATTTTCCACATCTTGCCTGTATATGGACTAATCATTGTTTGAAGTGAAGCCTGTTAGTGTATGTCATCTGGAAATTTAAGAAGTTTGATAGACAAATCGCCAGAGATACATTCATTTGTATAAAGTGTGAAGAGTAATGAGGAAAGAACACATCCCGATTAACTAAGGGTTAATGGGTCAGACATTTGTTGCCCAACTGCATGTGCTGTTTCCTATCTGTAAGAAATTGCAGAAATGGTGCATACTGTATGCCCCTGGCTTATTAAGGTATTAATAAATGAAGCTCAGACCGAATTTCACTGCATCATCCACAGACTGGCTGGATGTGTATGCAAACTGAAATGGGTCCAGGAAGTCTTTTGTAACATTCTTGAGGTAATTCAGAATAAAGTGCTCAGAGATCTTCATTACCACAGAGGTTAAAGCTACTGGTCAGTAGTCATTTAGCCTGTGACCTTCATTTTTTTGCTACTGGGATGATAGTGGCAGTCTTACAGTAGGCAGAAACAGAACAAAGGTCCAGAAATTGGTTGAAAATATCTGCAAATACTGTGGAAAACTGGTCCGCAAAGTGCCTGAGTATGGTAGGGGATACTGTATAAGGACTAGGGCCTGCAGCTTTTTTTTTATTTTGCTTTTTGAATAAGCTGCTGATGTCTTTTGCAGTGATGACAGGAGGGGGAAGCTGAGAAGAAGAGGAGTACAGAGTAGTAACAGTGAGACATTCAGGTAGATGTATGTCCCATTATCTTTCAAGGCGACCATAAAACTGATTTAACAGATTATCCAGACTGGAATCAGCAGAGCTGTTTGATGTTTGTTTCTTGTAGTTACAGAATATTATGTCATTTGCAGGCAATTGTTCCTGCAGCTTATCTGAGTACTTTCTTTTTGCACCTTTGATCCCTTTCTCTATGAAATACTTTGCTTTCCTGTATTCCTCATTATTGCCAGATCTGAAAGCACACTGTTTGTACTGGTGCAGTCGTCTGTGCTCTGCAGTCAACTAAGGGTTATCATTGCTAAATTTCACAATTGTTTTTGTTGGATTGTAAACTATTTCACAAAAACTAATATATGAAACATATTCTTGTATGTTGGAGGTGGCAGTTTTGAAGGCTCTCCAATCTGTACATCTAAAGCAGTCCTGAAGCTCCTCTATTTCCTTTCTGGTCAACTTTGTAACTATTCTTTTTACTGACTTTTCAGTTTTTAGCTTTTGTTTGTAAGCAGGAATAAGGTGAATCATAAAATAGTCAGAATTACCAAGAGCAGCATAGGAGAAAGTATGATAAGCATCCTTAATAGCTGCATAGCAGTGATCTAGAATATTTCCATCTTTGGTAAGGCATTTTATTTGCTGTTGATATTTAGGAAGGACCAGGTTAAAACTAAAATGATTACAATCACCCAAAATAATGACTTGCGAATCCAGGTTATCTTTATCAATCTCTGTGATTACATCAGCGAGTCACCACTGCACTTCGTGAGCATTAGCACAAGAGCAAATGTAAACACCAGCTAGAATTGATGGGAAAAACTTGCATGGTGAACAAAATGGCTTACAGTTTATGATAAGCAATTCTAGGTTGGGGCAGCAAGATTTAAAAAGAACTATTGCATCATTACACCAACCTTAATTAATGTAGAAGCACACTCCTCCGCCCTTTGTTTGGTTCAGCCACATTTCAGTAAAGCACAGAGCAGATAAAAAAGAAAAATTAATTTTGGTGCATATTAGTAGCTGCAATAATTGACTTTTTTGCCAGCAAGACCAGGTTAAATAAATATATTCCAGGTAGTGGTTGCCATATTCCTCACTTCCTGAATCAAACCGGGAAACCAGCTCTTCTGCCCCTGGCCCTTCGCTATTGGGCTAACTGTTCAGCTGCATGAGCACCTGTGATCAACAAAGTTGTAAGATCCACAGATGCAGTTATACTATCTGGAGTCACATCAGGTTGTACATTGCATCTGATATTTAGAAGCTCTCCCCATGTATATGTTATACGACTTTGCACGGTGAGAACGCATTTAGCACAAAAAGGCAGACAAAGACAGAGCACCAAACTATAGTGGCTTCTATCCTAAAGGGCCATCTTGGGGATTTTATCACTGTTTTAATAACCTTACCTTTAACCTTCATCTTAATTCCAATCGCACAATACTTCTTACCTTTTTCTAATCATTCCATCCACACTGCAATCTATGGGTAATCTCTGCATCTGATTTTCCATCTTGGGGTACCACTGGTACTAGACATTTAAATCTATCATCTCTTCTCAATAGCTTTACCTGCAGGCTAACTTCTGAATCCTGATCATTATTAACCCTCATATATTCTGTCTTCTCCCTATTTATTTTCAACCCTCTTATCTTTCAAAGCCCTTCTCCATTCTTACATGTTCATCTCCACTTCCTCTTTTCTGGTGCTACATAACACAATGTCATCAGTAAAATGCATGCACCAGAGGAACATTTTTTATCCCATGACTCAACACATCCATAACCAAATCAAAGAGGTAAAGACTTAAGGAAAATCCCTGGTGCAGACCTTCTCTAACTGGGATCTTGTCTGTTATCCCAACACTGCTTTTAACCCAAGCCCTCACTCCCTCATACATATCCTGGGCAATCCTCACATACTTCTGTGGTACTCCTTTCTCTACTCATGCACCTCCAGACATCTTGATGTGGCAGTACCATAAGCCTTCTGCAAATCAATAAACTCCATATGCAAACTGTTTTTCTCAATTCTTCTCTATCAGCTGCCTCAATACAAAGTATACATCAGTTGTTCCTCTTCCTGGCATAACACCAAACTACTCCCCCAGCTGTTGCGATTCCTTCCTTAAATCTTCTCTCTATAGCCCTTCCTGAAATTTTCATTGGGTGTGACATCAGCTTTATCCTGCTTTAGCTTCCACAATCCTGAATATCAGCCTTCTCCTTTTAAATAGGTACAATCACACTGTTCCTACACTCATCTGGTATTCTCTCCTGTTCATAGAACTTCTTCATTAAATCCCATAACATATCTACTCTCACTTCTTATACACGTCTGCTGCTATTTCATCCGGTTCTGTTGCCTTTCCATTTTTTTATTCTTTTCAGTGCTTCCTTTACTTCCTTCCTCCTTATTCTTGGTACTAACCCTTTATTTAAGAGTCCACCCCCAATTACTCCCCTTTTCAAAGTACTTCTTCCATCTATTCTTGATCCTGTCATACTCATTTAAGACCACACCTTGCTCATCATTCATCTGCTTTATTCATCATATTGAATGACTGCTATTCTTCTTAGCTGTAGCTGTTAACAATTAGTCTTTTCCTTTAGCAAACACAGAAGACACTTTAATTAAAGCCTCTTGATCTGTGACCCAGTCCCTCTGCTAATTCTGTGCAAGGTTAAGTAATGATAAGAGAACCAGTATAATTTAGTGTTGCAGAATTATAACTCAAAAGGTCCTTTATCAGTAATTTGCAAGGACAGTGTATTTAGGAAATGTAATCAACGGATGTAATTCTGTCATCTCTTTCTTGTTAACTTGGTGGCTCCACACATATGTCAAAAAAACTGTCTTCATGAATTTGACCTTAACACTAGCAACAGCTATGTTGTTCTTGCCCTGCTGGTCATCTCTTTCTGTCATGAGTGGTAGCCCCAACAGCTTCAATACCTTGAGATGGAAGGAACAAAGTAAATCAAACAGGGTAACCTGGCTATCTTCTAGGACTCCAGCATTTACTTATTTAGCTTCAGTTGAAGACATTTTATTCTTGTGATTTTAGAGTTGTATACAGTTTTTGACCTTTTGTCTGCCTTTTTTGTTACCCATTTTTTGTCCCTGTGTCTTTTTTCACATGTTTTTTTCCCGACAGCTATTTGAATTGTTTTGGTAGCATAAAACCAAATATATATGTTTGTTTATTACATGGATCATCATGACTTCTGTTTGCATATCTTCTCGCCCAGATCTGCACCTCCCTTTTATCTTGGTTTATCAGTCACATTCCTTTTTTGAACTTGGAGCTGCTTAGAGATTAACAACATACAAAGCTCACATGAATTGAATAAAAAAAAACATTTTTTTGCTGTTCATGTTATAAAATAGCCAAATAAATCAATTTTAATGTAAAAGTATAACTTAGTTTAATTACTGGATGTATTGAACCAGAATGTTTTTTTATTCTTTTGACTGTGATTAATTGTAAAGTTTAAAGCCAATAGATCCAAAAAACTAAACAGAATTAATAATTAAAGATGACAGAATTAACAATTAAAGATGACAAGGTGTCAAGATGTTGTGATTTTGATTTCAATATTTTTTTATAATTTGGATATCTTTCTCCAGCAGTGCCATTTCAGGGTCCTCTTGCTGAGATACTGCTTGCTTCCTACAGAATGACAGCAAACAGGCTGGCAGATTTATAGGTAAAACCACAGTCAGTTTAGCATCTGCACTTTTTTAAATAAAGGAAAGATATTATGGTCTAATAATATTCTAGGCTTTGTGGGTTTCTGAATATTATGTTTATCTTTTACTGTTACCTTTATTTAGAAGTCAAAAACCTTTCTTCCGATAACTTAGGGGTAAACAGGCATGTTAAACTTAATATAACATTATCGCTGTTATTGCCCAAAGCATCTTTTCACTTATAAACTTTACACAGTACACAATATCTCAAGCTTACTTGAGGTTAAACTGAAAAATCTGGTTTCTGATCTGAGACTTGGTAAGGTACAGCATATTAAGTGTTGCAAAATGCATGTTTAAGTTCTTGTGTTACTGCTTTTTTTAGATTGAGACCATGAAGAGCATCTCTAATTGGAAATATTTGATATTTTTCTCAAGCTAATTAGTGTTTCTAAAAATAGTATATATTTTTTAAAATACCATCTACATATAATTATATAGTGGCCTAGCAGTTTGGAAACACAAAGAATGTTTGGAAGTCTTCTAGATCTCAGTAATTTTAAGCTGGCTTCTTCATGTGTCATCAAACTATTTTTGCATCTGCCCTTAGTTTTTAAAGTTTCACAGGGATAGTTGCCAGTCCTGGCCTACAGTAGACATAGTCAGTAGACATATAGAAAGTTAGGTAATATCCTGAATGCATAAAAACACACATACAGTACATTTGGCTGAGGTTAATAAAACAACATTCCACATCCTACACCTAATATCTAGGGCAGCATGGTGGTGCAGTGGTAGCGCTGCTGCCTCGCTGTTAGGGGAACCGGGTTTGCTTCCCGGGTCCTCCCTGCGTGGAGTTTGCATGTTCTCCCTGTGTCTGCGTGGGTTTCCTCCCACAGTCCAAAGACATGCAGGTTAGGTGCATTGGCAATTCTAAATTGGCCCTGGTGTGAGTGTGTGTGTGCCCTGCAGTGGGCTGGTGTCCTGCCCAGGGTTTGTTTCCTGCCTTTTGCCTTGTGTTGGCTGGGATTGGCTCCAGCAGACTCCCATGACTCTGTAGTTAGGATATAGCGGTTTGGATAATGGATGTATATATGTTGTAGATACCACAGGGGCTGCACGGGCATCTCAGGCAGAAGAGGGGATGGTTCCTTACCCAGAAGGGAGGCTACTAACTGGCAGATGGGCATCCTGGCTTGGGAGGAAAAAGGGATCAGACCCAGAAGGAAGGACCGAAAGAGATGGACGGACAGTCCACTAAGAAAGGAAATATCAATATGGGTCAATATTCCCCAGCACACTAGTTAGCAGCAGCCCCGGATATCCATGCCTAGTGGGAAGCCAGCAGGGCATGCTGGGAAATATAGTCCAGCAGGGCAGCCCTGCTGGGGTCAATGAGTGTGGATATCTGGGCTGCTGCCATCTAGTGTGTTGTGGGAGAAAAAAGCCCCCAGCGGAATCTTTCCTTTTCAGTGAGCTGGCTCCATACCGGCTCATTTGCTGTGTCTGTGAGTATTGAAGTGGTAGCTCCTGTTTGAATCCAAAGTTGGTTTTGTGGAGACACCTTTGAGCACATTCTAGCTGGATGGAATGACATCAAGCTTGCCACTGATGCAGTGTTGTCAGGGATAAATGAAGACCTTTGTGATTAGATGCTACAAAATGATGTCCACTAGACCTGACCCGCAAACTGAAGGGCACCCAAGCCACGTGAAAACAGAGGGGCTATCCTAACTTGCTACAAACTTCAACCCAGCCATTGTGTCCCAACCCAATGTCCAACCACCACAGCTACAGGTCACAGCCTCCACCTTCACTTCACCCTCACCTTTCCTCAGAGCGATGTTTGCTGCTGCTCCTAGAGTCACAGACAAGACTGCTGGGGGCACATGAAACAACGTCATAGGCAGAAGTCGCTATCATGGGAACACTACAGCTGAGACTGAACTCTGACACAGAGTTTGCATGCCTGCAATGCATTGACAGCAGCCTAGAGTTTACATTTAAACAAGCCTATCTCATAAATGTTGCTAATTATATGGAGTATGAGAGCCTATATTTCAAAACACCACACTTTTTAGTTAAGGATAGTTCCTTATATCATGTGATTTCTGATTGCATAGGGGACATAGAAGGACAGTTTTTACAACCATGTTTTGGGGGGCCATCTCATTAAGGAGAAGACAAGGCATCACATTTCAAAACACTTTTATTGGCTGAATATGGGCTGAGATGTGAAGAAGTTTTGTAGAGCCTGCTCCGACTGTCAAGTTGTTTTCACTCATAGAGCTGATAGGCATTCCTTCCACTGATGCCTACTTTGGATGCCCTCTTTCAGGAGTTTGGGTTAGATATTGTTGGCCCACTTCCCAAGAGTAAGAATAGTTATCAGTACATGCGCTTATTGGTTGATTATGCAACAAGGAACCCGAGGTAGCTGCTCTGTGGAAGGCCAATGCCCAACCTGGTGCTGAGGCTTTGTCAGAAATACTTAGGTATATTGGTATTTTTCAAGAGATTTTAACTGACCAGGGTATTTCCTTCACATCCCGTGTTATGAAGCAGCTGTGTGAAAACCTTGTAACTAACAACTGAGCACCACTGCCTATCATCCATAGATGAATGGCCTGACTGAACGATTTAACAAGACTTTAAAATAGATGATTTGGTGCGTGGCCCATGACTACCTGACCTCCTAGGACATCCTGTTGCTATTCCTCCTGTTTGCTGTCTGTGAGTCTCCCCACGCATCCACTGGCTTGAGTCTATTTGAGCTGTTTTTTGGCTACCGACCACAAGGGTTATTGGATATTTTTCAGGAGGAATGGATGGAGGTTCACAATGCAACATACACAGTGAGATTTGTCGATTGGGTCATTTCTCTCTAAGAACAGATTTCTAAACTGTACTCAATCACGATAGAGCATAAAGCAGCATGAACGGTAGGTGCAAAAACGTAATTATGGCAAGAAAAGCAAACTCTGGGAATTCAGGAAGGGCAATCAGGTACCGGTTTTGATTCTGTCTGACCCACAAAGTGGCAGGGTCCAACAGTTGCAGAAGAATGTATGTCTCCTTTAAATTATAGGGTCAGGATTCCCATTTGACAAAAGCCCATACAAATTTTACATGTGAATTTTTGGAAAGAGTGCTATTAGCCCCAGGAAGTGTTGGCCACGTCAGCAGAAGTCTCTCAGACAGATGCTACTATTGGTAACTATTTGACAGAGGCCCAGAAGGCTGAGTTGCTGTCACTAATCGAAAGAAACTTGGATATCTTTTTAGCTGTACCCAGCCAGACGGAAATTCTGGAACACAAGATCATAGCGGAACCCAATGTTAAAGTACAACTACACCTGTATTGTCTACCGGAAGTGACAAGGAAGGTGATACTGGAGGAGGTGAAGCAAATTCTCGAGCTGGGAAAGTAACAGTAAGTAGAAAAGCTCAATTGTTCTAGTCCCAAAACCAGATGGCTTGGTTTCAGATGTTTGAATAAGATCTGCAAGTTTGATGCCTAGCCAATGCCGCATTTTGATGTCTTGTTGGAGAAACTCGAGCAAGCCTCATATATTTCGACCCTGGATCTCACAAAAGGATGCTGGCAGGTGCCCCTAGAGGAGTCCAGTTGCAAGAAGACTGCATTCACCACTCTAGATGGGTTGTTTCAATTCACAAGGCTTCCTTTTGGTCTCCATGGTGCACCGTTCACTTTTCAGGGAATGATAAATCAGATTCTGCGACCCCATTCCGCATATGGTGGAGCATATCTCGATGATTTGGTCATTTTTAGTAATGCTTGGAGCTTGCAGATGCTTGCATCTGGACCACCTGCAATATGTAACTGACAGCTTGATGCTGGCAGGGTTGACAGTGAACCCTTAGAAGTGTAAATTGGAGATACTGGAAACAAATTATTTGGGGTACTCTATTGGGAATGATTTAATTAAAGGTCACTTGGACAAGGTGAATGAGGTGCTTGCGTATCTACGTCTGGAAACACAGAAGCAGGTTTGAGCTTTTCTTGGCCTTGCTGGTTAGTACTGAAGATTCATTCTAAATTTTGCATATAGAGCAGTTGATGAAGGACAGAAAAAAATGCGCCATTGTCTAGACTGATGATTGTGAGAGGGCCTTCTCTGACTTAAAAGCCACTTTCTCGACATTCCCAGTTCTGTGGAATCCGGACTTTTCTAAAAAATGAATTCTACAGACAGATGCGAGTGCTTTTGGGTTAAGGGCAGTGCTCTCTCAGTGTTTTGATGGGGGTGAACCTCCCATCAAATTTCCAAGCAGGGATTTGCTCCCCAGGGAACATAATCACTCCACCACTGAGAAAGAATATTTGGCTATTAAGTGGGCGGTAGAGACCCTCTGCTATTAGCTATGGGGTTGGCAGTTTACCCTGGTGACTGACAACGCTCCACTCCAGTGGCTCTATAGACAGAAAGATACAAATGCCCGGTTTATTCAGTGGTTTATTAGCTTGCAGCCATTTGCTTTTTATGTCCGCCTCTGTCCTGGTGCTGCGCACATCAACACTGATGTTCTCTCTTGTTTGGCCGAGCCCGGCTAAGGTGGTCACTTTGTCCACACCAGTGAGAACAAAGCTGAGGGGAGGATATGAGATTTATGAGACCTTTTGAGACTCTCCCCAATGGTGCTGCACGCTGAAACTCAATTGACGCATCTGTCAAGGGTTGCTTGTCCATCCCCAAGGCAGCTGTAGGTTTGCAGCACCACCGTAGCAACTGCAAGTTCATAGCCTATAAAGCAGAGAATATTATAACCCAGCCACTGACCTGGCCCCGTCCCTGCTCATTTGCTGTGCCTGTGTGTATTGAAATTGGATCTCCCATTTGGATAAATACCCTGACTGCTCCTGTTTTGATTGTAATAAAGTTGTTTTTTTTGAAGTCTTTGGACTCTGTGTCTTCTCCCATGTCTCTCAGGTGCAGGACAGTGACTCACACGTCACTATATATATTAGAGGACAACCTTCCAGGTTTATCAGAGATAAGTGATACCACCCCAGTGCAAAAGGGGGCCTGTTGCTAACATTCTTGTCTCTTCTGTCACCCACAGCAGTGTGAAAATGGCAACCTAGGGCAACGGAGGATTATAAAAGAACAGATACCTTGAGAAAGGTACCTCAGATCGGGCCCACATGGAGCTCCTGAAGATGATCCAACTGATTTCTGTTAGAGAAGACAAAGATCTCTTTTAGTTTATCTCATTTTTCTGCCATATATTCCATTGAGCATTCTTTTTTGTTTGTCTGTTTTGTATCTGTATTTGGATTAAAAGGGATGACCCACACTTTCTCTGCAGGTTATTATTATTGCAGTATGTTTATTAACTTTAACTCAAAATAATGTCACAATGGCACAGTGTACTTAGGTACAATCTTGTAAGTGCTTAGATTACCTAAGATATATATGTTTCATGTACTCACACCTGTATATATATTCATGGCATTCATAGTCTGACTCACAATCTGATTGTATGGGTGGTTACCTACCAGGTAACACTTGTGGTTGGTCTTCAAGCTGGCAAACATCTGCCACAGTGCCCTGTTTCAGTTGCGAGAAGCAGATCATAGAATAGTTGAAATAGTTTTACTGTCAAATATAGCAAAGAGTATGCGACACGTGTTTCACCCTAATTCTGCGTTCATCAGGCGTACACACTCACTGCACTGCATCGAACCTCAGATGTTGGTGCTAGAGGCGATATATATATATATATATATATATATTTACAGCTAGAGATCCACAAAGGGAGAAAAAATGAATCACGTATCATGAAGTAGTTTTTATATCCTGAGCTTTCAACCCCCTGCCAAGGGTCTTCATCAGAGGATAATGCTTAGACTTACAAGAATCAAAGGCAATATATAGCAAAAATTATGTGGGTAAGGTGGCTAAGTCAGTGTGATGGGGGAGGGGGGGTTATTGGGGTGTAAAGTTTTATTTGTTATGAACATGTTTTCCTTAAGTTTACATAAGCTGGATTTATGTCCAAGTGTCTGTTGATGGCGTTCTCATTTGATAGCCAAGATTCAGCCTGCTCTCTGGCACTTTTAGTACTGGCCTTAAATTTTACTTATACATTGTCCCAGTTGAATGTATGTCCTGTTGATTTAGTATGCATATAGATCAGTAATTGTGAGTCCTTTCTTCTGACGGCGTTGCAATGTTCCTGTATACGTGTTGCGATTCTTTTTGATGTTTGTCCTAAGCAGAAACACCAAACGCAGTTTACAGCATTCCATGCAGTTCTTGCCCAGTGGTATACATAGGACATACATCAAAAAGAATTGCTAAAGTACTGAATAAACCAAAGAAAAAACAACAATGTTGTTGCCTCTCTGGGTCTCTCTATCTACTATGTAGTAAAATGTTGATCTGTACATCCAGTCCCTGAATGGAATGTGATTAGTCAGTTTGCATTTCGATTGGTTGGCCAGTTTGGCTTTGGTGACACAATCAAAAAAGGAAGTGCAGGTGTGAGACACACAAGGAGGAGTAAAGATCTAGCAAGTATGCTGAGAGTCACCTTTGAAGATGTGAAGTATAAAAGCGGACAGGAGTCGAGAAGCAGTTTTTATGGGAATGTGCCCAACATATGTAACGCCAAATAAGACAGGTTCAGACACATTAGGATAAAGAGGAAAAGGTAAACATGGTGCAAGAGATATAAAATATTTTTAAACGTATTATATTAACTGTTCTTGACAGGTAACATGGCCAGGATATTATAAGTATTTAATCTCTGTTTAACAGATGGAATGGATGGGCCACTGGCCCACCTTTTAAATATTACCAAGCTTTCCCATTTTCACTTTTATCATAACTCCTTGGCCACTTACTCCCACCAGAAAACCATCACCTGCAATTCTCTCTTCACTTTCATATAAACTAAATGACTCTCTTCCTGGGTCGTTTTTGGATGAATCATGGAGTCAATTTCAGAGTCAGGGGAGCCCTAGTTATGTTATAGAAACTCCTTACACCCATGAGCCTTCCTTCACTCGAGTTGGCAATGTCTGCCCTAACCCTAAAGTCTATAGCAGTAAAAGGCATGATGGGCTGTAAATGAGAACAATTAATTTATTTGGTTCCCTTCCATCTATTAGAAAGCAGTTTGATCCTTTTAAGAGCTTTTGATTTTAAAAGGGCCCAAAGGCATTGCATTTGCCTGTGTACATCAAGCAAATCTGATGCTGCCACCATAACACTTCCTTATGTCAGAAAGGCCTGGTAAAATAATTATAAAATTTCAACTTCTCTTGTAATTGATGTTACACATAAAAAAGTATGTTAAATTTTTCTTAATGTGCTAATTGTATGCATTCAGTTATCATTTTTAATCACAGTGTTCTTTTTAAAGGATTATATGCGAGATACCTCACTTAATCTCTCAGATATTTCAATTTCTTTTCAAACATCATGACCTCAGTATGTCAAGTAGCATCTTCATAATGACCTTGTACCGAGTGCAGTCCTCTTGTGCCCGTGAACTGACACTTTCTCCTCACTGCAGAATGACCAAGTTAGCTGAAGTCTGTTAATAATGGGTACTTGATACTGCTTCTGATATGAAGCTGCAGGTTCCTCTTTCCCTTCACATGTATGCAACTGCCATTCGATTTCCTGCTGAACGCAGATGGAGATGGAAACACTGTTTCCATAGCAACCCCTAAGAATGACTGAGAACATATTGCTTAAAGCAGTCCTGAGGGGGATAGATTGTTGCTACATTTGAAGTTAATTTCAATTAGGAACATTTTAATGTTTTTGTTTTTTTTTTAATTTCTATAACTATTAATACAGATTACATGCTGAGCTCTTTCTATTTTGCATAACCAACAATTAGTATATTGTTTTTATCGAAATCTGTGGAAAATCTTTTAGCATCTAATTAAGTTGCACTATAGTATAAAAGTCACCACCAAGAGTTTAACCGTCTACTTCAGCTTCATGTAATTAACAAAGACAACATTAAGACCTTGAGGAATGTTAAACTGATAAATGTATAAATAATCAAATGAAAAAACGAAACTAAATCGACAAGTTCAAAGTGAATAGAACTTAATTTAAGAAATTAAACAAAATTCTACAAAAAAGAAAAATGCGCTACAGTGAATACACAACTGAATTATGACAACAATGAATTCAATTAAAGTGTTCAGTCCCACTGATATGTAATTGAGCATGAATGGATGCTTTTCAGCATGCATGCTGCTATCGATGACTTCTTGACAACCAATTTATATGACAACATTGAAGACAACAGCAAAATGAGTAGCAATGAAGCACTGAGCAAAGAGTCGGTTTGCAAGGTGCTATAACTATGGAAAGTTATCACTGGTAAATGGAGAGACCTTCTGTATTTAGTTAGTAGAGAGGGCAGTAACGCCTGTAAATGTAAAGGGTTCCTCACAGTGTCTCAGAAGTTAAATTGAGGGCAAGCAAGAACCCAGGTATATTTTCCAAAAGTGCTGTCTGGTAGTGGATGAGCCCTCTAAAGCAGAGATGAAGTTCTCACTTAGTATGATAAAAGACAAGGAGTGCTCAGTTCTTAAGGGTATCTACAAATATAAATAAAAAAACTAACCAATTTTGTGGTTTCAAGATCAGTTTGAGGTCACTATCAGTGCTCTTCTATTTTATGGGGCATGCTTGGCATCTGAAGTGTTTCCAAAGATAGCCCCACAAGTAATCCCAGGGTGGGATGTAAATGGTTACTATTCTCCAGAGAAGAATTAGCTCATATTCAGGAGGTGAATTGAGCAAAAGCTTATTTGTAGAAAAGGAATGTAGCCAGGGAGCGTATGAAGGGAAGAGTGAGTTAAGGTGGTAGATAGACAAAAAGTGAAAGCAAATATGTTGTGTTTACTTCATGTTTTACATTCAGCTTATTTGTTTGTGTTTATTAGGCAAACTTATTTTTATTTAACATTTGAAGCTCTTCTGTTATTTGGAGCAACTGGTAAACCCTTATTAAGATTATTAATACTTATAAGCAACAGGACCAAAGAACCTTTACAGTGTCTTAGTACGAAATATTCTATTGAAAGAACATTTCACTATAACATTGTAAATCCAGAATTATCATACTTTGTAAGTTATCTTGTTAATTTCAGTTTTACTAATTTTTGCTTTGTATACTGCTTTGTAATGATGTACTTTATTTGGAGTTCTTTAAAGTGTATTTACTGCTTTTTTGAATTTACAGGAATTCAAGTTAAGATCAAAGTTAGCTCCATTGCTGCTGTTCTAGTAGAGACTAGCTGCATAGCTGAGCTAAGCTACCATTGTAATCACAAGGCACATTTTATAAAAAATGTACTTTAACATGAGCAAAAATTAAGAACAAGGTCAATTATATTTCATTTATTTGTTATTTAATTTTATAGATTTATTCACAAGCAGGTGACACTTCTTTAGCAATGATGCCATATCAATCTACGAAACAGGGTTCAATTCCTAGTGCAATCAGTGGTGAGTTTGTAAATTCTTCAGGTGTCTGCATGTGTTTTCTCCCATATTGCATACAATTCAGGTTGGTTGCCATCTCTAAATTTCCCACATGAAAGTGAAACACACGTACCAGAGTGAATTTTACATAATGCTTCTAGTATGCAATGTGTGTTCTACTGTGTGAACAGTTGGGGGTGCCACTGAGACCCAGAACCGTAGATATACAGGACCCAACACAACTCCAGGTTCAAATATAAGTATCTTAATTCGCAGAAGTCTAATATAACAATCATCACAGCCAAATACAGACTTGGAATAGTTGCTTCTTTCTCTCTCTGTCTCTCTTTTCCGTCTCCTTCTCTCCTCCCATGAGTGTCGCCTGCTGCCTTCTGATTCTCACTCATGTAGGTGTGGTGGTGGGCTCCTTTAAAGCTGGTCCTGGGAATACTTCCAGTGGCATGTTGTAGTTTGTTGGAAGCATTTCCGGGTCATCTGGAAACCAGGGATGACCTCTTCCAGCAGCACCCTCTGTCGTTCCCCAAGGACCCCTAAAGGGCCGTACATTGGGACTCCAATTTCCATGCAGACCTGCAGGTGTCCAAACTGGGACCATCTGCAAGGAGCACTACCTTCTATTTATTTGTGGAATGAACTGCTCCCAGCATCCATCTCTCCTCAGTCCATTAGTCTTTCCAGTATCGTAGCCAGGACGGAAATTATAAGGTGTTTGGACTGGGTAATGTCTGTAACCAGGCCATCCTTCAATGGGCTTTCCTGGCCGGGCAAGAAATCTTCCTCCATCCTGGGTGGAATACCCGCCTACCCTCTTGGGTACTTACAATTGGTAGATAGCTCATGGGACATACACTTTCAGACAAGAGATAGAACTTTCAAGAAGACCATGTAATAGGGAAGACCGGCACATACTCTATAGTTGAATATTAATCACAGACCACAGGGAAGCAAGTCTGGCAGTCCACTTTGTCCTAGGTAGCATAGAAGCATGAACAATGAGTACATAAGGTAAGTTTTATTTCTATTTTCTTCTAAGCAATATATTCTTTTTTTATCATGGAGACAGAGACTGGATACATGTTGTGTGCTGTTTGGACATGCAAGTAACAATTACTTATACTACTACTGCTACTTCTTGTACCACTACTACCACTACTGCTAAATTTGCCAGTGTTAGTGAATGTGCTCTAAAATGATCAGGTAGTCCATCCACAACTGGCACTTGTGCTGTTCCCATTCTGTACCTTCTGATTCTTCATGACCCTGTTTTGGATGGATGTACACACAAAATATAGGTCAGCATTATACTTCCAAAAATACTTGATTCGCTCAGTTGAAATATGTATTTTTCCTTTTTTTTTCGATGGAATTGGTCATTCTTTAGTAATTCTAAAAGGTATTAATGTGAAATTTGTTGTTATTATTATTTTTAACACTTCTAGAAAGTATTGTGGAATATTTCTGGATGAGGAAATCCACTTTGAACCACCTTAAATACTAGAACAATTGATTCTAAATCACTAAATATACAACATAAAGATACTGCATCACAGGCATTTAAGGAATGATTGCAAAGAAGTATAAACCCATAACCATATTTGAAAAACATGAAACCTAAAGCACCCTTGGGTCTTCTTCCTTAAAAATAATTTTAGTGTTTTCTTGCCCTTACATCGCAATTCCTTTACTACTTCAACCAATTTATGTTGCTAGCCTTTATTCGTTATTATCAGTGAGCCTTTGTCCTGCTTACCTCTGGTCTGTAAGCTTTGTGTTTACATGGAAAGCACAGGCATTTATTGTATGTTCCTGTTTTTTTTGAAGATGCTTCTTTTACAGTGTTACCTTAATGCAATGCTAAACTGCTGATTTCGCTTTTGCTGGATGTAATAAATACTTTTTTTCCTTCTGCATCCCATGAGGTTTAATTGATTTTTTTCAACACATTTTGGTTCCAGCCACAGCAGAAGATGGATCTGCTTTATTATTAAAAAAGTTGCCTATACCAGAACAACACTTAAATAATAAATGACATTTTCACATACAGTATGCGACTTGCTCTCCAAGCTGTGTGTATCTGTTCTTCAGATTAGAATGTACTGTCATTCATACTAATGTTTTTAGTAATTCACAAGCTGAAATACACAATATATGATTGAAACAGTATTCATTATAATATTTTTAATTATAGGGCAGTATTGTGGTTTGATGATTAGTTGTGTAAACACACAGCTAAAATGTGCTAGGGTTAAATTCAAACCCAGTGTAACACATTCAAAATTTTTCTATTCCAGGTTCTAACTTGACCATGATCTGAGGGAAGGAGTACTTGGTTGCATACAGCTTAACCATCCTTTACTTCATCTCCCAGCAAAGAAGACCAGGAACCAAATGAAGATGCACGCCTCACATCCAAACCCATCTCTTCTGACTTAAAGCAGTAAATCTGCCTGAACATACTGTCACTCAGGGTCAACACCAGCATAAACTACTAAGCTGTGACTATAAAGATAAAAACAAAACAAAAATGCTACAACATTAAACAACATTTACATTCTTCCCATGCCTTTGTGGTTTTTCCCAGGGTACACCAGTTTCCAATTGCATTCCATGTACAAAGGCAGCTCTGAATGGTCCTACTTGAGTTTAGCTGTTAAAGGACACACCTTATGAAGGGCTGGTGTCTCCCACTGCCTGCACTTGGGAAAGCAGATCATAACCTGGTTCTGCTTCAGCCTCAATACAAACCAAGAGTGAGGGCGCTACCTACAACTACACGCTCATTCAGGAAGTGGTCCCCTGAGGCAGAGCAGGCTCTGAGAGACTGCTTTGGAACTACAGACTGGGATATATTGCTTGGGTCACATAGTGAGAACATTGAAGAGGCTGTTGAATGCACAACTGATTACATCAACTTCTGTATGGACATTGTAGTTCCAGTAAGAACAGTATGCTGCTATGCTAACAACAAGCCATGGGTTACAAGTGACATCAAGGGCCTTTTGAACCAGAAGAAAAGGGCTTTTAAAGGTGGTGATAAGCATGAGCTCAAGTGCGTGCAGAAGGAACTCCGAGTCCAGCTCAGGCGGCGAAAGAGCAGTACAGGAGAAAGCTGGAGCAGAAGTTGCAGAACAACAGCATGAAGGAAGTGTGGGATGGGATGAAGATTATCACTGGCTGCAGCTCGGCGGGTGCCGCCATCGAGACAGACGTGGAGAGAGCAAACCAAATGAACAACTTCTTTAATAGGTTTGATCACAGTAACCCACTCTCACCTCGGAGTACTTCATCCTCCAACCATCCTTCTGGTGATACCAGCATAGGTGAGACATCCCCACCCACAATTACAGCAGCCCAGGTGAGCAGAGAGCTGAAAAGACTTTGTGCCAGCAAAGCAGCGGGTCCAGATGGTGTATCACCACGATTGCTGAAGGCCTGTGCGTTGGAACTGGGGAGTCCTCTACAGCGCATCTTCAACCTGAGCCTGGAACAGGGGAGAGTCCCAAGGCTTTGGAAAACATCTTGTATGACCCCAGTCCCAAAGGTATCACGTCCTAGTGAGCTGAATGACTTCCGGCCTGTTGCTCTGACGTCACATCTGATGAAGACCATGGAGCGGCTGCTGCTTCACCACCTGAGGCAACAGGTCCGTCATGCCCTCGACCCTCTGCAGTTCGCATACCAGGAGAAGGTGGGAGTGGAGGATGCCATCATCTATATGCTTCATCGATCCCTCTCCCACCTGGACAGAGGCAGTGGTGCTGTAAGAATTATGTTTTTGGACTTCTCTAGCGCCTTCAACACCATCCAACCTCTGCTCCTTAGGGATAAGCTGACTGAGATGGGAGTAGATTCACACCTTGTGGCATGGATTGTGGACTATCTTACAGACAGACCTCAATATGTGCGTCTTGGGAACTGCAGGTCTGACATTGTGTGCAGCAATACAGGGGCGCCGCAGGGGACTGTACTTTCTCCGGTCCTGTTCTGCCTATATACATCAGACTTCCAATATGACTCGGAGTCCTGCCACGTGCAAACGTTCGCTGATGACACTGCTATTGTGGGCTGCATCAGGAGTGGGCAGGAGGAGGAGTACAGAAAGTTAATCAAAGACTTTGTTAAATGGCGCGACTCAAACCACTTACACCTTAACGCCAGCAAGACCAAGGAGCTGGTGGTGGATTTTAGGAGGCCTAGGCCCCTCATGGACCTAGTGATCATCAGAGGTGACTGTGTGCAGAGGGTGCAGACCTTTAACACTAGAATTACCAGAGCCTACGAAAAAACTCGTAATTCCGTCCCACCTTAAACTGCTTCTTAAATCCCTTCACACCTCTCCGCCAGCGTCCTTTGTCTTCTAAATGTGCTGATAAAGAGAAGCTAGGAGCAGCCGGCTATTCCATCCCCCACCAATTTAGAGCGTGCGAACTTCTCTCAGCTCATGCCTTGATTGAGTATCTGGGAGTGAAGTGGAGTTTTAGAGTGGAAATAATAGATCGTTGTTTGGAACACACGCATTTCATGTCTGTTCAGTTTCTACAGTAATCTGTGTCAACACATTGTTAAAACAGAAACGTTTTTTTATATTCTAGTAGTAGATGACAAAATGTAGGCATAAACTATATAATGTATGAAGCCTGAAGTCCAAATAGTAAAGAAACATTTTCACAAGAATAACACAATTGTGCTTTTATTCAAAAATATAACTGCAGAAACAAAAAGCCACCTTAACATGCGACATTGACACCAGTTTATTGTAACTGCTTCTGTGGTTCAATAGACTCAGCTCCCCCTTGGGAATCAAGGGTCGAGTTCGATCCTGCCCCTCCGTTTTGAGAAGTAAACTGCTCTTAGTCTTACTGTTTTAGAATAAAAGCATACATTTGATTTCAGTCTGTAACAGCGGTGCAATTTATGATCCTTGTAAAGGTTAGCTTTTTTTTATTCACTTTTCATTCTCTCAGTCGCGTTCAGAATCAATCCATACAACCCCATCTGACACGGCTGTTTTCACATAAAGACGCTATAGCTCTGCAGTGTACCATGATGCATACTAACGCCCAAACACTACCCCCCCGGGTTTTGAAACACAAACGCTGGCGAAGCTGCCTTCTTCGTATCTCATCGTCACTTGATTTTCTTTTTATTCAGTTTTATTGAGTGTTCCTGCCAGTCCCGCATGTTGCTGTATGCTGTTTCTTTTGTACTCCAGGACATGCAGAGGAAAGAATGGTAAAGACCAGTAACCGGCGCTATATGCAATCATCAGACACTCCCCATCTGCCCGTGTCGTTCAAACACAGGAACATATATTGGTGTAAAAGTATAACAAAAGTGCACTTTTATTCAAGTGCACTTTTTCCATCGCTTTTCCTGTAAGAAGCAGTGTACACACTTCTCTCTATGCTGTGGTTTCTATTACACACCTGAAAGAAAGAGACAATATATGTGAAAATATAATCGCACTAATGCAATATTATTTGAAAGCGAACAGCGTCAGATCGGGTGTGAATTTATGCAGGAACTGGAAATTCTCTGATCGGGACCTTCCCCAGGGAAGAAAGTACAGTGTCAGGTGCTCATTCAGTGTAATAGAAACCATAGCACAGAGAGGTGTGTACACGGCAACAAGTACACGGTCGTAAATGTAGGAAGGACGGTCCTTGGGTGTGTGGGAACTGTTAATATTTGAATGTGATGATTTTATATAGCACGGAATGAAAATCAGCACTTCTTAGCATTGCACCATGCAAGCTGTCGTATCAATCGCCTACTGTAACTTGCTTTCTTTTTCTTGGTTATACAGGTAGTTTTGAATAAAAGTGCACTTGTTTTGTTTGCGAAATGAAGTGTCTCGTGCACTTTTCGTGGCATTACGTGTATTTTTGAGCATGCCCGTTTGAGCAGTATAAAAGTATTGAAAAGTATAACAAAACAACGGGCAGATGGGGAGTGTCTGATGATTGCATATAGCGCCGAACTTACTGCTCTTTACTATTCTCTCCTCTGCGTGCCCTGGAGTACAAAAGAAACAGAATACAGACGCTATAGCTCTGCGTTGTACCACGATGCATACTAACGCCCCCACCGGTTCTGACACACAGGCGCTGGCGAAGCTGCCTTCTTCGTATCTCACCGTCACTTGATTTTCTTTTTATTCAGTTTTATTGAGTGTTCCTGCCAGTCCCGCATGTTGCTGTATGCTGGATATTTTCACATGTATTGTCTCTTTCTTTCAGGTGTGTAATAGAAACCACAGCATAGAGAGAAGTGTGTACATTGCTTCTTACAGGAAAAGGCGATGGAAAAAGTGCACTTGAATAAAAGTGCACTTTTGTTATACTTTTACACCAATATATGTTCCTGTGTTTGAACGACACGGGCAGATGGGGAGTGTCTGATGATTGCATATAGCGCCGAAGTTACTGGTCTTTACCATTCTTTCCTCTGCATGTCCTGGAGTACAAAAGAAAAGCATACAGCAACATGCGGGACTGGCAGGAACACTCAATAAAACTGAATAAAAGAAAAGCAAGTGACGGTGAGATCTGAAGAAGGCAGCTTCGCCAGCGTTTGTGTTTCAAAACCCGGGGTGGGGTTTGGGCGTTAGTATGCATCGTGGTACACTGCAGAGCTATAGCGCGTCTTTAGTGAAAACAGCCGTGTCAGATGGGGTTGTATGGATTGATTCTGAACGCGACTGAGAGAATGAAAAGTGAATAAAAAAAAAAAAGCTAACCTTTACAAGGATCATAAATTGCACTGTCTGTTACAGACTGAAATCAAATGTATGCTTTTATTCTAAAACAGTAAGACTAAGAGCAGTTTACTTCTCAAAACGGAGGGGCGCAGGATCAAACTCATTACCCCTTGATTCCCAAGCGGGAGCTGAGTCTATTGAACCACAGAGACAGTTACAATAAACTGGTTGTCAATGTCGCATGTTAAGGTGGCTTTTTGTTTCTGCAGTTATATTTTTGAATAAAAGCACAATTGTGTTATTCTTGTGAAAATGTTTCTTTACTATTTGGACTTCAGGCTTCATACACTATATAGTTTATGCCTACATTTTGTCATCTACTACTAGAATATAAAAAACATTTCTGTTTTAACAATGTGTTGACACAGATTACTGTAGAAACTGAACAGACATGAAATGCGTGTGTTCCAAACAACGATCTATTATTTCCACTCTAAAACTCCACTTCACTCCCAGATACTCAATCAAGGCCTGAGCTGGGAGAAGTTCGTGCACGTTCTAAATTGGTGGGGGGATGGAATAGCCGGCTGCTCCAAGCTTCTCTTTATCAACACATTTAGAAGACAAAGGACGCTGGCGGAGAGGTGTGAAGGGATTTAAGAAGCAGTTTAAGGTGGAACGGAATTACGAGTTTTTTCGTAGGTTCTGGTAATTCTAGTGTTAAATATCTGGGAGTGCAGCTGGATGACAAATTGGACTGGACTGCCAATACTGATGCTCTATGTAAGAAAGGTCAGAGCAGACTATACTTTCTGAGAAGGTTGGCATCCTTCAACATCTGCAGTAAGATGGTGCAGATTTTCTACTAGACGGTTGTGGCGAGTGCCCTCTTTTACGCGGTGGTGTGCTGGGGTGGCAGCATAAAGATGAAAGACACCTCACGCCTGGACAAACTTGTTAAGAAGGCAGGCTCCATTGTAGGATTAAAGTTGGACAGTTTAACATCTGTGGCAGAGCGACGGGCACTAAGCAAACTCCTGTCAATTATGAATAATCCACTGCATCCACTTAACAGTGTCATCTCCAGGCAGAGGAGTAGCTTCAGTGACAGACTTTTGTCACTGTCCTGTTCCACTGACAGACTGAGGAGATCGTTCCTGCCCCACACTATGCGACTCTTCAATTCCACCCGGGGGAGTAAATGCGAATATTAATTTTATTTTAATTCTTTTCATTTTTATTACTATTTAATTTAATATTGTTTCTTTGTATCAGTATACTGCTGCTGGATTATGTGAATTTCCCCTTGGGATTAATAAAGTATCTATCTATCTATCTATCTATCTATCTATCTATCTATCTATCTATCTATCTATCTATCTATCTATCTATCTATCTATCTAATAGATGCTTTTGCCTTTTGCTTAATTTTGCTTGGATAGGTTCCAACTCATCTCTCTGGAAAATAAATAGAAAGAAGCCTGGAGAGTCCAAGGCCACATTGCATACTGTATGTCAAAATGAGGTTGGCCCATTTTGGGCACAAGTTACAGATATCTACAGGTCAGCCTTTAGAACTTTTTAAATCGTACACAAAATTGTTTCTACAGTTCTCAACAAATTCCTAACCACTGATGGGATCTGTGGTCTGTTTTGATCTCATATCTAATGTCCTAGAAGGTTCAGCGCGGTTCTATGCTTTGCAGATGGTTTTACAAAAAGACTAAAAAGACCTATAGAAATTAATTTATAGCCTTAAAGGTTTTTATGTTTGCTGATGATTCATTTCTAACATTCACAGAGTTCCTTTTATTCAGAAAGTTAGAAAATCATAGCTATTATGTCACTTCAGTTGTTCATGAATGTTAATGGCTACCTGCAAATTAATACAGGGGAGATGAGGCCAATAGAATTTGTATAAAAGTGAGAAGGCCATCATTTTTTTATTATGTTGATAACACATAGTTTCATTTATCAATTAAACTGAATTATATTACTTCTTCTGCATCATTGAATTATAGCTTAAATATGGTGAAACAATGGATTGGGGAAAAAAATGATTTGTCTTAGAAAATGAATAAGCATAAGACAACAGTGAATACTGATAATTCAGAATGTAACTATAGGTAATAAATCACTACAATGGCATCCTGTTACTGTAAGTTTAGAGCCTGTTTTTTAAATCTCTAAATGGCTTAGCCTATATCCCTCCTCTTACATTACATTTATTTGTCCTACTTATTATTCCAATTATAAATAAATCTGCACTAGTAGGATGAGCCTTTAGCTATTGGGCCGCTAAATGCTCGAATGATCTACTATCTTGTAATATTAAAAGGAACACCTTCATCTCAGTATTTAAATAAAGGCTGAAGACTGATTATTTCAGTAAAGCCTGTACCACTTCTGAAACTGTTGAAAATGCTTTTTAATATTGTTTTAATATTTCTAGCAGTTATGCCACTTGGTGTTTATTACATTTCTCATTTCTTTCTTTCTATTCTTGGCGTCCTATAGTGCCTCCTAGTTAATTTCAAAGTGAGGTGTCTCCAGAGCATGTGTATGTGTTTATATTCACTGGCCAGCTAATTAGGTACACCTTGCTAGTATCTTCAGCACTGCCTTAATCCTTCATGGCATAGATTTAAAAAGGTGCTGGAAACAATTCTCAGGGATTTTGGTCCATTTTGACATGTTATTCTGCAAATCTCCATTTCTACCACATCCAAAAGGTGTTCATTAGGTTGAGATTTGTGATTGTGGAGGCCATATGAGTACAGTGAACTCGTCATTTTCAAAAAAGCAATTTGAGATGATTTGAGCTTTGTGACATGGTGTGTTATCCTGCTGAATATAGCCATCAGAAGATGGGCACACTGCAGTCATAAAGGGATGGACATGTTCAGCAATAATACTCAAGTAGGCTGTGGCATATACACAATGCTCAACTGGTACTAAGGGGGAACCACTGATACAAGGCAGGATGGATTCATGCTTTCTTGTTGTTGACGCCATATTCTGACCCTACCATCCGAATGTTGCAGCAGAAATTGAGACTTATCAGATCAGATAATGTTTTTCCAATCTTCTATTATCCAATTGCATCCTCAGTTTGCTGTTCTAAGTGACAGGAGTGGCACCCAGTGTGGTCTCCTGCTACTATAGCCCATCTGCTTCAAGGTTTGATGTATTGTGCATTCAGAGATGCTCTTCTGCATACCTTGGTTGTAACGAGTGGTTATTGGAGTTACTGTTGCCTTTCTATCAGCTTGAACCATTCTCCTCTGACCTCTGGCATCAACAAGGCATTTTCGTCTGGAGAACTGCTGCCCACTGGATATTTTCCATTTTGTTAGACCATTCTCTGTAAACCCTAGTGATCCCAGTAGAAATCCCAGTAGATCTGCAATTTCTGAAATACTCATACCAGCCCGTCTAGCAACATCAACCATGATATAATCAAAGACACTTAAATTACCTTTCTTCCCCATTCTGAAGCTCAGTTTGACCTTCAGCAGGTTGTCTTGACAATCTCTAAATACCTAAATGCATTGAGTCGCTGCCATGTGATTGGCTGATTAGATTTTTGCTTTAACAAACAGTTGAAGAGGTATACTTGATAAAGTGGGCACTGAGTTTATATACAGTGTGCATGTCCATACAGTATCTATCTCTCTCAAAGCTGACTGATTGACGCTCACTTACTCAAAACTTAGTCGACCCATGTTTTTTCATTTGTCTATATTTGTCAGTAGTTGTAGTGAGGAGGCTATTCCTGGGCATCATTCTTTAGGCTCAGCTTTGAAAAGTGATTGCATGGAGAAATGGGGCTTCCAGTTAATGCAAATGAATGCCACTAGAGGAACAATGCCAACGACCAAGCTATGGCTGTAATCGTACAGAGAAATTGGGCTGGTGACTAATTAAGAATTGGAGGTGCCATGTACAGGAAAAAGATATTGGGAGGCAAGCTGCTTGCAAAATGAGTTGTGAAGAGGGCAAACAAAAGTTAGTTGAAACTCTGTGCTAATATATCCCTTTCTTGGCTCAGCGCTGAAAACTAATCAGAAGATAAATGGGGCTAGTGACAGATGAAAAACAGAAGGTGTCCCACACAGGGAATAGAGAGTGGGCAATGAATTGCATGGAAAATGTGAAGTGGATGAAAAAATTGTTAGGGAAAGTTTAAGTCAGAGCTTCTCAATTGGATGCCAGCTGCCATAAGTGTTGCTTTGCTAGAAGCAAAAGTTAAACGTTACTAAAGTTCAGTTAACAGCTCCATCATAACCTCAAGGAAGGGGATGGACACTGTACTGTACATAATTTACAAAATTATTTCTTTTCACCTGTTCTCTTCTGTACAATTCTTACTTCTCTCATTTCTTCATAAAAGGTTTTTCTTTGAGTTGTCTACATTTGAGACTGCTGGGTCTTCTTTTCAGAACCCATGAAAAGATTAGTACAATAAATTTACAGAGAGAAAACTAAACACATTACTGACATTATCCCCTTTTGTCTTTCAGAGTAATGACACTTCTTAAAAATTCCCAGAACTCATTTTAATATACATTCACATCTGCGGACTTTGAAGGGGAACCCAAATTTTTATCCATTCGTGTCTGCAGACTGTAACCCTTCACCCCCATGAATGTTTAAGAAGTCACCAAAATATATTACTAGTTGTTTATTTTCTTACATTTCAACCAGAAGAGAAAACAACCTCAAAATTAAAAACATTCCATTTATTGAACAGGATGTCTCTTTGTGGTTAAAATAAAACATGATTCAGAGTTAGAAATGGTGGAAAAAGCTATATAAGTGCCCAACCCGACACAGATTCACACTGGAGGCACGTATAAAATAAAAAGCACATCTTCTCCGTAATCTCCACAGGCACAACACAGTCCCAAGTGTGAAATAAGCACACCAAAAACACACCACATACTTTCTTTCCTCTTTCTTTCCATCAGCACTCCTTCTCCAAGCTTTGTCCTCCATCTCCCGACTCTGGCCAATGAGTGGTGGTTGCTGGCTCCTTTTATTAAGCACCCGGAAGTATATATATTTTAGACCACTGGGGCATGTACAGCTCCCCAAACCCAGACACAGACATGCATAGAGGCACAAGTTTGACACACGTGTTTATTCCTGCGGTGCGGTGCAGCCATTTTTCTTTGCTCACCACAACAAAGCACAGTATAACAAACCACCACAAAAACAGTCCTATTTTATTTTCCTTTGTCTTTCTCTGCCTCCACTCCTCTCCTGGTAAGCTTCGTCTTCCTCCCGACTCTGGCCCTCAGCGTGGAGTGAGGCGGCTTCTTTTATTCAGCACCAGGGAGTGCTCCAAATGGTTCATCAGGATTACCTGGAATCACTCCCAGGTGTGGCGGAAGTCCATTATAGGGCTCTGCAGCTCCCCCTGGTGGCCTCCACCAAACTCCAGCTGCCAGCATGCCCTTCGGGAATCCATGGTGCTACAGTAGCCCAGGAGGGTTGCCCTCTAGCATCCCAGGGGAGGTATTAATGTATTATTATTACTGTGTTTCAATAATTATTATTTTATGTGATTTATGAAGTTTGATGTTAGGTTAGGTTACTTGAGATTAGGTTTGAAACTTTTAAATAAAATTTTATTTCTCAAAAATTTTAAAGGTAGTATATAAATAAGGTACTGGATGTGGGTGTAACTCTTTAGGTTATATATATAAACAATATATACATTGTGGAAACCAGGGGTGCTCCAGCTGGCCCACCCTCGACACAGACAGGCAGAGACATGAGTTCCAGCACAGCTCCCCTCCCCTCAACAGCACAGTACACAGAGGACCAAACATACAGTCCCTTCTGTCGTCGTCGTTTTCTTCTTCTTCTTTCCACCTCCACTCCTCCACAGTCAAGCTATGCCCCTATTCCTCCAGACTCTGGCTCATTGAATAGAGTGAGGCAACTCCTTTTATGTTGGCTCTGGGAGTGTTCCAGGTGGCTCATTAATCAGGCCTGGAATCACTCCCAGTTGTGGTGACAACCTAATGTAGGGCTCTGGAGCTCCCCCTGGAGGCCCCCCATGGAGCCCAACAGGGCTGTTCCAAACTCCAACTCCCAGCTGCCCTCTAAGCGTCCCAGGGGACGGGGCCGGCTCTACACTGGGGCAAGAGGGGGCAATGCCCCCTTAAACAAACATCCTGCCCCCTTAAATCAAACTTTTAGAAGTTGAGAAAGAAAATAATTGATTACCCACAAACTGAATATGGACAAGATTTACTACAATAGCTGAAAAATCCACTGGAAAAGGCACAAATGAGATGATAGGTTTCACCTCTTGTTCGCTCTTTCCCTCCGTGCACTGTTTGTCCGCAGCTCACACCGCACTCCGTAGAGATCCCCCACTCACCCTCCCCCCAGCTAAACATCCAATCACTGTTAGTATGCAAATGACCCCGTGTCAGGTTTCTCAGTAGGCAGGGCTGCGCAGCAGCTGGAGTCTGTCGTCAAAATCATAACGACTCGTGTAGTTGTTAATTAACAACAACTAAAAAATACTTCTACAGTCAATGTGGGACTAGTCCATTGTTCTTCTCACAGTTTCAGTCTGGTAGAGAAGTGTTTCTTTCTCGATCCCACAAGCACCACTGTGAGCCTGTCTGCTGCATAGAGCCGACTGGAGGACCTCTGTCCGTCTGTCAGACCCCGACACAAAGCCCTGCCCCAGCTTTCAACTCTACACTCAACAGTTTTCTCGTTTTGATATACTGATGTAATCACAGCGATTTTAGTAAAGCTTTACCACTTTCCATCTCAGCTTCCAGCAGCTCACAAAGGGAAAAATAATGCTGGGAGATGCATCCTTTTTTCCAAGTTTTTAAAAGTGTGGCGGTGCTCCTGCCTGTAGCAATAGCAGTAGCAATGATGCTGCTGCTGGTACATCAGAGACAGCAGCTAGCATGTCTACTCCTGTGGCATCAACAGGCACTGCTTCTCCTGTACCTCTGCCAACAATTGCTGCCCCAAAGCAACCCGCTCAGCTACCCAGTGACTTAAATGGCAATACACCATCCCAGTCAATACTGGGTAGTTACCCCAAACATGTATGTAGTGGTACAACATTAAGACCATTCAATCCTGCCTGGTACTGCACACGACCATGGCTGGAGTACTCTGTTGTGCGGGATACATGCTTCTGTTTCCCCTGTCAGAAATATGGCAGCACTGTTAAAGAGAGGGATGTAGTTTTTACCTTAACTGGTTTTAACAACTGGAAAGCAGCACTTGATCGAGACAAGGGGTTACAGAGGCATGTGTCCAGCCACAACCATGTGCATGCTTCAACCATCTGAACTGAGCATAAAAAGAGAGGCCAGAGGGGACTGTGGATTCAATGTTGGTTGGTAAAACACAACTTGAAAAAAAACATTACTATGTCAAGAGTATTGGTAGTGCTATAAGGTTTCTCTGTGTAAATGAGTTGGGGCTCCGTGGGACTGCAGAAACCTTGAGACATGATGCAGCGGTAATGATGATGACATTGCTTCAGGTATTTTTCTAAAACTGATGGAATATACCTTAGAGAAGGATGAGAAGCTAGCAAGCATTGCTAAGGGTATCCCAAAAATGCAAAATACACATCTAAGGATATCCAAAATGAAATTATCCAAACACTGGCTGACATGGTGCTTGGAGAGGTCAGGAAAAATATGAAAGTGCTGATTCTGCAGGGTTTTGCCTCAAAAGTGATGTGACCAGGGATAGGTGCAATGTGGAAAATGTGTCTGTGATAATACGGTTTGTCAGAAATTCCATGCCAGAGGAGCATCTTATTGGGTTGCTTGACTTGCAACAACTTGATGCAGAGTACATCACCTCTGAGATGCTGTTACACCTTTCTGATGCTGGCTACAGTGCTGACAGTATACTTAGCCAGTGTTATGATGGGGCTTCTGTGATGAGTGGGGTTAGAGGTGGTGTACAAGCTCTGCTCCAAAAGAGCTTGACAGATATGTCCCATACATCCACTGCTACAACCACCAACTGCACTTAGTGGTTGTGCATGCCATGCAGAGTGAGCCGTGTGCAAAAAGATTTTTTAGCCTATCTAACTTTTTTCACCACCACTATGTGCTCAATAAACATGATGCACCTTGTCTAAAAAGGCTGCTTGAGATCAGATGGACAAGCCACTATGAGGTGACAAGGTGCACTGTGGACAATCAAGAACAAATCCTTAGTATCCTATCTGAGATGACAGAGGATGATGATGCTGCAGTTGACCTGTGCACCGAGGCATCAGGCCTGCTATGCCAAATTAAGAGGCATCACTTCTTTGAGATTGGAAAGTTCCTAGTGTGGTGCTTGGTGTCTTAAAACCAGCAAATGCTATTCTACAGTCTCAGTCAGTTGATCTGTGCAGTGCTTCTGAGGTTGTTAGTGCAGCACTGGACTCCTTAAAAAACATCCGTGAGGATGACTGTTGGGGAGTGTCATCTCCTGCTGAGGATGAGTCACATCCAACAAAGAGAAGGAGAACAATGAGCAAACACCTGGGTCAAAGTGTTGTGCTCTCAACTTTGGGCCATACAGACTCTGGTGACCCTACCATTTCCCCCATCAGTCTCTGAAAAGATCCCTGCTCAACATCCTTGACAGGGCCATTTCAGAAATGGAAACTAGATTTTCACACAAGAATATTGACCTGATGAGAGCCATATCTAGTCTTGCACCCAAATCTAGCGCATTTCTAGATCCCACCCTGTTGCACCCTCTGGCTGTGATGGCTGGCACTGTAGCAGATGTTGTAAGTCTGAAAATGAAGTTCTTGTGGCAAAACAGATGCTGCTCAAAAAATGTTCAAAGGAAACAGACCTGTCCACTGTGTGTAAACTCCTGCAGGAGTACAAGGAAGCCTTTCCTGAGTTGCATAAATTGTATGTAACAGCCCTGGTAATTGGTGTGTCTTCAGCATCGTGTGAGAGTTCCTTCTCCACTTTGTCACGGGTCCTAACCCCCTATCATCGCACCATGTTACATAAAAGAAAGAGGAATTTGGTGATCTTGGCCCATGAGAAGCCCATAACAAATAACTTGGACATGGATGAATTTGGAAGAGTCTTTGCAAAGGGAAACAGGAGACTGTTGTTGTAGAGTGGATTGAGGAGAAAGGAGAGTGGAGCTGTTCAGTTGCAAACAGAGAGTTCAGTTGCTTGCAAAACAAACAAGCTTAAAACAAGACAAAAAGACAAAAAAGAAAAAAAGTTCAAATGTTCTGTTCTAAATCTGTTGTGTTCTACAAATTAGTTTGAGAATTGTAGGAAAAGACATGGTGAATTGTTTTTTTAAAATTACTATGCCAACCCTTTTTAGTTTTGTAAATATTGGCTATATTGAGAGGTCTTATTTTATTCTTACTTTATTTTGCAAATTTATTTGACAATTAGGCCATCCAATTAAGAATCGTTTTAAGTTGCTGGTTGTAAAGATCTGGAAGGATATTTTATTTTATTCTTTATTTTATTTTTGTATTCTATTTTTCAGTTTTATTTTTCAAGACTTGGTGAATTGTTTTTTTTTTATAACTTGGCCTACCCTTTTTAGTTTTATTAATATTGGCAATAGTGAGAAGTGTGATTGTTGGGTTCAAATATATTTGATATAGGCCATCCAATTAAGGTAAATGTCATGTTTTTAGTTGTTATAATCTGATGAGGAATATTTTATTTTATTTTTTGTTGTTTTATTTTTCAGTTTTCCTCCTGAGGGATTGCCACTTTATCGTGGTCAGGGGGTTTGCGTGCCTGTGACCCAAAGAGCTACACCAGCAGAAACTTAGCCTTTAGGTGTACACCCAAGTTGGACAGGTCTTAGGGTAGAGGCCTGACAAAGTGCAATCCAATTACATGATGAAAACAGTTATCCTGAGCACTCCCATCCCTTTCCCACCTCCGTCACCACCATGTGCCCCCCTTCACATTTCTGTCTGCCCCCTCATATATGCCTGTCTAGAACCGGCCCAGCTGGGTGAGGTAGGGTCTTGTAGATGCTCTCTCCCCTGGTCCTTCCATCTGACTGGTGTTCAGCCAGTTAATGGCCGTGGCCGCCTCTCACAACATATACATATGTGTTATAAAACCATGGCTGCTCTCTAACGCACCTTTAAGGGATTACAAATATGAACATTAGTTTTTTTTATATCTAGTAACAATAACTGAAGTGATTTTAAATGCTGAATTTTTCTGTAGTACTACTTCTGCTTATTATCTGCATAAGCTTTCCAGATTCATTTAAATTCCCTGTAGATGCTAACAAATTATTCTCCTGAAAAATATGCATTAAAAGCTTTTGTGGTTTCTATCTATCTATCTATCTATCTATCTATCTATCTATCTATCTATCTATCTTCTTTTTGTTCTACCTAATACTTTTACCTCCTTTTTGACAGTTGTCATTCTATTGCAGTACTGGAAGGTCACTAATTGTTGACTTGTGAATTTTCAGAGATGTTCTTTTCCAGTTGCCTTTAGCTAATTTCAGTTTCCATGTTGATTTTTGCAATACTCTCATAACTTCTTAAGGATTAATTGATATTTTATATAAGAGGTGATAATTTTGGTTCTGATATTAGAGGTATCTTACCTTGCTAATTTTGTCAAGATTATCTCCTGTGTGTAAAAATATGTTCATTCTGCATTTTCTAGCCTTTGTGTTTTATAGAGTATATTTTTAGTTTCATTTTCATTGAATTTCTTACACTAGAGAGCTGTTAGAGATTATTTATTTTCCCCTAGTCAATATATTCAAGGACGAGTCCAACTTTATATGAGTTGTGGTGCAGAATTTCTTGTCATGGCAAGTCATCGATCAAAGTTGACCCAGAGTCTGGCCAGCCTTTAATACTGATGACAGAATAAAATGTTGGCACTGTGGAAGGCGCTGTAATTGACAATCGCAGTAGAAAACAGTAACCATGCATGAGATTGGGCATTCTACGGATTGGTTATTGGTCTATTAAATCTATGCTTCTTGAACAATTAAACATAAGGCAATGGCTGTGTGTATTGAGTTCACTTAATGTTCAGTTATGAAATGAAGTATCATTGGATCCAATGTTTAAAGTATAATCTTGAGCAAATTAATCTGGAGTAGAAGAAATTTAAAAAGCATTTCATAGCTGGGGATGTTACTTGGTTACTTGGATGCATCACTATTATTCAGTGTTAAGACATTTGAAACAATATGCTCATCGTTCATGTGTCTAAAATTTACCCAGGGCAAGATCCAACCAGTGAGTAATGTCATCAAGTTCCATCATCATTAGTTGATATGTTTTGGCAATGTTGTGCATGTAAACTGTTTTGTGGAAATGTTTGTTAATCCCTCAGATAGCTGTTGATGTAAAGTCTCTTCTAACATTTCAACAGCAGTATTTGGAATGACACCATATGGAATAATAATTAAAAATCGCAATTTCTTTTACCTGCACTGGGCCAGCGCCCTGCCTGGGGTTTGTTTCCTGCCTTGTATCCTGTGTTGGCTGGGATTGGCTCCAGCAGACCCCCGTGAGCCTGTAGTTAGGATATAGCAGGTTGAATAATGGATGGATGAATTTCCTTTACCATACTACATGCATTAAGACTCATTTTGCTCAACAGAAAAAATCCTATTCAATCTTCTTTATTTCAATGAGAAACTGATGTTCTGTATTATCTAAAATTAGAAAAATTAAAATTTCCTTTAACAGGATCTATTGAGAATTTTTTTCAGAATTTGTCAATAGTTCTTTACTGTAATTGTAAAGTAAGCATGGTGGGCCCATGCTACAATTGCTGTTTAATTCTAAATAAAGATCCACTTTAGATGGTGCTTTCTTGTTGTATAGTGTCAGGTGCAGTTTGAATGTTGTCTTTCAACCATTGTCTTCAGAACATATATTCCTACTAGCCTGTCGAAGACAGGTAATAGAATAATTTAAAAAATATTTGCTGTTTCTTACACTACATGTACTTTCAGCTACTACCCACTGTATTCAGATGTGTATGAATGCTTTTTTCCCTCTTTTGAGCACATTCCTATTAAGCCTGCTTCTCAGACTCTTATTATTTTCGAGGTGGCTTTCTTTTAATTGGTACCCCCCCTCATCAACTTTGTTCCTCCGTAAATTGTATTTCCTTTTCTGGCCATACCATTACTTTCTCCCTTTCTGTTACTAATTTAGGTGTCAAATTAGACTCCCATTTATCATTTGATACACATGTCCATCACCTCTGTAAAATTGCATTCCTTCATCTTTGAAACATAGCCAAATTTCGTCCCTGCCATTCCCTTTGTGATGCTGAAAAGCTGGTTCATGGTTTTGTCTCCTCCAGGCTGGACTATTGTAATGCACTCCTCATTGGAATCCCCAGCAAGAGCCTTCAAAAACAAATCCAAAATAGTGCTGCAAAGATCCTAATGAGGGTGCGGAAATATGAACATATTTCACCAATTCTTCAGTCACTTCATTGGCTCCCTATCCACCTCCCCGCATTTAACACAAACTTTGTTTGCTCACTCAGCAGTGTATCCATGGAAATGCTCCACAATACCTTAAGGAACTCCTTATATTACAATCCACTACAAGAAACTTGCAAATACCTACCGCCTTCGCTCCCCTATGACCAAACTTCGTACAATGGGTGACCGAGCCTTTGTAGTTGCTGCTTCATGGCTCTGGAATGCCCTACCAGAGAACTTGAGAACACAGCAGATTGTGGGCTGTTTTAAAAAAACAGTTAAAGACTTTTCTATTTAGGCAAGTATATTAACAAAACTGCCTCTAATTATTGTTTTATCTTTGTTTTTATCTTGTTTTGTCTCTGTTTAAAATTTTTTATGTAGCACTTTGAGGTTTATTACAAATTTAAAGTGCCTTAAAGACATAAATCGTTTGCAACGAGTGCAGAATGAAGCTGCTAGAATCCTAACTAGGAAAAGAAAATCCGAGCACATCTCTCCAGTTTTGATGTCACTACACTGGTTACCTGTGTCTTTCAGGATTGACTTTAAAATTCTTCTTATAGTTTATAAAGCCTTAAATAATCTCGCCCCATCTTATACATCAGAATGTCTGACACCTTATATTCCAAATCGTAACCTCAGATCCTCAAATGAGTGTCTCCTTAGAATTCCAAGAACAAAACTTAAAAGAAGTGGTGAGGCGGCCTTCTGCTGCTATGCACCTAAAATCTGGAATAGCCTGCCAATAGGAATTCGCCAGGCTGATACAGTGGAGCACTTTAAAACACTGCTGAAAACACATTACTTTAACATGGCTTTCTCATAACTTCACTTTAACTTAATCCTGATACTCTGTATGTTCAATTCATCATAACAACTATTCATGGTGGCTCTAAAATCCGTACTGACCCCTACTCTCTCTTCTGTTTCTTTTTCCGGTTTCTTTGTGGTGGCAGCCTGCGCCACCACCACCTACTCAAAGCATCATGATGCTCCAACATTGATGGATGGATCAAAAGCCAGAAGTCTACGTGACCATCATCATCAAGTCCTTCCGTGAGAACCCTAAATCATTTATGTTAGGTAGAATGCCCAGAGGGGACTGGGCGGTCTCATGGTCTGGAATCCCTACAGATTTTATTTTTTTCTCCAGCCGTCTGGCGTTTTTTTTTTTTTTCTGTCCCCCCTGGCCATTGGACCTTACTCTTATTCTATGTTAATTAATGTTGACTTATTTTATTTTCTTATTGTGTCTTTTATTTTTCTATTCTTTATTATGTAAAGCACTTTGAGCTACTTTTTGTATGAAAATGTGCTATATAAATAAATATTGTTGTTGTTATAACTAACATGAATTATTATTCTGTCTGTTTTTACACTTGCTATCTTTGAAGGTGACTTTCCCTCATGCCTCCCGTACTGTTTCTCCTTTTTGTGTGTCTTATATTCACACTTTGTCTTTCATTGTGTCACCAAAGCCAATACTGTATGGCCAAATACACCAAAGCCAAACTGACCAATTAGTATATTTTTTTTATTGAATTGTACTCATCATTACAGCTTTGTAAATATTATAATAAACACAGTATATGTTTTCAATGTGCATGGTTTTACTGGTGTCTCATTTAATAGGCCATGATTTTTGTTTACCCTGCACAATAACAGAATTCCAGTTATTAATATCTCCAAGCAAGACGAGACATTGATCTACAGTCTACATAGGATCAAATGTTTATGCAGTACTCATCATAAGCACGTTATTATTTTTTTGATTCCTTAAGCAGATATCGTATAATATTAACATACTGTGTTGTAAACTGCATAGTTTAAAAATCCTGAATGGCGTGCATAAAGAATACTGCATATTGCATAATATGAGTATTATGAATGTCCTGAATCACAACAGGATATTGGAAAAGGATCTTGTTTGTAACCAGAATCTTACTACTCATTAGGACTCAAGAGGGAACGTTTTAAAGATTTTTACAGTACCCAGATAAAGATTTCCAACAGGGATGATAAATAAATAATGCACAGTGAAAGGTTTTCTGAGTTAGCCTCAGACTTTGGGAGCTTCAGTACAGACAATGAGGTCTATGGCATAATGAAAAATGATGTAATTTGATATTCTAAAGGAGAGGTTGTTTTGCAGTTTATGTCCGCAGATGAAGAAAATACGAGATTATGCTTTGCTTTGCTGTATTGCCCTCTGGTGGGTGTGGAATTAAATCCTCACTGCCACAGAAGTGCTGCTGAAATTATGCTTTTGACATTCATAAAAGATTTGGCCCCAAATGCTTAAAGTGGTTGCATAACATCAGCCTTGTGCACAACTTAAATAGATGTCTTTGAACAGCACTGTGCAATTTTATTTAAAAAAGGCATTTGACCACGGCATTTAATTATGGCTACTTATTAATTTAAATATATGTACTTTGAGTTTGAATCCAAAAACGCTACCACTGTTCATTTTTGTTATAACCACTCAGCATCAATCCCTTAGCATTTCAAATGTTTTTCTGTTTCCATAGAAAAGTAGAAGGAAACCCAAAACAACTTACTGCCAAATTGTGTACATGTCTCAGCCATCAAAAGCCACATACAAGCAAATTCTTTGTCATCAAATTGAAATCATCAGTGTCTTCTACTGATGCTGCTTTAGCTAGCATTTTGATTAGAATGATTTGTTGGCCTATGGGTTAATAAAACTTTTGTCTTTTACTTCACTGTACTTGAATAAAAAGAAAATGATGGAAACTAAATTCTCTGAACCAATAAAATATAATTTTTTTTGCTTGCAATAAGTATTCTCTTTGCTGTCTTTCACAGTTTTACATAAAAAATCAAATTGATTTATTGAAAATGATCGACTACATAGTATCCAAAATCAAACAAAAAATGAAAATCTAATTAGATACACTTTATTAACCCCCAAGGGAAAATTCAAATGCCAACCACAGCAAAAGCATACAATATAGTACACAGATAGCAACTCAAAGTTTAATATAAGACAATAGAATAAAAACATATGATACAAAATATATTATGCTAAAACCATAACTAATATATTGAGTCTGTACTATCCTACTAGCTTCTGGCTGGAGTGAAGGACGAGATGCTGTGTTGAACTGTCTAATGACAGCCGGCAGAAAAGATCCCCAGATGTGCTTCTTATTGTACTGTGGGAAAATGAGCCTGTGTTTAAAAGTCATCCAAAAAAAGAGCTCCCAGGAGGGGATGGCCAAAATTGTTTGTGATTACATCAAATTTTGCCACCTTTCTCTTTTCCACAACAGCTTCCAGAGAAGCCAGGCTCAGTCCCATTATAGAACTGGCTTTTCTGATAAGTTTGTTCAGGCATTTAACATTACCTGAACTCAAGTTGCTTCCTCAGGAGACTACATCATAGTAAAACACAGTGGATACAATGGAATGATGAGACATTCCCAGCAGCTTACTGCACTCATCAAAAAAACCCGAGTCTACTCAAGACGTACAGTCCACACTGGCCCCTCTTATGCAGTTCCACTGTGTTGGCAGACCAGGTCTGTTTGCTGTTCACATGGACCCCTAGGTACTTATTGCTTTGGACCACCTCCACTTCCTCCCCCTAGATGTTGACTGGTTTCGAGGCTCCTTAACATACCAGAAGTCCATCACCCACTCTTTTGCGTTATTGATGTTGAGCTGCAGGTGGTTTTCCTACATCCAAATACATTTATAATTGGGTTATATTATTGTGTTGTACTTAAATTAAGTCATTCTGTATTGTAATCAAATAAGGACTAAGGACGTTCTTTTTATCGCCTGTTGTTAGCGGTATTATTGAACTTATATACTGTAAAAGTATTGCTATCTTTTTAAATGTTATGATATCCAGGGCATAACAGAAAATTTGTACCTTGAACTGTACCTTTCTGATGAGGATATCACCAGGTTGCAGAACATGTCTGAGAAACAGAGAGACAGGGAAGAATAGACACATTGAATTAGTCATTCCCATGCCATTATGGTAAGTCAATAACACCTCTGTTATACATGTGCTGGTTGTTTGAACCAACAGATGCCAGTAATGTTTGGCCTATAAAAATACTAAATCAATTGGTAAGTACTGAGTTTACACACACATATTCATAAATATTAACATTATGTGCGGTACATGAGCTGACATCAAACTTAAATGGCAAACTGTGAGATTGATATAAGAACAAAGAGGGGTATATATTAACTAATCAAGAAATAATAACAGCAGGGAACAGGCTAAAGAAAACGATAGTGTGGAAACCAACAATACCTAAGCCCCAAACTGGTGAATACAGGTGAAGCTGTGGTGTCAATCCACACTGTCACTAAAATGATCTTGAGGCTCTGAACTATCAAGTTTGCATTGTTGCACTTTATTTAGTATAATTTGATTGTTTATGTTATATTATTTTAATCATCGCTTCTGTGTTTTTCATGGCGCCACCATTGTATTTGGGTTTCAGGTTGGATGGCTTTCTGTTGTTGATGACAGTACAGTTCACTGCTGCCATGTGATGCCTGAGAGTGACACATTTTTTAGGCATCCAGGAAAACAGTATTGGAGGTGGCAACACTCGGTGCCCAGTATCCAACATTTTGGATTCTTATTCAAACAAAACTTTTGCTGAGTAGTTAGTAGTTTTTGGAAAAAAAATTGACTTTGCTTTGCACTTAAGACTCATTACCTGAAAACCATTTTCAATCTGTTGTCCCTCTTTGAGAAGTACAGCCAAGTAGCAACTTGAGAAATTCCCAATAATGTAGTAAGCGCTCTCTCACTGTCCTGAACTATTTAATCTGGGGTTTTGTAAAGCGTCCTTGTCCATCCATTAGCTCATATTGTTGAACACATCATGATAAAAAAAAAAAGAAATCATCTAAGTGCTGCTCAAAGCAAGCAATTGGTACAACAAGCCATTACCAAATTGTACCAAAGATAACAAGTATGCTTTAATCAATGGAAAAGGAAATTGATGAAATGCTATCAGTGTTGGCAATGGAACAGAATTCTGTGCTTCAGGTGAATGGAGTATTGCGGCAATCTCAACAGAAGAGGTTTCTTCTCCTTCTCTTTCTCCTCCCTGCCCAGCTCTTCCCAATGCAGATGATTATGAGTTTATTAATGAAGATGTGCCATGTAAACTGATAGACACTGGCCTAGGTAGAAATAACCATTTTAAGCATTTGCATAGAGATAAGTAAATAATAACACAAGGCTCTCAAGATGTTTCAATATGTTAATGCCACAGCAGTTTTCTGCCAAAATTCAAATAACTAGTCATGCACAGCATGGGGCTAATTGCAGTTTGGTCTCCAAAAAGCTTTTGCTTGAATAGTTTATGAATTTAGTGAGAGACAGGCAAGTTTGAAATACAGTAGATCAACCATGTAGGACTTCTAGGGACCACAGGAAAAGAAAAAAAAGCGGCAAATGCAGAAAATTGTCACTGATTTCTCAGTATCCCATTAGTGCAGGTCTAGATGTTTAGGATATTTTTATAGGTTTCACTGCAGTTATTTTTATGAGTAATTGTTTAAAGTGACCTGATTTTATTTTATTTGTGGAATTATCACTGTGTTGTTTCAGATTGCTATTCATTTTCATGAACGCCGTGTGTTGTTGACAGCAACTGCACCATTGTAAATCCACCAGAGCTTCAATCCTGATTGCTGTACAGTGTGTACAACCTTGCATTTGATTTTCCAAACCATAAAATGGCTATATTTGCACTGCAAGCCAATTCTCATTTTTTCAATTCACATGTGGCATAGATCTAACGTTTTTAGAGAAGTGACTAACAAAAAATGATATGGAATCAAAACTTTTCTGAAAAGGTATACACTACTCTTGTAATGACTGGTTTATATTCAAATCCACCCCATCATTCTCTCACCAGTCCTGTATCCTATCCTTTGAGCCAGTTGTTTCTATATACAGAACACGGGCAGTGATAAATGCATTCACATCAACAGCTCTGATCTTTTGTTTCTCTTTCTTGCCATCACAAGTTTACATATTTGCAGAAGTCCTGTACTAAAACATTGGGAAGTAGTGTGGCAACCAGCATCTATTAGTTTGCACATGTCTAACGAAATAGTTTTATTTATTTACGTATGTGGGACACATTCAGGATAGACATCTGTACTCAGGTTTGGAGCAGTTGCAAAATTAAGTAAAAAAAAAAACAGATAATGTATGAGGCTACAAATCAGGATAGAACTGATTTTAGCCATACTGTGAATATAGCCTTAAAAGACCTTAGTTTCTTAAATCTTAAAATATCAGCACTTAAGGACACACAGGGAACATTTTGAAAATCATCCCACATTTCATCACTCTGAGTCCAGTATAATGTTTTAGTAATGTAGGACACCCTTTGCACAGCCACAGAAGCAGACTCCTGATTTATCTGCGGCTGGTTTGCCATTTGTTGACAATCTATTTGCTGTTGGTGGGAATCAGACTGTGGACTTGAGTAGTTAATGTGGATTAATGTCCTGTCATCCATTCCCACACAATTCTGTGCAGGTGAACATTCTTACCAAAGTGAGCTGATATTCTTCAATGAATTTCTGTATCTCTTATGATTTCAACCCACAAGTGTATTCCCTGTACTGACAGAAAGAAAAATTGAACTCTTTAGCATGAATACTGAAGGAACCTTAGGAAGTATTCCAATGATGCATGAAGCAAAGAGACGAGAAGCTTCTTACCTACTGTTAGTGTTATAAGGAACACCTTATTTTGTACTGACACTTAGGCTGACTAACGAGATAAAACACGGGAGCTAGGCTGAGTAAGCAGAATTCATCAAATCAATGATAAGGCAGAGACAGAGACTGAAATGGCACAGAAAGATATACAGTAGATTAAGGTCTAAAGGGAAAGCAAAACTCAGGAAATTTGAACTACACACCCTAATGTCCATTCTAATTTTCCAGCAAGCCTGTGTTTAAACTCCTGCCTATTACTGACCTTGATTTTTAAAATACTATATACAGTATAGTGTCACAAAATATGTTGGGAGCACAGTGAAAGATTCTGAAAAAAGAGATTCCTCAATGCTTGTTCTGCATCTTTTTAGGAAGAATGTTAGCCTTTTTGAATTTTTCACATATTTTTTGCTTGAGCAAAGTTAGATAACCGGTGCAGTCTATATTTTGGGCTTCTGTTAGAAAAGAGAATTGAAAGGGAAAGCAGCCTTTTGAGTTGCTAGCCATTAAAGAGTAGCAAGGATAGGATTTAAATAACATTACCATCATGTTGGCTACCTTGGGCACTAAATAATATTAGCTGGTGACTTATTTCTTAGTGCAAAAACTCAAGCTCAGCTACTGTAATAGGAATTTAATTGAAAACTATCTTCCTGGAAACTGAAATACAAAACTTATTGCATCGCTTAATTTGCCCAGAAGATGTTGATTGATTGCTTATACCTTGCTAATCAGAAGTTCTTTGGAGTTAGTTCTGCTTATGGGAGAAGTTTGCTAAAACATGCATTGGATGTTTGTGCCGGAGAGACCCAATGTGCAACCAGCAGGATATTATAATTAACATGATATGACATTTTCTAACCTGTGTAATCCACAGCAGGGTCACTGGGAGTCCAAGAGCCTATCACAGCCTGCATAGGTCACATGGCAGCAACAAACCTTGGATAAGGCGTCAGTCCATCGCAGACTATGATTACATCTTGCCTGAAGGAAGGGCCTGAGTTGCCTTGAAAGCCTGCATATTTCCAATAAAAGGTGTCATTTTGCTTAACTTCTCACCACATTTATTATGCCCTTTAAGTTTGCATATGTGCAATGTTCATTGTGGATGGTTACCTAAGTAGCACGACCTCCCTGACATATGAATTTAATGAGTTTAGTTTGCTATTTTCATCTTTGTGGACCTGGAGAAAGCATATGACAGGGTGCCTCAAGAGGAGCTGTGGTATTGTATGAGGAAGTCGGGAGTGGCAGAGAAGTACATAAGAGTTGTACAGGATATGTACGAGGGAAGTGTGACAGTGGTGAGGTCTGTGATAGGAGTAACGGATGCATTCAACGTGGAGGTAGGATTACTTCAGGGATTGGCTCTGAGGCCTTTCTTATTTGCAATGGTGATGGACAGGTTGACAGACGAGATTAGACAGGAGTCCCCGAGGAGTATGATGTTTGCTGGTGACATTGTGATCTGTAGCGATAGGAGGGAGCAGGGTGAGGAGACCCTGGAAAGGTGGAGATATATATGCTCTAGAGAGGAGAGGAATGAAGGTCAGTAGGAAGAAGACAGAATACACGAGTGTAGATGAGAGGGAGGTCAGTGGAATGGTGAGGATGCACGGAGTGAAGGTGGATGAGTTTAAATACTTAGGATCAATTCTTTTTGCCTCCCTTTTTATTCTGTGAGCATTCCTTTTGTAATTCCTTTTCTTCATAAATATATTTTATTTATTAAAATTATTTGTTGTCTTTTTGATCACAAGAGGTTTTGCTCAGCTTCTTCCTCTTGAGAGAAGTTTTGGAATATTAGGTACTTTTTTGTTTGTTAAGCAACTTCACCATTTTGGGGCCTAATCAGGCTGTAGCCTACTATCATAGCTGGGAGAAAACTGGACTGAATATGCTCCTTTTGGGCTGACCAGTGAAGGTCCTGGCCTGCTCTTCTGGAGCTTTTTGAAGGCCCATTCTCATTTTTTCCTTGTTTGAGACTTCACCTCATGGCACTTTTCCATTACATTATTTTTTCTGTGGACAGGAATTTTGATGGTTCACAACCCTGACAAGTGCAATTATCATAACAAGCTGACAATTCCTAACCTAAAAAAATGTGGCTATTTGCAGCCTGATAGTAATGGTATTCATGATTTTTGAGATAATACTACAGAAACGGTCCTATCTCTTGTTGATCAATTAGACATAATAATGGCATCAGTTGAGTTACTGCATTTGAATGAAGAGTTAGGAAAGGCTGACTGAGCTCTTTTGACCTTATTTATTGAGTTTGCTGAAATTCATTCTGCAAAATTTCTGAATCATTTAGGAGTAGTAAAGGATTGTTTAGTAAACCTCCTTAGAAATGTTAAGGTCATGCTGAATTAAATTCAACCAGCTATTTAAAGGGATTTGATTACTGTTGGCAGAATACACCAAAAGCCTCATTTATAAATCTTTGCTTGGATTTGATCATGAAAATATGTACATGCCAAAAAAAGGAAAATGCATATGTAAAAAAAAAAAAATAAAAAAAATTATAAAACCTGGCGTGCACACATTTCTATGCAATTTATAATTCACGAACATGTTGCAATGCATGTTTGTGATTGTGCCTAGATGCTAATCAGCTTCATACATATGTAGTCATGATGCCTCCTGACGAATCGAGACCCCACCACCTGCATTTAAAAGAATCTGGCTGTGCTCTGCAAATGAGCACGCAAGATCATGTGTATTATAGCACGTCTCCTCTGTATTCTGGGGGTCCGGGAAAGGTGTAAGGTGCCAGCGTCTAAGCGTTATAACATGATTGCTGATACAATAAACATTATAGGACATACGAAAAACTGATGGTTCAGCCGGATAACTTTCCAACAAGCCAACCACCACATACAGTACTGTCATGCATACCATGACCAAAATAAATAAATCATGGGTTGACCTAGGCCACAGAGACATGAGGTTTGTCAGTTTCATCATAGCATCACATTTAACTTTAATGGAATGTAACAGCTTAGGGTTAACAAAGACAGCTTCATTCTCACTAGATGCCCTTATTGCAATATGACAGTAAAGTAATCCAATTACCGTAGATCCCATTATATAAGCCGAGAATTTCGTCCTAGATTTTTGGCTTGGAGTTTGGGGGTCGGTTTATACAACGAGTATCGTTTCAGATTCAAGATTTCCAGCGCAATGCCGGTTTTGCCGATGAATACGGAAGTAAATAATGACGAAACCACAGAGCCATCTTTCAGATGAAGAAGTAACTTTGCATGCCGGTACTTTAAATTAAATAAAGAATTTATTCAAAAAAGTGTTTTAGTTGTTGATTTTATTAATAAAATTTATAATAAACTAGCAAAATACCCGCGCTTCGCAGCGGAGAAGTAGTGTGTTGAAGAAGCAATGAAAAAGAAAAGGAAACATTTTGAAAATAACGTAACATGATTGTCAATGTAATTGTTTTGTCACTGTTGTGAGTGTTGCTGTCATATATATATATATATATATATATATATATATATATATATATATATATATAAATATATATTTACACACACACACACATACATATATATATACATATCTATACATATACACATATATACACATACACATATATACATACATATATATATATCTACATATATACACATACATATACATACACACATACATACATACACACACATATATTCACACACATATATATATATATACATACACACACACATATATAAACATATATATACATATACATACATATCTACATATATACACACACAGCTATTTCGTATCAGTGCAATACGCTGCTTGTTAAAACGGATAACTCCTGCTCCTACGTGCAAGTCTGCGTGGATATTATGAACTATCGTATTTGTTCAAGTTCTATTTAAATTTTAAATAGAAGGAATTTTTATTTAGTCGACAGAAATATCTTTGGTAGGAATGGTAAAACAGACAGGAATATTATTCGTGAATAAATCAACTCAAACCTTAAATAACTTAAAAGAACAAACATTCAAATTTCTTTACTCTTATGTAAATTTATATAAAAAATAAACTTAGATTTTAAATATCCCAAAAGATTTTGCTCTCCATAAAAATATATCCTTTCAAAATTATACAAATTCAAATATGAACATGCTGCATAACAAAACCTGGAAATATAAATAAAATGTGTTCCTTTCAGCAATAACAAATCAAATCATTCAGTTGTCTTTGCTCATATGTCATTTTAGAGCTGGACGCCTGGCATCTATTTTTGGCAACAGGTTCGTTTCTGTTTGGTGTGAGGTTCTGTGTTGTGGAGATTCTCAGGATGGATTGCAGGTGCTCATCAGTGAGGCGACTCCTGTGTGCTGTTTTGTTAGTCTTTATCACTGAGAAGAGCTTCTCACACAGATATGTGCTACCAAACATGCACAAGGTTCGAGCGCATGTAGACGGACTTTTTGTTCTTCAAAGTCACCAAAGCGCCGTGCAAACTCAGTGCGCGGTTTATCAGCAAAGTGCGTATTTGGGAACACCGTAGTGACGACTTGGTTTAACATTACTTGGCAACAGGGAAAGTTGCACTGGTGCATTTGTGTCTCCCATAAAAGCAACTTCACTTGAAATCACTTTGTGATTGTGCACGGGTAAAACGTCCGCTGGTGTCAGATTCTTATTTAATTCTTCTGCTTTCTGTATCTTCTGCATTGCATTCAGGTCTTTCAGCCTCACTGATGAGCACCTGCAATCCATCCTGAGAATCTCCACAACACAGAACTCCCTGATGTTTTGTCTCATAGTGCCGTCTTAGATTAAATTCTGTAATTACAGCCACATTAGCTCCACAAATGAGACACAGGGTTCAGTAAACATATACTCAGCCTCCCATCGGTTTTTAAAGGCTCTATTTTCAGAATCAACTTTTCTCTTCAGCATCGTGTGAGCTAGCTTCGCAATAACTTGCAGCATCATAAGCTAGACTTGATTAACGCAGTAAGTGTTCGCAAGGCAGCTGAAGCGCTGCATTATGGGATCTGTAGTTTATTGTGTTACCAGCGCTTCATATACCGGGCCATTAATAACAATAATACAGTATATAAAATGATCTCGGGCTGGATATAATTACACGCCGGGCCGGATGTGGCCTGCGGCCCTTGAGTTTGACACATATGGACTAAATAGAACTTGAAAAGATATATTTTTCAAATGTGATCGCAATTCAGATAGAGTTGACGCACTACAGCCTGCATGCCTCAATAAGTCATCCTCCCCTCGCTCTTACTTTTTTACCGTTCATCTAATGAATACACTGAGTATGGCTTTACCAAAACAATCATTGATGGCGAATAAAGTATCCATTATTCGAGTATGTAGATCGGGATATATATATACATATATATATATACCCGTATCGCAGCGAGAAGTAGTGTGTTAAAAAGCTAGAAAAGAAAAGGGAACATTTTAAAAATAACGTAACATGACTGTCAATATACAGTATTTGTTTTGTGAGTGTTACTGAGTGTTGCTGTCATCAATGATTTGATTATCATTATTTCTTTCAATCAGGTTTGTATTTGTAGGATGTGTTGTGTTCAAGTTACATTCCGTGTTTGTCAATCGTTGTAAAGATGACAGGTTTCATTCATCGATTCGTTTCTTACTGCATCAATAAACAGCTCGTCTTCTTCTTTATCCGAGACCTGACACACTGCATGCACGGGTTTTTTACACTGTCTTCCTTTAGCGGGACATTGACTTTTTCCACCGTGTGCTTTGTTTCCACAGTAGCAGCATTTATGAATATGCTTGTATGTATCAGACGCTTCATATTTTTTGCTGCCTTTTCAATTGTGTAATTCGGTTTTTGTTCAGCTCTTTGGAACTGTTGCTTTTTATCTGTGCACTGCGTCAGTTCACGTGAGCCACTCGGTGTACATGCATCGAAGTTCCCCAGTTGTGCTGGTGCCATCTCGTGCTATGTCCATGGCTGTATTTAATGTTACCTTAGTCCTGGCACTTAAAACTTTCTCTCGCAGTTTCGCTGAGTTTGTGCCAAACACCACGCTGACCATCTCATCTTCCTCTGCATAAGCACAGTCCTTAACCCGTGAATATTTAGTGGAGTTTGCTATTGGATTGCCGCTGACGGACGGCCTTATATGGGCAGGCACTAAATTACAAACGCCAGCGCAGCCTGTCTATGAACTTAATTTAAAGTGTAGGTTTACATCGTGCTTTGTTTCAGTAGCAGAACTCATCAATATGGTTGTATATGTCACTCGCCGCTTCTTATTGTTTAGCTGCCTTCTCAATTATATAATGCATGTTTTCTTCAGCGCTTTTTGGAGGTCTTCCTGATTTTCTATGTACTGCGTGATTACGTGGGAGGCATGATGATGTCACACGAAACTCCGCCCCCACGGCGTTCAAGCTCATCTCCATTACAGTAAATGGAGAAAAACAGCTTCCAGTTATGACCATTACGCGTAGAATTTCGATATAAAACCTGCCCAACTTTTGTAAGGAAGCTGTAAGGAATGAACCTGCCAAATTTCAGCCTTCCACCCACACGGGAAGTTGGAGAATTAGTGATGAGTGAGTGAGTGAGTGAGTGAGTGAGTGAGTGAGTGAGTGAGTGAGTGAGTGAGTGAGTGAGTGAGTGAGTGAGTGAGTGAGTGAGTGAGGGCTTTGCCTTTTATTAGTATAGATTATCGGGAAGTTTAAAATGAATTTTTTTGTTTTGATTTACGATCAACATCTTGCGTTACGAAACGGATGCGGTCACGTGTATCCGCTTGCGTGATTGTAAACAAACAACCGAGAGCGTTAGTAGCGTCAGTGAGCCCAGATACATGTGTTTGTGGATGTAATTTCCGTCATTGCAGTGATTTACCTATATATATAATTCATTAAGACCATGCAAGCAAGACACATAATTGCTAAGGAAGGAAGAGAAGGTAAAAGTAAGCGATCGCAATCGAAACGAAGATGGACATTGTGTGGAAATATCTCCTCCCTTACTGCAGCCCAAAGATGTCAAATTAAATGGTGAGTACAGTATGAAATTGTTTCTAGAATAGAATGCCTTTTATTGTCACTATACGCATCTAAAATGAGATTGAAAGCAGCTCCTTCAGTGCAGAAAAAAGTTCTGTATAGGGCTTGTATGGTTGTTTTTTAGCTTTAGCATAACGCTGGATCTGCGGCCCCGCTTCTGCTTTCTTTCCCTCCTCCATCTGTGTTGTCTCCTAGACCCGACAACAATCCACGGAGAGCCCGCTGGTCTCGCTATGCTGTCTGGGATGTTGTGCGTGTGATGAAAAACACTCGAAACAGATGTCTGGCTCTGGACACCGATGTCTATAAGGTTCTGAATGGTGTAGCCGATGTTCGCCAAACCGATCGTGCAAAAATACAAGGACCAAAAAAAAGTACAAAAACAACAAAAAAGTGCACTGAAAAGGAGAGCCCTGAGCCGCTGCGACCATGCGTGCCGCCATGCTCCTAGCTTAATCGAAGTAGGCTTGGCACTTTTTATAACTTTTTGGTTAGTACATTAGAAAAATTATTGGTGTTTTGGTAAATTATGCACATTATATTATATATTAAAAATGCCGACAGTCTCAAATTCTCGCCGATAAACATTATAAATATACAGAGACACTGTTAAGGAAATGTAGAAAATTTTGCTTGGAGAAGGGGGTCGGCTTAAATACCGGTCATCGGCAAATACATGTTGTTTAGTGGGTAGAGAAGGGGTTCGGCTAATATACCGGGTCGGCCTGTATTCCGGGATCTACGGTATATTAGAAGAACCAGACACTGCTGCAAATTGCCCTTGTACATTGACAAAAACATGTAATGCACAATGGGCATGCTCGATTATAGCTTGGCTGAGATATTCCTGAACTGTCAACCCATTCCCTGAGAAGTGACAACAGATACAGTACCTGACATAAACTACCAAAAAAGATTCTTCAGTGAAAATTCCGTCTGCACATCATATTCAGCACTTTTGAGGATTAATATGCTTGCTTCGCCCATGCGCATTATAATAACAACTCTGTGATATGAATTATACATAGTCGTCACTTAGTTGGCTTGCCTGCATTTCCCTGCTTGTTCAAGGGTGACTTCATCTCAAAGTTTCTCCAAAATGCTGCGTACGTATGGGTCAGAGTTACTGCAAATATATGCAAGATTTAGCATCAAGCTCCTTTTATAAATGACATTGTTTCTTCTTGAAGTTCTGCAAGTACGAAAGATTGACTTGAAATGTGCATACTGAAGTATTATAATTGAGGCCCCAATTATTGAGTAAGTGAAATACCAATAAGACTAGAAAATCAGCAATTGATAAATTACCAAGTAAGAGTCTGCCATCCTTACACCTAAATCCACAGTTTGGAACTCAGACTGAGCTGCCTCTCACAACTTTAGAAAAGATCACACCACTTTGGCTACCCCCAATTACTTCAAGGGGTGCCCCAATGTGAGTACCAGAGTCTTCACCCATGACCCTAGGAGAGAGCCACATTTAAGCTTTTGTCTGCTAGGAAGGGGTCTCCCAGAGCCATTGCCTGTACACCTACCAGGTTGCATCTACAGCACTTTCTTTGGGTGCAAGGTGGGGAGAGTGGTTGCCTTTTATTAGACCTTCATTCAAAATGATTTCTCTCAGTTTTTTGGTTCAGTTCAGATGCTGACTGTTGCAAAAATTAAACTTGCAGTGCATTTAAGCCAATATGCCAGCAAAGGAGGAAGGACACAAGTCCTGCTGCCCCTTGGAAGTACTCATATAAGTTGTTCTGAAAGGATAATCAGTATGGATACCAGTACAGAAGAGTACTTCAGTTTCTGAGGAAAAATGTAATATAAATTATATTATAAATGCAGAATAATTGGAAACAGGAATGAAATAAGAGTGATACATTATTATAATTTTGCTATGAAATAAATAATTCCAAATCATGCTGCAGTATTATTAATGTGAATTTAAACTACAAAACATAAGCAGCACTATAGTAAGGTCTGTGCTTCTCAAAGTGGCACCTAGTGAAATGAAGGGGTGTATTATGTAGCAGCCTGTCATTCTGTCAAAACACATACAAGGCTGCACACAAAAAAATTACTGATTTACAGCCTCTATTGGGAGATCACTATATGAGAGAACATAGTGACTCTTAGTTTTTGTTCCCTAACGGGAAAACACTGAGAAGCTGACACATTTCTTCTGTTTAGGCTTTTATTATGTTATGAAATAACAACATAAAATAACAAGTAAAAGTATGGCAAATGGTGCTTGCCTCAAAGGACTGCATGGATTAATTGATTATCCTTTGATGGATTAAAAGCATTTCCTACAGATGTGTTCTGCTCATAGATTACTATCACCTGCTTGAATCTGCAGACAAATGGGGTTGACTAGTGTGGAAGTTCCCATTTCAGGGACTGGTATGCTGGGGAGTGACATCATTGCACATACTGCTTTCCTGGAACTGCCAACACTTCTGATTTAAATTTCAAAATTGTTTTAAGTTACTTATTATGGATTTTATTGTAGCAAATGTAGTAATCAGGCCGAGTCAACTTCATGATTCATGCAGGACAATGGCTTACTGTTTCTTGTATTTATGCAGAGCTACATTGTTTGGAATCCTGCGCTACAGCTTTATTGGTTGGTTACTTTTTTAAGTCTCAGTAATGAAACAGATGTTTTTTTAATTAAAAAAAAACTGTTTTGTAACTTCATGCATTTGGTCTGGTTTATGTCAGCAAAATAGTCCCCCATACTGTTTCTTGTTTTACTCACCAATGAGTTATGGTTTCAGCTATGTTTTGTGGTATTAGTGTCCTGGGAAACCTTATTCCCCTTTATACATTTTAACAGGTAGATCCTAACAGTATGCCTCAAATCCCATACCCTTACCATACTGTCAGGTGCTGTAGTTCAGCACTGCCTCCATCCCTTTTACATCTATGACAGAATAAAAGTCAGGCAGGAGAAAGAGTTGCATTTTTAATTATTATGTGTTATCCTTAAATAATACGCTACTGTGGCTGTCTGTTTTTCTGTCCAGGATTTTAAATCACCTACAGCTCACAAACCGTTTGACCTATTGACCTGAAATTTGGTACACATATTCAAAATGACCTCTACTGTCCACTTTCGGGGTGATGATTTTTATTACTCTTTTTATTTTTATTTTATTTTATTGTAGAATCAACTTTTGGCGCATGCGTATGGGCGCTGTTCTCATGCCTACCTCCTTCGCCATCACTTCCTCAACCTCTTCACATCTTAAATCATTCTTGAAGCAGATTCAAGTGAAAATTTAAGAAAAACATACAAAGTAATTGCAACACAAACACTGACTTAATCAGTTTTAACACGAAAAGATGCTGATGGAAGAAAAGAAGAAGCAGGTCACTAGGGTGGATAAAAGAAGAGCTGCTCAGGAAGCAGCAAGCGCATCAACCTCTGAGTAAATGAATGCTAAACATACAGAGAAAGAGTATGAAAATTTATGAATGCTCATGTCAAGTGTATTCACTGCACGTTATTGTACAGTCCGCTATTAGTGGTAGGTAATATACCCAAGATATTAAAGAAAGTACTAATGTGTTGACAAACCATACCATACAATCTAATAATACTAGATGTAAAGTTCCAGGCGGTACATACACACTCAATTTATTCTTGTTAGCTCATTTCTGGTCAGCTCTTTTCAGGTCATAATTTTGTCTGCTCTATTCAGGATGGAAAACGGCAGAGAGAGAGAGAAAGAGAGAAAGCTTCTTAGTTACCTCTGTCTTTATCTTATTTAACTTCCTTAACCATTGGTTCAGGGGTACCAGATGCAGGTGACTCCTTTGGTTCATCCAATCCTGTTTCAGCACCAATGGACAAATAGGTGCATAAACTCCCTTTTCAAACATGCCCTCTAGTCTAGGCTTTCTTCCTGGTGGCGATGGCTCATAGAATGGCCAAACAATGAACACTTGCCAAACCTGTTATACAGCAATTACTACCTTTTTAATAGTTACTGACCTTAGCCTGTAAATTCATATTGTATAATTTCAGCCAGGCCCGCATGCAAAGGTCCATCTTAATCTGACACATTGTAATTGTCCACAAGCAATGACTGGTTACACTGCTTTCTTCCCTTTAAACATTATAGAAATATAAAGCTCATTTTACAAATAAACACATACAAAGTTTTTATAAACCTATATACTAGATATTGCTAATTCTTTTACACTACCACCTCAAGCTACAAGTAGAAATATTCAAAATATTATAGATTTGAGAAATCTGCTTTTTTATTAATTTAATTGTTCATTTCCCATAACTGCTCATTCTAATCAAAAAGGAGTGGAATTAATCCTATGAGTCACTTGAGAGGAAAGCTAAGCATTCTTAGAATGATCATGTTGAGAATACCCAGAGATGAACAAGCAATGTCTATGCATAGAGTACCAGGGCCAGGATCTGAAATTTAGCAATTTCAGCTTAATTTTCTAATTATTATTTTCCAACTGCCCAACATATGTTTGTAAGCATTTCAAATTCTCCTTTAGCAGCTTAGAATTGATCTCATTCGACACCTTTATGGTACACAGTATGAACACCTCCTAAGGGCCTGTAACTGAGTGCATTGAAATAAGTGTAGCAACAAAAAGCAATGTTTTGAGTTGGCAAAGGAATTTTTTAACATTGCCAACTGTTCAGGCAATGCAGTACACTTACTATACTGAAAAATGAATCTCCTGACAAGACTCACTGGATATTCAAACTGTTCTTTATACAGCCTCTAGTTAATCCAAACTATGGCTGCAAGAATTATTGCAAGAACAAAAAAATACGAACACATAACTCCAGTTCTTAAATCCTTATACTGGCTCCCGGTTAAGTTTAGGGCAGATTTCAAAATCCCCCTTTTAACATATAAAGCATTAAATGACCAAGGTCAGGCTTACTAGTCTGAACTTATCATGACTTACAAACCAGAGCGCACCTAAAGATTTCAAGATGCTTATGATTCCAAGAATTAATAAAATAACAGTAGGAGGTCGAGCTTTTAGTTACAGGGCTCCTAAACTGTGGAATGGTCTGCCTGCTACTATAAGAGATGCCCCTTCAGTCTCAGCTTTTAAATCCCAGCTGAAAACTCACTACTTCAGTTTAGCATATCCTGACTAGAGCTGCTGATTAACTGTACAGACTGCATCTCTGATGTTAGTCATTAGCACTAAAACATAAGTAACATGATGGTTATAATTGAATACTAATCCTCACCTATTCTGTTTCTCTTCTCGGTACTCAAATGTGGCACTTGGTGCCACGGCCCGCCTGCCAAGTTATTTTGCCTGCCTAAGGTAAAGTCGTCCCTGATGGAGGATCACAGGAATCATGGGAAAGAGGGGTCCTTTCATCGGATTGGCTGGCCCAGCGCTGTTTCAGCTGTGGAATGGCCAATTGGGGGAGGCAGATTGATGGCTGAGGTCTCCAGGACTCTAAACAAATCCAAATCATATTATGTGATATCATCTACTGTTAAATTCTGCTATGTACTCTAAATTTTTTATTTTTATACTGTATTGAGGATTTGCTCTGCTCTGTGTATTGTATTGTATTGTTCTGACCTCCTTCTTTTTGTCACCCACTGCATGCCCAACCTACCTGGAAAGGAGTCTTTCTTTGAACTGCCTTTCTCAAGGTTTCTTCTATTTTTTTTGCCTACAAGGTTTTTTTTGGGAGTTTTCCTTGTCTCAGGCCCACACCTGTGGGGGGACGACAACCATGACACTTGTCAGGGGCCCGAGCTAGATAGGGGCCCACCCTTATTTGAGTTTTAAAATATACGCACATATTTGAAACACGAAAGGGGCCCAAACTGTGTCAGCTGCCTGGGGCCCAGAATTTCCTAGGTGCGGGCCTGCTTGTCTTCTTAGAGAATCAAGGCTAGGGGGCTGTCAAGAGGCAGGGTCTGTTAAAGCACATTGCGGCACTTCTTGTGTGATTTTGGGCTATACAAACATAAATTGTATTGTATTGTATTGTAATGTTATTACAAAATTATTAATAGTATAGCTTTAAATTGCTCTTCATTTATATACAGTGTTAGAGATTGGCAGGAATAGCATTAAAAAACTTTAAAAGGAAAATAATTATTAAAGAAGATGGTTTTTATGGGACTGGATCTTACTTTGTGCTACATTGTGAAATATTCCCCCCAGGCAAAATGATTCTATTGGCTTTGTAGGGATTTGTATATTTAGGTGGCTGTGCACCAAATGATGTAGCCCTATTGTTTTTGAGGAGTCTTTTTCTTGTGTGTTTAAATGTTTACTCAGTCAAAGTGTTTGGACCAATTGCCTTCAAAATTTGTAATCAGTTTGAGTGAGTGGTATGCAATTCAATTCATGCAAATCATGTTAATTATTAGCTTTTCCTAACTATTTTACCATATAACTCTAAAGAGGGAACATATGGTAATTTTCTTTCAGGCATTTATATCATTCTTGATGCATTTTTTATGAGATATGATCTTATGCATTGTTTGCTGAGCAATGAAGGAATGCTTTTTTTTAAAGAAGATGCATGATTACACAGATAGATGTGCTACCTGTGGAGATGCAATGTTAAACAGACTGATTGACAGACTGAGAGAAAGCAAGGGATAGAGAGTAATGTGCAGAGAATGTATAGATGTCTGCTATACAGTACATTAGTATTATATGTAGCAACCCTAGGCACATTCCAGACCTGGGGAGATGTTTCATCTTAATCCAGAATTATTTGTCTTCACCAGTGGTGGTGAAGTCCTACAAACACCTGGAAATGCCTGACAGGTAAACAGCTAGATTGCTGGCTCTTGGCAGATAATCAAAAGAAAATAATTTCAGTCTGACGCCTGGGAGGAATGAAGAGCAGAGACCTCAGAAAGAGTGAGTGAGAGAGAGAGAGAGAGAAAGAGAGGCAAAGATAGAGACAAAGAGTGAGATAGAAAATTAATTTTATTTCACAATAGACCCTCCCAAGATTTTCTGTTTCTAGTATAGTTCTCTTACAAATAAAAGTTAATGGACTTATTTACATTTTATGTATGCTCAAATGCAGGATAAAGGCTCTGTTTCAATCACAACTATGTGTTTCACATGGTGGTCTCTGTGTCTACAACAAATGTCAAGCACTATAGCTCAGTGAATAAAAACATTGCTAGTTTGACATCTCACTTTGTACAGTGCAAAATGAAGAGACTCACCACATTTAGAAAAAGGTTTGGGGCAGCCACCCGTATACTATTCCGAGCTGCAAAGGATTCTTTAAGTTCAAATTGAGATGATGATAGTACGGAGTCCAAAACAGAACTGCTCAAGGTTGTAAAAGATGGCGGTTTTAAGTGGTCATACAGGAAATGATGTATGGTCACCGGAAGTGATGTAGGGTGACCGGAAGTGATGTTCTCCTGGCATTAGTCGTCGTGCCGGAACTGGGAGTAACGTTCTTCTGGGTGCCGGCTGGTCTAAAGAGATAACAGGAGAAGGTTTAGTGCACTCTGTTCCCCCCCGGCCTGGCATTGAATTACCTTTACTTGGTCCACACAACGTCCCCCTACTCACACATGTGTGACAACAGCTAAAAGAATCCTAAGCTACTATACGAAGAAATTTCAGTATAAGGCAGCTTTTTTCTGCAAGTGCTACAATCTGTCTCTAAATGCGGACAAGAAGAAACAGATGATTGTTGACTTCAGGAAGGCCTATGATGTCCTCACCCTAATGCACATCAAGGGCTCTGCGGTGTTGGTCTTGAGCACCAAATTCCTAAGGTGTGCACCTAGGAGCTGACCATACTTGGCCAATTCACACAGCCTCCATAGCCAAAAAAGTGCAGCAACATCTTCACTTAAAGCATTGTATCCACAAAGCTTACAGCATTATGAAGAACTGTTCCCATCCCTCCCACGGTCTCTTTGTCTCACTTCCACCTGGCATAAAGTGCTGTAGCATCCAGACTAGTTCTGCTAGGTACTACAACTACAACTTCTAATACTTGCCGTGCGGACTCTGAACTAGGGTTGCCCTCCTGTCCTCAGATCTGCTCCAAGAGATTATTTATATGCAGATCATTTGTTACTCTTGTCACTATTGTTGCATTTTATTATTAGTTTTACTGTTATTATTTATTATGCATTTATTACTATCGATTTCAAATTATTAATATTTATTCACTTACCTATTATTTGTTTTTAAATTATTTATCTATTATACTATAGTTTTTACTTGCCTTGCACTTGCTCTGTGTTTTTATATATTTTGCACTGCAGTCCTGGGAAACGTTATTTCATGCCACTGTATGCTGCAATATGTTGTATGGATGGTATGACAGTAAAATTACTTGACTTGAGTCAAGTATCTATCCCTTCCTTGACCAGCACCTGATGAAGTCATCTTTTTACATTACATCTTTAACATTTCTAGTTGATTATTTCTTGATGTGACCTCTTCCATTCTCACCTGGTTGTTTGGTAAGTGACCTTTGAAGATGACTTTTAAATGGATCACTCATAATATAACGGCGTCTGGCATGTTGACCTATAGTGTGCATATTCTACTGAAACTTCAAAACCAACATAAGAAAAAAAGGCTCAATTTGTCCATAAATGAAGCTTTTGCTGTATGTTTTGGCATTTCATTTGGTTCTTTTAACATTATTTTACTTGTTTATTGTGTTTTACTTACGTGCTTTCATGCATATGACAATTATTGACATCTAAGAGGATACTGTATGTAAGTGAATCAAAACCACAGAAATATTTAGTTTGGTGCAAGGGAAGGCCATATCAGTTTTACATAAAGTATTAGGGGCAAAACAAAACAAAAAAATAAACTATATAAATATGAAGGGTTAGCTGCCAGGAGCATATCAATAAACTTTGTGCTCTTGACCTATTTCACTGCAGGGTCCTTGATATGTAGAGGGATGTGGTTGACAGAAGATTTCCTAAAGTAAATAATCATCTCTTTTTCCTTGTCCAATATAACAGGCATATCGTGGCATTTGTACTAGTTCGCCAATCATTGATTGTCCATTCTGTAAGCTGACCCATTAGCATTGCAGAAGAGACCCAACACTGTTACTTAATGCAAACGTAATGATGGTGTTAGAACTGTACACAACTATACAATTATGAGTCAGCATAGTGGAAAGAAGTGGGCTGAGTATGCAGCCATTGAAGGTGCTAGAGCTCAGTATTATAGTACTGGGGATGGTGTTTCGGATACGGACTCTCTAGTGTCTCTCACCACTACACCACACTGCCTACCTAAATACAAGACTTATATGAAGAAATCATACTTAAATAATTTTTTTCAAAATTATTAATGGAGTATCTAGAGTTTTTTAGGTTGAGGCATTAATAAAAATGGGACATTTTACATGGTTCATTAAGTTATTGCAGTTGAAACCGTAGTTTCCACCATGTTTGATTTAATCTCACAACACTCAAGACAAGGATCTTTTTATGAACACAAAGAAACTGATAATCTTCTATTCCTCTTTTACTCTAAAAGAATATGGGAGCGTCTATCTGATGATCTTCCACTCAACTTTTCCACACCACATTGAATTGTTAATTTACCATACAGAAACCATGTGACAACAAATTTGATTTTCTACTTGTCAACTTTGGTTTCATTTCACAATTCATCTGTATGTTTCTTGTCATCTGTGACAAGGTTAATTTAATTATTTAGGTGTAGTTTAAAGAATATTAATGTCTTAGAGTGAAATTTCGTTACCTACATTAAGTACAGATAGAAATGATATTGTTCTTGTCATACATTTTCCACTTTTTACTTGTCTAAGATGCTATTGAGAGTAAGATGCTGCTTCAAGGAAAAGCCATGTTGAATGTGAAAGTCCTTGTTTTAGAACTCCCATAACCACCTGAAATACCTTGTATGTAGTATGGTCTTATTTTTCACAATAACCAAAATTCTCTTCTGGAATACTGATTTTTGTAGCATGCATGTGGAAATGAGATTTAGAAAAGGTTAGTAGACATTTTTTAAAGATTTTGTCTTATCTTAGTAGTATAAAATGTACTGATAACATGTGTAGAACAGAGGTATAGCCTAGTAACTAAGCAAATTTAATACCTAGACATCACAATTAATCAGCTTGTCACCTCCAGTAGTACTGCTTTCAATAAAGGACACTTGCATGCATTATGGCCGAAAGCCGCATCTTCCCCAAAGTCAAATGCTATTTGAGAATAAAACTTGTTAAAAGGAACTTTATTTTCTCTTTTTCAAATTCACTCATTGATGAAATAATGTGTATTGGGAAAATTATTTCCTGAACTTTCAATGACTAAAAAAAATCTTTGTTAGTGTCTGCAACAAAGATGCATACATGATTCATTGAATTGTCCTTGACTATGCTTTCATTTCAGAGTGTGGGCTGTAAAATCAGCAATTTGCTCACACTGTACAGCATAGACCGTGCAATGATCTATGAAAAGTGCATGCCCACGCTTTCATTTTAACACATGTAATGACTGTGACAAGTTATGGACGGTCAGCTTTTTAGGTGAGGAAAGCTTTTTGAGAGGGATCCAAATCTAAGACTACACTTGCATTATTGGGCACAAGACAGAAACCAGTCTGGATGCAACAGCTGTGTTTTACAGGACACACTCATATACCCATACTAGCTGTGTAAGCCCATGCTGTAAAAAGCCCGGGGTCACAGAAACTATTGAAATCGTCACAAAAAAAATAGAAATGTAGAGATGTCAGGTAATTGTAACAAACTACTCTAGGATTCATTTTGCCGATATGCTTGCATCAGTTGTGCATTAGCAGCGGGAGAAAAAGTAAAAGGGATAGCGTTTTGCCGATGTTAGCGGCTAAGCGGCTTTGTCTTTCTTCTGAGGTTTCGTTTTGCTGACGTGCTGGCCTCACTTGTGTTATTAGCAGCTAAGCGAGTTTTCTGCTTCCTTGGTGGAGGAGCCCTTACCCCAACTCCACTTTTCACTTCTGGGCCGGACAGACACACACACTTCCATGTGTAGACGTTTATATATATAAGATATACATCTATGTTAAGAGATTCTTTTTAGAATCAAAGCAATCCAACTTATATATATCACACATTTTGATACTGAAGCACTGCATTGAGCTTGCCAATGCTGACCCAACAGATTCATGCTCTGTATACTGCTCTTTTACATGGTTTTCTATCCTTAAAAGTAGAGTGTGTGTTTTAGCCACACATTCAGATTTAGAAGTGGTGCAACTGTGACAGACTTGAAGCTTGCTCTAAAACTTCTTATTTAATGATGAAATGCCATCTCATAAAATGGTACCTCATGGCCAATGTCATCCTCAGTTTGACGCAACTTCTCAGTACCTTTACAATAAGTTCAAGCATAGGCAAGAAGTAAACTGATAATATTGCTTTAGATGGCATTTTTTATGGGTTTCCTTAAACAGTTATGACACACATATGGTGAAAGCCCCTAGTTGGAAAGTAAACCATATTTTTCAGATATTAACTATTAAGACTATTATGAAATAAATATTTTAGATAACTTTCTCATGATCACACAGAAAGCAAAAAATCATATATGAAGAGTTTATAGGGCTTAAGTTTAGATCCTTAGCTATGTTAGTCTAATGTTATATGAAATATAGGGCAGAGTGGTGGCTCTGAGGCTAAGTATCCCGAAGATTGCTGGTTTGAATCCCTGTCACTGCTAAAAGAGATCCTACTCTGCTGGTCCCTTGAGCAAGGCCCTTGACCTTCAACTGCTCCAGGGGACGCTGTACAATGGCTGACCCTGCGCTCTGACCTAAAGGGTATATGAAAACCAAGTCATATACTTCAGGATTAATAAAGTTTAAAAAAAAAAAAAAAACCTGAACTAAAGCATGACAAAATGATCATATAAAACAAAAGAAATACATTTAGTATGCAGCCATACAGCCAAAACTCTGTTAACTCAGGCGAGGATTGCTTGTCCATTGCCAAGGGAGCCTCGCCATGTAACTCGCCTGTTGCCCAATCATTAATCCGGGTAACAGTGTAACCTGGCCACTAAGCTGGCTCCATCACTGATTGTTTGCTCTGTCTGTGTCTATTAAAATGGTAGCTCCCATTTGAATAAAGACCCTGACTGTTCCTGTTTTGATGGAAATGAAGTTGGTTTTCTTGAAGCCTTTAGGCTGACTCACTCACTCACTCACTCACTCACTCACTCACTCACTCACTCACTCACTCACTCACTCACTCACTCACTCACTCACTCATTCACTCATTATTTCACTTACCAATTAAAACACTATTTCCTGTTTAGTTAAAAAGATGAAGTTTGGCAGGATGGTATATCTAGGAAAGTAGATATTATCTGCTGAAATATTACATTTAAATACATCAATTTTTAGGGGTAAATTAGGGTTAGGGAAGACCTAGAAAACCTAAATACCCAAAAATCTTACAAACGTATAACTGATTTAATTGAAATTTGGTAACATCCATCCATCCATTATCCAACCCGCTATATCCTAACTACAGGGTCACGGGGGTCTGCTGGAGCCAATCCCAGCCAACACAGTATGCAAGGCAGGTAACAAACCCTTTGCAGGGTGCCAGCCCACCGAAGGGTGTGCACTTACACAAACACACACCAAATACACACTAGGGACAATTTTAGAATCTCCAATGCACCTCACCTGCATGTCTTTGGACTGTGGGAGGAAACCAGAGTACCTGAAGAAAACCCATGCAGACACAGGGAAAACATACAAACTCCACGCAGGGAGGACCTGGGAAGCGAGTGGCACATTATAATGCACCGTGTCCCCTTTTAGCCTGAATGCTGACAAATGATTGCACAAAGAAATAGGACATGATGGTTTATGCAAATAAAGACCATGTGCAGAAGCAAGGTGAAAGAATGAAAGTTTAACGAAAGTCAAAGAAGTCATAGCAAATGTGCTCTAAAACTCAAGTGTGTGCCAGGTGCTGTGGTTCTGAGTGTAGCTAAGAAGGTTAGAGAGAGAGGTACAGGGTGAAGTGCCATCCTTGGGTACAAGCAGCACCTAAGGTTGATCTAAATAAGCTCATGATGCACTTGGCCAAGCATGCACTTCATTTTACTGTGTACACCAGATGCAACAGTAAATCTGAGATGAACTGATTGCACTATATATATAGTGCAAATCTCATTTTTCTACTGTAACATGTGCAAAACACTAAAAGTACAAAGTCAGAAGTGTAGAAAGTATAATAATACAGATAATAATAATTAATAATAATACTAAAATTAATGCTAATACCGTATATGCTGTCAAAATTTGTTGTTTGTGTAGTATATCTTGAAGCACAGTGAAATACATTACAGTCAACACAATAGTAGTGTGATTCCTTGTAGATTCTTTTTCAAGACTGATCAGCTTTTGAACACCACACTACACATGTGCGATTGACTCAAGTGTCACTTTTGGATTCATCAGAATGACTTTCGATTTCACTGTCCGCTTCAATTTCACTTCCTGAAGACAGATTCTCTTTGTCATCACTGCTTATATCACTGTCAAGAGTGTGCAACACCTGGGTTGCTGAAAAAGTTTCCTATGAGACGCCATTATCAAGGTAGGACAAGGCATGTCTGCACCGTTGCCTGGGTAACACTCAGGCCTGTCACTTATGCAAGACACGCCTATATCGTTACCCGAGAAATGCTTGGCACCAACGCTGTTGGCATATCTGGAGCTCGAGTAATCCTTGGGTGTAACGCTTACGTGAGACGTGTCTATACCATTGCCTGAATAACATTCAGAACTAATGCTTTTAGCACTGTTTTTACAGTTCAATTGATGACTAGGTCTAACTCTAAGGAGGTTAAGTTTGCAATACCAATCAACAATCAATGTAGTAAGGTACACAAATAAAAAATAATAATAAAATAAAAACCCACACTGCAAACATAGTGAAGTGAGTTTTTTTTTCTACAACTGACGAGGGCGCTGTTTTTCAGAATGAGACAGAAAGAGAACTTTTGTTCTTTTTGGTAAGCATTTATCCAGACCCACTGTATACTGAGGCAGTACTAATTTTAGGCTTTGTTGCTAACAGAGAGTCATGATTTTTAACAGTTTGTAGCTTTGAATTTAAATCACCTTTATAACATTATTGAATGCTGCTATTGGAGATATTAGTTCCCCTGTAATCTCTTCCACACCAACACCAACCCTACGTCGCACCTTTGGCTTCCCATTCTGTAAATTACTTCTGCAATCTATGCTGTACGCAGTTCATGATATTATTTCTGTTCACCTGTTCTTTTATGTAAAGCAAAAGAAGCTTGAACATGCAACTGATGAAAAACTGAAAAAGAAATGCTTCCGTGAAAATTATAAACAAATGAAAAATGTAACTATCTAATGATAATAATACTTCAAATTCACTTTATTTCTACCTATTACCCAATTCAATTCCAAAGAATAGCATTTCATGTAACATTCTGTTTTGTAATGACCATCAACAAAAGCCAAGGTCAGTCAGAAGAAAAAGCATTAACTGATCTTTTTTACTCATGTATAATTGTATATAACGTTCAAGAGTAACAAGCATTTTATCTGAACTAATAATATTAGCAGCAGAGAAAAAAAAACAACAAAACTTAGTGCATTAGAAAATTTCTCAACCAAAGCTATTCAACACAGCTAGTTAATCAATCAATATGACTGGTTTCTTGAATCAAATAAAGAACCAATTCATCTATTGTCTAAAGTGCTTATCCAGTTCAGGGTTACGTAGGAACTGGTGTTTATCCCAGTAGCCCTTGTCAAAAGGCAGGACCCAGCTCTAAACATATTCATATATATTTGTACTTATGATCAATATATTGTTACTATAGGTGCCCAGGAGGACAGAAAGGTATCCTAGACAGGATGGAGGAAGCTATAATGGAAGGACTGCCAGGTTGTGGACACCTTATAATTCCCATCCTGGTTGGGATGCTATAAGCAAGAATGGACCCATTAATGGGGAGCAGATCAGAATCAGAATCAGAAAACTTTATTAATCCCAAAGGAAATTACTAATGTTACAACTTAACAACAGACAAGGGGCATGTTACACTAAGAGCAAGTATACAGTAATCATGTAAATATAAAAAAACGTATAATAAATGTAAGCATCAAATTAGAGTGCAGAGTGTTGCAACTTAAGTTAATATTGCACATTCTGAGAATAAATAAGGTTATTCTCATGTGAAGAGAAGACAATTTATTGCACAAGAACAGACAGTATGTTGCACATTTCAAGTACTTGAAAAATGTACCTGGATATCCAATAAAGAAAGAGGGTAATAACTTAAAGTATGGGTGAGTTATAGAGTCTGATGGCTGTGGGGAGGAAGGATTTTCTGTGACGTTCAGTGGAGCACTTGATGCTAGTCAGTCTACTGCTGAAAACGCTCCTCTGTCCAACCACAACACTATGAAGTGGGTGATTAGCATTTTCAATAATAGACCAAAGTCTAGACAACATTCTCTGATCTGCCACAGTTTCCAAGCTGTCCAGTTTCACTCTTACCACAGGGGAAGCCTTCTGAATTAGTTTGTTTAGTCTCCTGATGTCTGCCACTTTCATGCTGCTCCCCCAGCATGCCACAGCGAAGAAAAAGGCACTGGCAACCACACTGTCATAGAACATCCGCAACATAGTGCTGCTAACACTAAACGATCTGAGCTTGTGTAGGAAATACAGCCTACTTTGACCCTTCCTGTATATGGCCAGCGAGTTCCTGGACCAGTCTAGCTCATATGCGCCCCTAGATACTTGTACTCCTCATCTATATACACCTCCATACCCTTAATAGACAGGGGAGTGGCTAGAGATTGTGATCTTCTAAATCAACTACCAGTTCTTTAGTTTTACTGGTGTTGATCTACAGTTGATTCAGCTCACAGCAGTCAACAAAATTGTCCACTACCTTCCTGTATTCCATCTCTTCTCCATGTCTGATACTACCAACTATTGCAGAGTCATCAGAGAATTTCTGCAGATGGCAGCCCTCTGTGTTGTAACTAAAATCTGTAGTGTACAGGGTGATGAGGAATGGTGACGGAACTGTCCCTTGTGGAGCACCAATGCCACACAGCACGGTATCAGACACAGAGCCCTGTAGCTGCACAAACTAAATTAATAAGTGGCAGTGTTCCTCACATGTAGTCCCAGTTTGGACACACGCAGTGCTGCATGGGGATTGGAGTCCAGTAGTGCAGCCCTGTAGTGGTCTTTTGGGGTGACGATAGAAGACGCTGTTGGAGGAGGATCGCTCTGGTTTCCATATTACCCAGAATCACTTCCAACAAGTGATATGCCACTGGAACTTAACAACTTAAAAGAAGCCCACTGCCGTTACCTCAGTGAGTCAGTGTCGGGTGTAAGAGTGCAAACTCACTGTAGAAGAGAAAGAGAGAGAGAAGAGACCATAAGAATTAATATTTAATCAGTGTATTGGCTGAGATTAATGGTCTTATTAGAGCTGTGTTGATTAAAAAGTCTTATATTTGAACCTGAAGTTGTGCTGCGTCTGGTGTATCTTTGGTTTGGGAGCTCATTGTTGCCCCCTACTGTTCACATTAGAAATGAATCCAATACAGTAAACCAAAGTACCAGACAAACATGTGGAATATGTATACACTTCACACAGGCAGTGGCCAGGCTGAGATTCAGTCCTAGGGTTCTGAACCCTGTGAGGTAACAGCAGTAACCACTCAGCCACCATGCCAAACTAAATAAAGAAAACATATTGGTAGTTTATCAGAAGCTTAGAAAAAATCTATTACTTTTCTGAAGGATATATAACCTCAAAAAATAACTACAAGAACTGTAGACCTTAGAAGCTTGAAGCTACAAGATTCTGCACTAACAATTGCTTTGACATGACATTGAAATGAACAAGGACACTCAAGTCTTAGTGCTGATACAGCATTTCAAAGAGAAACTGTCAAGTTGTATGAATAAGAATACATTTAGGCAGAGTGAGTTATTCATATTTTTGATTGCAGATTTCAGTAATGATAAGCCCTGATTGTCTGCAGGTCTTTAGTGTGTAAACTGGGATTGTTAGCTGTCAGTACATGAAAACACACTGGGAAAATTACTGTACCAAAATAAACAACAGCAAAATATTTTGAAACCTAAAGAAATAAAAAAACAGACTCTTGTTGTAAGCAAAATTGAGAGCACATTAGAACTTCAAAGTAAGCCATACAATACATCATTGTTAACCAGATATTGCTAATGAATTGAATATATGTATTTGGGTTATTATGTGTTGTGTCTAGCATTAGCTCAACTACCTGGCCATATTAAATGCTGTGAAATATACTGCAGAAAGGTTAATCCCACTGGAAACCAAGAACTCAATCAGCATTTTTCCTGGCACAGCCCAGGAAATACTTTCCTCATAGACTTATACAGAATTATCTACTCTCTCTATATATAAAATCCTAAGCCTAAAAGTGCAACGATTTTGTGCAACTATTTTATGAGACTTTTTATGTCACTTTTTTGCCATGCTTTAAATCTGGCTTATTTTAAAACCTACTGTCGCAGTAGGGGGCGCTAGTGCTCCCTTGAACCCTCAGGTACCACGTCAAACACCAGGTAAAAGTCCAATAATTATTATTTATTATAATAATTAAGTGCACACAGCACCACCACTCCACTATTCTCAATAAACAATAACCAATCCAATAATAAATCACAATCCTCCACTCCCAGACGTGTTGCCCTCCTACCACCCAGCTCAGCTCGTCGTCTGGGAGCTCCCTCCGTCCTTTTATATTCCCTAACCCGAACGTTTTCACAATCCAACAGTCCGCAAGTCCTTATTCCTTCCGGGTCAGGGTAAACAATGCTTTTCCTTAACCCGGAAGCACGTCGCTCTTGCCTGCAATGAACTTCCGGGTCATAAAGTGTGCAAAAGAGTCCACTGGCCTCCCGACAGCAACTCCTAGTGGCCCCCAATGTATCCAGCAGGGCTGTGCATAAAAACTACATAGTCCATGAGGCCCTACTGGAATTCGGGGCCCATACATGCTCTCGGGAGAGTTCCTCCTGGCGGCCTGGGGGTGAGGGCCAGAATATGAAACCGGTCATCCATTACACTACATATATATGTTTGTATCATTCTTTTCAGAATTTATCAACCTTTAATATGATGCTGTTAGATTTTCAGATTCTTATTCCGTTATTAAATTATAAACTGAAAAATATGAAGGACTCGCGTCCCACGAGACGAGAGTTTGTGCCAAGAGATTTAACCATGCCCAGGGCTGGAAATAAAAGACAAAGAGTAGGACAGCTGCTGTACAGGATTTTAAATGTTCGAAGGAACACGTGAGATGCAGAACACATGGCACGGCTCAGCAGCAGCAGCAAGCCAGCAGCTGATCGAGCAAAGAGGAGGTAAAAAAAAAACGCATTTGTTTCCCGTTGTATCACAGTTTAAGAGGGGGTTTTGGTGGATTGACCGCATCTCCTTGGGGTGCATTCAGCCCCCCTCTTCACAACGCGAGTGGTAGAGACGTGAAGTGGCTGGCGCGTAGAGCAGGCCAGGGGGATTGGCAAGCGAAGCGAGCAGGGGGCAAACCCCTGTAATGAAAATAAAAACTAAAATGTGAAATAAAAAGGTAAATCAACAATGCAACATAGCAATAATAATTATAAATAAAATATACAGTGTATGAACTAATAATATTTTATGGAGGGTTATGAGTAGTTGTGCAAATCTTATTAAATATACAACATATTTAATATAAACTGAACGTCATTACTGCCTCTACTTGTGGATCACATTTGAATCTGTGTGGCGTGTGTGTTTTCTCCCCATGTCTGTGTGGGTTTTTCTCCTGGTATTCCAATGTCCCTGCCACATCCCAAAGATGTTCACCTCTCAACTGACATAGCATTAGTCAGTATGGGTTTTTGTACCACCTAAGATTTAGATGTTGCCCAAGGATGGTTCATACCCTATGCTGGACACTACTGGGATAAGCTACAGTTCTCCACAGCTCTAAAATAATGGGTTGAGCAGCTTCATAAAATAGATGCATGCATATTCTAGGTACATTATTCAATTAATATATCAATAAACGGCATTGTAATCATACAGAATTTCAATAACCTACTGCTGTCTCATCTCTTTCCATAACATTTGACAATTGTTTTCTTTGTAATTCACATTCAGTGATTGCCTATGGAGTAGCATGGACACCATTTACTTCTCATTTAGCCTGCAGCACAAAGGCAGCAAGCTTTTCTTGAAGTGAGACTTACCTTGCCATCTGCATAAACCAGTCACAGAAAGAGTTTTCCTAATAACTACCTATATGGGATATTTTTTATCCCCTGCAAATGTGCCCTAACGTATGGCAAGTTTGGATTCAGACTAGGCAATAAAAGAAAATTCATCAATTGACTTTTTGTTCATACTGTATTAATCCATTGTGCATGTCTTCATTAAAATAAAAGATCTGGATGAAATAGTTGCACCATTAATGGACTGGACAGACTAAAATAATTTTAACCTTAAGGATCTTAACAGACATGAGAGAACATTAAAAGAAACATCAGCAAATAAAAACATGAGATTCTGATTTTCTTCACTATTTGTGTGCTGCACTGTTAAGAGCCAACCTTCCATTTCACCACACATCAGATGTGTCTGGAAAAAGGAAAAACACATAGCAGCTGTCAAGGTGTTGACTGTGTATATTAAAAAAGAGAAAAAACAAAACAAACATGTGCAGTTGAACAACTACTTCTTTTCATGACATATTACTAGTGATGGAAAACATTGACTAATGATTACTTGCACAAAAAACAAACAACAGACATGCTTAAAAAAGGTTCATGTTGCATGAAATCCATACCCACAAAAGGCATATCAGTTGACATTAATGGTTCTTTAATTACTTTGATCAAATTTATGTTTCCTATAAAAAATTTATAGTTAAAGGCATACAGTGTAAGGAGGTAACAATTAAAGAGCTGAACATTGGTGAAATTATTAGGTATCAGTTGCAAAGCAAATCTCTGTTTTGTCTTATTCTTTTTCAGTGTTTTTCAAATTGGCGTATACCAGATATTTCTGTACAGACGGATCTTAATGAGATCCTGTGGGGATTTCTATTAGTAATTTGGACTGAAAGCTGGCACCCTGTATTTATTTTCTGAACTCTTCCTGTATGCATGTTTTGAGTGACCTTGTGCAGTTTAATGAAATTGTGAAAATGAATGAAGCCAGGAGAATAGCTGAGTATGTTTGTGCATTTGGACTGAATACCACATAAGAGCATAGTGGAGTAAAGCAACACTAAAGAAACACAGAAATGAAAAATTGACAATGACTTACTGTCAAACATTCAAGAAAATTAAATATAAACTTGGATTAGAATTTAAGGATTACGTTTTTAAATACACTGTCAGGGATGCCAGGGGCCATGACCCGGCCGGGACGCCAGGAGGGACCGGAAGAGGGTCAGAGCCCTGCCTGGATCACGTGGGGTTTGCCTTCCGGGTTGCTTTGGGGGCCACGGGTCAAGGGCATGGAAGCCCTTCCCTGTAGGAGCCCGTGGTCACCGCCAGGAGGCGCCCCAATGCCTTGGGGACTTGTTTCCCCAGCACTCCCGCCACACCAGGAAGTGCTGGGGGGAAGATTTATGACGGCGCCCGGAGAGCAGCCGGGAGGACAGCCGGCACTTCCGCCACACTTGGGCGTGGCCAGAAGATTGCCGGGAACACCTGGGGCTCATCCGGGTCCTCCATAAAAGGGGCCGTCTCCATTCATTCGGGGCTGGAGTCGGGTGGAAGGAGGACGAAGCAGTGGAGAGTGGAGGCGGCCCGAAGAAAGGCATTGTGGCCAGGACTTTGGGTGATTTGGGGTTTGTGCACTGAACTGGGTCTTTGTGACCGTTATTTGGGGGTCTTTGTGACCATAATTATTGTAAATATTCTCTGTAATAAACGTGTGGTGGTTTAAAAAACAACATGTCCGCCTGTCTGTGCGCGGGTGCCATTCACAACACATTTAAACATAGTAGCTGTTACAGAATCAGTATACATGGCAGTGCATACAGGAGTAGAAACTGACCCTTGAAATGATTCAATGATTATATCAATGCTCAAGAAGGTTAATAGGTAATGCATAATACATGATTAGTTGCTATGGCTTCATCCATCCATCCATCCATCCATCCTCTTCCGCTTATCCAAGGTCGGGTCGCGGGGGTAGTAGCTTAAGCAGAGAAGCCCAGACTTCCCTCTCCCCGGCCACTTCTTCCAGCTCTTCTGGGAGAATCCCAAGGCGTTCCCAGGCCAGCCGGAGACATAGTCCCTCCAGCGTGTCCTGGGTCTTCCCGGGCCTCCTCCCGGTTGGACGTGCCCGGAACACCTCACCAGGGAGGCGTCCAGGAGGCATCCTGATCAGATGCCCGAGCCACCTCATCTGACTCCTCTCGATGCGGAGGAGCAGCGGCTCTACTCTGAGCCCCTCCCAGATGACTGAGCTCCTCACCCTATCTTTAAGGGAAAGCCCTATGGCTTCAGTACCTATCTAATACTTTGAATACATAAAATTATAATACCTAGGGTACAACCCTGTTCCACCCGAACAAACAGAGGCAGATCAACCATCAGTGCAATCTGGGTGCCCATACAGGGGCCTGTGATGGAAAGGTGCCAATACCAGCAATCCAATACAACCCCCCTCACCCAAGGGAATAAAAAAGAATGGCCATGATAACCCAAAGGTTTTGTTCTCTGTGGCTAATAAACTACTTCAGCTTGCATCTGACCTGATCCCATCTTCCCCTGAAGACTATGAAAAATTCCTTTACTTTTTATGTGATACAATTACAAACCTAAATAATTCAGCTAGTGCAAATTTATCCTCCTTTTCTATTGTCTTTCAGTTCCTTTTCCAAATTTTCACTAATTTCCTTAATGAACTAGTCTGTAAATATAGGCCCACTACTTGTATACTAGACCCAATCTCACCACATCTATTAACTCCTGCCATCATATCATAATCCTGACTGTTAAAGTAATAATAAATAATCCCTTGACTCTGCCTTTGTACCAGCTGCTTTTAAAATTGCTCTTGTAACCCCAACATTAAAAATGTCTTGTCTAGATGCTTTCAATCTGAACAATTTTTGGCCTGTTTCTCACTTACCATTTCTTGAGCATGTTGTGGCCTCCCAACTCACTAGTTACTTAACTTGTAATAAGCTGACGGGACCCTTCAGTCTGGTTTCAGAGCACAGCACAGGTGTGAAACTGCTCTGCTTCAAGTAACTATAGATTTGCTAATGGCAGCAAACTCTGGGTAAATCAATATATTAATCATGTTAGACCTTTGTGCAGCATTTGATATTGTCAAGCAATGGAGACACTTCTGTGTATCTCTGGCACTGCCCTTCAGTGGTTTAAGTCCTATTTGATAGGCAAGAGTTAGGTAGTCTTGCAAATGGCAGGGCAATCTCAGTGCCAGTCACACAAGGAGTTCCTCAAGGCTCTGTCCTAAGCCCTCTGCTGTTTTGTATCGACATGCTTCCACCTGGCCATATTATTTGTAACTTTTCACTTGGTTATCATTTTTATGGATGGATGATACTCAAATCAGCTTCAATGTTAAAAGATAAGGTTCCTCAGGTCACTACTTGCCTGAAAATTAGAACCTGGGTGGAATACAACTCTTTGAAATTAAACTGCAACAAAACTAAAGTCATGCTAACTGATTTTAAAGCTCAGCTTAAGAAAGGCCCCCAACCTCCTCCTTCTCCTAAGAAAATGAGCTCATTCTTGATTACTCTTGCTGATGATATCATCAGACCTTCTTCTACTGCATAGAATCTGAGTGTTATTTTTGATTCCTCTCTTATAATTCTACAAAGATAGATTACATTAAGAAACTTCCTTCTTTCCACCTCCATAATGTATACCACATTCATTAATTCATCTCCTTTTCTGATGCTAGGACCCTTGTCCATACTTTTAGTACATCCCACATCAACTACTGTAACCTTTCTAATCTGTTATCACAGCTCCAGTTGGTTCAAAACTATGCTACAACCGTCCTTACACAGACCTGCAACAACAAGCACATAACACCCATTCTGCTCCACCTTCACTGACTCCCGGTGTCTTATAGAATTAAAACTAAAATTCTGCTACTAACCTATAAAGCTTTAAATGGCCTTGCAACTGAATATTTCACTAACCCCCTCCATTACTATGTTCCTGTTTTGCAATCTTATTTTCCCCCAAACTGAACTGTTCTCTGTGGGTGACAGATGTGCCCAGTCTTTGGGACAACCTCAGTTTACCCTCCTTGTCCACGTGTTCATGATGATTTTCATTTGTATCACAAGTTATTTGTTTAGGGTTTTCTTGTAGAATTTTGTATATTTTGTGTTTTTTATTTCAGATTTACTGCCTCTTGTTTTAAATCAAAACTTTTTATATTCTTTATTAATCTTTATTTAGTATTTTATGTGGATATTTTTTTCTAGTGTTGTATAAGCCATGTTGTACATTTCTGTGAAGTGCTTTGAGCATTGGAAATGTGCCATATGAATAAAATGTATTATTATTATTTATTATTAAGCTTCAAATATAAACTTAAATCTCCCAAAAGTATCCAATTGCCTTCCAAGTGATGGTGAAACTTTAAAACCTTGGCGTAGGGAGACAAATTCTTTATGAAATGAAGGTACTTATTTAGCCAAAGAGAAAAATAACAAACCTCAAAAAGTAACAAGAAAAAGAAGAGTTGCCTTAAAGGCAATCCTCAGCGAACAAGTTCCAAATATCCAAATATAAACCCAAATCCAAATATAAACCAAAGACAAAGCAAATATCAAAAAGATAGTAAATCCAGAAACAAAGAACAAATTTCACAATTCCAACAGACTTCAATGTGTTGTGCATAAGCTCTCCTTTATCTTTGCCCTAAATATCCAGAGGTAGGGCTCAGGCACTGTGATTTTAGGGAGGCTCTTAAGGCACCACCCACAAAACCCAAGGGAAATATGAAAACAAAGATTTACACACAGAAACATAATAATACATGAATGGGATGGTATAAATATAAAATAAATAATTACAATAAACATATAAAATACTTTAACTCATATAAAAGAGACATACGAAAGCAACAAAAGCAGAGATCAGGGAACACATTCTAGTAGACACATAACAGTTTCATTTTTCAGTAAGTCCTCATTACTCATTATGCAGACCAAATTATTTTAAATTTATAGAAGACACCTATCAGGTTCATTTTCAACTTAGGTTATGCTCTAGAGCTACTCGTCCACGGCACATCGAATGCCTTTCAAAAATAAAAGTGCTGTAGCGTGCCATCTACTGCTTGTTTGGTAGGTTGTTCCCATGCTTTCTGGTCACTCTCAAGACAATGAAACTGAATGTGAATTTTCCCCATGGTTGTTCTAATGTACTAGATGTTCTAATTTGGAAAATGCAAAGTTGAGTCATGTAAAATGCAATGTCTTCTGTGCATACTGGTAACTTAAGAGATCTATGTTTTCAAGAATCAATCTTCATGTTTAAAGAAGCTTGATAAGATAACTTCTCCTTTTTTTAAACTATTTTATACGAAGCCCCTAAAGTCACAAAATGTGAGCCTTTTGTAATCTTGTGGAAACAAAATTTTATGGGCACAAGTGATATCTTGAGACTATTTTTGTTACTACCTTATGATATTTGAGCTGACGGAGAGCTAACAGTACACTATCCTGCCAAACAGAATCTTCTACAGAGCCTCAATGACTAAGGAAAGTGCAGGTGACTTATTAAGTAAATAATCTATTCTTGTGAGCAAGAGTGAATTCTGAACAGTGATGTATTTTATCTTGGTAAATTATTGAAAAATTACTGCATATCTGTTATTTTACCTTCCACTGAACTGCAAAGTGCGTGACTTATATTATCTCTGAGCTGTCATTAGTTTTTCTTTATGCGATTCAAGAGAGAGCATTTAAATTTAACAGAATGGACCTGTGACATGAGCATTCTTCACTAAACACTGACAATCAGATTTGTAATTGCCATTTCATTTTGTTGTATTGAAGTTGAATTATTCTAGTGTAATATTAATGCAACTTGGTTTATTGTTTACATGTGTGGGAAAATGTTATTATGTGGAATTTATGATTTATGAATTTAATGATTTATTGACTTTAGGATTGCATTAAAAATATGAATATATATTATGATACAACTGGTAATTTTCTGGTTACCTTGAAGAGTTAATAATATGTTTTGAGTTTAATTGTGCTTAATTCCAGTTTACATGACTGCTGTGGTGAATAATTTATATAAAACTGGGTACCACATTAAGCAAAGGAAACCATGGCTTTCTTAAGAAAGTTCTTGTTAATGATAAACCACAATTCTGAAATTGTTGAATTACTATTTAATGTAATAATTTCCCTTCCAAAATCTATATTTACTTCAGTGAAGTGTAAGGGCAAAGAAAAGCAGTGCTTGAAGCTGCCTGCCTGTTATGGTAGGACAACATGACTTAATTTGTACCAGCATATATTTATATATATTAATTAATGAGATCATGTATTGTTCTGTGATATGTTCTGTCTTATTGTATAAGCCATATGTTTAGACAAGACTCTTATTGATTAACTATTTTGGCATGTTATTTAATGGCAGAGGGGTATTGCTAGAATGTAACTTTGATCTAAGTCAGTGCCAGTCACACAAGGACTTCCTCAGGGCTCAATCCTTGGCCCTCTCATTTTCTGTATTTATATGCTTCCCCTTGGCCATATTATCCATAGATATGGACTGGGTTATCATTTTTATGCAGATGACGCTCAACTCTATTTCAATGTCAAAAGTCCAACTTCATCAGACTTTTCTCAGCTCACAACTTGCCTCGATGAAATTAAAACCTGGATGGAGCAGACCTCTTTAAAATTAAATTGCAACAAAACTGAAATCCTGCAAATTGGAACTAAAGCACTACTTAAGAAAATGATCTCTTCTCCAGTCACTCTTGATGGTGATCTCATCAGACCTTCTTCTGATGCAAGGAATCTTGGTGTCATTTTTGATTCCTCCCTCTCTTATTCCTCCCACATAAATCACATTAAGAAACTTTCTTACTTTCACCTCCGTAACATATCCAGTGTTTGCTCATTCCTCTCCTTTTCTAATGCTGAGAAACTTGTCCATGCTTTTATCACATCCTGCATCGATTATTGTAACTCGCTGCTGGCAGGTGCTCCTTCTAATCTTATATCACAGTTCCAGTTGATTCAAAACTCTGCTGCGACAGTCCTTACTCAAACCAGCAACAGTGAGCACATCACACCCATCCTGCTTCACCTTCATTGGCTCTCTGTGTCTTACAGGATTGAATATAAAATTCTATTAAAAACCTACAAAGCTTTAAATGGCCTTGCACTGGACTACATCAGTGACCTTCTGCATCACTATGTTCCTGTTCGCCTACTAAGGTCCTCTGATTATGGTAATCTTGTTGTGCCTCACACTAACCTGCACTCTGTGGGTGACAGGGATTCAGCTCCATAGCACCCAGACTTTGGAATCACATCCCAAAATTAATTAGACCAGCTGACTCCATTCATTCTTTTAAAAAACAACTTAACACTCAACTATTTAGGAAGGCCTTTAACGTAACTTAACATTCTGCCCTTTTTTTCAGTTTACCGTTCTGTCCAGGTGCTCAGGGTAATTTGTGTGTCTGTTATATCACAAATTAGGTTATTTGTTAGGTTTTTCTTTTAGTTTTGTATTTAGTATTTTACTCTGGTTTATTGTTCTTTATTCTATTTAATGCTTTGTTATCTGTTTCATTGTTCTATTTAGGAAAACATTTGTATCCAATATTACATATACCCTGCTGTTTTTTTTAAGACTCTGTGAAGCGCCTTGAGCATGGGAAAGGCGGTATATAAGTAAAATGTATTATTATTATTATTAAGTGCTCATTGGTGGGATTGAAATGTTTATTAGTGTGGACTATGGCCTACCAGTCATCCCGGCCAATACCCCCTGACCGCCAGGTGGAGCCCTCCCTTCAGCATGGAGGTGCCCCGAATGACAGCAGGGAATCATGGACATTGGAGTTTTCCTTTACAGTCCTGCTGGATACCTTGGGGGCCAACAGAGGACGCTGCAGGCAGGCCCAGAGACTATTACGTGAAATACGTCTTAGTCACAGCGACAGGGGAAATGACGTACTTCCGGGATGAAAAGAAGACTTTTAATCTGACCCGGAAGTGCTAGGAAGTCACATGGACGGTGGGTTCAGAAGCACTTCCGAGTCATGAATTTTAAAAGACTGTGAGAGATCCAAGACGAGTGAGCTGAGCTGGGTGTCAGGGTGGCAACGCGTCTGGGAGTGGAGGATTACTGATTATTGTTATTGTGTATTGGTTTATGAGTATTGTGGAGAGGAGGGTGCTTTGTGCACTTATTTGTCCTAATAAAAATAATATTTGGACTTTTATCTGGTGTCTGGTGTCTAGTCTGAGGATTCAAGGGGACGACAGTGCCCCCAATCTGTCGGACTAGCTACCATATGTAAATGAAGCTAAGTGATAACAGGAGCTGTTCTCATAAGACTAATCAAACTTGCAATGCAGAGCCTTGCTGCTCACATAGTGAGCCTCCACCAGATGGTGGAAATAAAAGACGTCTTTGGATTTAATATAATGATGACTTGTGGTAATATGCACTACTGGCATTACCATTAATTAAATGAAATTAGTTTAGCGTCCTCTGCTGTGTAAAGAGGGAGGCTTTTGTTTGGAGGAAAAAATGTATAAAGAAAGGAAACTTACCTTTTTTCATTTATATAGTGCAGAAAGACGTCTTTGTTGACGATATTAGCGTCTTTTGGGGAGTGTCACAGCGGGTCTCATGTAGACTGGAGAGACAGCCTTGCCATTGACCGGCCGGGATGGCATTGTCGGTACCCCACTCCTACACGCGTTTCCCGCAACCTCATTAACTTTAAAGGAGTAAAAGAAAGTGCAAAGCGTCGTAGTATTAGTTTACCGCGGTCTAGTAAAGGGATCCCTTATTCGTAGTTGTCTGGGCTGTAGCTCAGGAGAAGGAGGAAAAGAATAGAAAGTGCTTACTTTCACTTTATGGCAGAAGTGCCGTTGGCGTCTCAGAAGCCGGCACAGCTATACGCGCGCGCGCCGGCAGCTCCATTTTATAGTAATTGTGTGGGAAAGTAGACGCCGCTTTTAAGCGTGTTCACGTCATCGCGTACCTCGGGAGGGATGACGTACAGCGTTTAATTGGTCAGCGTAGGGGCGCGAATACAAAAGGGAATCGTGGCCTCTAGAGGGGGTTCTTTCTGAATAGATCTTCTTAGAGAAAGGTACCTGACAGAACAGCATTACGGCTTTTGCTTTGTTTTTGTAAATATTTTTTTCATATAAATATCTCTTGAATAACTTTGGTGGAGGTATTTATTGGGTTGTGGTTAGTGGTGCACTGTTTATTTTTGTATATACACTTTTTCTATATTTTTGAATATTTTTGGGTGAATCCTGTATTATACACTGTTTGGAGGAGCAGCTTCCTGACTTGGATCACTGTGGAGGAAGACAGCTTCACATTTTGTTTTTGTGTATATATTTGGATTTCATTAGTTTGTGTGTATTTTACTTTTTCTTTTGGGACTTTCAAGTAGCACTGTAAATATTGTATACAGTCATTTCTGGGCTCCATTTGATTGTTTTTGTGTGTCCTTTGCGGCATTGGACTGTGTTTTAATATATAAATTCCAGGACATTATTTTTGATTATTTTCTTTAAGTGCACCTGTAAATAAAACCTCACTTTATTTTTCAAAAAACCCAACCCTTTTTGTGTCTGTGTCTCCCTGTCTTACACCATCATCCTGGTCACGCTCGGTCCCACATACTAGACACCTAGAGTGTAGGCTGGTGATTCCAATTCCCACTACACGGGGTGTCACATTTTGGTGGCAGCGGTGGGATCCGACCAGAGGTGGTAAAACGTGAGACAGTATTTTTGATTTTGGAGTACGGACGAAGACAGTTTTGGCAGTATGGCTCCAAAGAAGCCTCAAGGAGTTGGCACTCCAGACCGCAATACAGGAGTGGTCTCCGGAGCAGCACAGGCAGGGGAAGAAGTTCAAGTCACTGGGGATATCCGTACAGTGGAGACACTCTTGCGACAATTCATCGCTGTGCAGGAAGACAAAGACCAACGATTGGAACAGCGATTCAAAAGTCTGCAGCACCAGTTTGCCCAGCTACAGGGACAGGTGAATTTGGTGCAACAGTCGCAGTCCTCCAATTCTGATGAACCTGTAGAAAGAAGTAGAGGAGCCTCAGCAAGAACTTGGGAATACCCTCGTCTGATGCCCTTCCAGGAGCCGAGGACATAGAACATTACCTTTCAACATTGAAAGGGTGGCTACAGTGTGTGACTGGCCAAGAGCAGATTGGGCAATCCGTCTTGTTCCTTTACTTACAGGAGGGGCCAGGGCGGCATTTTTGGCCATGCCAGTAGAGGAGTCCCTGATCTATGACTCATTAAAAGCTGCCATCCTAGAGAAATACGAGATCAGCACCGAAACGTACAGGGTGAGGTTCCGTTCTCTCGAATGGGAGGAAGGTCAGTCTCCTAAAGAACTTCTGACACTGTTGAAAGAATTATGCACTAAATGGTTACAACCCCAGAAACACTCAATAGACCAGATAATTGACTTTATTCTGTTAGAACAACTTTTGCAGGTATTTGATATTAAAATCCGTACATGGGTAGAGGAGCATCGGCCAAAGACTTCCAAAGAAGCAGCGGAGCTGGCTGAGGTATTCCTGGCTGCCCATCGTCCAAGGAACCTGCGGAAGGAGGATAAAGTCATTCAGAGGCCCAGAACAACAGCTAAGCCCACAGGTATGTCTCGGGTGAAATGGGTCGTGGTCCTACAAGATTAGTCAACCCACCTGCAAAGCCAGATTATAGGGAGGGTTGGTTGTGTCATGGTTGTGGACAGAAAGGCCATCTAATTAAGTTTTGTCCAAACAAACGTAAGGAGGCAAAATTTTGTTTTGTTCCATGCCCCCTACCTGAGAAGAAGACACCTTTTAAGAATAGGGAGAAAATTCTAAGGGTTACTATGGCAGGTAAACTGTACCCTGCATTAATAGATACAGGAAGCACCCAGTCTCTGGTGAGGAAAGACTGTTTGGTCGACCAAGTGGTACAGTCAGGTCAGCAGGTAGTATTGAGGTGTGTCCATGGTGAAGAAGTCACCTATCCTCTTGTCCGGGTGAACCTGGAGATTCAAGGTTTGGGATATGAGTTGCCCATGGGCATATTAGACAACATGCCTTACCCAATTCTACTAGGGTTGGACGTGCCGGGGATCGAAGATCTCTTACAGAGTACTCTGCAGGTGGAGACTCTGATGGTCACAAGGGCCCAGGCGGCAAGGCAAAAGCAAGATGCCCAGGATGGCTGGGATGTGCTGCCATTTGGGGAAGCTGACAAGACAGGCACGGTCCGTAAAGCCCGTAGTCAGAGAAGGCGTGAGAAGCTCTGGGGCGTTCCCAGAAGCAGGGTGAGGTCATATTGCCTTTGGATCTCACAGGAAACAGTAGCGACTTACCGAGTGATGTGGCTTCCGCTCAGCGGACGACCCCAGTCTGCGTGTCTGCTTTGACAAGGCCACAAAGGGTTCGCAGTCTAAGACAGGAGAGAAATTTATTATTAAAGATGACCTCCTGTATCATCAAGATGACCATGGGCAGAGATTGGTGTTGCCATCTAGTCTGAGGGCAAAAGTGTTACAGATTAGCCATAGCATTCCCTGGTCAGGTCATTTGGGGCAAGTAAAACATCTGATAGGCTAGCACGGCATTTCTATTGGCCAGGATGGACTAAAGACGTAACAAATTATATAAAAGCATGTGCAGAGTGTCAGAAAGTTGGACCAGTGAAGAGAGGAGACAAAGTTCCACTAATACCTTTGCCTGTAGTGGAAGAGCCTTTTTCCAGAATAGCGGTTGATATTGTGGGTCCTGTCGAACGTAGCGCACTGGACATAAATATATTCTGGTAGTGTGCGACTCGCAACCCGGTTCCCAGAAGCCTTTCCCTGAAGAAAACAAATGCAAGTAACATTGTGAGGGCTCTAATACAGCTATTTGCCAGAGTGGGGATCCCAAGAGAAATGTTAACTGACCAGGGTCCAATCTAACAGCAAAATTGATAAGACAGGTGAATAGTTTGTTAGGAATTCGGGGTTTAAGGACCACACCCTATCACCCGCAGACGGATGGGCTAGTGGAGCGATTTAATGCCACCTTAAAACAGATGCTGAGGAAATTTGTTAGCGTGACTGGATCAGATTGGGATCAGTGGCTACCATACCTGTTGTTTGCTTACCGGGAGGTTCCAGGCATCTACTGGATTCTCTCCGTTTGAGCTATTGTATGGTCGGCATGTGCGAGGACCCCTTTCTGTGCTAAAGGAAACCCTAGAGGGAGATAGAGACAGAACTGAGTCACAAAATGTGCTAACTTTTGTCCTTAAGTTGCAGGAAAAATTCGCCAACCTGTCGCAGTTTGTTAAAGCAAATATGGAAAACGCACAAGCCAAGCAGAAAGCGTGGTATGACAAGGCAGTCAGAGACCGAAAACTTACAGTTGGACAGAAGGTACTATTATTATTGCCTACTTCAGAGAGCAGTCTTTTAGCCAAGTGGCAAGGGCCATACACAGTAGTTGCTCAAAAAGGTCCTGTCACTTATGAGATTGATATGCCTGATCACCCTAGGAAATTAAGGCAAACTTTTCATATTAATATGCTGAAGCCATGGCAGGAATATACTAACCCTTCAAGTCAGCTATTCATTCGTAGCGTTCCAGAAGAAGAGGAATCGGAGGAGCAGTACTTGCCATCTTGCAGAGAAGTCCAAGTGGGACCATCATTGGAACATCTTGAAGAGACAAAAAGAGCAGAAGTACAGCGGTTGATTCCAGAGGGTCTGTTTGGATCTTTGCCTGGTAGGACTCCTCTCATACATCATGATATTCGCCTTACATCCCCAGGTCCTGTGAGAACATCCTACTGTAGAATTCCTGCACGCCTACAAGAGGTTTTCCGAGAGGAGCTGGAACAGATGAAAGATTTAGGCATCATCGAACCTTCAGTGAGTGACTGGTGTAGTCCTGTGGTACTCGTTCCTAAAAAGAACGGACAGATGAGATTCTGTGTGGATTACAGTAAGCTTAACGCCATCTCAGCTTTTGATACCTACCCAATGCCTAGAGTGGACGAGCTGGTAGAGCAGCTAGGTCCAGCAAAATATTTAACGACAATTGATCTTTGCAAAGGTTATTGGCAGGTCCCACTCACCGATGAGGCAAAACCACTTACCGCTTTCAGGGCTCCCGGAGGTTTGTACCAGTTCACGGTCATGCCATTTGGGTTGTATGGAGCGGCGAACTTCCAGCGCCTCATGGACAAAGTGCTGCAAGGAGCAGAGAGGTATGCTAGAGCCTACATAGATGATGTGGTAGTATACAGTAAGACTTGGCAGGAGCATCTAAAACACCTGGAGGATGTGTTTGAAAGGTTAAAAACAGCTGGGCTTGTGGTTAACCCTGAAAAAACAGTCATTGCCAAAGAGGAAGTGCAATACCTTGGGTACACCATAGGGGGCGGTTTGATCCGATCCCAAATTGACAAAATGGCCGCTATAAAGGATCGTCCGTGTCCTGGAACAAAGAAGCAGGTCCGGTCATTCCTTGGTTTGGTGGGGTGGTACAGAAGATTTATCCCCAATTTTTCGGATATTGCAGCACCCTCACCGACCTGCTTAAAGGATCTGCACCACGAAACGTCAAATGGACAGAGTCATGTGAAAATGCCTTTCAATCTCTGAAAAAAATATTTTGTAAGAATGTTGTATTGCATTGTCCTGACTTTGCAAAACCTTTTACTTTGCAGGTTGATGCCTCGGGGGAAGGTTTGGGAGCAGCCTTGATGCAGGGAGAGGGTGACGAGAAGAGGCCAATTTTGTTTATTAGTAGGAAGCTGTTTGACCGAGAGAAGAAGTACGCTACCTTAGAGAAAGAAGGATTAGCAATAAAATGGGCTGTAGATAGCCTTAAGTATTATCTACTGTCCAACGAATTTATTGTGGAGAGCGACCACCGAGCATTGCAGTGGATCCAAAAGATGAGGCATTCTAATGCTCGTGTGGCCCGCTGGTATTTGGCTCTCCAGCCATACAGGTTTCAGGTACGTTATGTTGCGGGGAAAAAGAATCTAGTGGCAGATTATTTATCCCGCACATATGACCTGAAATCTTGAGGGGGAGGGTGTGTGGTAATATGCACTACTGGCATTACCATTAATTAAATGAAATTAGTTTAGCGTCCTCTGCTGTGTAAAGAGGGAGGCTTTTGTTTGGAGGAAAAAATGTATAAAGAAAGGAAACTTACCTTTTTTCATTTATATAGTGCAGAAAGACGTCTTTGTTGACGATATTAGCGTCTTTTGGGGAGTGTCACAGCGGGTCTCATGTAGACTGGAGAGACAGCCTTGCCATTGACCGGCCGGGATGGCATTGTCGGTACCCCACTCCTACACGCGTTTCCCGCAACCTCATTAACTCTAAAGGAGTAAAAGAAAGTGCAAAGCGTCGTAGTATTAGTTTACCGCGGTCTAGTAAAGGGATCCCTTATTCGTAGTTGTCTGGGCTGTAGCTCAGGAGAAGGAGGAAAAGAATAGAAAGTGCTTACTTTCACTTTATGGCAGAAGTGCCGTTGGCGTCTCAGAAGCCGGCACAGCTATCTGTAGCGCCGGCAGCTCCATTTTATAGTAATTGTGTGGGAAAGTAGGCGCCGCTTTTACAAGCGTGTTCACGTCATCGCGTACCTCGGGAGGGATGGCGTACAGCGTTTAATTGGTCAGCGTAGGGGCGCCGAATACAAAAGGGAATCGTGGCCTCTAGAGGGGGTTCTTTCTGAATAGATCTTCTTAGAGAAAGGGTATGGCGTTATTTCAGTGCCACTATTCTGAGCGCACGTAAAAAAATATTGAGCGCACGTAAAAAAAGATTGCAAGTGCAAGTGTTGCATTTTGAAGAGAAATTTATTTTGAGCGTACAAAAGCTGAATTTGAGTGAACAAAATTCATTGCTGCGTGCAAAAAATGTATTTCAGTGTTTGCGCTTATCCATATACACACACACAATAGCACCCCCTCTCGCTCAGTTTTTCATTTGCGCTTGCTCGCAATGTGTTGCTTGCGCACAACATTCTCTGCTGCGGCGCTCAACTCTCTGTACACCGTTATAAGTGTGCCACAAAACCAACCAATCACAGACTTGGTTTCAAAAATTCTGATTGGCTCTTACGGTCTCCAATCAGCTCGCTAGCTGCTGCATTCCGGAAACCGGAAACACTGTCCACTCAGCCTCGCTTCTTGCAGATAGAGGGAGTTTTGATTTACTCTGCAGCCAAAGAAGAGATGGCAGAATCAAATAATGGCTCCAATAATACTACACCACAGTATCAGGTGAGTTTAATTTTTTTTGTGTGAATTTAGTAATTTGCTGTCCTTTCTGTTTAATATGCCGTGAAATTGTAGTTACAGATGCAGCTGTAGAGTTTAAGCTAGCCTAATGGGTAATTACCAGCGTAGTTGTCTTACTGAGGCAGTGTATCCCAATCATGCTTTTTAGGGTAATGGTGCAGTTGAGTCAGCAGTAAGAAATCTGGTGTCTTTGCTGCTTAACAACATATCCACAAATCCTTCAGGAGGCCAACAGAGAGTGGGCAGCCGGAGCCTAGAACTCTGACTATCCAGCAAGAGATGACAAGGTGTTAGCTTTTTTTGTGTGTGTGTTTTTTTCTAAATGTTTTGCAATCTTTTCTGTTACAGTTATTTGTTTTATCGATTTATCAACATTGATTTCTAAATTAAAATGTGCTATTAAGGACTGGTGTCATATTTAATAACTTTATTAAACAATAACCCTTATGTTATGCAACACTGCATTTTTTTAAACTCGTGCATTTTCATCACACAGATCATTTCCAGGACATTTCAAATCAAACTTGAGCCGTGGTAAAAAGAGATGTTTTACATCTACTAAACAGCTTGTAAAGGCAGGCAGTAAGACCACAGGCCTCAGTTTTTATTTGCTGTCAAAAAACACATCCTACACTCCTTTGCCAGCTGAGGAGCTTGAACTCCTACAAGCTGGCATGGGGAGACAAACCGTGTCTCTTCCAGAAGATGGTGACCATGCAGAGGTAAGGTTGTATAGTCAGTATTAAAATAAGTCATTGACAGACGCATTTAGCCTGAATCATATGCCACAGTCCATTTAGTGTTCCATTCTGCTTAACTGTGTTTTTAACTAAGATTTCAAGACTTCTGGAAGAAACCTTTCCAAAAATGGAATATCTTTGTGGAGGATGGCTCTTGCATAAGGCAACAGGTTTGTTGTAAATTCAGTTTTTATGTGTGTTTTGGCATTCTTGCGTGCTCATACTGCATTAGAATTATGTAGTTGATACTTTTGCTGCTTGATTGTATGTGCTATCTTTCTGTCAATAAAGGTGGCAGTGGTCGATTAAAGCTCACTGTAATTCCACCTGAAACAGAAGGATATTCTGTCAAAACACTGAAAGCTGTGTCAGGAGGTGGCAAATCCACTTTTTACATTGTACCTCTTCAGGAAACATTAGACACATCTCCTCTACCTCCCGACTCACAGCACTTTTCAAAGATGCCAAAGAAGTTATGTTACCAGTGTAATGAAGTTATGCCTCTGCAGATGCTTGCAGTACACATTAATACGTGCAAAGGAAAATTCTCTCCTGATGAGACTGATGATGAGGTGAGACAATTTTGATGAAGTCAAAATGAGCAATTTTAATTAAATAATATAGTATCACAATTACTGTTTTTTAATTCTGCAGGAATCTGAGTTATGCATTGTGAAAAGCAAATGCAAGGTAAACCTAGCAAATTACTAAAAACCATAGTAACTACAATAAATTTTGTATCAGTAATGATCTTTTTCCCACTATACATAACATGTACCCCCTTTTTGAAATTGTAGGTTATTTGTCCAATATGCACTAAGGACTTTCCTGAAGATGAGATCACAGTCCACGCAAGTCTGTGTGGGGATAGGTAATCTTTTTTCAGCCATTTATGAAAAAATGTTATTCAGTAACAGTCCACGCAAACATATGTATTTTTTTTTTTTTTTACTTTGTTTCGTCAACAGCTTTCAATGCATGGTGCCTGAAGAAAATGACCAAACTACATGCACACCAACTCAAACTTCAGTATGCACAACAGACAGGTAATCTTTGCTCTATTATAGTTCATATACACACTATTATGCAGAACCATTTGTTAAAATTATGTGTAAGATCTTTTAAACAATAGCTGGGTTTTAATTTGATATAAAACATTTTATGATCACACTACTTTAAATTATGGTTAAAGATTGTTGCACAGAACATGCTGCGATAAGTTCTAATCAAGTTTAATGTGGTAGCCTCTTTTAATCTAAAGATGATTATTTTTCTTTGAGAACTTAGGATGTTTTCTACCCTGTTTTTGTTAAGCGTGGAAGATGTATTGCGTTGCCTTGAACAACAAGTCGACACCACAACAGAATTTAAGTTGTGTGTGGACAGAGAAGACCTTCCAGACAGAGGCATTCTCCAGTGGCAGAGAAAAAAATCTGCATCTCCCACCAGTGTTCTTAGGGTGGTTTTCATTGGAGAGGCAGGCGTGGATACAGGAGCACTTAGGAAAGAGTTTTTGAGTGGTGAGTTGCCTATTACCTGTTTTGTCCTAGTGTCAAAAAATAATGGATAACTTAAAAATGCGGATATTTTTTGTATGAAAGACATGATTTCAGGTATTGAAAGCAGATTCTTTGAAGGACCTGAGAACAAGGGCAAAAACCCCAAGTATTCTCTGACCGATCTTGATAATGAAAACTTCAGGTTGGTTACATACGAGCTTTGTGTATTACATTTAATACGCATCCGATATTTTTGTAAATGTTACCTGAAAATGAATTATAATCATTTGTCTTCACAGAACTGTTGGTGAAATAATTGCAGTCAGCCTCGCCCAAGGAGGCCCATCTCCTGCCTTTTTCAAAGAATGGTGCTACAATTTCCTCTGCTCAGGAGAGGTTGATTTCAGCTGTCTGTCTAAGGAGGATGTTGCAGATGTGGAATCTTCCCTGCTCATCAGCAAAGTGAGCACCTGGTTTAGCTCTGGCACATGATATATTATGAGTATGGTGTTTTTAAACACTTTTAACCTTCTGTATTTCCTCTTTCACATTATACATTTCCAGGTTGAAGATGCAGCAGACATGCAGTCTCTTATGTTGTGGGCTGATGAAATTGTCACATGTGGATACACAAACCAGATAAAGATGGATAGTAAGGAAAGCATGATACGGTAAGCGAGAAAAAGTCAGAGAGATCATTAACCCATCCCCAACTAGTTTTTCATTTTGTTTTGTTTTCTTTAAGTGCCATTGTCTTACACTCTACAACAAGACTGATTCCAATGCTACAGCAGCTCAGAAAGGGCATGGAACTGTATGGTCTTGTGAACCTGATGGCTGTAAATCCTGAAGCTTGCCACAGTTTGTTTGTGCCTGGGAAAATCCTCAAAGTAAGTATTAACATAGCAGCTTCAGTCTGATCCGAAGACAGTCCACTTATCTGTACTGTAGTTATCCTGTATTTATTTATTAGTTTTGAATGAACAATATATCTATAATATAATCTACTTTATTTCCTTATTTACAGCCAGACGCTGATTTCATTATGATGAGCTGCCAACCACATTTCAGTGAAAAGGGGACATCTAGGGAGAGAACTGAGAGGAAGATCATAAATTTTTTGCAAGATTTCTTGCAGGAGATTGAAGCATCAGGTACTATATAGTATTAGCTGTATATACCTATAGTATTGTGTATATATACCGTATGCATCTGTTAAATATTTTTGCTTTAACATACAGGGCACTAGGAAGTATTCTTAGTTGTTAATTTAAAACATTGTAATCCAGATTGCTTTTATTTAGAAAAGACTTCAGAAACATTTTCAAACATTACAGATGGAAACACAGGCGGTGCAGGTGGTGAAAAATCAGAGTCTCTTGCTGTCCAGCATGTGCTCCAGTGGATGACCGGCCAGTCCCATGTTCCCATCCTTCCTGATGAAAAGAGACATTTCAAAATAACATGCAAGTTTGACCACGAATGTAAGGAGCGGCTGGGAGATCACTCAATTTGTTACCCAGTTGTGAGCGCATGCACTTGTACTGTGACTTTTCCAGTGCAGCATCTGGACACGTACACAATGTTTAAAACCATAATGAGTGCAGCAGTTAGATATGGTGGTGGATTCCACAGAGTTTAACACATTGTTGTCTTGTAATTTGGAAACTAAATGAGTAAAAATGTTTCTAAACATTAGCTGTTAAGATGTTCGTAGCTGTTTCATGAAAATGATAAGACTTCAAAACTTTGTGTAGGGTCCTACGTTGATAGATATTAAGCAAGTGCTTTGTTTGATTGTCTACTTGTAATCTGAATTGTAATCTGTAATCTTTCAGCAAAGAAATCCAGTATTTGAGAACAAAAGAGCGTTGACTTTCACGTCCATCTTAAGTGTCACTGTTGGTTTGACACCAGTAGCAAGAATTGTATATACAGGTCACGACCGTAAGATTCTGAATGTTCCAAGGGATTAATTGTTCTCTGAAGTCCCTCCAGGGTTTCCTCATCCAGTGGGCATTCAATTTCAGGAACCACAACTGTGCTGTTAGATTCTTCTTGCAGTACAGCACTCTCCCAGTCAATGCCTGGATCCTGAAGCTCCTTCAAATCCACAAACATATATAATAGTCATTATTCCAGAATAGGTACTTTTGGGAGTAATGTTATTTTGTGTAAGCGTTTTTTCCAATAAATACAACAATTTAAAAAGAATGCCTTTGTTTTCATGTTCTTCTTACTGTGATTTACATTAGTGGTAATTGATAGGCAAGAATGTATAAAATCACCAGAAGCATCTCGCAGATGTGCCACAAGTGTTTAATATGTTAATTTCAGAAGAGCAAAAAATTATGATCTGGTACCTCAAGTCTCTCGCCCTCATCCAGCTCTTGTAGATGTCCCATACACCAGAGCTGTTCAGGAGTGAAACCACCTTCTGTCCTGAGGGGATGATTATTCCATCCTCCAACAAAGGTGACAAGATCTGCTCGGAGTCGAGGGACAAAGATGTAGTGGACACCAAAGAGATGAATGACATCTGAAATGTCAAGCAGGCCATCCTCCTCAAGTGAGTGAAGAACATCATGGTACTTGCTAGTGACTGCAATCCAGACATCACGCCAAAGTCGTTCTACTCTGTAAATACATTTGAATTTGGATTTATGGTATTATATGCTTTAAATCAATATCAGAACTGCTACAACAATCTACCCATGCAGTCAATAATAATATAAAAAAAACATCAAAAGACTAACCTCTGATTGTGGACACTCTTTCCAGATATGAAACTCGCTCTCCCTGTTCCTCTTGTGGCAAACATGAAATGTGCAATGTCCAGGTTTTCTACTCCTTGATCTGCCCTAACCCTACGATAAAAATACATTTTTAAGGAAGTTGTCTTTAATGAAACTTGTTGCTAGCATATAAATTTGATCAGGGCATTAAACCTTGATGGCAAGCCGTGAAGCTGGGCTGATCTCAGGAAAAATGAGAATGCAGTTTTTGCCCTGTTGTTAGTTGCTGCATCCAAGTACAGGACCTGCAGTAAAACAAATGGAAAATTAAAGATCTGGTTTCAGATCATGTATAGTTTTCAGTTAATAATGCAGTTCCATAATAAGTGTTCAAGGAACATTGTACGGTTCTATGTTCAAAACCATAATTCAAAGCTTGAGTAGTCTATACATCAATATTGGTAGTACTTATCAAAAATAAAATGGCCTTTTAGTTGAACCTTTTTTTTGTAAAGAACTGATTATAATTTTTTTTTTAAATTGCAAATCGTCCACTATGTTGGCTTGCTGAATAATTGATGTTCATAAAGAAATAACCTAATACAGCTCTCATTTCAAAACTACCAAATATTCTACATAACAGTTTAAATTTTACCTTCCTTGAGTAGCCATCCACTCCACCAAAGATCACAACATTGTACCTGTTTCAGAGGGAAAACAATCTCACTAAGGCTTGATTTGCAGAACATGTAAGACATTGAAAATACATTTTTCAGTATGCAAACTTGCCACTGATTTAAACTGGACACTTGTCAGGTGTGCTGAAAATAATACCAACATTTTTATATGTGAAAGTGGATAAGTTCAATGAGACTTAATATTTTAGTTCCCTTGTCATGATTTTTTTTTTAAGTTTTCAGGAGCACTTGCCATATTATGTGTTGATAGGCTTGTTATCATGGAAAATATCGATATACAAAGTGTAAATAATTGCTCAAGAAAATTTACAATTAACAATATTACTGCTTTTGTTACACATCCTGTAATCCTTTTACTTAATATTACTCTATGAAGTGCTTTTTAAAATATTATAAACACACTGAAAGACCTATCAGATAAGGTTGATTAAAACAGATTTAAAGTATAACGTGCATCTTTCTGCCCAACTTTTATTAGAGCTATATAAGTGGGTATTTTACCTTATTAGCTTGTGATTTGTGTCTATGTGGACAAGGGAGAGAGGGCCTCGCACCGAGTAGCTTCTTCGCACAACACAGCCTAGTTCTGTAATCCGTGTGAAGATCCCAACAGCATCAACTCGATGCATGGAGGCCATCATTCTCCACCACTGAACACGGAGACCCATAGAAACCAAATGTCCTTGAACCATTCGATAGCCAGCATTTGGCATCTGATTTTTGATAGCCGATATGATGTTGTCCAGCTCTTGGTCATTCATTGTGCTGTATGTTCCTCTCACAGACAAGTCAAATTCTTGCATCCTCCTGAAGATTGTTCTTCTTGAAACACCAAGACATTTAGCGATGCAGCTGACTGGCAGCTGAGTGTCCAACAAGTTCTTCAGTTTTTCTCTCTCTAGTACGATTTTGGGGTGGCCAGGTCCCAGACCAACTTCTGTTTCCAGTTCAATAATTCCCACAGAGGTGATGTTAATTTCACACTGAACCAGATGATGAACATTTTGTAGAGCCTCTGTAACCTCTGACAGACCACCTATTTGCTGAGAGAAAGATTCAAACAGAACAAGCTCATGACGAGTCAAGAACTCCAAATAATCCAGATTTAGTGGTTGTTGGTTTAAAGCAGCTTCCAGTTTAGAGAGGAGTCTATGCATCATTTGCTGTCTCAGTATGTCCTGTTAAAAGCAGCAAACATGGACAAGTAGTTAGAAAAATACAATGAAATGACGTATCTCAGACAAAAATAAACAACCCATAAAACGAACTACATGAGGTACATCATTTTGCAAGTTTGCATAGTTTGAAAATTAGCTAACGTCAGTTATCAAACGAATAATAATGTACAAAATGATTTTATATTACTTACATGTGGCCGGGACATGTTGTTTTCGTGCTGCTGTTCAGTATTCGACGACATAAAAGAGAGCTACTCAAATATAATTTGGAGAGTCAGTTGGCATGGTTGTATAATGCAACTACATTATACTACACCAACGATAGTCTTAACAAATAATATATTTTAAAATAAAATAATTAAAGATATTATCCGCAAATTGGGGTTTAATTGAGTTTAGCTGGATTTAGCTACATTTCGGACTGTTTCCGGAATGCAGCAGCTAGCGAGCTGATTGGAGACCGTAAGAGCCAATCAGAATTTTTGAAACCAAGTCTGTGATTGGTTGGTTTTGTGGCACACTTATAACAGTGTACAGAGAGTTGAGCGCTCGCAGCAGAGAATGTTGTGAGCGCAAGCAACACATTGCGAGCAAGCGCAAATGAAAAACTGAGCGAGAGGGGTGCTATTGTGTGTGTGTATATGGATAAGCGCAAACACTGAAATACATTTTTTGCACGCAGCAATGCATTTTGTTCACTCAAATTCAGCTTTTGTACGCTCAAAATAAATTTCTCCTCAAAATGCAACACTTGCACTTGCAATATTTTTTTACGTGCGCTCAGAATAGTGGCACTGAAATAACGCCATAAAAGGTACCTGACAGAACAGCATTACGGCTTGTGCTTTGTTTTTGTAAATATTTTTTTCATATAAATATCTCTTGAATAACTTTGGTGGAGGTATTTATTGGGTTGTGGTTAGTGGTGCACTGTTTATTTTTGTATATACACTTTTTCTATATTTTTGAATATTTTTGGGTGAATCCTGTATTATACACTGTTTGGAGGAGCAGCTTCCTGACTTGGATCACTGTGGAGGAAGACAGCTTCACATTTTGTTTTTGTGTATATATTTGGATTTCATTAGTTTGTGTGTATTTTACTTTTTCTTTTGGGACTTTCAAGTAGCACTGTAAATATTGTATACAGTCATTTCTGGGCTCCATTTGATTGTTTTTGTGTGTCCTTTGCGGCATTGGACTGTGTTTTAATATATAAATTCCGCAGGACATTATTTTTGATTATTTTCTTTAAGTGCACCTGTAAATAAAACCTCACTTTATTTTTCAAAAAACCCAACCCTTTTTGTGTCTGTGTCTCCCTGTCTTACACCATCATCCTGGTCACGCTCGGTCCCACATACTAGACACCTAGAGTGTAGGCTGGTGATTCCAATTCCCACTACACGGGGTGTCACATGACTTAAGACTTTTTTTTATTTATCTCCGTAACCATTGTATAACAAACTCAATCTGTTTTGATTAATTTATATATGTTGTGCATCTATCTAAGTGATGCGTTTGTGAGATGTTTACTTCATTTGTTATTCTTATTTTCTTCTTCTTCTTTCTGGAGTAGGTACACCTCGTCTCCCGTTAGGAGATGAACAGTGTTAAATCATATCTGGATTCACTAGGTCCACACTTCAGGTCATCACCATGGCACTAATCAAATCTTGGAGCCTCAGCTGTCTGTATGCAGGGTCAATGTGAGGCAAATTGTTTAGTGCACAGGGGCCCAGACCCTTTTTGTGATCCTGCCATTCACATAAATTGGGTAATTTATTCTCCTATTAAAAGGTCATAGTGCAGCTGTCTACATTAAAAATGTTTTGTTTATTGCTGCATCTTTTTAATAATAAGCAATAAAAATGAAATTGTTATGACCATTTTATTTTAATTGGTTGTAGAGTTAAATGAAGTACAAAACTGATTAATTTATAGTATATCTGTGTTATTACAGTCAGTGTGGACAGTATCTCTATATTTCAAATTCCTGCATTGTATAAAGTATTACAGTGTGATAAAATCCAAATAAATCAATGTTCTCCAATCCATTTGAATTCACAAAGCCATCAAACCCAATTGCACACATGTAAGGCATTCTGTACTTGTTTTTGAGGAAACAAGAAGCAAAATTTGTGACCATGCAATAATATATTGTGCATATAAAATACCTCTCTTATCACCACAAGATAATACATTGTGTCTTCGATATACACATCTTGTTTAATCAATATATAACTTATGAGCACAATGCAAGATCTTACAAAACCCAAGAGCACCACATACTGTAACAGTGTATTTTAAATTAGATGGTATTGCATTAAAAGTATAACATAATAATTATTGCATTTAAACTAGACAATATCGTGTTTACACGCAATAACAATCCAATGCAAAAAAACTCTAGCATAAGCGGCCACTTTTTCAGAATGTTCATAAGAAATGTAATGTTTTGCTTCATGAGGTAGAAATGTTCAAAACATTTCTGCACTTGTATATTTTCATGAAAGGAGTAGTAATTGGGCTTTAAAAAGTTGGTACGACACTGGAAATATTGCATTGCAAATATAGGTGACTATGTAGAAAGTGATGTAATTTATTTTTGAAATTCTTAATAAATAGAGATAAAAAAGTGCGGAAACTTTTTGAATGTCTCTCGAATGTAAGAATAGTTACATCATATATTTAAAATATTAAAATATGTGCTTTATTTTAAAACTTTGTAGTCTAAATGTTTTTAGTTATAATAGAAATTTGTAAGTTTTTCCTCTGCTGATAGAGGTTCATAAAGGACTAGATCCCTAATAAATAATAAAAAAAAATAAACATAACATCATGTTTGTAATCACTGATCTTGAAATAGTCTAAAATAATATACCACATGCTTAGTTTTGAAATTTCTGCAGTTTGGTATACAGTAATCCCTCCTCGATCTTGGGGGTTGCGTTCCAGAACCCCCTGCGATAGGTGAAAATCCGCGAATTAGAAACCATATGTTTGTATGGTTATTTTTATATATTTTAAGCCCTTAGAAACTCTCCCACACTGTTTATAAATATTCTCCGCACAGTTATACAGTAAACCCTCGTTTATCGTGGTTAATCCGCTCCAGACAGATAAATGAATTTCCACAAAGTAGGATTCTTTATTTATAAATCTAATATTTTCGCAGTTAGAGCATAGAAAACCTGTTTACAACCTTCTAAATATGTTTTATAACATTATTAGAGCCCTCTAGACATGAAATAACACCCTTTAGTTTAAATGTGCTCCATGATAAGACAGAGATGACAGTTCTTTCTCACAATTAAAAGAATGCGAACATATCTTCCTCTTCAAAGGAGTGCACGTCAGGAGCAGAGAATGTTAGAGAGAGAGAGAGAGAGAGAAAAGCAAACAATCAAAAATCAATAGAGCTGTTGGGCTTTTAAGTAAACAAAGCACCGTGATAAAGCGGCCGCAATGAAGGGATCAATGTGAAGGTAGTCTTTCAGCATTTTTTAGAGGAGCGTCCGTATCTTCTAAGCAGCCTCTGTGCAAACAGCCCCTCTGCTCACACCCACTCCATCAGGAGCAGAGAATGTCAGAGAGAGTGAGAGAGACAGAGAAAAGCAAACAATCAAAAATCAATACGGGCTGTTAGAGTTTTAAAGTGTGCAAAGCACCGCGTGGGAAGCATATTGTATATCATTGAGGAGTTTTATTTAATACGTAATACGTTCTCTGATTGGGTAGCTTCACAGCCATCTGCCAATAGCGTCCCTTGTATGAAATCAACTGGGCAAACAAACTGAGGAAGCATGTACCATAAATTAAAAGACCCATTGTCCGCAGATATCCGCAAACCAGCGAAAAATCCGTGATATATATTTAGATATGCTTACATTTAAAATCCGTGATGGAGTGAAGCCGCGAAAGTTGAAGTGCAATATAGCGAGGGATCACTGTATTGGTTAAAGCTTTGGAATTCAGGCCCTGAGGTTGTGGGTTTAGGTTCTGCTACAGAGACTGTGTGATCATGAGCAAGTCACTTGACCTGCCTGTGCCCCAACTGGAAAAGCAAAAGAAATGTAACCAATTGTATCACAAATGTTGTAAGTCACCTTGGATAAAGGTCTTAGGGAAATAAGCAAAATGCAAATGGAAATCTGTCATTTTCAACCATCAGGGAGTGACTCTTAGAGGGCTAAAGAATCAAATATCAAAAATATCATCATAACCATGATCAGCCATGAAGAATTATTTAGACACTCCAATGCCTATATTACCAATCCTATCTTTTTCAAATTTTTATGAAAAGGAGTAACCCCTCATTCCCCAGGGGTCAGTTGAGGTGGCATGCACAACTTCAGGTCCTCTTGACTATTTTGGCTCCAGACACCTATTGCTTTATGCTTTACCATAAGTGTGTGATTACCTGTAGAAAAATATGCTCTACAAATGGACTAAAAATAGGTCTACAGGACAAAAAAGCTTGATGTCTTGCATAGTAAGGCATCAAGACGCATTGAACAGTATATGTGTTTTTCTTTTTGTTTTTTTTTTGTACCAGTGAGTCAAGAAGTGCTGAGCAAAAAAACATAAGTGACTTCAAAACATTCATAAGTAATCCTTATGAAATCATCCATCCATCATTCAACCAACTATATACTAATTAGTGGGTCACAGGGGCTGCTGGAGCCAGTCCCAGCCAACACAGGGCGTAAGGCAGGAAACAAACCCTGGGCAGGGCGCCAGCCCACCACAGAGCGCACACACACACAGGACAATTTAGAATCGCCTATGCACCTAACCTGCATGTCTTTGGACTGTGAGAGGAAACTGGAGTACCCAGAGGAAAAAATAGGATGCATTTTATTAATGCTGTTAATTGGTTAGTACCAATTTTCACTGTCATTGTAGAAATTCCTATCCTACTTGTAAGTCACAGTAGAAATGGTTTCTCTTCTAAAATATTGCAGCATTTTCTTGTGCAGAAAGGAAGAAATTTGTAATGACTCTTTTTACATTTTTTATTACTAGGATTCTTCTAGTGGTGACTGTTGTTTGGTAATGGAACATTGCACATTTATACAAAAAAAAAGCTTTTACTGCATGCATGCAATCATACATTTGAATGGTACACAGTAAATGACAAATCATAATATTGCAAACTGAAAATATACTGGAAGAATTTTCTGTGTTAACTCACTAGAACAAATGCAAAAAGAAAAACCTTTCACTGCTACTTACAGAGTTTAAAGCTACCCTTGTACACATGAATGGATTCCCAAATGAGCCGATCAGGCCCAGGGGATAAAAGACCATGGGGATCTTCACGAAAACTAAACCAGATGAGTTTTTTAAGCTCAACTCAGATGCACTGGCAAGGCTTTTGGAATCCCTGAAAGGTTAATTTTTCAGTGCAACAGTAGCCTTAGTATGTAGGGCAACTAATTTATTAGTGATTATTCTATATTTATTTTGTAGAATGTACTCCTGGGGCCTCATGCATAATGCTGTGCGTAGAATTCACACTCTAACATGGCATACAGACAAAAGCGGAAATGTGCTTACACACAAAAAAATTAAGATGCATTAATCTGTGCGTTTGCCAACTTCCACGTTATTCAACGTGAAAAGTAACACACATGCATGCGTCTGCTGCCACTCCCCAACTCCTCCCAGAATTATGCCTCTTTGAATATGCAAATCAATATAAATAGCTCTTAAACTCAGCGTTCTGTAAAAAGGGAATGGCAAAAGCACAGGGGAAATAGAAGAATTTCAGTGAATACCAAGTGAAGAAAGACGTACTATTTCTTGGTTTAAACAATGGTATAAACAACAAAATGAAGTTGATCGAGTGACATACAGTGTCGGAGAAATTGGAAAACTCAAGTTCACAAAGTCACACAGTGCCCGAAATAAAAAGAAGTTGTCAGATATCAAAGTTACCATGAAAAGGCGAGTTGTAGCCCACCATCTGAGTGTCATATGAAAGCTTATTAGGGTACAGAGAAAAAAAATAGGCGCACAGTGGGAAAAAAGTATGAAATGTCAACTTCTAAATTTCCACTTTAATCACGTAGTTTATTTTGTCATTAAAGTAGAACATCATAAACTTCATCTTAAAATCGTTTAATTTACTAGTTTCTCAAATCCTATCATAACTAAAGTAGTACGTTAAATGCTTTGTTTTGTATTTGATCTTCTATGTGGTCTATGTGTGTGAATCACTACGTGCTTCTTAAACAGCCTTTCTCTTCCTCCGACAGGACACAGAATCCATTACATTCGTAACATTGCAGCTCTCTGAATAATTAAAATAATGAGATGTATACTTGATATTTTCATGTTGAAAGGAGTTAAAGCATGTTATTAAACATGGGAACACAGTGGCGAAGTGATTGTTCATGCCTCACACAAGATGCTTGCTGCGCCGTGTGCTACCTTCGATGAAATTATTTATTGCAGCAGTACTGTTTCTTTTAAACATACTAACCCCAATTCCTGTCCTTACTTTTCTTTCTCCAAATACCCAATCGCCACACAATCAGCTCTGTAACAGATGTTAAGCCATCTGTAAGCTTAGAATGCTGATTCTTCAAAACTTTTAAGGAACATTGAAATATCTTCGTAGTACATGTTAAATTATTCTGTCCATCCAGTTTCACGCCAGTCCCAGCAAGAATGCAGTTTGAGGCAGGAACAATCCGTGAACGGAGTGCCAGCTCCTTGTTAGCGATGCGACACCGTGTCCTCACATGTTTATTTATTAACAATATAGATTATTAATATTAAGTTAAAGTTTTATTTTGCTGCATTTCATCTTAAAAATGATATCGTCATCATATGTAAAAGCACGCTTTATAAAGTGGCTCAGGTTGTGCAATATTATAACTGTACCGCAAGTTTACAGTGAGGTAATTGTACTTATAAGTACAAACAGTTCTACAAGGAGCACTTGATGGACTGATTGAGTCCGTTTATAGTTCTTGGGATGAAACTGTTTCTGAACCGCGAGGAAAGGCTCTGAAGCGTTTGCCGTATGAGAACAGTTCAATAGATAGTATGGCTGAAGCAGAGTGTGCTTGATACTGTATACTGATAACTCTCTTTCTCAGATTCTGTAGATCTTTGATTCCCCACTCAGATACAGTGATATAAATACTCAGGGAGTGGTGCAGTGTGAGTAATATGGAAAAAGATGATCCGCTGTGGCAACCCCTAACGGAAGCAGCTGAAAGAAGAAGAAGAAGGTGCAGTGAGAGTAACAACACTAAAGCAGCTATGGTATTTAAGAGTAGTTTGACCATTCTGTGGACCATTATATTGTTACAGTTTAATTGCAATCAGATGCATTAAACTAATAAACAATATGCGGTTAATTTCAGTGTATTTATAAAGCCACGTCAGGGATGTGGATCTAAAAAAGAAAGGAAAACCACACTGGAACAAAAGCACTGCTTTGACGCTGGGTGCCGCCAGCCTGCAAAACCGAGCACAGAACTTGTGTACGCCAGGGAATGAGCTACCGTGGAAATGTGTGTGGCTTTACGCAAAGTTTAGGTTTTATACATGGCGATTTGAGCTTGGAAACGTTCGTATGTAACATTTTTGTGCGTATGCACTGTATATACATGAGGCCCTTAATAAGGGCAGCATGTCTGCGTGGGTTTCCTCTGGGTGCTCTGGTTTCCTCCCACAGTCCAAAGACATGTAGGTTAGGTGCATTGGCAATCCTAAATTGTCCTGTGTGTGCGTGCCCTGCGATGGGCTGGCGCCCTACACAGGATTTGTACCTGTCTTGCACCCTGTGCTGGCTGGAATTGGCTCCAGCAGACCCCCGTGACCTTGTGTTAGAATATAGCAGGTTGGACAATGACTTACTGACTGACTGACTATTCCTGGTGATTGGCCCATATTATCTGGTTTAGTTAGGATATAAAACAGAGACAATATTGGTGGCCCCATATTTTTTTTTTGTTGGAATTTTATAAGGTTTTATATAAACATACATGCAAAGGAAAGTCAATACAAATGGAAATTTTAGAAAAATCAATTACATCTAGAGGTAATGAATTTAACACGTAAGTAACCAAATTATACTTTTTATGTAATTCAAAAGTTCTCTTTTCTTCTGCATTTTTTCAAACCTTGTATAGGCTTTTAAAAAATATTTAAAATCCATCCCAAAGATGCTAAATCAGGAATTATTCTTGGACCATTTTGATTTTTGAATATGAACTTTGCCCAAAATAATTAATACATTTAAAATAATGATTTTTTTCCCAATTTTTACAAAATACAATAAAATGTTAAGTCTAATAACTTTAAATTCTAATTTAATGCCTGAAGAACACCACGTTTAAACTTAGAAAATACAAATTTAACTGGAAAAAGCTTATGAGCAATTAAAAATTATAACCTTGTTAACCTTATTTTTAATACAGCACCTATCGGGAATTGTCCATACTAATTTCCAGTTAATAGTGTTATCAAACATTATATGCCAAAAAGAAGTTCAAAGAGTATTGAAATGGGCTTTACAACTATTCCTTATATATCTCAATATGAATAAATTTCTTATCCTTGATTTCCACACCATCTAAAGCGATATTGATGGTAGCAATACAGGTTCACTCAAGTACGCCTCGGCGCCAGTGCAACACTGCATGTTTTAGAATACAGCTTGTGTGCATGTGGCAAACAGCGGTACCGTTCATTGGTTCATTGTATGTCAGCCAAACCCAGCATCACAACATCCAACTGTGATTTTTTTTTTGGGATCGCTGGCGCAGAAGGAAAGCTGCTTAACTAATGTTATTGCGGGCGTGTTATGGTAGGGTTTTATTGTATGTGTTTTATTATTGAATGGCATGTATAGACTATTGCCTGTCTTCATGTAAAACACATTAAACTCAATCCCAAATTATTGTGTAAATTGTGCAGTATGTGATATCTACTCAGCTAGCATAATAAAGTTATTAGATGGTGTCTGAGGTCCTCTACATACAAATAAGCTTTGGCATTTGGATGAGTAATGCTTTTTTATTGAACGTTCCAGCTGGATGGTTCTGGCTGGTGGTTTGGCTTGGAGGTGGGGGGGCCTTTTGTGTTGTAAGGCCCAGGGACTCTTGGACTTAGTAGGCATCCTTTCCTGCGCATGATGATTATGTGATACATCCATCCATGTTGCCAAACTGCATTTTAATGTTGCATAAGCAACACAGTAAACTACTTATAAAAAACAAAATTTCTTCTTAGGACAAAAAGAATAGAAATCACATGTTTGTAATATTACCAAAACTGGCAAAAGTTAAACGTGTTGGGCCAAACAGACACAGCTTTGGCTAATTTTTCCCTTTAATGTTATTGTTCTTAAACACAAAATGATCTGTTTTATTTGCAGTAATTTCATTTTATATATGGCGCTAATGGGTTTCTGTAAGACTACAAAGCTTAAAACAAAGCCCCTTTATGGGACTTCAGGGGCTCTGTAAACTTGCTTATTAAGGCCCACTTTAGATCTGACATTAACACGCATTTTGTTTCCAGATAATAACCATAAACGTCGGTCTAACTATGGTAGTATTAGTTCATCCAAAGAAAGTTTACGACTTTTTCTGCCCCACAGAGGAAGCACCTCACTCAGCTGAATATACAGTGATCTTTAGACAAAGCCTTGTACTTTTTTCGTTATTATAAAAAGTACTTTTATTTTTTGGTAAAAAAGTATTTTTTAACTGAAACACATGCAGTAAAAGTAAAAATATGACTTTGACTTAAGTATTATTTCTGAGTACTTTTTATAGCTACAGCTATAAGGTGGTAATTTACATATAAATGCCTTATGTAAAAACATAAAATTATTTCAGAATCCAAATTTATATGAAGATCTCTGTGAAACATAGTAACAAGAATTAAAGTGTTTCAATACAGACAGAAAAACATTTGGGTTGATTATATCATTATAATAAAATGCAGTTATAAAAGTCCTTAAACAACATTCTTCATTTTCTTTATGGGAGATCATGCTTTACACTGAAAAAATGCATATGCAACAACTAGACAAAAAAAATCTTTAAATGGGAGTTGTTTTGCTTTTATTTAGCAGAAAAATCTGCCAAAGGAGTAAGCAGAATTTGCTTGACAAGATTTCTTAAAGTAAGCTAAATAATTGTAAATAGAATTTTTTTGATAAGTAAATAATTCTTACAATAAGGAAAACAAGATTTAATGTCATGATATTATTACTTTTCACTTGCTTAGATTTTATTTGTTGCAGTGTATTTCCGTAGCAAAATTATACTCTTATTCGTTTAATTTATGTGATAATTCACTATTGAATAACAAAGTGTTGCCTACTGTATTTATAAAAATTTTAAATTTTCAACAGGAGTTAAAATTAAAAACCAGTTTCAAAGCATCCATTTTATGTATCCTGGTAAATAATATATTAATAAAGTATCTATCTATCTAAATTTGGTTTTCTCATGGGAATTTTATATATGTTTGTACAAGACCATAGCTTTTCCATTTCATATCCATAGCTATATTCTTATGTGACTTCAATGGAATTTACATTAGAGTAAATTACAGGGTTATGAACATAAAAGCACACATTGTAGATCTTAATGAAAGTAATGACATTATTAATATACAAAATAAACATTACAGGACCAAGTATTGATCCCTGGGGATCCTCGTTCATAATTTTCAGATATTGCAATTCTACTCCATTTGCCTAAAACACTGTGTTCTATCTTATACATATCTAGAAGAACATTTACGATGAGATCTGCCTGGACAGTGTTAATCCAGAGCATACAGAATGTCACTGGCAGATATAAATGCAGCAATAGTAACACTATACCTTGGTTAGAAACCAAATATTCAAAATATTTGTATGTAATATCTGAGCTTCAAATATTTAGTAAGATAGGAAAGTTTAGAGATTGTAGCTGCTCAATTCAAAGGAAATTCCATTTTACATTATTGTATGTAGTGTTTCTGATAAATCTGAGGAATATAATATATAAAGGTGTTGTTCTTTTTCAAGTCATGAGCAAGCAAAAAAGACTTCAATATATCCATGTTGAACACAGAAAAGAAAACATTCCTTCATCAATTTCCAAGCTATATACTAAAAAATACCTACTTATAAAATTATAAATATAGTTTGGAAAAATCTGAAAATATAAATATACAAAAGGAGTTAAGAATGTTAAAATAATATGTAGGGTGGCACGGTGGCACAGTGGTAGCGCTGCTGCCTCGCAGTTAGGAAAACTGGGTTTGCTTCCCAGGTCCTCCCTGCGTGGAGCTTGCATGTTCTCCCCGTGTCTGCGTGGGTTTGCTCCTATTTTCTCCCACAGTCCAATGACATGCAGGTTAGGTGCATTGACAATCCTAAATTGTCCATAGTGTGTACTTGGTGTGTGCGTGTGTGCCCTGCGGTGGGCTGGCGCCCTGCATGTGGTTTGTTTCCTGCCTTGCGCCCTGTGTTGGCTGGGATTGGCTCCAGCAGACCCCCGTGACCCTGTAGTTAGGATATAGTGGGTTGGATGATGGATGGATGAAAATAATATGTATATTTACACATCTGATTTTTTGCATACAAGTCCCTAATGCAAAACCAGTTTAGAGTAATAAATGTGTTTAATGAAAACAAAACAAGAAGAAATGGTGCAATAAACAAATATACAAGAAGCTACCATAATTAAAAAATAAGAAAAGTAGCCAGAATAAATGTAAATCTAATAAGTCATATAAACCAATTTATAAAATAGTCATCTTTAAACAAAAAGTACTGCCAAAAGGAGAAAATCCAAAATAAATCTTTCAATACAAAAATAGATGTACAGTACAGTAATCCCTCGCTATATCGCACTTCGACTTTCGCGGCTTCACTCTATCGCGGATTTTAAATGTAAGCATATATAAATATATATCATGGATTATTTGCTGGTTCGCGGATTTCTGCATACAATGGGTCTTTTAATTTATGGTACTTGCTTCCTCAGTTTGATTGCCCAGTTGATTTCATACAAGGGACGCTATTGGCGGATGGCTTAGAAGCTACCCAATCAGAGCATGTATTACGTATTAACTAAAACTCCTCAATGATATAAGATATGCTTCCCGCTCGGTGCTTGATTGTTTGCTTTTCTCTGTCTCTGTCACCCTCTCTGACATTCTCTGCACCTGACGGAGGGGTGTGAGCAGAGGGGCTGTTTGCACAGTGGCTGTTTGCCTAGTGGATACGGATGCTCCTCTACAAAATGCTGCTTTATCGCGGTGCTTCGGCATACTTAAAAGCGCGTATTGATTTTTTGATTGCTTTTATCTTGCTCTCTCTCTCTGACATTCTCTGCTCCTGACGACGCATCTTTGAAGAGGAAGATATGTTTGCATTCTTTTAATTGTGAGAAAGAACTGTCATCTCTGTCTTGTCATGGAGCACAGTTTAAACTGTTGACTAAAGTGTGTTATTTCATGTCTAGCTCTAATAATGTTAACAGTGTGGGAGAGTTTATAAGGGCTTAAAATATATAAAACTAACCATACAAACATGTGGTTTCTACTTCCTGGATTTTCATCTATCGCGGGGGGTTCTGGAACGCAACCCCCGCAATCAAGGAGGGATTACTGTATTTCAGGATGTCAATGACCATGCATAATGGATGAAAAAAATAAATACAAGAAAATGATACATTCAGAGCATAATTGTGTCAAAATGATACAGAATGTTGGTTATGGCTTTTGATGTAAGTGTGGTAAAACCCAAATGAGTCTCTTATGTTCAAAGTGACTTACTGTCATATTATTATCATACAGAACTGTGAGGCCTAAATCCATGATGACTGTTACTTACAGTCAGATTTTTTTATATTGTTATTCTTCTGATTAATTAATTTCCATAATCTTACAAAGGGTTGAGGTAAGGTATTTCGTCTGTAATAACTGGGACTTGTTGTGATTAAATTCTTGTGGATTAGAGTCCCTTTCATAACTTACCAGTATAGCAATTAACTTGTGAGACTGATGGGATATATTTACTCAAGGTTTAGAAATAAATTATTTAAAGAATATATAACTTATGTAATATCTTTTGAATTCCTCTGCTCTCCATTTATTTTTTCCTTTGTAAAAACCTGGGTGTAATATTCATTTTGTTCAGCTGCTGTTTTCAAAAATGTTTCCTTCTGCACTTCAGAGGATAAATAATTTTTACTGCATTCATCCTAATAAAAATAGAAGTGTCTGCATATCCATGTGTCCATCAAGTTGCTATGTCTCTGTCAGTCCAACAGATGGCGCACCACAAACACTTGTAGTAATAAAATGCATTGCTAATGGCATACAGTATAACAGAGTCCTGTGCATTGCACTGTTCATTCCAACAGATGGTGCATCACAAACATTTTTAGTACTGCATTTTATTACTACAAATGTTTATGATGCACCATCTGGTGAAATGACAAATGCAATACATTTTATTATTACATGCATTAAAAAATACATTCCAATGGATGGTGCACTGCAAACATTAATGCTGAGGTCTATGTCGATTACTGAGATCTCAGAATAACAGGCAGGTGGAACAGCTTCTTTTAATATAATAGTACATGGACAGCTTTGTTTCTTGTTTTAGATTTCATTCCTATTATTTTTCAGTTTCTCTGTGAATCATATTCATGCTTTTTGGTTTATCTTGTTGCAGTTTTCTGCATTCTTCTAGGCTAGTACTTCTTGCTTCTGTACTAAGTCTGCCTGTATTAGCCTTTCTTTTTAATTTCTGACACATACAGTGACTAGTGTGAAACATTTCTTTTTAGATAAAGGCTACTGGCAATTTAAAATATATGCCGAATTGATGGTTTTGATGTGGCTTTGTTTGGAAATTCTTAGAATATATCAATATGAGTCACTCTGGTACAGAAACAATGCAGACGTCTTGGGTAGGCCACTTCACTATGTATTAATGTAGTGTAGTAATGTGAAAATATACTCCTAACTGGACTCTTTAAATGACAAGCTGTATCAGTGATTCATCTGTTTAACTAAAAGCTTTTAAATGTCCCAGTTTTTCATATTTTACCTCACTACTCAATAATTAAAAAAAGACGCATTGCACAACCAATGACAGCTGATACAACATATCATCCTGAAAGGCAATGTAATACTGTCAGGGACCACAAGACATAGCACCATTTGTACTGTCGTGAACACAGAGTAAATGTTAAGGATGAGACTATGTGGCAAATTATTCAAAAGCATTGCCTTCCCAAAAAGTGGTACTTTAATGAAGAATTATTGAGGTCATTCCAATTTAAAATAATGCCTCAAATTACTGATCTAGAAAAGCCAAAGCAGAAAAGCTAATATCAGCCACCACATATAAGTTAAAAAGATACAAAGAGCTTGAGTTAAAGTTGAGAGTACTTCTAATACAGTTAAAAGGCTATTTTAATGATAATTTAATAAAGCAAAAATATTTTGCATTTGTATTTTACTATTTCAGTTTGTTTAACTTATGGTAAGTGCTTAAATGAATCATTACTGTTGAACATATTCCCAAAATGTTAGTTTTTTATTGTGTATGGTCTTTTGGTTAGGGTAGACAATTTATTGTGTATTGTAGTTTTCCTGGTAGCCATGAATTAGTATACAAGGGTTAAACTTTAAACTGAATTTCATACTAGATGGCACAGTGGCACATCTTAGTTAGAATCCTGAATTCAAATTTTGGCTCATTCATTAACTGGATTTTACAACTGTGCTTACGTGGGTAGTGAACTGGCAATTGTAAATTGTGCCAGGGTGGTTGTGTGCCCTGCAATAAACTGGTGTCCCATTCAAGGCAGATTTCTGTTTTACTGCTAGTATAGCCGAGGTAGGCTCTGTGTCCCTTCAAGTCTGAATGTAATAAGGGATTACATTAATGACTTGGACCAATTAATTACTTCAAAGTATCATTTTTAATGCATATGTGTTTAAATATTGTTTTTCTTTATGCATTACGCAGTTCATCATTTAGTCTGAAACACTTTTAACCTAGAACGTCATTAGTGTTATCTCTATAGTTATGGTGTAGCCCATCTCCCTTTCATTTATCCAGTTTGTGAACACTGTGTTGTTACTCAATAATAGAATAGCTTTAACTCCTGATGTTATGTTGCTCAGTTTAATTGCTACAATACTAAAGTGAACTGCTACAGAGAAATAATCAGCCTACTAAGCATTTTTTGCATTTACTGTACATGAAAAACATTTATATACTATACGTATTACCTTAATTTGTGTCAACATAATAGGCAATTACAAAAATTTCAGCTTGCAAAATGTGCAACTTCAAGAAATTTCTTTTTTTTCATTTTTGCCTTAAAATGCAAAGCGGTGCACTGAAAATGGTTTAATATGTCACAGTGCCAGGGGGTTTCTGTACAACCTTCTGAAATGCTTAATCTGAAAATGGCTTAATGTGTTTTAAACTGTGCTAACATACGGCAATTATGCATTACAAGGCTGTGATGCCTTGATGCTATCCAAAAAAAAGTGTCTCTCTATATTATATTTCACATTATTTATATGAGGCATTTTTTTTAATAGGAAAGTTGCAAAACATGAAACGTTTTACATGCTTAATATGCAATAATGTGAACAAATTACCGCCAAGAGGGTTACTCAGTCAGAATATATTGTTATTGATGCTAAAAATAAAGATTTATGAATTCTTGCTCTACTTGCTAATATTGTAGAAAATGATTGGAAATAAAAAGTACACCATTGCGCTACATTCATCTTCCAAGCTCACTTTTTTCCACTGTAAAGTCACAGTGGGGAGGAAAAGCCTATTCTGGCAGCATCAAGCACAAAAAGCAACCAAGTCATGGGGACACTAGTCCTTAATAAAACATGCAAAGTACACAACTCTGCTTAATATGAGCCAGTTTGAAGACACCAACCATGTGTAATAAATATAACAGAAACTGATAAAAAAAAGTTGGGGCACTGTAAAGATCCCTGTATAATTGGCAGGCCAAAACACAATTGAAAATACAAGTTTTGGTCTTTTCAGACTTGAGCCTATGGTTAATTAAGTCCAAAATGGTGACACAGCCATTCCTCATTCTGGAGGACAGGAAGAGGCGGGTTCTGGAGGTCGGGAACTAGAAGTGGCGTCATTTGGGACACAACTGTCAATCACTGTTTCTGCAGAGGGAGGAAGAGAAAAGGTATTAGGCAATGGCATCTCTTCAAGAGTATAATTACCTTTGGATGAGCCCTGAAGTTGGCTCCCAAGCACACATGTGTGACTCATGAATGCCTTTTGGATAAAGAAGGAGCACTGAGTACAAGTTGAAATATTTATTTTTACAAGTTTTGCTTGTAAGGTTGGATACAGGATTCATATTTTATGAAAAGCTTTCTCTTTGCCCTCTTAGATCTACGTTGCTGTGTACCAAATTCATTTACAGCCTGTCCTCTATGGTGAGGCTGGGACATCTGCTACATGTGTGCTACATCAGCGAAGAGTGGACATACTGGAAAAGTTACTTGTGTTCTGCAATGAGCCCTTTTGTTACAGAAGGCTGCTCTTTGTGTTCATGATTTTTCAGCCCTCGTCAATTATGGGGTTGTGAAACTCCACCTTTCTGTAACTTATCCTGGTTAAAGCAGATTTACTAAATGTAGTCAGTTCTAAATATCCCCACTAAAGTTTCACAGGATAAAGGGCGAGAAAGAAAAAAAAATAATTTCAGACATCAGACAGTGCTTCAGTTAATGCCAGAGACTGTGTTGTAAATCATTATTAAATAGCATTGGTTCTGACTCCTATTGTTAGACCTCTGTGAAAGAGATCAGATTCAGATCCAAATGCTCTTAAGAATAAGTGACAAATTTCCAATTTAGTTTTTCTTTGTGACATTATAAAGAAAATCGCTAAGAATAGAACTTGAGTCTTAAAAATAACATCCTTTATGAAAAATTAAAATTAGAATTTTGTGCACATTACTGCTTAACTTGTGTTGTAAATGCTATTCAAATTTACTTCAATACACGAAATACTATCATTATTATGCTTTTAGACTTAAATACTGCTTTTGGTACTATAGATAATAGCAGTCTATTACAAACGCTTTAGAAGTTAGTTGGCCAATCACGCCCTTTATACTTAATATGTACTTATCATTTTCAATATACATTGAAGTTTAAATGTTAAATTCCATTACTGTAGGGAGGGCTCACAGCTAGGACCATTTTTGTTTTGCTTAAGTACTGAATGCTCCATTAGCAGATGTAATTCATAAATACTTTACTAACTTTCATAGTTTATGCTAATGCTAACCAAATAGTAGAAACTACAGCCTCTCCAATGACACTGAATTGGATTCAGCATATTTGAGAAAGTTGTTATGACATCTTTAATTATATTATTCTTTAGTCATGTAAATCAAATTTAAATTATAATTATTTATCTTTTTAAGTATGTGTTATTTTATTTCTGAAAACATGACAATGTTGGGCTAATCGGTTATACATATACTAATAACAGATGTAACCATTTACTTCAAAATGAATACCAAGAAAAGAAAGGAAACATAAAAATATAATGAAAAAACCACAAAATAAGATTCAGCCTCTCACCCAAGAGAAAGAGAAAAAGAAGAGAGACACAAGCAAAAAAAAAAAAAAAAAGTTTCTTTTTAAATATAATAGAACAATTAATTGCATAAGAGAGTCAATCACGGCCCTGGCACATGTATTTTAAAATAATATTAATTAATTCTTGCCATGTTTTACAAAGGTTTTGGACATATCTTATAAAAGAAAATTAGTTTCTTTTCTAATTTGAGATACTATAGAACAGGGGTAGTCAATTATGATTTAAGGAGGTCCAGATAGAGAAAATTTCCACATGTACAGGTCCGCAGCATCATCATGTTTAAGTTGCATTATAATTTTTACATTACAATTAATTTATATATTTTGAAGTAGATTGCAATTGTATCAACATCTGCACTGTGTGAACTCAATGACTCAAATCAAACGAAGAAAGTTCAATGCCATTTCAACAAATATTTATTTTCAGTGCAACTCTGGACTCCGGAGGGCTACATACAATAAAATAAGAAAAAAATAAATAACAGTAAAAGTAAGCAAAAGCAAGGTAACTTTGACATTCAACTGAGAATTACAAATCATAAGTACTTTCATAATAATAATAATAATAAGTTTTAACGTTTCAACAAAAAAAAGACTTGGACTTATATAAAAATAAAATACATAAGAGTGTTTAATTCAGTATGTGCACAACTGAACAGGCATAACCAGCTTCACAATAAATCTGAACATCTTTAAATAACTGAACCTATCTTCCCCTCCTTCTTTCCCTCATATCCCACTGCCTACTTTCATTGTGTTCAGTGACAGAAATGAGCTCTTGCTTGGTCGGCCAGGATTTTAAATCTGGGCTGGAATGGTAGTGCCATCCTTATGCATGTGTGAAGATTGTCATCATTGAATGTTTTTTTGTGATGTCCCAAAATCCACGCATCTCTGAGGGAAAATTCGTTAGCAAGTTGTTGGCCAGTAAATGAATGTGTTAAAATCCTCGTTGACCCATACAGTATTTAGTTGCCTTTAAGATTGCTTGTTTTCTGTAGCCTAACTGGCGAATTTAGTGGGTAACTTTTCTCAAATGTAATTTTGTGCTTAGTTTCATAGTGGTGTTGCACATTCCCACTTTTAACCATTGCCACCGTCTCACAGCAGATGAGACACAGGAAGTATGAACATAAACGCCTCGGTCCATTCCGGATTAAAAGCCCGGTTTTCAGTGTCAAGCTTCCACCATTTATCAAAAGCCATGCCACATTGACTATTTCGTTGCTTTTCTCTCTCTTGTCTTCTCACTCCTGTATATTTTTCTCTCCATGTCAATGCCGCTGCCACAAGAATGCCAGCTGTTTTCACTCAGAATGCAGGTTTCCACTCCTCTATTCAATGAAGGCCTGCCCTACTCTGCTTGTGATTGGCTGACATTCTTGCCTTCACTTTGACCAATATCAGTCTTCATGCTTAAACCCAAGCAACTCGAACCCATGAAGGCAACAAGTACTAGTCAATCAGAGACACGTAGGAGGTCCCTTTCACTGAGTAGTGGTGTAGAAGCACTGTCAGAAAAGAGTCGCTGGTATAAATGTATTCTCCGCCAAAACTAAATAAAACTCAATGATATGTCTGGGTTCAGACCCGCACCGCGGTCCGCCTATTAGTGACCTGTGCTATAGAACATCACTTACCCACTGAGTTATAGAAGGTGAGTTGGATTTCTCTCAGTTGAACAAGAAAAGTCTATGTGCTAGTTGTGTTTTAAAGAATATCACTGTTGATTTACTTCTATGCAATTTAATGACTTTTGGGAGTACACCAAATATTAGTGACTAGCAAAATACCCGCGCTTCGCTGCGGAGAAGTAGTGTGTTAAAAAAGTTATGAAAAAGAAAAGGAAACATTTAAAATAACGTAACATGATTGTCAATGTAATTGTTTTGTCATTGTTATGAGTGTTGCTGTCATATATATATATATATATACATATATACACACACACACATATAAACATATATACATATACACATATATACATATACACATCTACATATATATATATATATACACATATCAACATATATATACACATATACACATACATATACACACATATATATATATATATATATATATATACACAGACACATATATATACAGATCTACATATATATACATAGCTACATATATACACACATATATATATATATACATATCCACATATATATACACATACATATACTCTATATAGCAAACTCCCTACGCTTCGCAGCGACGAAGTACTGCTTTTAAATTTTTATTAAGAAGAATGAAAACCTTTTTAAACTGAGGGAAAATATACCAATAACTATCTGTTAAGGATCTCTTTGTATAGCACGTTGTCAGTTCAGCACTCCGGTTGTAATATGACGAAGCTCATATTAATAAAGCTTAATAAAGCGCGAAGCTGCGCGAGCTCACTCTTGAGAATGCAACGTATAGTTGTCCAGGAGAAAAGCAATCTGGCTTAAATCAATGGCAACCTTTTGTAGGGTCTGTCCCTGAGACTTATTAATTGTCATTGCGAAGCAGAGCCTTACTGGAAATTTGAGGCATTTGAATTGAAATGGGAGATCAGAGGGTATAACGGTGATGTGAGGAATACATTCAGAGTGTGGCGCTCTGCTGTTTTTTTGTGTAGCTGCCTTCACACAGCTTTTCTGCTGCTTTATAAACGAACGCCATATAAGGTTGTCGTTTCTCCTTGCTCCGCGGTCCTGTACTGTTTTATTGTTCATTTATTACATTTGTTCTAGTTATTGTGTAGCTATTTGAGACTTACTTTACTGTTCAGGTACCCATTTCCTTTATTTAATCCACGGCTTGTACGCTATTTTTTGTTCGTTTATTACGATTATAGTTATTTATTGATTCCCTTCTTTAGCTGACTGCCTGCTCATATAAGGCGCTCCGCTGGTTTTTTGTGAAGCAGCCTTTACACAGCTTCTCTGCTGTTTTATAAACGAACGACATATAAGGCCATCATTTTTCCTTGTTTCGCCAAGGATGCTGCATTTTTATTTAATCCACGGGTTCTCCAATGTTTTTTTGTTCGCTTATTACGATTGTTATAGTTCTCTTTATATAGCACGTTGTCAGTTCAGCACTCCGTCGTAATATGACGAAGCTGCGCGAGCTCACTCTTGAGAATACAACGTATAGTTGTCCAGAAGAAAAGCAATCTTGCCTCAAATCAATGGAAACCTTTTGTAGGGTCTGTCCCTGAGACTTATTACTTGTCATCGCGAAGCAGAGACTTACTGGAAATTGGAGGCATTTGAATTGAAATGGGAGATCAGAGGGTATAACGTGGATGCGAGGAATACATTGAGTGTGGAGAAACTCTAGAGACAGCGTGTGTATTAACTTGTGGATTTTTCTGTAAGTATTTGGTGGCAGCGTGACGAAGTTGCTTCCGCAAGACCGCGTTAGCTGTGGAGCTCAGCTCGGAGCGTATTCTTTTCCTACCTTGTCAATTGTGTAATGCGTTTTTTGTACAGGTTTGATGCATGGAAGTGATCACTCGTACTGCGTTCAAAAAAGTCAGTTCACGTGAGCTGCTCTCTTGTGTAATGTTGCGATGTCCACGGCTTTATTTAATGTTAGCTAAGACCCGGCACTTAAAAGTTTCTCGCTACAGCAATTTTAACTCTGTTACAAAGTGATCCAAATTCTCGCTTATACCTCGTGTCTTCTCATTAAACTTGTACCTCGCGAATAAAGTATTCGTCGATGGCATGACAAACGTTAGCGTGTCTATAAACTTAATTTAAACTTACGGTTTACACCATGCTTTGTTTCTGCAGTAGCTGCACTTATGAATAAGCTTGTATGCGGTTTTTCTTCAGCGCTCTTTGGAGCGTTTTTCTTCAGCGCTCTTTGGAGCTCTTCCTTGTTTTCTACATACTGCATTCACAGTCAGTTCACGTTGATTACGTGGGAGGTGTGATAATGTAACACGTAACTCCGCCCCCCCCACGGCCATCGAGCTGAAGTCCATTACAATATATGGAGAAAAATAGGTTCCAGTTATGACCATTACACGTAGAATTTCGAAATGAAACCTGCCCAACTTTTGTAAGTAAGCTGTAAGGAATGAGCCTGCCAAATTTCAGCCTTCTACCTACACGAGAAGTTGGAGAATTAGTGATGAGTGTGTGAGTGAGTGAGTGCTTTGTCTTTTATTAGTGTACTAGCAAAATACCTGCGCTTCGCAGCGGAGAAGTAGTGTGTTAAAGAAGCAATGAAAAGAAAAGGAAACATTTTGAAAATAACGTAACCTGATTGTCAATGTAATTGTTTTGTCACTGTTGTGAGTGATGAGTGTTGTTGTCATATATATATATATATATATATATATATATATATTTACACACACACATAAACATATATATATATATACATATCTATACATATACACATATATACATACATATATATCTACATATATACACACATATACATACATACACACACATATATACACACAAATACATATATATATATATATACATACATACACACACACATATATATACATATACATACATATCTACATATATACACACACAGCTATTTCAGATCAGTGCAATACGCTGTTTGTTAAAACGGTTGACTCGCTCTTACGTGCAATAACAAATCAAATCATTCAGTTGTCTTTGCTCATATGTCATTTTAGAGCTGGACGCCTGGCATCTTTTTTTGGCCACAAGTTCGTTTCTGTTTGGTGTGAGGTTCTGTGTTGTGGAGATTCTCAGGATGGATTGCAGGTGCTCATCAGTGAGGTGACTCCTGTGTGCTGTTTTGTTAGTCTTTATCACTGAGAAGAGCTTCTCACACAGATATGTGCTACCAAACATGCACAAGGTTCGAGCCGCATGTAGACGGACTTTTTTTGTTCTTCAAAGTCACCAAAGCACCGTGCAAACTCAGTGCGCAATAACTCTAGCTTCGCAATAACTTGCCGCATCATAAGGTAGACTTGATTAACGCAGTAAGTGTTCGCAAGGCAGCTGAAGTGCTGCATTATGGGATCTGTAGTTTATTGTGTTACCAGCGCTTCATATACCCGGCTTTAATAACAATAATACAGTATATAAAATGATCTCGCGGGCCGGATATAATTACACGCTGGGCCGGATGTGGCCTCGGCCCTTGAGTTTGACACATATGGACTAAATAGAACTTGAAAAGATATATTTTTTCAAATGTGATCGCGCAATTCAGATAGAGTTGACGCAAGACTACAGCCTGCATGCCTCAATGAGTCATCCTCCCTCGCTCTTACTTTTTTACCGTTCATCTAATGAATACACTGAGTATGGCTTTACCAAAACAATCATTGATGGCGAATAAAGTATCCATTATTCGAGTATATAGATCGGGATATATATATATACATATATATATATACCCGCGTATCGCAGCGGAGAAGTAGTGTGTTAAAAAAGGTAGAAAAAGAAAAGGGAACATTTTAAAAATAACGTAACATGACTGTCAATATACAGTATTTGTTTTGTGAGTGTTACTGAGTGTTGCTGTCATCAAGGATTTGATTATCATTATTTCTTTCAATCAGGTTCGTATTTGTAGGATGTGTTGTGTTCAAGTTACATTCTGTGTTTGTCAATCGTTGTAAAGATGACAGGTTTCATTCATCGATTCGTTTCTTACTGCATCAATAAACAGCTCGTCTTCTTCTTTATCTGAGACCTGACACACTGCATGCACGGGTTTTTTTTACACTGTCTTCCTTTATCGGGACATTGACTTTTTCCACCGTGTGCTTTGTTTCCACAGTAGCTGCATTCATGAATATGCTTATCAGACGCTTCATATTTTTTGCTGCCTTTTCAATTGTGTAATTCGGTTTTTGTTCAGCTCTTTGGAACTGTTGCTTTTTATCTGTGCACTGCGTCAGTTCACGTGAGCCACTCGGTGTACTTGTATCGAAGGTTCCCAGCTGTGCTGGTGCCATCTCCTGGTGCTATGTCCATAGCTTTATTTAATGTTACCTTAGTCCTGGCACTTAAAACTTTCTCTCGCAGTTTCGCTGAGTTTGTGTCAAACACAACACTGACCATCTCATCTTCCTCTCCATAAGCACAGACAGTCCTTCACCCGTGAATATTTACCCGTGGCAGTTTGCTATTGGATTGCCGCTGACGGACGGCCTTATATGGGCAGGCACTAAATTACAAACGCCAGCGGCAGCCTGTCTATGAACTTAATTTAAAGTGTAGGTTTACATCGTGCTTTGTTTCCGAAGTAGCAGAACTCATGAATATAGTTGTATATGTCACTCGCTCGCTTCTTATTGTTTTGCTGCCTTCTCAATTATATAATGCATGTTTTCTTGAGTGCTTTTTTGAGGTCTTCCTGGTTTTCTATGTACTGCGTGATTACGTGGGAGGCGTGATGATGTCACACGAAACTCCGCCCCCACGGCGTTGAAGCTCATCTCCATTACAGTAAATGGAGAAAAACTGCTTCCAGTTATGACCATTACGCGTAGAATTTCGATATAAAACCTGCCCAACTTTTGTAAGGAAGCTGTAAGGAATGAACCTGCCAAATTTCAGCCTTCCACCCACACGGGAAGTTGGAGAATTAGTGATGAGTGAGTGAGTGAGTGAGTGAGTGAGTGAGTGAGTGAGTGAGTGAGTGAGGGCTTTGCCTTTTATTAGTATAGATGCTAGAGCTAGATGGCACCACATGCGATTTAGGTCTTACCATGGGTACATTTTGAACAATTTTTGAACAGGATAAGTGTGATTGATGAAGGACTTAAGTTGAATTATGGAATGCTTGCTGCATATAGAACAAGAGTGTGTTCTATGTATGGCTAAGTCCAACTCCTTTTTTCAGATTCCAATTGAAAAGTGCCTTTTCCACTGTTCCGTAGGTTCTATGTAAGGTACAGTATATATTGTTGAAATGCGGTTTGAGTCTTCATAAAGACCTCTTGAATTGATAAGGGTACAAGATATAGAATGTTGGGTAACTTTTTCTGATTTGCTTATAGGAAACAATTGTGTTGCTGGAAAGTTAAATTTGCAGAGTGTTTGTTCATAAGATGACATATGTTGTCTATATAATGATCTTTAATTGTCTAAATCCCTAGAATTTCCCATACATTAAAAACTGAATACTGTAGGTCTGAGAAGGTGGAAAAAGGAGATTATCATGCATGGTAACAATAGATAAGATCTTCTCTGCCTTGAAATGTATTCTGCATTGATTCCATGTTATAAGTAATTGGTTAGTATTGAATGAAGCACAAAGTAGTGCATACAAGGAAGATTTAGAACAGGATTAGTTTTCCATTACAAACAAGGCTGGTGTAAATTCATGAATTTCTCCTGATTTCCAACCTTTTGTTGTGCATATACAGTATATTTGCTGCCCAGTAGTAAAATTAAAAGCTATGTAGTGCCATGCCACCTTCTACTTTAATTCTTTGTAGAGTTTCTGTTTAAATGTGTGGTTGTTTCAAATTGCAGATGGATGATGTTGTTATTAGTCTCACATTTTAAATAATGATTAATTGATGTATATTGGGATACTCTGGAATAGGTATAGCAGCTTAGAGATGCAGAGTGGACCATCTCTTAACATCTTGTTTGAATGTATCCATAGTACCTATGTTGTTAATATTTACTTATGATGGCTATCCCCAGATATTCAAGCTGTTTTGATATTGTGAATGAGTTGCTATTCAATCTAAAGTAGTATGATTTGCTAGAGAATTCACAGTGAAGAGCACACTTTTATTCAAATTAATTTTGAATCCAGAGATCTTATGAAATTTTCTTAACACGTTTAACATGGTAGATATTATTGTAGGTCTTGATACATAAAGCACAATATCTCTATGTGGTGATATTTTCTGATCAAGTCCTTCTCTGATAAATCCCTTTATTTCTGGTTTCTTCTAAAGATGAATAGCCAGTGGCTCAATGGCTAATTCAAAAATCATTGGCGATCAGCATCCTTGTGATATGTTTCAGCCAGGGTTCCTCCCCCAGCTGGGGTTCAAATTCCTTTTTTATGTCTTTTATGTCAATGTTCGATTCTTTTGTCAAAATTAGTATTGTTTCATTTGTTATTTATTTACATTATTCTGGGTTTTTATTAGTTTTTAGTCTACTTGTGTTGTTGGTCAGTTTATGAGATTTTACTTTATTGATTAACTAGATTTTGACCTTTTGCTCAGTTTAGTGACCTTTGCATTTGTATTTTTGGGCACTTAATTGCTGCTAGATTGAGAAGCGCCTGGCTATAGACCTTATTAAGTAAATATTTTGATGACATATGCTCTGCAAAAGATAAGGGAACAAAATGTAATAACAGAGAAGGAATGATGTTTAAGTGCATTAGACATGAATGTCACTTCTACTTCAACCAAAAGGTAGGCTTTTCCAACATACTCCACTCCCAACCATAGGTCCCTGAATTATATCAGGAGCAGAGCGATCTGCCACTGGAGGTCAGCAGTCAGACTCAATTGACTAGACTTCCTGTTTCAGGCAACTCCTTCTGTGCCTTTGTTGTACTCCTTGGAGCTTTGATTGTTATAGAGCTTTATTTTTTAAAATAAATGTTTTAATTTGTAAGTTTTTTTTTTTGCTTGCCCTTTCGTGACTAGTCATGGTATGATGGATTCATGCCCGTCTAGTGAGTATTTAAAGTAATTTTGGGACTGCCTTTTTGAAGGCCTCATGCTATTTCAGTGCACAACATCTTGTCAAACCTTATTCTAATTTGAAGTAATTTGAGTTTGTGTTATTAATATGGACTGAGTCTTTTGAACAAATATAAAATAGTTTAATCCATGCAGATGTACAGTGATCCCTCGCTATATCACGCTTCGACTTTTGCGGCTTCACTCTATCGCGATTTTTTCTCTTACATCACTACACATGCGCTTTCTGAGAACTTTTATCTAAGCCCCACGATGGCTCCTAAACGCTCTGCTTTTTCTAAGCCTTCTGACAATAAAACTAAGAGCCGGAGGAAGATGCTTACTATCCAGGAGAATGTGGCAATACCCTACAAAAGCCTCCTCACGCATATGAAAAAACAGCGCCAGCAACTGCCTATCAAGATGTTCTTCAGCCGGGCACCCAGACACCCACTGCCTACTCCTAGTACTCCTTCAGTGGAAGAAGTTAACGACGCACCTGCTGAAGATACTGCACCACCTGAAGACTCTCCTCTGAGGTCGTGCCTTCATAGGTTAGTGGTTGTGTGTAAGAACTGTGTGTGTGTGTGTAATTAAATGTACAGTACAATAATCTACTATATAAAAGCGGTCGGGATTGTCCTTCCGTCCCGTGAGTGCAAAGAGTAGCGGTATTCCACTTATCACAGACTTACTACTTGCGGCTTGCGGTACGAAGCTACCCGATGTGAGTAGAATTCTGCTGCTCCCATCGTTCTCTTGCTTTTGTGCGTGATGCGCTGGAAAAATAGACAGAATTATGTCTCTGGAAATAATTAATGTTGATGGAGTACAAATGCCTCACCGCGTAGTAAATATCAGGGAAGATTATGCTTGCTTATTCTCATCTATAGCTTATTTAGTGCATGAAACTCCGTCTTTAGAGGTACAGATTCGGGCTGACATTGTACGACTTTGGACAGGCACTCGAGGGGAAAAAAAACGTAGGTTTTCGGGAGATGTTATGAATGGGCACTTTGATGTTCTCATTCCCTACACTTACATGCCTGATGTACACATGGAGCGCACACAAATTGAGGATAAAAGTCGGTCGCCTTAAAAGGCGGGTAAGCCTAGTAATAATATGATATTTGTAACGTCTAATATGTCTTATTTTCTCTTATTTTGTCTAATATATTGGGTAACACGAGTGTAATGGTGACTAAAGGGTGTTATTTCATGTCTAGAGGGCTCTAATAATGTTAAAAAACGTATTTAGAAGGTCGTAAACAGGTTTTCTATACTCTAACTGCGAAAATATTCAATTTATAAATAAAGAATCCTACTTCGCGAAAATTCATTTATCACGGTAGAGTCTCGAACGGACTAACCGTGATAAACGAGGGTTCACTGTACTGGGGCCAAAGCTGAATCTGTGGAGTGTAGTAAATACATATTCCCATTTAACTCTATCAAAGGCTTTTTCTGCACCCAAAGACGGTACAACTTCTGCTGAGTCAGACTTTGTGAGCATTTGTGTACATTAAACTGACATTAAAAATTTGAGGCTGAGTGTCTACTTTTAATAAATCTAGTTTGGCACTTCCTCAGTCCATCTAGGTAAGATTTTCACTACTATGTTCTCATCGTTATTCAATATGGAAATTGGTCTATATGATGCACAATATAAGTATGTAAGTACAATATTTTGGGGTAGAATTTTATTTTCTTTAACTTCTATAAATTTTGTTAATAATGATGGGGCCAACTTAATTGTTTTTTTTAATGAAGTTCAACTGGGTAGCCATCTGCAGCTGCAGTTTTTCCACTTGGGAATGAGACTATGGCATCCTGTATTTCTGAGAGTGTCAGTAGTTTTTCATGTTCTTCTGCACTGAGAACTATTGAGTTGAGGTATTTGTTTTTTATTGAATAACTAATTTCCTTGTGTCTCATCTTCTTTACACTGACAGGAATATAAATATGTATAGTATTCCTTAAATGTGTCAGCTATCTCTTTATGCTCCCTTACTTTATTTCTAGTTATTTTGGTAACTTCTGTTATTGCATTGGGAACTTTCTGCTTGTGGATTTGTTGAGCTAGAATTGTCTTAGCTTTTTTTCCTTGTTCATAATGACAAATTAATAATAAGTTGTTCAGTTTCTGTGGTTTTCAAGAGATTAAATTCTGACTGCAAAGCCAGTCTTTTATTATAGGGAACCCCATTAGGAGATCTTAGAAGTGGTAACCACTACTGCGTCATAGTCTCAGGTCAAATTTAATAAACAGTCAAGTTGACAGATGCTTCTCTGGCCCTCAAGAACACTTAGAAGAACACTGCACCATTTTAATCCACTTAAAACTATGATCGAGTTTAGTAAAGTTCCCAAAGATTTTCCACGAATTCGCCAAACTTGCGGTAAAGCGAACTCCACAGTGTTCTGTCATCACTATTCATCTGTCTTAGGTACCTCTAGTTGACCTGGTAAAGATGAGTCTTCTTCATACCAAAGCTTCTATTATACTATCGGTTCTGACCAGAGCTGCTATAATACTATTGGTTGGACATTCCGGTAGAATTTCAATTTTGTTCAGATTCAGTGTTACTAATTTATTTAATGATGTCTACAATTTCTGTTCAGGTAGTAGTTGCAACAAATGATTCTGATGCATTTATGTGTACTAGTTCTTCTACACTGATCTAGATAGCAGAATTAATGCATTATAAATATCCCAGAGGAGCAAGAGAAGAGAAAACAGTAGACCTTCATTTATGTCTACATTATTCCTAAAGATACGTTGAGATAAATCAAAACTGGACCAAGTATCAAGGCTGATAAGAATTCTACTTCTGTGCAGAATAAAGAAAACGAAACACTGATATATGATGACAACAAAATGAATATTTTCCTGGATTTCTACTTAGATTTTGCATGCAGATGTGCCTTTTTAGCAGCATTATGAAACTGCTGTGGAGCTTGACATATTAATGTTCTCAGCTTCACTGACAATTATACACAAGAATAACATACACTTTTTACATAACCACTGAAAAGGTGAGTCTTTTTGAAAAGGCACATTGAGCACCCCAGCCTTCCTTGTTATTGCTAAATGTTTCATAAATAATTAAAATATCTACAGTTTCCTGAGAATATGTGACAATTTATCATACAGACAAATAGTCATCTATTGATGTGTAGCTCTAGTATATATTTACTCAAACACCTTTCATTGTTTTATTGAACTATTTTATTTTACTTGATTATTGTAAATTGTATTTACTGGGGTTGATATTGTTACACTGCACTACATTGTAAAATACAGAAACAGAGTTTATTTTACTTACTACACAGTATGTTGATGTACTGGTAATGTACTGAATGTGTTTTAATCTGTGTTATTAAAAGACATTAGGACTTTAATATTATGGAAATATATCTACATGAATATTTACTGGATATTTATATACAATTACACACTGCATAATTACAATATGGTACGCACAGAATGTATAATTTGATTAAACACTTATTTTAACTACTGTGTGATTCTGAACCTTATAAGATGCTTTTTTTTTTTTAAAGTAGATTCTAATCTCACCAATAATATTTTAAGCACTGTTAAGCACTGAATTGCACTGAGTCTTAGATAGTCAAAACACTGGAATGCACCAAGTCTTACATGTCTCCACTCCACCAATGTAAAAGGACACCTGAAAGCAGACGCCAAAAACTGGGTGAAGGATTAGGGGCATTTTTGAAAAAGATAGGAGACAAAGATGTGTTGGCTATTAGTATTATGAATTATAGGCACGAAAAAGCATAACACAATGTAAAAGTGGGCTTGACTTAAAGTTAATGGACAAAGATGGCAAAATGCCATTAGGTGTTGTCCATTAGAATAAAGAGGAATGTCAAAGTATCTTATATATTGTGAAGGAAACTGAGGTGTCAGCAAGCCTAAACCTCAACGCGAAAAATGAAGCACAGTCCCATGTTCAAATACTGGAAGGTTTTATTATATTTACCTTCAAAAAAGTGATATAAACACAAACAAATACACATACACAGGTCTTTTCTCTCCACAATACTTCCTTTCTTTCTCCCTACTGCGCTACCCTCCTCCACTCAAGCGTTGCTTCCTTACCACTCAGCTCTGAATTTTATTACAGACCCAGGAGTATTTCCAGTGCCAAGGCGATTGCTCAATAGAAGTACTTCCAGATCACACTGAAGTCCATTATAATAGGGAGGTTGTCTCCCTCCAGCATCCTCTTGTGGCACTCAGTGACCCTAGCAGGGCTGCCCTGCTGGACTCCCACTGGGTGAGGATATTCAGGACTGCTGCCATCTAGCGTGCTGGGGGAAATAAAAAACTCCCTAGTGATATCTCTTCTTTTACAGAGGCTGTCCATCCATCTCTTCCTTCCGGGTCTGCTTCCTGTTTCCTTCCTGGCCGGAATGCCCGTTCAGCCCATGTGACATCTACAATATGTTGAGCTCTGTATTAAAATGTCTCCAAGCCCAGGAACAGCAGCTCACACCAGTCTAAACTGGACCCAGAAGGCTTTTGGACTCTACATGATTATCTGGCTTTGGATATTATTGGTTTGGGATTTTATTCTGCAACAGTATGTCCATTATAATATGTTTAATTAAGAATTACTGTGAAGCACAGGACATTTCTTTCTTATTTGCAAACTGGTGGATCAAAAACTAACTAACTAACTAACTAAATGAAGAAAGTGTCTCACCCTGCCATTTTTGAGTAAGGTGCTTTAGAGACCAGAGTTTGTATAACCACCCTGGCAAGTGAATACATAGCTCCATATCTTAATTACAACTTTTAATGCTTGTATTCATTATTCCTCATACTTTGCAAGGCCAGGAAAGAATTTTACACCAAAGAAAATGACACCTAGAAGGCAATGGTAGTGTTAGATCTGCATGAAGTTTAAATCCTTTCTTTTTAATTTGGACTTGACACTAGAGACTTTATTTAAAAGAATTAGAACAATTTGTTTCAGAAATTGAAGTTTTAGAAAAGTATCACCAGCTAAAACTCTTGAAGTGGTTAAAGAATGATTCCCTTGCCCCAGAGACATGTATTTTCTTCCTCTTAAAATCATTCTGTTTAAATTGAAATGAGTTTGTACCACTTGTAAATGAAGTCAACATTGTCATCACATACAAATTGCATCATTATCATAAGTTATGTACAGACATTTTAATTTGTTTGTTCAGTGGTCAGAATAGAAATATGGTGGAGTGCATGATGGATAAAAGTACACCAATTTTAACAACACTGCTTGAATAAATATTGCTAATTGGCTTGCTGTCCATGTATGTCGTTTTATGAACACACTGCTAGTAGAAGTTGTGCTTCAGCACACATAGTAACATTGTGAAAGCTATTAGAAAAGTGCATGATATTATTGTATTTTTTTAAAGAGGGAAACCAATATCATCAAAGTAAACTAATTCCAAATAAGCACACTTTTTATGCAAAACCTCCCCAATATATGCAACCATTTATGTTTTCTGTTTAGTTAATCTGAATTTTATTACTTTCCATATAAAAATAAACAAAAGTGATTAGGGAAAAAAACACTTTGCAAAGGTTTTTAGGGATTTGGCAGGGCTGCAGCTGGATGTTGCTTTTCAATTTCTATGAAGCTATAGATCATTTACAACAAGCTTTGTTTAATTTACAACTTTATTTCATTTCTATAAGAAAAAATAAAGAATATCCTAACTCTTCAGGAAATTCAATAGTCCCAGCTTAAGTTCAGAAGTGTACGGTGGACTTTAGAACTGTCAGTTCAGTTTACAGCAGCATTCCCCTCACTCAGTCAAATTCAGCCTTTTTCATCTTCAGTCTCAGCCTAATCAGTTAGAATGGACTTGGTTGTATCTGGGACAGACCTCTCATCAGACCAGAAATAGATAGATAGATAGATAGATAGATAGATAGATAGATAGATAGATAGATAGATAGATAGATAGATAGATACTTTATTAATCCCAAGGGGAAATTCACAAGTGACATTCTGCAAAGAAAAATCATCTTTTTTGTGACATAACAAAACACTCTCTGGTAGGGAAGGCACTCCTTTTTTGAAAAGCTTTGACAGCTTCTAGCTGTTTCATTTGTATTCTTTCAAACTGTTCCAAGGAGCTGCTGCCTCCCATGAGTCTAAGAGCTGTCAGGTTACGTTATGTGAGGAACCCGAATTAGCAAGGAGAACTAACCTCTGCTTTTCCTATAGTGTGCTATGTGCCATTTCCACAGGTTTTTAGTGGGGTTTTTCATTCATTTTTAGGATCTGTAGTTTTGTTCTTTGCAGTGTCATACATAGGTAACATCATACATGCAGCCATATATGCAGTCTTTTGACAACTGGTGGTTTACCTTGGTTTATAAAGACATTCACATCTTGTAGCTGCACTAATCCAGTTTTCTTCTACCATCTAAATGTGGCAAGTAAGTATCATCAGATTTACACTTTGTACCTTATCCAGTCCTTATACTGTATGTATTTTCTTTACCCAGCTGCAAACACAATCAAATCAGCAGGCACTAAATATCATTTGCCTGCACATCCAACCATTGATGGTTACAGTTTTTCTACTGTAAAAGAATACCAAAGGATGTAAGAAAACGTTGGGTACCACAGAGTGAATCTCACTTAATGGAAGGAATTTTACAATAATGAAGCCAAGGTATGATCAGGTAAGTAACATCTTGCACAGACATGCTGACTCCAGTGATTCTTTGGTCAAAATCAGGGGTCCTCAATCACAATCGTGGAGGGCCGCAGTGGATACAGGTTTTTGTTTTAACCCGGTTGCTTAATTAGAAAGCAATTCTTGCCAATAATTTTATTTCATGGCTTGTTAGTGCTTTAACTCTGCTATGTCAGGTCATTCTCATATCCTAGATTTTCTTCCCCTTTCTAAGGATATCATCTAAATGATTTTAAGGCTAAAATGGATGAGTAATTCTCAGTCCTTCACTTTTTTCTCTTTACTTTCCTTCCAAGTATTTAATTAAACCCAATAGTGCGTGATAAATACATACAGGTGTAAATGGTAACAAGCTAAAATGAGAAATGCTGCTCCCTTTTGTCATTTGCATGTTATTGCTAATTAGGAGCAATTAAAAACCAAGAATACAGCTGTTTAAGACTAAAATAAGCAATAAGAGTTCAAAATCTGAACAAGCAAAACAACTAAAGTGAAGCAGAAGTGTTATTTGAGCAATAAGTGCTTCTTATTAAGCAGTTGGGTTGAAAGCAAAAACCTGCAGCCACTGTGGCCCTCCAGGACCGTGATTGAGGACCCCTTGTCTAAACAGTCACCTGATAGTAGAGGCAGGACTTCCAGAGGATGTGATGTTAGCTGTCCTCCAGCCAATGGGTGTCTGCTATGAGAACATAAGAGGGAGAGATTTGAGCAGCAGTGCCAACCTGCAACTTGGGGAGGAATTACTGGTAGTATAAAAAGCCCAGAAGATGCCTCCTAAGCACATGTGTTTGACAATACATGTTTCTTTGAGTCTTTCTTTGTGTCTCCTCTTGGAGTGTCAACTGTTTGTTAAAGCAGCTTGCCAGTTAATTTATATAATATTTTTATTTTGGTGAAAACTAAGGCTCATTCTAAATCAACACTGTAGTTACCATTTTCTTAAGATGTCCTTATTTTTGTTTATTCTTAATTTTATCAGCTCTTGCCAAGACACTGCTTTCTAGTTGGTCCTAATTGTGCATATAAGATTAACATTAAACCTAATTATGCAGTAGAACTGTTTAACTCCTAGGTGCTTGACCACTACTACTTAAAAGGAAAAAGGAACCATCAACTGGAATTTGCTCAGAAAACAACCTTATTGTTTACTCTAAATCTCTAAATTGTTAGAATTCAGAGCTGAAACAGCAAGTACAAGATTATAAATGCTTGTCTAATGATGTTTCCATATTTGAACAGGAACCTACAAAAATATGTAGTTGTTATTCAAATTGTTAAAAAGATATATATACATATTTTCTCCAATGTAGATTTTCATGAATATGCAATGTAAGCTTCTAACAAAAAGAATAAGCCACTGATTAGAAGCCCACTCTCCCATCATCATACCAGTTATTGTCTGCCTGAAAAAAACCTTAAAAGATCATTAATGAGAGATGCATCCCTTAGCTGTTCACTTATTTATCCAGCAAACTTTTAATTTGTTATAAAAGCTGCATGCCCTCAGTATCAGTACAAATTTTCCACATGTGGCTTAATATACACAGTAGCTAGACTCATCTGCACATCTCTTAATAATGCTTCCTGGTCAGGCGGAAGTTCCTTAAAGTAAGGATGGTCCGTCCCTGCACCTCCCGATAGTGGCACCCATGGAAACCAGCAGGGCTATCTAACGAGACTGCAATGCCAAGCCTGCCCTGCGGGAATCCATTCAGACACTGTAGCCCAGGGAAACTGACACTTACTATATTGGGGGAGTAGTCTCCCCGTACTTCCATTAAGCTGGGCTCTTGGTAGGGTAAGGAACCTTGATCCATCCTGGCTGGAACACCAGTACAAGCCTGGTGTCCATGACAGTATCCAAAATGTAGGACATAGGACAATGTGTGGCAACATTTTATATAGATATAGTGACATGATGTCATGTGCAACAATATGTGAGGTCATGTGCCTGCAAACATAAGTCCTAATCATAGCCATAGCCATGCAAAGACTGACATAAAATGAAGGTGACAAAATGTATGCACAAATTGCATAACCAAGATAGACATTAATGACTTGTCTTACAAGGAGAACCTGGGGTCGCCCTAGAACTAAGGCCACCTTTATTTACTCTTATAGTGTTTTTATTTGATTTTAAGACAATTTTTTGGCCTAGCCTAATAGCTGGTTTATTCTATGGCAATTACTAATTTTAGGAATGACATGAGTAGGTTTTCTTTACTTTGTACTAAGCTGAGGAAGCCATTTATTTAAGATTCAGGCACACATTATAATGAAGTGATGGCAAAAAACAAGTGTAAGATGTAGCAGTCAATTTAATATGAAATCTAGAAATCCAAACTAATTGCCACAGACAGAAATATTCCCCAGAGATTGTTACAGAAATCCCTCAAAAAGACTTTTTACATATTTTGAAAAATCCTCAATTAAACTGTAAATCCCTTGTGGTAACATAACAAATATTCAATGTTTACTTGTGGTGTGTGGCAATGCTAACACACTTTCAGAAAACAATCTAATATATAATTACTTTTAAATCCATTGGCTTTATGAACACTTTTAGAAACATACTTTTAGAGTATAACTACACTGTAGTGAGTGTCTTTTAGCTTGCATTTTTTTTCAATTTTTGTCAAGGTAGCTTTCATACAAGCTTCAAACAACAATATCCACTTTTTTCTTCTTGTGTTTTTAAATTTACTTTGTCTGTCATTATTTCACACTAATTGGGCCTCACATATTCTCAGAAAGTTTTGAAATTACCAGAAGTTGTTACTTGTCAACCCAAGATTTTAGCATAAAAAGGGAAAGGTACATCAGACATTGATGTTCATGCTGTCACCCTCACCAGTTGCTCAGCAGGAATATCCAGCCATCTTCAACCAAATTTCCCTGATGTGCATATTAAAAAAAAGATTAGGACCGAATCACAATAGACCAAAAAAAGTACCTGTAAGGGCTATATTCAAAAATGAATGTTAATTTCATTTAGGAATTTGCTTAGTAATGATAAAAAAATTGCCTTTATGTAATAGAATACTAGATTGATGATGGAAGGTAACCAATGCGTGAACATATTGTAACTTATGAGTCACTGTCTTGTTCCCAAAAGATGCGGCTGAATATAAGGACTTCAGGAAAACCGGCTTTATTCAACTCAAAACAGGAAACACAAGGTTATTTATTGCAGCAGTAGCTACCACAGCAAATGGGCCAGGCTGGGGCCAGGTCAGTGGCCTAGTTATAATGTTCTCTGCATCACCCATCAGGCAACAGACACGTTGCATGAGGAGGCAGTGAGCTTGCAGTTACCTCTGTGGTGCTACAAAACTGTGAGGTACTGTGAACCTGCGGGGCCCTGTGAATATGCAGTTGCCTTGGCAATGGACAAGCAGCCCTTGACAGATATGTCAATTGCATTTCGGTGTTGGAGAGGGTCTCAAAAGAGTTAAAAAATCTCAAAATATAAATAGAATGTGTTGACCTATTCCCTTGTTATTCTGAGTAGTAGTGACTCAGTATTAGTGATTTACATTATAAGGATAAGAAGGTATATAATTTCTAGAAATAGTACAATAGCATTTGTAGCTATTGGGGCTGACCTTCCACTGTTCCATTCCAATTACTCATCCTGATATCCTATGAGGGCTGAATCCATCATCTCTGAAGCCAGCCATCCATCCAGCTTATGCCCTGTTTTCACTGCTGCCTTCAGGTAAACACTAGTGGAGAATTACCACATGCTCCACCTGCTTCAGGGACAACATCTACTCCTACTAAATTCTTGGTAACCTGATCTTACCTGGTAAGTAAGGGTGTACTGTACCCATCTGTTAGTTTATGTGTAATTTTGCCGTACGTAACGTGTACTGCCATCTGCATTTTTTTAACTACTGTTAAAACGTGAAATTTATGTCTTTGTATTTCTGTTTTGCACTATGTGTATTAGGGTATTCTTCTGCTACTCCTATTTATTGTACTTATTTATTTATATATCATATTGTCTCATTGCACGTATATGCTTTCTGACACTATCCATTCCCCCAAGCAACTGTGGCACATTAAATCCACTTTACTCTTGCAGTGTATGTGACAGTAAAGGTCTAATTTCATCTAATCTATTCCATTCCATGAGGAATCCTTTACCATTAACATTATCCATCGAGCATAAGCACATAAGATGTAGACATTAAGTTTGAAACAAATTTACTGGCATTTTCAAGTTTATTGTTTGGAGCTGTTGCTCATGCTAAACTCCAGAACCTCTGCCATCCCAGGGTTTACACAACTTGGACTATAAACGGAACAGAACACCTTAAGCCAGAAAACTGCATGCTGAACTTGATTCACTAAGAAAGCAGACGATCTTCTACTGAAAAAGAAAAGAAGTTGAAGCAGTGTAAATAAGGCACTGTTGTTGTTTTTTTCTCCACACAGACAAGCTGATCAGAGTTAAATAAAAATAAGAGCTGATGTGCTAAATCTATCTTGTGTGACTTGTTTAAATTAAAGAAGTTAGACTTGTGCTTTTGTTTTGGAATAACCCTTGGACCATGTGAAGGAATGATGAGGCTTCTAGTGTGATTGACTGAAAATGTCAGAGCGACATGGAAGTCAAATCAGTATAATAAGGAGTGAGTTTAGTTATATAAGTGCTGCAGCGCTGCTAGGGCTTACAGGGTGAGTTTGAGAAACTACAGACCTTAATGAAACCGTGGAAAGGAGGTCTGATCAGCTTGATGTTTTAAAGAATGACATTCTCAGAATAAGTAATGTGATAGAAACCAATTTTTATGAATTACAACAAGACTGTAAATAGTTAAATGAGAAAATATCAATTTTCCTGGATAAGAAGGAGGAAATAAAAAGAGCACCACAAACAGCTTTTGTCTAAAACAAAGACTTATAATGAATTCTTTGGATTTACAAGATGTTCACTTCAGAAAATCCAGAAGCTTCAGAATAAAAAAGATTTGGAAATATCAATTTAGTAAATTAATTATAGAGATAATATTAAACCGGTAGACAGCACTTCCCAAGTATCAATGAAGAAGACCACAGATTTCACAGTGTATCTTGAGCCATGAGAAAGTAATGCCAGCTCAGTGACTTCATGCCACTCAAATGACCATTCCTCTAAGCACAAATTCTTCAACTGACAGGAGGCAAAATGTAGAAGCTCTGGAACTCAAAGAGGCAAAGTCAAAAGCTTAAAAGGAACAATTAACATTAGAATTACCAGAGCCTGTGAAAAAAACTCGTAGATCTGGCCCACCTGTTTTTGAAACAGCATATGTTTCAAAATTTGTAGTGCATGCTAAGGCATTGGACAGTGTAAACAGTTATTACATAGAAACGTTGTCTAGACTCCAAGAGAAAAGTCTGTTTAACTTGAAGTTAGTCAACTTGAGAGAATACAGAAAAACAAAAGTTGCTTATGAAGAATTATAAATCAGCAATAAAGTTAAACCCACTTTCTTTAGAAGACTTGGTTAAATCTAAAAGAGAGATCTAATTTGCCTAGGTCAACTGCAAGAATATCCAGAAGAGATCATGGATTTACAGAAAAATGTTTATGTAAAAAAAAATCTTTAAACTGGATCTGCTATTTTGGATTGCAAAATGAAGTAGTGAGAGTTGAAGGCAGGGTCATCAAAGCTACTATGACAGAAGAAGGTAATTCTCCATAAGAGCTTACATGTTACCTTTCTTATTTTGCAGCACATCCACAAAGAAAACCAGTACTGAAAAGACATGTGAATATACTTTGTCTGCTTTAAGAAACATTAAATAACTGACTTTATAAATTCTACAGTTTGTTTTGTGGTTAAATTGCATTTGTCATCAATATTTTGTCTTTATGAATAACATAACACACAGAGCATTTTGAGTAGTGAAATAACGCTATACAAATGTAAAGAATTATTATTAGTGTAGTCAGAAATGAGTTGGTGTGTTTTCAAATTCATATATGAAATTAAGTGGCCGAATAAAATTTCACCCAGATAATGTGGTTCATAGAACTTGACCATCAGCAGTCAAACGAGAGGGATCCTCTAATAAAACCCTGCAGTAATGCACACAATGTTGGAAGATGCACGTACACAAATTCAAAGACATAGCCATCTGGGTATAGCCTTACGATGAGGCAAAAAAACAAAACAAAAGAAAAAAAACTTTTAACTGGAATGAGAGCTCCTAAACTATAGACACCAATAATAGCCTACGGTGAACAACATTGTCAAGTGAATGTTTTTCTCTCTCATTCAGTTCAACCTTCTTAACCTGCATTACCTTAACAAACCTTAGGCCTATTACTAAAGCACACAATGGGAATAAAATACACACAGTATAAAAAGAAAAGAGATTTTGAAAAGCTTGCAATTATAACTGAACAACTGAGGCACAATATCCTAAGTCTATTGTCAGGTTGTATGCAAATAATTTTGCTGGTTTGTATTTATTATTTAGTTTTCTATTTTCTGAAATAAATAACATTACGTAGCACAGCATTGAATTGCTTCTGTGATTACTCGTCATGGGTATTTTGAATGCTTATAGCTGCAGGAGCTGTGGAATGCCTAGTAAAAGAAGGCCCTTTATTATCCAGGCAACTATTGTTACATTACAGGTTTAGGCACCACAGCGTTCTCAATATTTTTAATGCATGGTTTGGAGAAGTGATCACTTACATAAAATAACTCTAAATGCAGTATTAAAAACTTGGGAATTTAAAAATCTCACAAACTGATCTCCTTACAAAGAATATACACACAAAGACCTGCCCTTTCTGTATTCATACTTAGCTTACTGTTTGTTACAACAAGAGCTGGAAAAAGTCAGTGTGTAAGCTCATCCTCGATCACTTGCCTTCTGCTGAATTCTTAAGTCAGGTTGGTACGGTCCAAGGTCCTTTATCTTCTTTTTCTCTTCAAGTGAACAATTTATAAAGGGGTGTTTCATTAAAGAAATAACTGAATTTTCCTTGATTTCTGAAGTTCTACCTGAAGTTACCATCTTCTTAAAGTTGTGCTCACTGATCTGTAGTTATGTAAAGACAGGCACGAACTGGGAATTATCGATGTCAACAAGCCATACTGCGTCAACAATTTTCAAATCACATTAGATTAAAAAAATCTAAAACAATACTAATTTGCTGCCTAAAAATGTGGGATTGTCCGGGGCACACAGAGCTGTGTCCCTGGAAAAATCTGAAGCAACCAATTAAAGGGCAGCCTCGGGCCACCTACTTGCCAAGATATCAAAAAATTACATGGTCACTCATTTGGCTGGTGTCCTTCACTCTGGAAATATAGGTATTCACACAGAAATTAACCAAATACAAGTCTGGACCAATTTTTAATGGATGTTGACAGTGCTGACACCAGGTGTATTGTGCAAATAAATTCATTTCATGATTATTTCACATTATCTAATTAAGTAGAGTTTTTAAAATATTTGGGGAGGGGGTGCCCCAAATTAGAAACCACCACTGTTAGGAAGTTAAAGTTAGTTTTAGGAATTTACTTAGTTTTAATAAAATGTTTGACTTTATGGAATAGAAAACTAGATATATAATGGAAGGATCTGTCCTACCTCCTCCAACCTAACGTATAAGCGGACTATCCTAAACTATCTCCTGGTTAGAAAACTGAAATTTTAGTGATTGGCAATAATGGATTCAATGAGGTTATCAGAAATAAACTTGATGCATTAGGATTAAAAGTTAAGGCGGACGTAAAAAGTTTAGGGGTAACTGTTGACTGTAACCTGAATTTTAAATCGCATATTCATCAGACCACTAGGATAGCATTTTTTCATTTAAGAAACACAGCAAAAGTTAGACCTCTTATATCATTGAAAGATGCTGAGAAATTAATTCACGCTTTTGTTTTCAGTCGCTTAGATTACTGTAACGCACTCGTTTCAGGACTACCCAAAAAAGACATAAATCATTTGCAACGAATTCAGAATTCAGCTGCTAGAATTCTAACTGGGAAAAGAAAATCCGAACACATTTCTCCAGTTTTGATGTCAGTACACTGGTTACTTGTGTCTTTCAGAATTGACTTTAAAATTCTGCTTATGGTTTATAAAGCTTTAAATAATCTCGCTCCATCTTATATATCGGAATGTCTGACACCTTATATTCCATATCGTAACCTTAGATCCTCAAATGATTGTCTCCTTACAATTCCAAAAGCTAAACTTAAAAGAAGTGGTGAGGCGGCCTTCTGCTGTTATGCACCTAAAATCTGGAATAGGAATTCGCCAGGCTAATACAGTGGAGCATTTTAAAACACTGCTGAAAACGCAGTACTTTAACATGGCCTTTTCATAATTTCACTTTAACTTAATCCTGATACTCTGTATGTTCAATTCATCATAATAACTATTCATGGTGGCTCTAAAATCCATACTGACCCCTGCTCTCTCTTCTGTTTCTTTTTCCGTTTTTTTTTAGGCCGCCACCACCTACTCAAAGCATCATGATGCTCCAACATTGATGGACTAAAAGCCAGAAGTCTACGTGACCATCATCATCAAGTCCTTCCGTGAGAACCCTAAATCCAAAGAGGACTGTTTCATTTATGTTAGGTAGAATGCCCAGAGGGGACTGGGCGGTCTCTTGGTTTGGAATCCCTACAGATTTTATTTTTTTCTCCAGCCGTCTGGAGTTTTTTTTTGTTTTTTCTGTCCACCCTGGCCATCGGACCTTACTCTTATTCTATGTTAATTAATGTTGACTTATTTTATTTTCTAACTGTGTCTTTTATTCTTCTATTCTTCATTTTGTAAAGCACTTTGAGCTACTGTTTTTTGTATGAAAATGTGCTATATAAATAAATGTTGCTGTTGTTATTCAGTAGTGACTGAAGTGGCAGATTAAGAAGGTATTTAATTTTCTGACAACTGCACAATAGTATGAATCCATTAGTGACAGTATGATGAATCATTTGGAATTAATATAATGCAGTATAAGCATAAAAGATACGATACGCATGTTCATAACCTCTTTAAGGGAAACCTTTCCTCTTTTGTAGGTGTCAAGATTTTCTTCTATTTACCTTTTTTGTGATTTTTTTTTTTTAAAAACAATTTACTGTAGTTTGAAAGGAATTTACTGGAATTCTGAAATTTGTTCTTTGGAGCCTGATCTTGTAGTAACACATTCAATACTTTACTACAATTTTATATATTTTTAAAACACTGAAGAAAAAACAAAAATAAGGAAAGGATAACAATGCAACATTCACAATGTACGGATGTAAAACATAATATTCAAATAAGAAAATGGCTTCAGATTTTATTTAAAGGATAACTGTCTAGCCCTGCGGTGGGCTGGCACCCTGCCCAAGGTTTGTTTCCTGCCTTGCGCCCTGTGTTGGGTGGGACTGCCTCCAGCAGACTCCCATGACCCTGTAGTTAGGATATAGCGGGTTGGATAATGGATGGATGGATAATTGTCTAATACCATTAAAAATAAGTTAAATTTAAAAACCAACAGAAAGAAAAGTATGATGTGTCTTTGCCTAGAGCAGTGTTTATTTTCTGTACCTTATTATAAAAACAGAAAAATATAATATTCTGAAACATAAATGTCATGAGGCTACTATAACTATGATACCTAAAGGTATCTGATGCACATCAGTTTTGGCATACTGACTGTTCAATAGTTGAAGATGTTCCTGGAAATAATTATTTAATTGGACACTTCAGACCTTTAGCTATAGTAGGAAGTATATAAGAATGACAATCAAGTGGCTGACATTTTACTTGAAAGTATAATAAAAAAAAATGTTCTGGCAAGTAAAGATCATAAATTGCAATCAACACACAATAAAGTGTCTTAACCTTTTCAATAAGGAACAGAAAAAATAGGAAAGCAAAAAATATAATGTAACAACCAACAACCAGACTGGGAAGAGCTACATGGACACGTGTATTGGAGTACTAATTCACCAAAGGTAGTGGTTTATTTGAAACAGTTTAAGTGTTAAACTGGCCCAATGACTATCCACACACTTCAAGTGTTAAGCCATGGGGGTCACTTTATGCCATAATAAGCTGGGGCTTTTTCCTTTTGACCCACTACTATTGCCAATAACCCATTTTCACTTTTATGACTGTCAGGGACACCCTACCTTAGTTTGAATGTCACACAAGTCACATTTACTTGCATTTAGCAGTGCTCTATTTCAGCGCTCCATCCCTGAAACAATCTGCTCTTTACATTTTTTCAGAAATTATCCCCCGCCTTCACCCACCTCTTTTTGTCTGTCCCTCACTTCCCACATTAGCATGTCTGCAGTCAGTGAAGCTTTTACTGAAGTCAAACTTCTCTAACTCCTCCTGCATGTATTTCTTGCAGCTCTCATGCAACTTGATCCTCACTCCCCAAACTGTCACCTTTACTCTCACTTCATCCAACAGATCCATTCTCTGATGCTTTGTGTACATCTGAATAAGGGAAACAATTCAGCTTTTTATTTCCCATGGAGGAAAATGTATAATTTGATAAATATGAACTTGAATAGTACAACTTTGCAGCTCTCAACACATTCAAAAATTAAACCAGATTCACAATCAAGATCCAGCGTCCTTAGTTTGAAAGTCACACTCATTCACGGTTTTTGTGGAGTTTTTCTTTACTGTTTGTGTCCCTGGAATTCTGGTTTTCCTGCCTCAACACAAAAATGCAACTGTTAGATTAACTGAAGATTCTAAATCAGTCCCATGTGAGCGTTTGGGTGAATGGACTGGCTTTGTTTTTTCCCACCCCAGTTACTATGACAATAAGCTCTGGCTTCCTGTTTTGTAATAGCATACAAATATAACACGAATATTTTCTATTTTTGTTGTGTTATGAAAGTCCAAAATTAGATTAACTTAAAATATATATATTTTAATTTGCTTTCATGGAGAAAAGGTTACACGACTTTAAGTTTTTTGCAGATACTTTACATTGTTTATTTTGTTAGTAGTTACTTTGTAACGTAGATAATTAACTACGTTAATTAAAATTAATAGTTTAAATAGTAAAATGACTACATCAGGTCAGGTCAGGTTGGGGAGCATGCACTGCTACAGAGTGTTGCTACAACCACCACACGACGAAACAGCTCGGGATCCTTGTTGGCAATCCTCCAGGCAGACATGCGGTCCAGTTGCACCTTCTATCTGATGTAGCCAGGTGTTACGTGGCTCTCCCCTTGGCCTGGTCCATCCACTCGAGTCCTCAACAATGTGGACCCTGCGAGCCGGATCACCCTCGGGGAATCGTGCCACATGGCTGTAGTGCTGTAACTGACACTACCTCACAATTCAGGTAATGTGCCTCATTCGGGACTCCGTGAGCAACCTCTCATTTGACACAAAGCGAAACCAGCGGCACCAAAGAATTCTCTGTAGAGACAAAGTACCAAAGGAGTCCAGTCTTCGTCTCAGGTCCGTGACCATATAGCAAAACAGGAAGCACCAGGACTCTAAAGACTTGGATCTTTGTCCTTTTGCATAGATATCGGGAGTGCCACACACCCCTTTCCAGTGACCTCATGACCCCCATGCTCTCCCAATCTGTCTACTGACTTTATAGGAAAAATCATCGGAGACATGAATGTCACTGTTAAGTAAAGCTCTCCACGAGGTCAACACTCTCTCCACAGACAGACACACTGCTAATGGCTGTGCCTAAGAGGTCATTAAATGACTGCAAATTACAACAGAAATACTTATGCTGCTGCATCAGTCAAAAAAGGCTTTTTATGGTACATTCATTAAAACATGATTTCAAAATGTCACAAACTGTAACATGTATCTTCAGTGCTACTCCGAATGTCGTGAGAAACATCAAAGTTAAACTGCAAAGTGTTGTGCAAAAACGTCATACAATGCAGAAAAGTTAAGATGTGGTAGATTTGAGCAGCTGGTTAATGCTAGAGAATGTTGAGGGTTTGTTGATTGGCAGTTGCTCAGGAATGTCTTTTCAGGAATTAGTTTTACAATACACGCTGTTTCATCAAAAGGTATGGTCATGCATACTCACACTCACTTTCACCACCAGCTTACAGTTTCCAGTAAACGTAAACTGTAGGATGACACTGGTAGAAAACCCACAAAGACATTGGGGGCAGTTTGTAAACTCCACATAGGCTATGTTTGGACTGAGATGTGAACCAAGTGCTCCAAAAATAGGAGGCAATGGCAACAATTAGGTCACTGAACTGCTTTCCAAATCTCTTTGTAGTCTTTATATATTTTTTATCTTTAACGTAACAACTGTTCTTCAGAAAACCAATAGCTTTGAAAAATCAAGAATAAAATCAGGAGATTTTGAGAAAAAAATTTAGTCTAAAATATATGTGATTAACGTTTTAAAATCATAGTCCCAAGTTAAACATTTATTTAATGTTTTATTTTAATTTAGACTTATAGTTATAAAATAAGGTGTCATTGTGAGTTTTACTACTCACTATTGCAGAGTTTGTATGTTCTTCCTATGTCATTATGATTTTTGCCAGGTGATCAGATTTCACATTGTAAAAAATCTGAGTTCTATGCAAAATTAAAATGATCATTTATCCCAAAGAGTGCGAGTGTTCACAGCAATGAACTGAAATCCAAACCAGATGCAGTCTCTGCCTTGCAACAGGAACTGCTAAAAAAGGGCTCATAATGTAAAATTGAATTAAACAGGTTATAAAATGGATGGGTTGATAATAATCTAATATTCAAAATGATTTAATTGTGAATGTCAAATAAACAACTTTCAGCAAGTAAAATATATCTCTAAAGCATATTTAGAGGGCATCCTGCTTAAACAGAACGTAAATTGTTCTTATTAAGATGGTTTCATGAGACTAATACAGTACATGGTGCAAAATATGATTCTCTAGTGTTGATTGGGGATCATTTTCCTGATAAATTGTGGAGTGCTAACTCCTTTCTGTTGATGCCTGTAGGAGGTTTATATCAGCACAGCACATCATCATTGTACATTTTACTTTATAAAGGGCTTTGATGTCCTATCACTTCCCTTAAGCAGATGGCTTCCTGGTATTCTTCTTATTAACTAAATAATCAATTTACCAAGCAGGTTAGCTCATTACATGTGACAAAAAGATATGAAAAAAAATGCAGTGGTAAACAAGAAGAAAATAAGGAAATCAAAATCAATTTATTATAAATAGGCTATGTAACCTGTCATAAAATGAACTATAAAAAAAGGATTTTTCCGTAAAATTTCCTTTCTACTTCTGAGAACCATAGTGATTCTGTAATCTAACCAAACAGATTTTAAATAGATAATAAAACTGAATCTGAAAAACATTTAGCGGCATTTACAATTAATTACAGAGTCTCGCAATTTTCTAATCTAGACGGTACCTGAATTAGCATCAGCTTTTTTGAATATTAATTTAACAGAACATCCAAAACATTTTCCCATTTCAGAAAGAGAGAAAAAAGCTTCTGTTTTTGAGCGTATTTTCAGATTTTTTCTTGACAGTTTTCTTCTGTTTGCTTTTACCTCTCTCCTTTTCAGTTTTTTTTGATTAAAGCTTTGATTTTACATACTAATAACTCATGGTTCTATGATTTAGGGTGTTTATGCTGTATTTCCTCTGATGTGTGAAAACAGTGACTGCTTGAAAAATTGTTCTGGTCTTTCTGTGCAGCAAATTCAAATCAATATTTTTCCATAATGAAGTAGGCAACTATAGCATGCATACTTTAACATGCAGTATGCCAGCTTCTGACACATTTCCAATCATGTTTTTTTGTTTAGATTCTGTATGTCATTTTGGTTTGCTTGCTGAAGATTTGTTTGGTGTCTAATACTTTGATCACATCTGCTTTGAAGAAATCAAATATTGCTTTTTAAATACATTGATAAAATGTAAACAATGACAATGATAAGCTGTTTCAATTAAGATGAACCGACTACTCACTTCTATTGCTAGTGGAAAAGACTCTCTGTGTGGATTGCATGTTTGAAGAGCAACTACACATGTTTTTTCTATAAATAATAGAATAAAAAATGGTGGTTGCACACTGTCTGTTCCAATAATTGTCTACAGCACATTTATATTTTGACTAATATGTTTATTTGTAACAAATAAGGTCTTTGCTGTCTTTGGAGCATGTATGATCTTACAATAACTATGTATATAACTAGCATATCAATGTCAACAGCAGATAACAGAAACGCATTTCATTTAAATCTGAAAGGAATACAAAGTAGAAGTCCAACTTCCACCAGTTCCAAGCCAGTTTCTCCTTTTCAGTGGTTAGTACTCTTTTGAAACAAACCTTTCAATATTCTTAACATTTGTGCATTGAACAAAAATCCAAAAGCATCACAAAGTTCAGACCTTGAACCTAGACATGGTGTTTTATCTTTCAAAAACTCTCTTCAAGATATCATATATATGAAGGTTGATCAATTCAGTGAAAAACAACATTCAGAATGGACAATAGACAATAGATATTGTTCTGCCTTAGAGAAAATGAGTAGACAGAATAAAGGGTCAAACTAGGAAGAGAAGGCAAGCAAGGATCGCAACTGGAAGACAAAAGATCTGACAACAACACTAAAGGGAAAAAGTAAACTCGTAATATGAAGAAGAATACAAAGCAGGGTTAAAAACATAAAATAAATAACCACAAAAGATTTCTGTTTTCATATCCACAAAAGTCAGATTCACTTGGAAGATATTTATACTATCTGGGTTCTGAAGTGGCTGAGTGGCCCCAGCATTTGCCTAGTAACCAGGTTCCAAAATGGTGATGTTCAATAAAACGAAAATGGCATTGTGGTATTTTTAAATACCAACATAAAACATAAATAGGCTCACCACCTATGGGAGGGGCCAAGGAGGCCGGGTGCAGTGTGAGTTGGGTGGTGGCCGGAGGCGGGGACCTTGGCGGTCTGATCCTCGGCTACAGAAACTGGCTCTTGGGACGTGGAATGTCACCTCTCTGAAGGGGAAGGAGCCTGAGCTAGTGCGCGAGGCTGAGAGGTTACGGATAGATATAGTCGGACTCACCTCGACGCACAGCTTGGACTCTGGAACCAATCTCCTTGAGAGGGGCTGGACTCTCTACCACTCTGGAGTTGCCCCTGATGAGAGGCGCCGAGCAGGTGTAGGCATACTTATTGCCCCCCGACTTGGAGTCTGTGCGTTGGGGTTTACCCCGGTGGACAAGAGGGTGGCTTCCCTCCGCCTTCAGGTGGGGGGAAGGGTCCTGATTGTTGTTTGTGCGTATGCGCCGAACAGCAGTTTGGAGTATCCACCCTTTTTGGAGTCTCTGGAGGGGGTGCTAGAGGGCATACCTTCTGGGGATTCCTTCGTTTTGCTGGGAGACTTCAATGCCCACGTGAGCAATGACAGTGAGACCTGGAAGGGCGTGATTGGGAGGAATGGCCCCCCCGATCTGAACCCGAGCAGTGTTTTGTTATTGGACTTCTGTGTTCGCCACGGATTGTCCATAACGAACATGTTCAAGCATAAGGGTGTTCATATGTGCACATATGTCCTCAGTTCGATGATCGACTTTGTGGTTGTGTCGTCGGACTTGCAGCCATATGTCTTGGACACTCGGGTGAAGAGAGGGGCGGAGCTGTCAACTGATCACCACCTGGTGGTGAGTTGGCTTCAATGGTGGGGGAAGATGCCGGCCAGACCTGTTAGGCCCAAACGTGTTGCGAGGGTCTGCTGGGAACGGCTGGCAGAGCCCCCTGTCAGAAGTAGCTTCAACTCCCACCTTCGGCAGAACTTCGACCACGTCCCGAGGGAGGTGGGGGACATTGAGTCCGAATGGGCCATGTTTCGTGCATCTATTGTTGAGGCGGCTGACCGGAGCTGTGGCCGTAAGGTGGTCGGTGCCTGTCGCGGCGGCAATCCCCAAACCCGTTTGTGGACACCGGCGGTGAGGGATGCCGTCAAGCTGAAGAAGGAGTCCTATAGGACCTTTTTGTCCTGTGGGTCTCTGGAGGCAGATGATAGGTACTGGCAGGCCAAGCGGAATGCGGCTTCAGTTGTTGCTGAGGCAAAAACTCTGGCATGGGAGGAGTTTGGAGAAGCCATGGAGAACGACTTTCGGACGGCTTCGAGGAGATTCTCCTCGAAACTCCTTGGTGGCAGGGCCCCGGGGGTGGATGAGATACGCCCGGAGTTCCTTAAGGCTCTGGATGTTGTAGGACTGTCTTGGTTGACACATCTCTGCAACATCGCATGGACATCGGGGACAGTGCCTCTGGATTGGCAGACCGGGGTAGTGATCCCCCTCTTTAAAAAGGGGGACCGGAGGGTGTGTTCCAACTATAGAGGGATCACACTCCTCAGCCTCCCTGGAAAAGTCTATTCGGGGGTTCTGGAGAGGAGGGTCCGTCGGATAGTCGAACCTTGGATTCAGGAGGAACAGTGTGGTTTTTCGTCCTGGTTGTGGAGCAGTGGACCAGCTCTACACCCTTAGCAGGATCCTGGAGGGTGCATGGGAGTTTGCCCAACCAGTCTACATGTGCTTTGTGGACTTGGAAAAGGCATTCGACCGTGTCCCTCGGGGAATCCTGTGGGCGGTGCTATGGGAGTATGGGGTACCGGACCCCCTGATAAGAGCTGTTCGGTCCCTGTACAACGGTGTCAGAGCTTGGTCCGCATTGCCGGCAGTAAGTCAAGCCCGTTTCCAGTGAGAGTTGGACTCCGCCAGGGCTGCCCTTTGTCACCGATTCTGTTCATAACTTTTATGGACAGAATTTCTAGGCGCAGCCAGGGTGTTGAAGGGGTCCGGTTTGGTGGACTCAGGATTGGTTCACTGCTTTTTGCAGATGATGTTGTCCTGTTTGCTTCATCAGGCCGTGATCTTCAGCTCTCTCTGGAGCGGTTCGCAGCTGAGTGTGAAGCGGCTGGGATGAGAATCAGCACCTCCAAATCCGAGACCATGGTCCTCAGCCGGAAAAGGGTGGAGTGCCCTCTCAGGGTTGGGGGGAGATCCTGCCCCAAGTGGAGGAGTTTAAGTATCTCGGGGTCTTGTTCACGAGTGAGGGAAGAATGGATCGTGAGATTGACAGGCGGATCGGTGCGGCATCCGCAGTGATGCGGGCTCTGCATCGGTCTGTCGTGGTGAAAAAGAGCTGAGCCGTAAGGCAAAGCTCTCAATTTACCAGTCGATCTACGTTCCTACCCTCACCTATGGACATGAGCTATGGGTAGTGACCGAAAGAACGAGATCGCGAATACGGCTGATTAGCGGCTGAAATGAGTTTCCTTCGCAGGGTGTCTGGGCTTTCCCTTAAAGATAGGGTGAGGAGCTCAGTCTTCCGGGAGGTGCTCAGAGTAGAGCCGCTGCTCCTCCGCATCGAGAGGAGTGAGATGAGTTGGCTCGGGCATCTGATCAGGATGCCTCCTGGACGCCTCCCTGGTGAGGTGTTCCGGGCACGTCCAACCGGGAGGAGGCCCCGGGAAAGACCCAGGATACGCTGGAGGGACTATGTCTCCCGGCTGGCCTGGGAGCGCCTTGGGATTCTCCTGGAAGAGCTGGAAAAAGTGGCCGGGGAGAGGGACCTCGGATAAGCGGAAGAGGATGGATGGATGGATGGATAAACATAAAATAATTAATAACTTTCTAAATACACCTAGGGACACTGACTTTTTAACCCAAAAGATTCCTGAGCACAAATGATTTTATGAAAGGGTTAAATCTGTTAATTAAAAGTAAATATGATTTATGTAAGTTATGTTCCATCACTGACAAATGGGCTGCTTGTCAGAGGACTGAACTTTTCACTTGATCTTTTCCATGGGATGCAAGTTTGTTAGCAGCTTCTGACACAGGAGTGAGCTTTGCAATCACAGGACATCAGATTGTTATGGACCTGTCTCCTTTGCATACAATAAGAATACGATGCAACAAGGAATCGATGATCTCACAAATATGGGCCAAATACACAATTTTTATGAATATCTTTATATATAATACGCTACCGTGGCTGTCCCTTTGTCTGTCCAGGATTTTAAATCACCTGTAGCTCACAAACCATCTGAACTATTGACCATAAATTTGGTACACATATACTAAGTGATGTCTGCTTTCCGCTTTCAGGGTGATGGTTGACCTCCAAGGTTATTCCTCTTTTTATTTTTATTTTATTGTAGAATCAATTCTTGGCAGCGGCCAGCAGGGCAGCCGTGCAGCGCTAGCGTACAGGTGCCGTTCTCATCCCTACCACCTTCGCTGGCATTTCCCCTACCTCTTCATATCTTAAATCATTCTTGAGGCAGATTGAAGACTTAAGTGCCAGCTTAAGTGAAAAATGAAGGAAAACGTAATTACAACACAAACACTGACTTAATTAGTTTTAATGTGAAAAGATGCAGACGAAACAAGTGCGCCATTACTGGTATTAGGATAATTAAATGTGGAGTGTAATGTGGGAAATCTAGTTACCCTGATGATGAAATATCTCTTACAAAGCAGAAAAAGTATGCAGTATATAAAACAAACACATGAACACTTCCAGCATGGAATTTATGACAGAAACATTTTCATTTAAAGATGATCAATTCTGAAAACAAGAATAACACTGAAACATGACTGATAGAACTAGTTGATGAAGTATGCAAAGTAGAACATACATATCAATTCAAAGAAAATAGACAAAGGTTTAACTAACAACAGAAAGGATGGTCTGCAGGGTCACTGTATCACATTGCTCTGCATAATTCAGTTGTCAGAAAGACACCTTTTCCGCAATCACAATATAAAAATCAATATCAATAATTTGTAAAACAATATTTCAATATGGAAGAAAATATTTAAGAAAAGTATCTGAACTGATGGAAAAAAATGACATTTTCACCACAGTCATGAAAGAAAAATTTTAATAAAATTAAGTGATGCTTTTGAAGAAAATAAAACCTTACCAACCATTGAGTAAGTGGGTGGATGGTTTATGTTTTGGTGTTATGTGGTACTGGGTTACACAGGAACCAAGAAAGAGTCAAAAGAAAGAATGGATTCAACTCAATATTTTCATACTCTATAAGTTATTGAGTCAGTACAGAAATTAAACGTTTTCTGTATTTCAGCAGGACAATGATTAAAGCATGCCTCAAAATAAGGCATGAAGCACAGTATTTATAGGAACAGTAGATTAAGGAGTTGGAATTAGCTTTTTGGCTCTGAGATCTGCATATTTTTAAAGATCTCTGGAGACTTTCGGCGTAAAGAATGACTTAAAAATTTTTCTGAGCTGGACAGTTTTGCAATTGTGGTGCTCATATTAAACATAAGACACGTCCAGTAAGACAGACTATTCAAAACAAATGGCAAATAGTAATAGCAATCTTTTTGGGGAGGGGGCGTCAAGAGGAATGTTGAAAAAACTAAGGGCAATATACACATATTATAATACCATTTACTACGCTGAAATGGCAAAGTGCAACCAGAATCCTTTTCTCATATTTTTTGTTTGCTTGAGCACTTGTCTTTCTTATGTCAAATCTCATGCAATGTCCATATCCAATGGTTTAGAAATATTAAGGTTCTGGCACATTAATATTTTAGCCTCTAAGGAAAGAAAGTGTGACAAATAAGAATACAAAACAATAATGGGAGGAAGTTTAAAATTAAAACATAAGACAAAAATATTAATGATGACTGTTAACACAAAAATAATAATGACTATTAACACATTGGTGGTAGGAATGAAGAGTGCTAAAATAGGATAGTACTTAGCTAGCTATTAGCAATATTTAAAAGATGTGATTTCTGCCAAAAGAGATGCTATTAAGTACTGACTGACTGTCAGGATGTCCAAACATTGGCACAAGCCTCATTCACATATTAATTCTGAATTGGATATTTAAAGAAAATGTCATATTCTTACTTTTAATCTGCAAAGACTGTGTTAACTTTATTTCATTTAGAGGATTAGTGTGTGACAATCTGAGTTTAAGGAATGTAGGACAGCATTGGAGTATAAACAATTCAATTTTGTTTTTTTAGCTAAACTCTCCTTATAAAATATCCTGCTCTCACCTTCCTGATAAATCCAGTAAATGGATTTGGAGCAGTTTGATTAAAAAGAGGAGATTTCAGAGAATAGCTACATTTTCTGAACCTATAATAAGAAGTCTAGTTTAGAAAAATGGAGAAAAGGAAAGATTTATCTAACATGAAGTAAGCTGTTTAGGTCATAAGTGAATATAAATGCCCTGAGCATTTATTCTTATTTTTAGTTTTTGAGTTATTTTATCAAAAACAAATTAAATTCAAGTAGACAAAACACTGCAAAATTTTATTCTACCTTAGTATTTAACATTAATGCTAGTGTAATGGCCGTATGGAAATGATGTACAGTTATCCCTTACAATTCACGAGGGCCGGGGGCGCAACACTCCTGCAAATGTGAAAATCAACAACAAATCTATATTTTGGGCCAATGGTTATAGTTTAAGTTTACTGCACTAAATAAGGTGCAAAACATTGCAAGAAACATGAGATGGTACTATCAATGCACAAGCAAATTATGTGTGTGAGGCTGGCTGGCAAAAAAAGATACGTGGCATCCATCAGACATCGTGTGTAATTCTGCACCTCTTTAGTAAACTGTAACTAAATAATAAAAATGACCACATGTTTATATTTTATGCTTGTATAACTTACTAGACATTTTTAGTCTTCTTTACATTTTCTAGCCTACACATGTCATCTGCAGTTTTCCACAACAGGTGGCAAAAGACAAACATGGCAACTCTAATTTATTCAGTTATTTATGACAAGCTGGCAAATAGGCAGATCTGTGAATTAAACCTACAGATCACAAAGATCAACTCTACAGTCCTTTCTCCTATTATCCTTTGGATCTGATATAAATAGATAAGGAGTTAATCATGATAGATAGATGTTTTTGGTACAATATAATTTGGACAACCTTTCATTATAAACGTTGGGATAGAAAGGAAATAATTATTTTATATAACTGCAACATTCATTAATGAAATACTCAATGTGACATTTTCTTGAGGCAAAACTGTGAAAGATAACATATACCATATCTTTCATGCAAAATTTACTTTGAAACATCAAAAACACACATACAAACAATAGTACAAAACACATAACCACATTTCATTTTTATTACCAACAGAAATATTCAAGATCAGCTATCATCAGAATGATAAGCAGAATAAATAAGCTACCAACACTCATCCCTGCTTAGTAAAATTTACAGTATAAAGGGAGAAAAATTTTTTATAGTTTAAATAACAGAATATTGAATGCCCTCAAGCAGCAGCTCCTCTAGCGTATACATAATTAAATTAAAAAACTGTGATGCTATTCAAATCAACCACATTCTATTTATATGAAGATGTTTTATTCAATATGAGATATTAAACCAATTATTAACAACGTACTAGACTCTGTGTTAATGCAATCATAGTCATCCAAAGGCATAGCATAGTGTAATCTTTTAATTATTGCATGTGTTGTATAGCACATATTGTAAGGGTCTGCAATTGACTACTATATCATATTTAAAATTTTAATTTAAGCACTACATGTCACTGCTTGTGGAGGAAACCATTCATTAAATTTTTGAATAAAAACACATTCTTGTACACAGAGCATACTGTCCAGTCATTTGTGTTCCACATGTTCAGACATGCTTCCCAAAATTGTCTTTTTGTGTTCAGGTGATGTCATCTTATTTGAGCTTTTAGGTTCCCTCTATTGATGAAAGAACACATTACAAAACTTATCTCTGACCGATTTTCCTTGTCAGAGAAGCCATAAATTATGAAGAAGGTGTCAATGTGCTTCAGTTCTATGTTTAACACTAGAATTCCTGAAACCTACGAAAAAACTTGTAATCTCGGTCCATCTTAAATCCCTTCACACCTCTCTGTCAGTGTATTTTGTGTTGTAAATGCATCCATCAGCACAACCAGCAAAAAGCCTGCTACACGAAAAGGTGATGAAAAAAGAAAAGAGAATGCAACATCAACAAGCTGATTTACCCTCTACAACTTCAGACAATTTACTCCAAGATAAACACTGAGCACTGAGAACCTTCTTTACGAACTGAACTGCAGCAGTGGGCGGGGGGATGGGATAGCAGGCTGCTTGTGCTAATCAATGCATTTACAACACAAAAGACGCTGACGGAGGTGCAAAGGGATTTAAAGTGGGCAGGGATTATATGTTTTTCGTAGGCTTCAGGAAGTCTAATGTCAATTCAGTTATAAACTCTCCCCCCATTTACCATTTCTGCTTTTACTGGATCCATTAGTAACCTCTTGTTTACCATACTGATCTGATCAAAGTAGTTCTCAGTAGAGATTGGAACACACGCAATACAACAGTTAATAGCAAATACCAATTTATGTGAGGCAAATAAGCTGTCTGGTAATTTTGTGGCACTTGCACATGCTTAATAAACAAGCACCCTTGAACTAGGTTACATATATGGAAGAGTGGTCAAGGAGTCAAGGAGAAGGACATCTCTATTATATAACAAATCCTCAGCTATAATAAAGGTTAAAATGCTCGTTGGTAACATCTGAATTATTTCAAATGCAAAATTAAACAGGTTAGGAAACCATTTGGGTGACATCTTGGATAAGATCCCTTCTCTAAGACCTATAATACAAATGTTGTTACCTATCTATTTGGTCAGTTAGTTTCATTTTCAGGGTGAAAAGGTTGTGCTGAAGAACGAGGATGTCTGAGTCATGACAATAAACATTACATTTCAGAGACCACAATTTTTCTATCATTTTTTGCTTGTTCTTCATTGACTCTAACACATTTGGCTCTATGTACAGTGAAGTTAATTTGGATGGTTGCATTCATGGCATTAGTGCGTTGTATCAAAGGGTTCCTCATTGCATCCCTGTAGTCATCATCAGAAATCTATATGTCAGAATGTGAGGCTTTTTTGGACAAATAAAGGCAGCTCAATGCATTCTGAATCCTGAAAATGATATTGCCATTGTAATCAAGGTAAGCAAAGGCTTGTATAAACTTTGCCAAGAATGTAAGAATGAGTAAGAATGAGTAAAAGACACAGATAAAGAGGTGGGGCAACCATGGTGAACCCTGTATAAATGGCAGATAATGTGACCAAAAGAACAAAATACAAGGGAAAAAAACAATCATCAGTCTGTACAATGGATTAATGTCTTCTTCAGATGAGAGATATAGTTAGACTGACTCCTTCCAGTGGTGGCATTCTTAAAAAAGTTCCTGGCACGATAAGGCTGGTTTGCTGACAGAAGTGGAAGTGATATCACCTCTCTTTCTTCTTCTTTTTTTATTGTGCTTTGTTGCTTTCTCATAGAATTCTGGAATGCTTACTGTTCAGTAAAACTCCCTTTCTTGATCATGTGTTGCTGAAACCTTTGCTTAATAATTTCTTCCATTAATTTACCTGGGATGCATTTTAAGGTTACTGGCCTATATTTGCTTGGATCTACCTTATCACCCTTTTAATATAATGGGATAATATGTACCACTGTGCAGTCCTTTGGAATTTCCAGAGTGTGCAGTGTGTGAAAGGATTCCACACAACACAGAGAAAGGTTTGGGGGCAGCCGCCTGTATACTTGAGACAGGCTACCAAAATGGAAGTTTGTGGTTCAAAATTGTTACAAGTCTTAACAGACCAGTCCAACAAAGAACAGTACAGACAGGCAAACATGGCAGTTTTAAAGCTGGGCAGGGGAACTAATGTCATCAGGGCAGGAACTGGAAGTGATGTCATCGGAGCTGGAACCAGAAGTAACATCTTCGAGTCCAAGTGAAATTTCCCATGTGAATGGAAAAAAGGACAGATCAGTGCACTCTGCCACCCCATAGTCTGGCATGGAATTATCCATTTGTGAGACCTTCAGCTGCCTCCCATGTGTACGTGTACGACAAGTGACTTCGTGAAATATGCATCAAGAGTATATATACAAACCCAATTCCAAAAAACTTGTAAATAAAAACAGAATGCAATTATTTGCAAATCTCATAAACCCCTATTTTATTCATAATAAAGCATAGAAAACATATTAAATGTTTAAACTGAGAAAATATACCATTTTTGGAAAAGAATACGGTCATTTTGAATTTGATGGCAGCAATATGTCTCAAAAACGTTGGGACACGGCAATGTTTACCACTGTGTAACAACAGTCCATAAACATCTGGTAACTGATGAGACCAGTTGCTGAACTTTTGGGAGCATTCCGATTATTATCTGATATAGGATTCTAGATGCTTAAAAGTCCTGGGTCTTCTTTGTTGTATTTTTTGTTTCATGATGCCCCAAATGTTTTCAGCTGGTGAATGGGGTGGGCTGCAGGCAGGTCAATTCAGCACTCTTCTATTACAAAGCCTTGCTGTTGTGATAGATGCAATATGCAATATGCTGCCAGTTCCATAGGCACTAATGCACCCCAATACCATCAGAAATGCAGGTTTTTGAACTTAGCACTGATATCAAGCCAGATCATCCCTCTCCTCTGTAGTCTGGAAGATGTGGTCTTCTGTTTTTCAAAAAGACTTTCAAATTCGGATTTGTCCAATGACAGTTTTCCACTTCGCCTCAGTCCATTTTAAATTAGCTTTGGTCTAGAGAAAATGGTGGCATTTCTAGATCATATTCACATACTTCTTTGCATGATAGAGCGTTAACCTGCATTTGTGAATGATACGGCGAACTGGGTTCACAGACAGTGACTTCTGGAAGAGCCCATGCTGTGATTTCCATGACGGATCATTAGAATCCCCGAGTTTTACGAAAAAACTTGTAATCCCAGACCACCTTAAATTCCTTCACACCTCGCCATCAGCTCCTTTGTTTTCCAAATGTGTCAAGCAGCACAGGCAGCAAGCAGCCTACTATCCCATCCCTCCAATGATGCAGCTCAAGTTGCACATAGGATTCTAAGAGCTCAAGTTTGTTTATCTGGGTGTGAGGTGCCTGAGGGCCCAAAGATCACGAGCATCCAATATTGATTTTCGGCCTTGTCCCTTACACAGACAGATTTCTCCAGATTTTCAGAAATTTTGATGATATTATGTACTGTTGATAATGAGATATTCAAAGTCTTCACAATTTTACATTGAGGAACATTATTATGAAGCTGTTTCACAATTTGTAGATTTTAGTTTTTTGCAGATTGGTGAACCTCTGCTCATCTTTATATCTGAGAGACTCCATTCTTTAATATGTTCTTTTTATATCCAATTATGTTACTGACCAAATTAATTAACCAAATTAGTTGCAAAATGTTTCTCCAGCTGTTTATTTTTAGTAACACTTACTTTTCCAGCCTTTTGTTGCCAACTTTTTAGAGGAATGTTGCTTTTATCAAATTCAAAATGAGTTAATATTTTTCATGAAATAGTAAAATGTCTCACTTTTTGATATGTTTATTATGTTCTATTATGAATAAAATACTGGTTTGTGAGATTTGCAAATCAGTGCATTTTTCACAGCATCCCAACTTTTTTGGAATTGGGGTTGTATATTTATATATACATATATATAGTCACAAACCTCCTTAAGAAAAAATTATTTGGTCCTGGTTATAGTTTTTCTTCCGTTCTGAGGATAGAAAGGGGAGAAGATGTCAGCACCAACCCAGGGGTATTCCAGAAGTCTATAAGCCCTAAAGATGTCCCCTATTCATGCTTGTGTGACATTATAAATAAATGTGCTATTAATACGCAAAACGAAGGTGCTGGTAGAAGGATAGATAAATCCAAGCTTTAAGCAGCTTTCTTTGTCTTTATTTTATTTATAAAGCTCATTTATAAAGCTGAAACCTCCAGAAGCTAAACGAAGTGCTGTATAACACATTTAAGTGATACCATTAACAATAAAACCGCACAATATCCATCACAGTATGTCAAATGTAGATTGAATCACAAAGCTATACCAGGACACACCCCTCCCCCTTGACATACTGTATATGACAAATAAACACTTTACACTACATCCCCAAAAGGCAAAGTAAAAAACTTGGAATTTAGGGGTGATTTCAATGTGAGAACAGTGGAAAGAGTTCTAACATCAAAAGATAGGGCATTCCAAAGTTTTGGGACAACCACTGAAAAAGCTTGATTGCCACCTTGTTTGCGGCAAGAACTTGGAGCTATCACTGTGGTGTGTCTCGTCTTAACCATTTCTGTTAGAACAATATGCCTTTGTGTTCCAAGAGTAGAGATAAATGACAGATATTTCTTCTGCGCTGAATAACTTTCCACTTGGCACAGATACAGTATATCCTGTACTCTGTAGAACATTGTATTATTCTACCAAATTTCTTAAGACACTTGTATTGGCTAAGTCATTGTGAATCTCAATGAATGGCTTAAAGGGTCATTATTGTTAAATGTGCTGAGTACAGTTAAATTATTAAATGCAAAACATCACCATCTCTAGTGCCATGATTAGCGAGTAAAATTACCTTGCCTTGAAAGTTTTTTGTCTTTTTTACCTTAAGTATTTAATTTTTTATGAGCTCTTTGATTAAGTGTCTGAACATTACAACGTATCTTACGTTTAATTAGAAAAGTTGCTGAACACACACTGTTTCACATAATTCAATCTCAATGACTTTTTTTCAGTTGCAAGTGCACTTTTAGCAAAAGTTAACTTTGGCATTGAATTACTCACTGTGTTCTAATGAGGTGTGTCGTTCTATGATGGTGATATAATTACTGCCTCATTCAGTGATACTTGTTCAGCAAAGGGATATTATGGTCACAGATGATACTGTAAACTGCTTATACAGTAGAACCCTCGTATCCACAAATTCGGTTTGCACCGTTTCAGTTATTGTCTGCATTACATTTTCAGTTTGATTTAAAAATAAATAGACATACTTCTACTATGTAGTGTAATTCATCTTTTAGTCCTATTCATGAGGCCAGGTAAAGTACCATTCTTTATTACTGTTATTATTCTAGGTAGAAAACAAAAAGCTATCACAATTTTGGGGCTTTTGAATTTTTTGTTTTCTGAAGTTTAGATTGTTGCTGATTTTAATTTCATTATAATATTTTGTTTTTGAACCTCTTAATAAATTCAGTTGTTAGTTTTTTAGTAAAACTAGATTTTCTTGAATTTCAATGAAATGTGCCGCATTGATCTTGCTTTCACAAACCAAAATAGTTTGTTGCTAGGTTTGTGCCAGCTGAAAGTTCCTTGATGTCATTAGAATGATGGTATAAAAGCTGGTGTCATGCTATTAGTTGTTACCTATTAATGGATATAGAGAGTGAGCTTCGAGACTAGTTAAGATTTTGGGTTTTGATAATATATTATTTTGACACTTGTTTTTCTGACCACACTCTTCAAATTTGTTTTCATTTCCCAGCTTATCTTTTCTTTGTTCTGGTGTTATTTTCCTTTAGTCAGAACAGAAGTATATTACTAACTTGCAATAAGCATGTGTCTCATGTATAAACAGTGCGTACGCACAGAAATGTTCCATACGAACGTTTCCATGTTCAAATCGCGATCTATAAAACCTAAACTTGGCATAAAGCCACGTACATTTCCACGGAACCTCATACCCTGTTGTACGCAAGTTCTGTGCTCGGTTTTGCAGACTGGTGATACCCAGCATCAAAGCAAAGCTACGGTTCCTCTGTGGTTTATCTTTCTTTTTCAGATCCACATTACTGATGCGGCTTTATAAATACACTGAAATTAACGGCATATTGTTTATTAGTTTAATGCATCTGATTGTAATTAACCTGTAACAATATACAGTAATGGTCCAGGGAATAGCCATAGTATTCTAAATACCATAGCTGCTTTAGCGTTGTTACTCTCACTGCACCTTTTTTTCTTCTTTCAGCTGCTCCCGTTAAAGGTTGCCACAGCAGATCATCTTTTTCTATATTACTCTCACTGCACCCCTCAAAGTATTTATATCTAAGTGTATCTAAGTGGGGAATCACAGCTGTCCAGCAGCTGATCGGAAAGTGAATTATCGGTATACAGCATCAAGCACACGCTGCCTCAGCCATGCTGTCTTTTGAACTGCTCTCACACGGCAAACACTTCAAAGCCTTTCCTCTATGGACCTCGCGGTTCAAAAACAGTTTCATCCCAAGAACTTTAAACACAGTCAATCAGTCTATCAATTGCTCCTTGTAGAACTGTTTGTACTTATAAGTACAATCACCTCACTGTAAACTTGCACTACAGTTATAATATTGCACAACCTGCATCACTTTATAAAGCGTGTATTTACATATGATGACGATATCATTTTTAAGATGAAATGAAGCAAAATACGTTGTTTATATTATACAGATTAAACTTTAAGTTCATTTAAATAAACTGTATTGTTAATAATTAAACATGTGTGGACACGGTGCTGCAGTGCTAGCAAGGAGCTGGCGCTCTGTTCACGGATTGTTCCTGCCTCGCTCTGTATGCTTGCTGGTGCGACACTGGAAGGATAGAAGGACAGAATAATTAAACGTACTACAAAGATATTTCAATGTTCCTTAAAAGTTTTGAAGAATCGGCGTTCTAAGCTTACAGATGGATTAACGTCTATTATAGAGCTGATTGTGTGGCGATTGGGTAAGTAAGGGCAGGAATTGGGGGTTAGTACATTTGAAAGAGACAGTACTGCTACAATAAAGTATTTCATCAAAGGTTGTTCATAGTGCAGCAAGCATCTTGCGTGAGACATGAACAATCACTGCGCCACCGTGTTCCCATGCGTTAACTCCTATCATCACGAAAATGATATCACGTATACATCTCAGTATTTTAATTATTCAGAGAGCTGTAATATTATGAATGCAATGGATTCTGCGTCCTGTCAGAGGAAGACAAAGACCGGAAGCACGTAGTGATTCACAGACATAGAGCACATAGAAGATCAAATACAAAACAAAACATTTAACATGCTACTTTAGTTACGATGGGATTTGAGAAACTAGTAAATTAAACGATTTTAAGATGAAGTTTATGATGTTCTACTTTAATGACAAAATAAACTACGTGATTAAAGTGGAAATTTCGAGATTAAAGTTGAGAAAAGCCAAGCAAAATGACACCTTTTATTGGCTAACTAAAAAGATTACAGTATGCAAGCTTTCGAGGCAACTCAGGCCCCTTCTTCAGGCAAGAAGGGTCCTGAGTTGCCTCAAAACTTGCATACTGTAATCTTTTTAGTTAGCCAATAAAAGGTGTCATTTTGCTTGGCTTTTCTCTACATTCATAATGGCTAACACGGTACAACAACCTAGTACTACAGAGATTAAAGTTGAAATTTTGTGCTTTTTTCCAACTATGTGCCTTTTTTTTCCCTGTATCCTAATAAGCTTTCATATGACACTCAGACGGTAGGCAACAACTCGCGTTTTCACACCGAGTTTGATATGTGACAACTTTTTTATTTCGGGCACTGTGCGACTGTGAACTTGAGCTTTCGAGTTTCTCTGACACTCTATGTCACTCGATCAACTTCCTTTTGTTGTTTATACCACTGTTTAAACCAACAAATAGTATGTTTTTCCTTGCTTCCACTTGGTATTTGCTAAAATTCTTCTATTTTCCCTCGTGCTTTTGCCATTGTCTTTTCACAGAAGGCTGAGCTTAATGGCTATCTATATAGATTTGCATATTCAAAGAGGCATAATTCTGGGAAGAGCTGGGGCAGGACAGCAGGAGCATAAACGTGCATTACTTTTCACTCTGACCGGGATTTATGTAGCAGAAGAACGTGGAAGTTGGCATTCGCACAGATTTATGCATCTGGATTTTTTTGTGCTTATGAAGATTTCCGCATTTGTGCTTACACCATGTCATAGTGTGAGTTCTACGCACGGTGTTATACCCCTTGTCAACGTGCTGCACAAAAATTTTATTTAAATATGATACAGTCCTCCTACGCCGCCAACAAGTAGAAGGCACTTTCTTCAATACACAGGCCTCTTTTATATTTACCCAATTAGCCGAGCCAATTTACATTCTCTTTGCCACTTAGGTTTGTAATCCTAATAGCTTATGTCTACAGTTCTCAGAAGAAGTTCATACTGAGGGCTAAACAGCCACACATTACACAGAATATATTTTACTCTTCAAAATTTGTTCCTGATGTACGTGGCAAAATTTCTTTATTGCTGAAATGTTGTGGCATAATCATGGGATTTACAAACATGTATGCAGACATGATGGGTAACAGTCTATATGTATGGGGATCTACTGAATGTATTTGAGAGATGGCAAACAGAACTGTTCAAACATTAAAATAACTTTAAAATTTTTTTGTTTTTAATTAGTATGAACTGGTACCAGAAGTAAAAAAAAAAACAAAAAACAAGGCTGAAGCAAAGCATTTAAAGGCAAATAATAATTAATAATCAAATGCAAAATTAATCGATTTTTCCAATATTTACAGTATAGTAATCTGAAAGAAGAATTAGAAAAAAATAACCTAGTGTCAGAGGAATAGTGGAAATAATCCTGACAACAGAGCATATTATAGGCTAATAAAACAAAAAAGAGTACTGTATGAGAGACTAAGAGATATGAGAGACTAAGGAATGATGTTATATTTAAATAAGAAAAAATTGCAAGGAAGTTTTAGGAAAAGGAAGAATGCAATTAAGTTATTTTAGGTCACATTGGTTAATTCCAAAAGAATTAACCATAAGGGACTCCATTATAGCCCCCAAGAAGTAATAGAAATGAACATGATAATGTTTACGATACCACTAGGCAGATGTGCATGTGAGAAAAGTTTATCTTAATAGGGGAATTTAATCTACTAGAACTGCACTAAAGGACCTCAAGACAGTTGGAGGTATGGACAAACAGGATTTGGTACGGCTTCTTAGGGAACTAACATCTCTGGGCATACTATTTCGTTTAAGATCAAGAATATGGATTATGTTTTTGGGAAAAACAGTATTAATCTGATTTTTGACTCTAGCATATCCTATATTTCACAATGTTGCACAATAAAATGGGCAAATCCCTTTTTACTTTATTTGGTACAGTAAAATTTCTACATTCTTAGGCTGTTATTCCATACCCAATTTTTGACCTCTATTCGGAACTCAAAGTTAACACCTTTTGAAAATCGAGAACTCAGCTGTCTATGTAATTTAAAAATGAATTCCATATAAACAAAACTGACAGATGAAGAATAAAAGAACATGATCCAAAAAGGTAGAAAAAGTAATACAAGGATAAGGTGAACAATGAAGCCATCAACCTCATTAACTGACTTCACCCTGTTCCTGGCATATCAATAGTCAAGAAACCATGATGGACTAGTTGAATGAGGACACACAACAACAAGGAGTGCAATTTATTCAAATCAATTATGTAAAACAGTGTCCAATAAATAAACAGTGTAGTGAAAAACCTGCTGCTGCCTCACAGTTAGGAGACCCGGGTTCGCTTCCCTGGCCCTCCCTGCGTGGAGTTTGCATGTTCTCCCCGTATCTGTGTGGGTTTCTTCTGGGTGCTCTGGTTTCCTCCCACAGTCCAAAGACATGCAGGTTAGATGCATTGCCGATTCTAAAATTTTCTCTAGTGTGTGTGCCCTGTGGTGGGCTGGCACCCTGCCCAGGGTTTGTTACCTGCCTTGCGCCCTGTGTTGGCTGGGATTGGCTCCAGCGGACCCCCATTACCCTGTAGTTAGGATATAGTGAGTTGGATAATGGATGGATGGATTTTTATTAATCTCAGAACATTTTTCTATGTTTATATCCGTGTTAGGATGTTGGAATTAAATCTTTTAAACCTAAAGTCGCATCTTTATGTGGAGAAAGTCATCTGCTAGATGTTCTGCCAGATGGAGAATCTAGGAAGCCACAAAGGCCAAGTACATATTTGTGTAGTGATCAGGAGATAAGGTTCACATACCTGAACAGAATGTTGTTGTTGACAAATCAGTCATGCTTTGAAAAGGTTCGGCAATGAAACAATCAGAACCTCATATAATTACTAAATTAGCAGTGTCTGTACTGAGCAACAGGTAATGTACAGTATATTGACAGCTTGACAGGTGGTTATAGTCTGCAAACTGGTGAAAAACTAAATAACAGTTACTTAAGAAAACTGTGAAATCATTTCAATTATATTTGTTTAGCGTCTCCGGACTCAGACATATGTAAAAAGTCACACATGATACACTGCTCGACTCATCTTGATGTCTAGCTTTGTAAGAATTTCAGCTTTTTGGAGTTTCCTCTATTTTTTGCTCTCTAGACGCAAAAACTCAAATGTTTAGGACATTTTTTAACCATTTTTTGTGCAGGAAATTAGCATAAAGACTTGTACATGCCACATCAATTGATCACAGGGGTTCAAACCCTAATGGGATACAAGGGGTCAAATTAGATTAGAGGGTTAGAGTACTGAGGGGCAGGCACTGTCACACATAGTCCCATAAATAAAATTGTATTTAAATCTTGTGTACCTATACCATTCTATCGCTAATACTATTAAACACTGTAAAATATCTCCATTACGTGCTAGAGTTTGTCTTAAAATAGTATCTAAACTTTATTTCAAAAATCTGTTAATATTTGCAATGAAACAATATTTATAAAGTAGGAGGTTCAAGCAGAACTGTCCCCTATTGTCCAATATTAAAATTGCAATGAAACAGAGCAATATTAAAAGTTAGACCTATAAAATTAAAATTAGGGCCCTGAGGAGAGACTTTTTAACTTTAGGGCCCCAAGTGTGATTTCTAAGATTAGGGCTAAAAATACTGATTTTAAAATTAGGATTTTGTGGGGGTTAGAACATAGAATAGTAGGGTTAAGGTAAGGGTTGTGGGGAGGTAAAGGGGATTCCTAAAACTAAGATAACCAACCAATCTTCACCAATCAAGAGTGTAAAAGGGCTGAAGCCGACTCCCAGGTCAAATAATGACAAGCATCCTTCACTCCATTTCATTTGATTAAAGAATTAACTAAAATGTTGGGAAATTGTAAAAGATGGTCATTACATCTTTTTATTGCCTCATTTGCCTTTGGCTCCTGTGCAAGTGGGGCTTGTGCATAATACAGAATCAAATCTGAGAAGCATTTCTTAAACCCTATAGAAAGCAGATCGGCCTGCAAGCCAGGACACTTTGGATTTATCATATCCCTATTTCTCCCCTATATGAATAAATATTCCTTGTGAATTTAGCTCCAGGGTTTCCAACCACGAAACTAAATATGGAATCCTTAAATTTTCAACCACTTCTATCTAACATCATTAAATTACTATTTCCTAAGACAATACCTGGTTCTAAGAACACTGGATGCCATTCCAACATATCTTTGCAACAGCACTTCCCTATTGGGGGTGTGAGCAACTGTTGCTGGGGGTGCCAGAATCCATCAAGGAAGAAAAATGAAAAACATTTGTACAAAATCTTATCTTTATCTATCCATTCCTAAATAATTAAATGGGCAGGCTTATTTCGTATCAGTGCAATACGCTGCTTGTTAAAACGGATGACTTTCGCTATTGTGCGCACTTAGTGCTGTATTGGAATTATGAACATAATATCTGTTCAAGTTCTAGTTTAAATATAAGTAAGTTTTATTTAGTTGACAGAAATATCTTTGATAGGAATGCAAGTTAAATTTAGTCATCATTGCATAAATTTTTCTTCAGCATAGAAATTTAAAGACTAAATTCAACTTACATTCCTACCAAAGATATTTCTGTTGACTAAATAAAACCTACTTATATCCAAATAAAACTTGAAAAGATATATTTTTTCAAATCTGGACGTGCACTACATCAAGCCCGCGTGCTATTGTGCTCTCGCCTGTCTGCCTCAATAAGTCACCGTCGCTTCGTTCTTACTTTTTTACTGTTCATTTAATCATGGCTAGTCGCGAAAAAATTTGAAAATGGAAGGAGGATTACACTGAGTATGGCTTTACCAAAACAATTATTGATGGAGAATAAAGTATGCATTATTCATAAAGCTTCAGTTGGTGATCTGTTTTTCTGCGTTAACCTCATATTTTTTCATACATCTTCTCAAACCAAGGGGGGGCGAAATCGGCCACGTCCGTCACAGGGGGTGCGAGGGTAAAATAAATCAGGAAGCGCTGCTTTACAAATATAAATTTTAGATTTAGTTTTAATTTGAGATTTAAGGGGAGTATCAGAATCGGCCACATCTACTCAAGTAGTTTTAGATATTGCCCCATTCATCACTTTGCCTCCTTTATTATGTTTATTCACCTTTTTCGGATGTATTCATCTTTTAGCAAGTTTTTTAGATGGTTTGGAAAAGGCGTCCGAAACCTCCCCATTTGTGGGGGGAGAAACATGTTTATTATCATTACCAGCATTGTCTGGGCAGAGTGAATTCATAAGCAATGAGTCACACTGGGCCGGAAAAGGAGGCTGTGAAAAAGAGGAGTTTAAATTCACCTGTTCAGTGTTGGGACGCAGATTCTGTGTAGCTGTAGTTGAAATAATTGGCTGATCCACTTATGTTATTAAAGTAAATATGCTGTCCGACTGTAAACTGGGCAGTTTCAGTCCTGCACTAGAATGGGAGTAAACCAGTTTTCTAAAAGAAGCCAAGGAGGTGGATGTTAGTTTATTTTTATACTTCTTCTGTGCATAAGAGATGGATTTATGGAGTGAGAATTCATCCATCTGAGGTAGTTGCTCACATAAGTCATTAATAACACCTTGATAATGAGTCCTCAGAATCACCATAATATTTTCTAACAATTTTTGTGTATTAAGTTTAATATTGCCAGGAATTTTAAAAGTAGGTGAGGAGGGCTTAATAAACAAAGATATTGACATGGTTGGGCATACCTTTTGGTGAATTTGAATTCTGTACTACCTCCAGATGGTGAAGAGCTTAGGGGCAAAGTTACATACTATTGGTATGTGGAGTGTTGTTTTTTACTATTTTAAGGTAGCTGATCATGAATATGAAAATATTTTTGATATCTGATTCATTACTAATGGACCTAGCCCTCTAAGAGCCCCGTGTAGAAAGTTAAAAATGACAAATGTCAAACAAAGTGTTATGTTTTGGCCAGGGTTCTTTCCCTGGCTTATGTTTATGTTCCTTATCTTTGTCTTTTTCATTCATTTTTCAGTTTGTATTATTTAGTATGGTTGTTTCTGTTAATATTGTTGTGTTCATTTAATATTTAGTAGATTTATTTAATGTTTTATTGTTTTTGTTGTCCAACTCTCACTGGAAACGGGCTCGACTTACTGCCGGCAATGCGGACCAAACTCTGACACCGGTTGTACAGAGACCGACCAGCTCTTATCAGGGGGTCCGGTACCCCATACTCCCGGAGCACCCCCCACAGGACTCCCCGAGGGACACGGTCGAATGCCTTTTCCAAGTCCACAAAACACATGTAGACCGGTCGGGCAAACTCCCATGCACCCTCCAGGACTCTGCTAAGGGTGAAGAGCTGGTCCACTGTTCCGCGACCAGGACAAAAACCACACTCTTCCTCCTGAATCCGAGGTTCGACTATCCGACGGACCCTCCTCTCCAGAACCCCAAATAGACTTTTCCAGGGAGGCTGAGGAGTGTGATCCCTCTATAGTTGGAACACACCCTCCGGTCCCCCTTTTTAAAGAGGGGGACCACCACCCGGTCTGCCAATCCAGAGGCACTGTCCCCGATGTCCATGCGATGTTGCAGAGATGTGTCAACCAAGACAGTCCTACAACATCCAGAGCCTTAAGGAACTCCGGGCGTATCTCATCCACCCCGGGGCCCTGCCACCAAGGAGTTTTTTGATCACCTCGGTGACTTCAGTCCCAGAGATGGGAGAGCCCACTTCAGAGTCCCCAGGCTCTGCTTCCTCATTGGAAGGCATGTTAGTGGGATTGAGGAGGTCTTCGATGTACTCCTCCCACCGACCCACAACGTCCCGAGTCGAGGTCAGCAGCGCACCATCCCCACTATATACGGTGTTGACACTGTACTGCTTCCCCCTCCTGAGACGCCGGACGGTGGACCAGAATCTCCTCGAAGCCGTCCGAAAGTCGTTCTCCATGGCCTCTCAAACTCCTCCCATGCCCGGGTTTTGCCTCAGCAACAACCGAAGCCGCGTTCCGCTTGGCCTGCCGGTACCTATCAGCTGCTTCCAGAGACCCACAGGACAAAAATGTCCTATAGGACTCCTTCTTTAGCTTGACGGCATCCCTCACCGCCGGTGTCCACCAACGGGTTCGGGATTGCCGCCACGACAGGCACCGACCACCTTGCGGCCACAGCTCCGGTCAGCCGCCTCAACAGTAGAGGCACGGAACATGGCCCATTCGGACTCAATGTCCCCACCTCCCTCGGGACGTGGTTGAAGTTCTGCCGGAGGTGGGAGTTGAAGCTACTTCTGACAGGGGACTCTGCCAGCTGTTCCCAGCAGACCCTCACAACACGTTTGGGCCTACCAGGTCTGACCGGCATCTTCCCCCACCATCGAAGCCAACTCACCACCAGGTGGTGATCAGTTGACAGCTCCGCCCCTCTCTTCACCCGAGTGTCCAAGACATATGGCCACAAGTCCTACGACACGACACGACTCCGCCAGGGCTGCCCTTTGTCACCGATTCTGTTCATAACTGTTATGGACAGAATTTCTAGGCACAGCCAGGGTGTTGAAGGGTCCGGTTTGGTGGACTCAGGATTGGGTCACTGCTTTTTGCAGATGATGTTGTCCTGTTTGCTTCATCAGGCCGTGATCTTCAGCTCTCTCTGGATCGGTTCGCAGCTGAGTGTGAAGCGGCTGGGATGAGAATCAGCACCTCCAAATCCGAGAGCATGGTCCTTAGCCGAAAAGGGTGGAGTGCTCTCAGGATTGGGGAGAGATCCTGCCCCAAGTGGAGGAGTTCAAGTATCTCGGGGTCTTGTTCACGAGTGAGGGAAGAATGGAGCGTCAACAGGCTATCGGATCCGCATGATGCAGGCTCTGCATCGGTCTGTCGTGGTAAAAAAGGAGCTGAGCCGTAAGGCAAAGCTCTCAATTTACCAGTCGATCTACGCTCCTACCCTCACCTATGGTCATGAGCTATGGGTAGTGACCGCGGATTACGAATACAAGCGGCTGAAATGAGTTTCCTTCGCAGGGTGTCTGGGCTTTCCCTTAAAGATAGGGTGAGGAGCTCAGTCATCCGGGAGGTGCTCAGAGTAGAGCCGCTGCTCCTCTGCATCGAGAGGAGTCAGATGAGGTGGCTCGGGCATCTGATCAGGATGCCTCCTGGACGCCTCCTGGTGAGGTGTTCGGCACGTCCAACCGGGAGGAGGCCCCGGGGAAGACCCAGGACACGCTGGAGGGACTATGTCTCCCGGCTGGCCTGGGAACACCTTGGGATTCTCCCGGAAGAGCTGGAAGAAGTGGCCGGGGAGAGGGAAGTCTGGGCCTCTCTGCTTAAGCTGCTGCCCCCGCGACCCGACCTCGGATAAGCGGAAGAGGATGGATGGATGTTTTTGTTGTTTAAAAATATGTATGTACTGTCTCATTACATGTCTTTATGTTTCCTGTATTTTGTGGGTGGTCCACAAAGAGGACAGAATAGAGGTTGAAGGGAATGCAGTCCTTCACCATTCAATGAATTTGCTGCCGTCGTTTTTCCATTGATTATTCTGTGCTTTTTGTGATTCACTGGAGTTTTGACCTCTATGCTCTGTCTTTTCATCATTTTTGGGATTTTGCTTTGAGACTGTATTTGCTTTTAGGATTGCTTTTTTGAAGGCATTTTTATTTATAAAGATTCTACAGTTGCCCTTTCTATGACTAGCCAGAGTTTGAAAATGAACACCTCCCAGTTTCTGAGTAATTCTGGGACTTGTGCTGAGGAAAACCAAGTTTATGACAAAATATATGTGGGGTATCATTTTAGACTAATTCAGGGTCAGTGATTACAAATATATGTTACTTGTGATTTTTTTATTACGATCAAGAACATTTAGACTTTAAATATTTAAAGTGAAGCACACAATTTTACACAGCTATTCTTGGTTAACATGCACTTCTGCCTCATGAAGTACTCATTACATTTCTTATGAACTCCCCAAATTAGAGCAGCTTGCTCTAATTCATACTTTTTATTGCTGTTTTTATTTTTGCTTAGTTTTAAAATCTCAGATGAAAATACCCAACAAGTTTCCCTCACTTTCTTTTCACTCTCTCTCAAAACAGATAGTTGAAGGATCCTACTCTTTATGTTCATAGCATTTAACATGTCATACTTGCTGCCCCGTGTTGTGCTCTGATGGCCATAATTTTCCGTTCTAGCATACTCTCCCTCTCTCCTTGCTGTTTTTGTGTAGTCACTATTCAAGTCTACTGTACATTACTCCTAAGCTTTGACATTACATACTAGTCACTGCCTGTCTCCTGGTATCTCATCTGTGTTCTTGAGACTGTGTTGGGAGACACAGCAAACCTTGTTGCAACGACACATATGAATGTGCCATCCTGGAATAGCTGTGCAACCAGAATGAGCTTCAGGTACTGCCTCATGTACATGTACTGACAATGACACTGGCAAAACAGAAAACTAGAGAAGAATCAGTGATGAAGGATAAGGAGAGAGCAGTTGTTTGTGGCCACCACCTGCAAAACCATTCCCTTTCTGGGGGGGTGTATTGATGTTGCCTAATTTTCAATTGGGAAACAAATAAATAAATGTTGCCTCTCTAGTGCACCCATTGTCACTTTAATTTGCACCAAAGCAGGTGAGCAATTTACAATCGCTTATGCTCCCTAACTGGACAGATTGATATCCATGAAGCTTAACTTACTTGGTGTTAGACTGGAATTAATAAGTGATCCCTTCATTTTTTAGTGGTGTATTATACCCAAACACATTAAGTCTACTCTTCTGCCTGATTGGGATACAAAACTGAACTCCGTATTATCACTTCAGCTGTACTACAACTAAATCAAATATAACAGAAATGTCTTTGTAAAGTAAACTAAAATACAACTAAAAATACCGCATGAAGACTAAAACTAAACTAAACATTCATGTATGATCAGAAATAACACAAAAACTAGTATAAAAAGGCAAAACTATAATAACTTTGCTACATACATTAGAAACCTTCACCAAGGAACCGTCCTTGATGCAGTACCAAACTAGAAATATGCAACATCCAGAAGAAAAGACTTCAGGGAAAAGTGTCTCTGATGTTGAAAAAAAAAAAACAGAAAGGAGAAATGGAACGCATACAATCCAGATTGAAAACGTCAATATTTGTGTTCTTCTGCAGGAGAAGCAGGGTTATCTGTTTTTATAGTTTATTGGTTCCTTTCATGAACTAAATTTGTAAACTCCTAAAAAGCTTAAAGTATGGCACAAAATTACAAATTCTACCTTACTGAAAAATGGGGTGAAAAGCATCTGAGGTCTGAAGAAGCTGCCCATGCTTATATTAATTCATGTGAAGTGGCCTTCAGGGTATTCCATGAAGTGCACTTAGAGAGTTAACTTCACTTAAATCAAGGAGCCAAGCTTATTTCAGCCAGTTTTGGTTTTGTCAAAGAGGCTTAGGGTAAGTTGTGCTTGATACCTGAGGCAACTAAGTATTATCTGCTCCATACTGGGCTAAAGAAGAAGCTTAGATTTAATCAAATTCATTATTGATTAGGAACAAAATCTTTGAGAAAAGTTCAGTGGCTTTTTTAGCATATCTGATGTTGCTACATTTTTATTTACACTTGTTTACATTAATTTGATACAATCATTACAAAAGCATACAATATTAGAAGCTATACTGGCTATTGAAAAAGGAAAGAATTAATAATGTATCACATTTAAATTATTATGTAATTTATCTCAATTGCTTCTATTTGTCAGCAAGAAACAAAAGGGAAAGATATAGTAGCAAAAAATTGGTTAAAAAGGTGTTCCATAATGTTAAAATTACCAGTTATGAAAGAACCAATTCACAGTCAGTAAATCTCTAACACTGAATTAGGTAATGTTCAAGATACAAATTCTACACTTCAAGATCTTCTAGGATCAACCATAGTTTGCACCTTTACTTGCGTACTGCGCAGATCTTTTAAACCAATTGCACAAATAAGGATTAGAAAGAAAGCCCACTGTCATTTTTGGTATAAGTCATTTCAGTATTTGTATGTATGTTTATTATATATAATAAAGAGTAACATATTAAATTGATTCAGTTGCACATCTAAACTGATTGCATTCAACCTCTTTAATATTTTTAGAATAATCAATTTTATTTATTTTTTTACTACTAAGATCCTACTACTGTACTGGGTGTGCACTGTGCCACACAGCAGCCTTTGCAAAAGCTCTCTTTCTCTTTTTTATTTAGAAGTATTAATGTTTTTAATGTAATTCATTAAATGCTATTTAATTAGTATTGTTAAGGTTTAGCCTTTGGGTTGTTACCGTACAGTTTTGAATAGATTTTTAAACTAAGCTGAAGAGGTGCTGCTGCCAACACAAACCTGTGCACTGGTATGCCTCAACTTCTTTTTAAACAACCTGCAAAGTTCAGAAATGTCACATGGTGAGCGTAAAAGATCTGATGGCTGTCTATGTCTATAATACCAGAGAATATAAGCAGCTCTGAAGGAAGGTAAAGTGGGATATACTGAACAGTTCCATAGTCACCTGGTGGCACTGAGATCACCACTGCCTAAAGAGCCCTGTTATACTATATCAGAAGAGCTGAAGAAAGGACAAAAGTCAAATGCTTATCTGGAGATAGAGAATATAGTAAGGTGGAAAGGATTCAGACCTGGCCCAACTTCAAATAATGTGAAAAAATGTACTATTGCTTTCATAAAAGTTGCTTGAACAGTAACAGCTCATAGCAAGTTATGGCAAGTTCAGGTACAGTGATATTTTGGATACTGTGGAGACCTGGCTTACACCTTTTTATTTCAGACTCTGTTTTAATGCTGGATGGGTTACATCAGATTGAGTGGAAAATGTAGGAGAGGGACTAGAGATTTTTGGGAATGTGCAGTGGTGAAAAAGGGAGCCCAATTTAAACTAATATGTGTGGCGAAGACATTGAAATGCTGACTGAATTTGTGGACACTACAATCTGAACCTGCTCGATTCAAATATTAATGGCCTTAAATATAAATCTTGGAACAATATGAACAGGTCTGACCTCATCTTACTGCCACCTACAAGCCTGGTATTGACAGCAGCAGTTCTCTATTATCCAAGCTAGAAATTCTTATGTGTGTTTGGGAGGATTACTGTTTGTTTTTATTACATTTATTAATTTATTGGTTTGATTTTTAATTTTCCATTGGGGACAAATAAATTATAATCTAATTAAAATACAAAAAAGGTATTTTACTTAATGATCTGCCAGTAATATAGGAACATAAAAACCAGCAAATGAGGTCCAGTTACACATAAGTGATGATTTTCAAACAGATGTTTGTGGTTCAATGCATAAAAGGTCAGTTTGCTTTCAACCACACTGTGCAATCATCTATTGTGTTTCCATTCCTTCAAAATCAGATGAATGAGGGACCCCTGTATGCCTATGGGAAATATTGCTAGGACAACAGGGACACCTTGTCATTTTCTGATGGCTACAGCATTGCAAAAAACTTTAAATGAAATTAGTTGAAGCCATACTTTGCAAAGTCAACTCATCATACCAAATTCCTGACTATTGTGCAAACAGTTTGCATCAGTTTGACTGTTTTGTGGTAAGTTAATTTAAGTCAAATGCATTTATCCAAATTTTTATCACTGAGACTAAATAATGTACTTTAGTTTTCCCAAATGTCATAGGTGCAATAGATTGATGCAAATAATGGCAGTGTCAAGCTCATTAGAGGCTGACTTTGTATAGTACAAATCATTCCATAGCATCAAGGTACAAGTCAGTCTTTTTAAATGACATTGGCATGTACTGTGTGGCCAGCCGTACTGTCCAAATTGACATTCTGATGAGGGTAAGTTCCTTCAGCAGGAGTGACATTGGGGTATCACACCAGTGACAGAAGCAGCAGCTTTTGAATCTGATGCCTTAAGTGTAGTATATATTTGCATACAACTGTGCTATTGTAATAATTCTGAAGCATGTTCATTTTCAATTTTTGCCAAATGCACCTCATATTGCTTACTTGTTTGAAGTGTTTGAAGTATGATATTCACAAACTAAAATGTTTACAATCAGACCGGAAAATATTTTTATTTTAGGAATATACTGCACTACAGTTATTATACACATCTCAAATCTTAACTGATTCATGTTAGGTTGAAAAGAAAAATAGTCTTAGAAAAGCATCCATCCATTTTCCAAACCTGCATCAAGCATAAATTAGGATGTCTGAAAGGATGAATAATTAAAATAAATTAATGACACAGGATACATTTTTTGAAACAGTTTCATCAACTAACATTTGTCATGTACTTTATTCTTTAAGAGACTCAAAAAGCTGTTAGTGGCAGTTTAATCACCTTAGTATTCTAAACTGTTCTTCATCATGTAGTTTAGGGGCTTTCATGTTCTGTCCTGGAGGATGGGCTGCAGCTTTTTGTTCCAGCCCAATGTGTTAATTAGATGCTAATTGTTGCTGTTTCAATGTACAGTAGTTAGCTCACTTCTTAATAGTAACAATTCTTAACTGTTTCTTTTAGTCTTAAACAGCTGTAATTTCTGTTTTTAATTGCTTCTCGTTTTCTTAGCCACCTGCCAATTAACACAAGTGCATATGCCTTGCAGAAAAGAATCAGGAAACTTGGAAACAAATCTGTATTTTTTTTTCTAAATTTCTTCCAGCTCCAGGAAAGAAGCTACACAATCAGAGCTTAATATTCTGGCATAATGCATAATAAAGTCATGGAGTGAACAAGAAGGTTTTAGTTTTTTCAGCTATTTGAACGCCTGTTACCAGAAGCATTTCTTTGACTCATGAGATTGACTAAATCTGCAAGAGAAAGAGGAAATATTGTAGGAGCAAAAATTTTCAGAGACATGTATAAATAATTAAACAAGATTATATAGAAGGTAAACCTGATGAAACCAAATGAACACAAGCAAATGAAATTTCAGGTAAAAATATGATAGAAAGCATTCCTTTTTTAAAATGTTTACTTCTTAATGACAGGAGCATCAAAAATAAAATGCATGAACAACAAACAAAACTATTGGCCCGTGAGTATGATGTTGTAGGAATTAGAATTGTGGCTATACATCCTTCAGGAAAAACAGACAAGGAAAGAAAGGAGCGTGTGCAGCACTGTATGTTTAAAATAATATTTAACACTAGAATCCCTGAAGCCTATGAAAAAACTCATAATCCCGGGGCACCTTAAATTCTTTTGCACCTCTCCTCATCAGCATCTTTTATTTTGCAAATGTGTCGATCAACACAAGCAGCGTGTTAAACCCCTCGATGGAGCTGAACTCAGCCAAAACGTTCTTCCAGCTCAAGGCTCCTTATCTGCATGTGAGGTGCCTGGAGTTGTTTAGTGTAAATAATACAGTATATTGTTATTTGGAACACATGCATTTCATGTGTATTTCGTGTCTACAAAGATCTGGGTAAGTGTAGGGTGAAAGGAAATGGGAGGCAAAAAATGCTGAACACATGCTAAAGCAGAAAGTTCTTCCATGTTATACTAATAATGACATGAAGTGCATAATGTGTGAAGACTTTAGTCCAAATAGCAAATAAACACATGCTCTTTTATTGAAGAATTTAACCAAAGTAAAAAAAAAATCATTCAATTTACATGTTGCTGTCAATGAGTTACAAACTCAAACTCATATGTCAATCAACAGAAAGTTAATATGTATTTTTGGATGGTGCAGAGTTAAGAACTGCTGCCTTATAACTGAAAGGTTGTCAATTCAAGTCCTGCCGCTCTGTGTTTTGAGTAGTGAGCTGCTATTATTATTATTACTAACATAAAAACATACATTTAATTTGAGTCTGTAACACCTGGGGGGTATTTTTCGTACATGGATTACTCCTTTAGCCGGATGTAATTGTTGACGATTTACCATGATCCTGGATCTGTTGGTTTTTCGAAACTCTTGCTGGATGTGTTGTCATAGCAGCAGATCTAAATTCTTAAACCTGCTCAGAACAGGTTTGTTCTATGTAAACAAGGATTAGCTCACACACTTAATCAGTTTCCGTGCATGGAATTCATTCAGTCATGGCTTCACCATTCATGAATGAGCAACCAATTGATATCGGTGTGCAAATTATAAGAGAATTTCATATAGAGAGGGTTTTGCACGATTGGCAAGATCCTTTATTGCTCCTGGAGGAAATTCTTTTCGAAAGATACCGCTTTAGCCGAGGGGGAATATTGTACCTCAAAGATTTATTAGCACCTTATAATCGAAGTCAAACTAGGCGAAGTCGGGCTCTCACAACCACACAGACAGTAGGCATTGCTTTGAGTTTTTTTGCAAGCGGCACTTTTTTTATATACTGTAGGCGACGCGGAAAATCCATCTAAAAGTGCAGTTTACCAGGCAATTTGTAAAGTCTGTTTGGCTCTGAAATATTTCCTTTTGGTTTTCATAGTGTTTCCTGGACACCTGCGTGTGCAGACAATAAAAGAAGCGTTTCATGCCATTGCAGGTACACAGGCAAAAACACCCACAGTTCCATAAAGAATCTCACAATCAGCCTAACATTCTCATTACCCAGGATTTCCAAATGTGATTGGGGCACATGGGACTGATCAGAGTGGAGTCTGATCAAACATTATTTGGAAAATATACCTCTCCACCTGATGAATAATCAGACACAGTGTCTTCATCAAATATTTGACCTTCGTCAATATCTCGTTGGTCAGACACAAGTTCTAGGGATATGACATTCCCTGCAACTGACCCAACAAAAAAATAATGCCCTCAGAAACAGGGCGATGGGCATTTTGCTGGAGAGCCAACTCTTCTGCAGCGGTTAGGTCAGGACCGCGTGGACCTCCAACTGTTTTTTGCTTGTCTGCCTTCTTATTAGCTTTCAAATTAACGTTTTTTATATTATATATGATTCTTTATGTCAATAATTCTTTAAATAGTTATATACCAATATTTACCAGTTTGAAGTATATTCTTGTACTTCACTTTAACCTGTCCCCATGTTCTCCTTGTGCTCACGTTTGATCAGGAATTATGACATATTAAATAATAATTAATCTGACACATAGGAAATGAAACGCTGCATTCAGTAAGTACAATGCACACTACTTAGCGTTTAATTTGTCGGCCACTTTTTGCCAGCCGTCTTTTCTGATTTGGGCTGCTTTTGCAGTGTTACCCATTGTGCATATTAAATCTTGAAATTCTTCATATTCTTCGAATAAAAGGTTCTGCTCCGCTTGTGTGGAAAAAAATGTGCCCGTTCTTTCATCATTTTGTTACAGCCTATCAAAGACTTGCTGATCATGTTTTCTAGACTCAATATATATGGGCTTTTCACTCAGCACGGGCACGCGCATTAATCTCCGATGATTAGATTCAGCTAGACTAATCTACTACACGACTGCGTTTGAAAAACTGACTTATCCCGGATGAGCTTCACCGGCATTAACTCATCCAAGATGAGGCATCTGATCTCGGATGATTTAAGCGACGTACGGAAAATAACCCCTGGTGTAAATTTTGGCTACTTGTAAAAGTTAGTGCTTTTTTTTTTATTATTCAGTTTTATTCTCTCAGTGATGTTCACGTGGTATAACGAACTTGCTTCTGCCTGTCTGAGTTAATGGCGTTCATCTCCATTGTTTTCAGAAGAGCAGCAATGACCACAGTTGGTGCTGTGGCTGATGCCTGCTCAAAACTATTTGATGTACTGGCAATCAAAGATATAATGCCCCGTTACCGATATCAGACTGGACAAAGGCAGAACCGTAACAACAGACAGCTTCTTCACAGCTCTTTCGCTGGCTAATAGACTGCTGAACCATAACACAAATGTACTATGTACACTAAAATGAAAATGAATATTTTTTAATAATATCTGTAAAGCATGGAAAGGTAAAGTAAAAACCCTAAACTATAACTGATTGATTGGGGCACAAAATGAGCATATTCCAAAACAATTAAAATGAAAATACTAAAGAATTGGCCAAAATGGGTAATTAAGGACATTATTAAAACCACAACATCAAAAAGATCATAGCAACAATCATGTCTTGTCTTAATTTTCTTTTGCTTAAACTGAAAAGGCTCTACTCTTTTAATCATTCCTCATAGCTCATCCTACGCAAATATGATTTGATCAAGGGATCTAAAGTGAGATTTGGGAATAACTACCAAGACACAATGAAAAAAGTACAAACACTTGGGTAGGACATTTATTTTAACAGTGTTTATGCATCTAACTAGCGTGAACTAATAAGCTAAGTTCTTACTAGTGCATATCCACAAAGGAAGGAAATTTAATTTTAAAAGGCTATAGGGACATACGGTTACTTTGATGCCCAAGTATTTTAATTCATTTTTCACAGTATTAAAAAGAAACTGACTGAATAAGCACCCGTGGGCTGCTGAATTTATGAAAAACAACTCACTTTTGTTTATAGTTGATTTTATAACCCAAACTTTTTAAGGGAAAAGATTATAAAAGGGAGGGAGGAGGCCAAACTTGTTACATAAAGTAAAAGATCATCAACATAAAGAGAAACTATGCTCAAGACCATTGTTCACAATGTGTATTTACATCTACATCAAAAGATGGCAGCAGGTTCAATAGCAAAGTCAAAATAGTGGGGGCAACCCTGTCTTGTTTTACGATATTGAGGGAAATACTGAGAAAAAATATTATTTGTGTGACAAGAGGCATCTAGAGAAAAATACGATGTAGGTCTTGTTCAAACCCTGTCTGATCTGAAGAGACTACTCATGGTAAAAATGACTGTAATCGGTGGGCAAAGGATTTGGCAAGTATCTTTGCATCAGTTTTGAGAAGAGAGATTGGTCGATAAGAGTTACAGTATAAGGGAACTTTATCTCTTTTTAAAAGCAAATACACAAATGCTTGCTTAGGGGTTGGTGGCAAAGTTTAAGTAAAAAATGATTTTTGAAGCACATAAGTTAAGTAAGTTGAAAAAAGGATATCTCACTAACTTCAGCTTTGAACCATCTGGATTTGGGCATTTACCACTTTGCATAAGTTGAATTGGACTTTAGCCTCATGGCTTAATACCGAAACATCTCAGTCCTTAAAGGATTAAGTATATTTCAACAGTCACCTAAGATAAGAATAGTATCTAATCACTGGAAAGTTGCGCCTGCCTTTTCCAATTTCTGTGTTACATATTGCATGGCCATATATTTTGTGCCGTCTTTTTTTTTATTTTTGCAACTTAACAACAGCAACATAATGTATAGCGCTGTATTTGAGCCACTGAGAAAAATAAAGGACACAGTGAAAACGTGTATTTTGTGATTAAAGTGGAAATTTCGGCTTTAATCTCGAAATGTCCACTTTAACCTCGTTGTTTACTTTATCATTAATGCAGAACATCGTAAACGTCATCCCAGTTTTTAATCGCTACGAGCTTCTTGGACCTGACAGCAGCGGCAAGCAGCAATAGATCACCACACAGAACAAATTAAATGTTTGATATTCCAACTCTTTGCACATTTAGAATCTTTAGATTTGTACTTGATACCACTTTCGTGATGAAATGCATTAAAGTGTGTATGTTACATTTTACATATAATTTCGTTTAAATAATGAATACTGTTAATAATTACACACATGGGGGGAATAATTACGCACATGGGGGTGTCACGGTGGTGGAGCGATAGCAGGGAGTTATGTTGCTGGTATTTCCCGCTTGTATTCCACACTGTGCTCCGGTTTCCTTCCAAAGATATGCAGATTTGGGGATTTTGTGCCGCTAAAATGACACTAGTGTATGTGTGTGCTTGTGTTCACCTTGCGATGAGCTGAGGCCTTGTCCAATGATTATTTCTCACTCGTGCCCAATGCTTGCTGGAATGGACACATCCCTGGATTGATGGATTTAATCAATAAACATAATTTTCAGAGATACTGCGGTAAGGTGTCATCAGAATTTAATAAGTGTTCTAGGCAATTCACAACACAGAGAAGCCGAACATGTTCTCACCATGATAATATCTCGCACTGCTAGTAGATTCCTCCGGATTTACGTAAAGTATGCGCGCAAGTATAAACACTACAACGCTTCCGTAGCAGGAGTGTCAACTGCAGCATGCGTCGCGTGAAGTATAACTCCGGCCTAAGAGTGAAATGCTTAAGCCCTTCACCTATGGTTTTGCATGTGAGTTGATGGCTGCCGCTGAATTGTTCGGTTGTCACTTTCAAGTGTACCGAAATGGCCAAATATTTTACACCTTTGGACAACCGCCAATGCCTCTTAAACATCTTAGATTCACAGGTGACGATTTGAGTAGTGGACACTTTGATGTTTATGAATGTTTAAACTCTCAAAAGCTGGATGCGAAGTTATCGATGAAACCGCTTGTATGCTTACAACGCTTGACAGATGCCAAATGTCACTTCAACACAACAAGTCCTGCAAATACTAACGTAATTGAAACAAACCATGAAACTCAAACCGATTATGACAGCAGCAATCCAAGCTGTGAGATTTGAGGCAAGATTGCTTTTCACATGGCCAACTGTACGTTGCATGCTCAAGAGTAAGCTCAGTGCACAGCTTGGTCATATTACAACCGGAGGGCTGAACTGACAATGTGGCATACAAAGAGATCCTTAACAAATAATTATTGGTATATTTTCCCTCAGTTTAAAAAGGAATACTTTTCTTCTTATTAAAAATTTTAAGGCAGTACTTTGCCACTGCAAAGCGTGGGTATTTTGCTAGTATTACAATAAAGCAGTTTGGAAGTAACTTTATTTAAAACTCCTGGGGCCTCATACATAATGCCGTGCGTAGAATTCACACTAAAACATGGCGTAAGGACAAAAGTGGAAATGTGCATATGCACAAAAAAATCCAGATGCATAAATTTGTGCAAACGCCAACTTCCACATTCCACATAAATCCCGGTCAGCATGAAAAGTAACGCACGTGCCTGCTGCCCCACCCCAACTCGTCCCAGAATTATGCCTCTTTGAGTATGCAAATCAATATAAATAGCCCTTAAACTCAGCGTTCTATGAAAAGGCAATGGAAAAAGCACGGGGGAAAATAGAAGAATTTCAGCGAGTACCAAGTGGAGGCAAGAAAAAACGTACTATTTGTTGGTTTAAACAGTGGTATAAACAACAAAAGGAAGTTGATCGAGTGACATAGAGTGTTGGAGAAACTCGAAAGCTCAAGTTCACAAAGTTGCAGTGTGCCGAAATAAAAAAGAAGTTGTCAGATATCAAAGTCGCCGTGAAAACGCAAGTTGTAGCCCAACGCCTGAGTGTCATATGAAAGCTTATTAGAGTACAGAGAAAAGAAAAAAATATGGATACAGTGAGACAAAAGAATGAAATGTCAATTTTAATCTCGGAATTTCCACTTTAATCACGTAGTTTATTTTGTCATTAAAGTAAAACATCATAAACTTTATCTTTAAATTGTTTAATTTACTAGTTTCTCAAATACCATCGTAACTAAATTAGCACATTAAATGCTTTGTTTTGTATATGTTCTTCTATATGCTCTATGTGTTTGAATCACTACGTGCTCCTTAAACAGGCTTACTCTTCCTCTGACACGACACAGAATCTTTTATATTTGTGATATTACAGCACTCTGAATAATTAAAATAGTGAAATGTATACTTGATATCATTTTCATGATGATAGGAGTTAAAGCATGTTATTAAACATGGGAACATGGTGGTGCAGTAATAGTGACGAGTTGGCTCTCTGTCCAGAGATTGTTGATGCTTCACGCAAGACGCTTGCTGCGCCGTACGCGATCTTCGATGAAATAATTTATTGTAGCAGTACTGTCTCTTGCAAATGTACTAACCTCCAATTCCTGTCCTTCCTTTTCTTTCTCCAAGTAACCAATCGCCACACAATCAGCTCTGTAACAGACATTAAGTCATCTGTAAGCTTAGAACGCCAATTTGTCAAAACTTTTAAGGAACATTGAAATATCTTTGTAGTACATGTTTCATTATTCTATCCATCTATCCTTGCAGTGTCGGGCCAGCCCCAGCAAGAATACAGCGCGAGGCAGGAACAATCCTTGAACTAGCTAGCGCTGCGATACCGTGCCCTCACATGTTCAATTATTAACAATAGAGATTATTTAAATGGTTAACATTTTATCTGTACAATGTAATAAATGTATTTTGCTGCATTTCATTTTAAAAATTATATCGTCATCATATTGTAAGCTGGAGGGGTGATCGCACCCCAAGAGGACACAGACGCCCCTGGGAATACCCCTAAAACACAAACTACCCTTACATTGCTCCTTACCTACTTGCGCTATACCACGTAATACAAGCTTCACGCGATACTCCGCTAACTTAAAAGCCTTGTGCAGCGCCTGTCAGTTTTGGAATTGATTGTTTTGCTTTTATCTCTCTCTCTCTCTCGCTGACATTCTCTGCTCCTAGCAGAACTGTCATCTCTGACTTGTCATGGAGCACGTTTAAGCTTTTGAAAAAGAAACAAATGTTTGTTTGCAGTGTTTGAATAAAATTCCTGTTTTCTACAACCTCCTGTGTCTCTGTGCAAATCTGTGACCCAAGCATGACAAGATGTAAATACACGCTTTATAAAGTGGCTCAGGTTGTGCAATATTATAACTGTATCACAAGTTTACAGTGAGGTAATTGTACTTAAAAGAACAAACAGTTCTACAAGGAGCACTTGATGGACTGATTGATTGCGTTTGTAGTTCTTGGGATGAAACTGTTTCTGAACCACGAGATCCGTACATGAAAGGCTCTGAAGCTTTTGCCATATGAGAGCAGTTCAAATAGGCAGCATGGCTGAGGCAGCGTGTGCTTGATGCTGTATACTGATAATTCACTTTCCGATCAGCTGCTGCAGAGCTGTGATTCCACATTCAGATACAGTGATATAAATACTCTGAGTGGTGCAGTGAGTGTAATATGGAAAAAGATGATCGGCTGTGGATGTAAAAAAGAAAGGGAAACCACATTGGAACAAAAGCACTGCTTTGACGCTGGGTGCCACCAGTTTGCAAAACCGAGCGGAGAACTTGCGTACGCCAAGCATTTAGCTGGCCTGAAAATGTGCGTGGTTTTACGCCAAGTTTAGGTTTTATACATCACGATTTGAACGTGGAAACGGGAGTACGCAACATTTTTGTGTGTACGCACTGTTTATACAATGAGGTCCCTGGTTATGAACTTTGCTTGGTGTTTCTTGTATTTGTTTTGATTTTGATGCATATTATTTTTGGTATTGACCTTTTATTTTTAACTACATTTATTATTTTGGTTCACCCTGCCCTTTTCTCTTCCAAACTCTCATCCTGTGGCATTATAACATTGTAATACTCTGGCAGTATAGTGTCCTAAATTGAGACCAAATCTGGTGTACAAGGCACAGTTCTGGTCACCATGCTACACCTGGACAAAGGCATACAAAAACCCGATAACACCGTAGTTGAATACACTTGTACTTCTGCATTAATTTCATACAATTATGCAAAGTAAAAATGTATTGTATTAATATTTCTCCCTTTAATTACAATTTTTGTCTTGTTGAGAAGTGTATAAAGAGTACTTTAACTGGAGTTTACTTTAATCTGTAATAGTGTGACATGCAGCCCTGTTCAGTTTCTTATTGTTTTCACACTGAGATATTGAGACCAAATATTTTTCTCTGCTTCAGTAAAGCTTTGAAAAGGAGCTTAACCTTATTCAAGTCAGTCCTTCACTGGCCTCCTGCTGATCAGCCATCTCACTCAAAGCATCTTCACAACAAACCTTACAAATCAATTTACACTCTACAGAGTGCTGTATAAGTATGATAAAACATTTATTAACATAATAAAGACATAATACAAAGACATTTTTACCTTATAGTGCGTTAATATTAATTCCTAATATTAATGCAGAATTAAGTCATGCTCTTTTACTCATCATGTAATGCAATGTTTTACCTTGGGCTTAACACACAGGTCATCCAGTGGGATTTATTCTGTAGTGTCAAGGGCTGAACTATAATGTGCTAAAGACAAGGCAGAGCCTACTTGCAGCCCTTTTGTTGCTGTCCATCAAGGTACCCATTTCTGAGCTATATCCCAAATACCATAGTGACTACAGCTGGTTTTCACATTTCTTCAGCCCCCTTAATTATGTAATTTGTGTAGTAAAAGAGTACCACCTACAGTCATGGTCAACAGGTATATAAAATTAGAAACTTTAATACACACAAAAAATACTATTCAGTTCCCAAAAACACAGGTTTTAAACAACCCTAAAGGTTCTATCACTAATGTGCTAAGGAGATACTATTAAAATGATCTGATATCAAGTTTGCAGAACCTTGTTTAATCCACTTAACCCCATACTAACAGAGTGACCATCAACGTTATCTGTATTCTTTGTCTAGATTATATCAATCAGCTACCCATATCCAAAACATTCCTTATTTACCTCATGTTTTATTTTACTTTATCTCTCTCTTCTACTTTCCTAACTTTATTACCACTTTGTCAGTGAAGCATTTCCCAAGTTACCTTCTGTCGTTCAGAGTTAAACTGGAACTGGCAAAAGGTAGGCAGCTTAACCCCAGTGTAATATTATTTACATTAGGGCAATTTTGATAAGATCAGGACATTGAGGTTAACGCTTGTTAATCACATTCACCTTAATTCTTTAAAATAACCTCAAATTAAGCTATACTACCAGAAAAGCTGTTATCTAGTTGATAAGTACCATATACTAGATAACTTTTTGATAACTGGATTTCCCTTTAGACTCATTCAATTCAAGAGTCATGAGAAACCCTTCCAAGCATTCAAACTACAGAACACACCGCCTTGCAGAACTGTGTCACCCAGACTAATCAATTAGATTCTCCCTCTCATTTTATCTCTCTTTGTCTCTCTCTCTCATGGTTATAAAATGCTTCCCCTTGTACTAGGCAACTTTAGTTACCCAATTCACGGTTCCTGCCCAGTACTACAAGGGTTATTAAGACTGCAAACATCGTTTGGTGGCTATTTCAATTCTTATGCTGTTACAGCAAGACTTTTGTTATTGTCAGCACCTCTATATATATAAAATCCAACATCTGTCTGTCTGTATGTCTGTCCGCTTTTCACAAGAGAACTACTTAACGGATTTAGATCTTTTTTTTCCTATAATTTGCTTCAGCATTCTGGTTGATTTTGCGACCCCTCACATCGCACTAAGTATCATAGTTCGCTTGCAGTACCGGGCCCTTCTCACTCATGCACCAGCCTTGGGGCGTATCTTACATCCGCTTAGCTAGCGAACAAGAGAACTACTTAATGGATTTAGATTGTGTTTTTTTCTAGAATTTGCTTGAACATTCCGGTTGCTTTTGCAACTTCTCTCATCGTGCTAAGAATCATAGTTCGCTTACAGAAGCGAATATTTGCCCTAATCTGAGACAGAGGCTGCGAGCTGAGTTGTGGGGGAAGCGTGATGTCAGGAGTGGGGGGAAGTCGGCCTACCTCTGTGTTTTGGAGCATAACTTACCTCCGGTTAGCTAGCAATACCTTTTTCTTTATTGATTTTTAAAGTTTGTCTTGTTTCACTACTATGCGGGTGGAGCCAAGGGGAAGGCCAAGTCCTTTATGTAGATTAACACTTTCTACAGTTTCAGTTTTATCTAATTTTAATGACAAAATATGATGTAACAGAGTATTAATTTTATTTAATAAAACTACACTTCATATTTACATGGAGTGTCATTAAAAGATGAAAATGTCTCATGTACAAAGTATATAATTCAAGTTCATTATGTAAATAACTATCGTGGAAAAATACTGGGTCGAAGCTTCACAATGGATCTTGTAATATTTATACTTCCTTGTCTTAACCAAATGTCACCACATTTGAACTCTGTGAAGAAGTGAAGCATACAGCAGGTGACACTTGTTTGTTCTTTAAAAACCAAGGAACTGGTCCATGTTGGTCCCTTATATACATGTGAGTAAACACTGACTGCAATAATGCAATATTTCCTTTATTTTGCACTTACAGTATACTCATGTTGCAGTTCTTAAATATTACAGGAACAGATTGGTGACAGATACAATTACAGGGTGCCCCTGCCTTATCAGTTATGAAGGGGAACTCAAAAGTTCCCAATATCGGTCAATAGCATGAAAGTTGGGTATAGTCATCAACTATGCCACTAGATATTGTATGCCAAGTGGCAGTTGGTTGAGTGTGTATTTCTAACATATATTCTACAGATGTGTGTGTGACTTTAGTGATTTTTCTTTCCTTCAAGCCGAAAAAGGCACATCAGGTCATATCAAACATCAAAACAATGATGATCACATTTTTTGATCATAATGGTCTTGTTATTAAAAGAGTTTCACAGTAAAGAAACTATTAATAAGCAACATTTTACTGAACTACTGAGGTATCTGTGGGAAAGCAACAGGAAGAAGGAAGTGGTGCATGCAAAACTGCATTTTGTACTGCAACAGTCCACTTGCACACACCACATTGTCAGTCAAAGAGTTTTTGACCAAAAACAATGTGGTTGTTGCTTTGCACCTCCTGAATTCTCCACATGTTGCTCCCTGTAACTACTTTTATCCCCAAAATTACAGCTGAGTCTAAACAGAAGATGATTTGCAACTATAGAAGAAATCCAAAAAAAAATTGCTGGAGGCTCTAGACACAGTAACAAAGGATGAGTACAAAACGTGTTTCCAGAAATGGAAGAAGCACCTCAAGGCATCTCAAGGGATGTATTTTGACAGTGACTAAAATGGAATTGCTATAAGTTGCACAATAAAGCTGCTTTTTTTTTAACAATTCTGGGATTTTTTGGGTCCTTCCTTGTGTATGATATTTCAACAGCTTAAGGTCAAAGTCTATTACTTTGTTAAAAGCATCAGATGCTAAGCATGAATATATACTCAATAAGATTTTCCCTTACAGTTTCTCTCTTTTTGTTCTTCCTGAACAACCACACAGAGTAAAATAGCATATGCTGAAAAGATTTATGTGGACTTATAACAGGCAATGAAATAAAGGGGGTTAGAGGATTGTACACCTCAGTGTTCAGTGCATAGGTCAATTAGTGTAGGTTACAGGTTATTTAAAGGACACAGAAAATAACACCTTTTCAGAGTGTTTCCTTGGATCAGATTCCTGGTAATGTATAAATTTACTGAAATTAACCCAACAGTCAATGATGTTTTGCACTTCATGTTCTTTGTGTAAATCAGTTAATACGGGACAATGCACCGAAGTTCAAAGAGTAAAACGAAATACTCAAAGACATCGCTTTCCTGACAGAATGTGGACACAAGCTAAGCCAAAACATTGTGTAAAGATCCATATAGTGAAAAAGACCAGATAAAAGAAATATAATTGACACATATGGAGAAATAAATGTTTTTTTGAAAAAAAAAAAACTTTTTAATCCAACCAATAGAAGAATATTTATAATTTATGTGTTCAAAAGTTAATGCGTGTTTGCTCGAATTTAATTCTGATACTTAAATAAACAATTTGAAAAGCACCAGAGGAAGACTGTTACAGTGTGTAACCATTAAATCAGAACTATGCCTGCATTCCTACAATGGCTTGTTTGTGAACGTAGGCAAGGTTAAAAGACCTTATTTAGCTAAGTTAAAAGCCAATTAAGTAGTAGTGTCACAAGTAATGGAGTTAATCTATTAACTTGTTTAAAAATCTGCCTTCTCGAGTAGTGCTGGAAAGGCAAACTAAGCACTGATGAGGGTTCCAGCAGAAAAAGTCAGTGGTTTAGAATCATGACCCCAAATTAGCACACCATCACATCACAACAGCCATAGAGTTGCATCTAAATAGAAGTCATCTATGTTTCACCATAGACTCGCCTGACACCAAAAGGTGAGTTATGGCTAACAGCACAGTGTGTATAATTCTGGTGTGTTCCTTAACCTTTAGGTTTGCCAGTTGATTATATTGGCTATGGATGTCTGCTGGCTCTCAGTTTTTGCTGCTGTGTTTCACTCTCCTAGTTTAAATGATCTGATAAACTTAAACAAACTCAGAACTCTTCATGTGCACCTTTGACAGTTTTACAGCCTAACAACGAAGAGAAAAATACAGTCTCTAAGTGATTCTCAAACTTTTCACAACATAACAGTTGTGAAACCCATTAAGACATAAACAAACAAAACAGTGATACAACTATATCACTAAAACAATGATAAAATAATAAATACTAAAACTAAAATAGAAAATTATTTGTAAAAGTGGCCTGTCCAAAGTGATTCATAAAACAAATGTTACAAGGACCAGAAGATAAAGTGCCTTTATGGACTTGGCTAACAAATGATTAGAAGCGAAAAACTTGAAAATTAAAATTAAAAAGTCAAGTCAGAACAAGGTGTCAGAGATTCTAACCAATAACTGTTAATCATTTCCTTAACTAAACATATTCAATGTCTTCCAATGTTTATTTATATTTTCATCCAAAAACTTGGAAACTATATACTATCTTATATTGGTCATAGTTTTAGGTCCAAACCTGTGATTACCAACAGACCATGATTTCCAACGACTATATTCCAATTGAATCATAGAATTCCCAGAAGGTAAGACATCATGACCCCATAAAAGTACCTTCTAAAACAGTGAGTCTGGGGCAGATACACCATTAAGATCTCATTTTTGACAAGCTTTAGTTTCTAAGGTTTGAACACCAAGTTTTTAAATGTATTGGTCCTTGAATGTTTACTGCTGGGAGGATTTATGGGTTCAGGTTCATAGTTATTTTCATTCAGATCATTCAGATGAATGGGTATGTGGGATAGAGAATGCTGAAACTGTGTGGGTGGTTCACATGGAGTGCTTAGGAATCTCTCCCGTGTCTAAGTGAATGGAGGCTTGGGCATGTGAGAAGTATATGGTGATGCAAGGCAGCAAAGGGAACCTAGCAAGGAAAATAAAGGGATTTTCTTGTGGGGAAAAAGAAAACAAAACTTGAAGGAATTTTGTGAAGTTTCAATTGAGAAAATAAGACTTTGATTCTGCACACGATAGTCTACCTTAATCCCTGATCAACTTCTGTCGGAGAGTTCTCAGGTTCTCTTCAGATGCACTGTTTAGAGAAAAATCTTGGGCTCTGACCTTAGCATGCTCCTGATTAACAATTCTGATTACCTAGAAAAACACTTTTTAGTACTAGTTCAGAATATTATTAACACTTTTGTCTAGTGTCTAGGTTGCTTAATTTCTAGAGCTCAAATTAAAACAAGGAAAATAGTGCCAATAAAATGTCTGTCTGTTTGTATTTTCCCTATACATTCCTACACCCTTTAACCGATCTGGACCATATTTGACCTCGTTGCTCTCTAGGACCATATGGACAAGATAGACTACTTTGGAACCAAATGTAGAGGTCCCAGCGTTTTTTTTTAACCCCGTGTGCTACAATTCAGTTTGCACTATAGTGCCATCTGCTGGCTCAGTGCAAGTATCTCAGCCCTATAACCTGTGACTGATCTTAGCCAAATTTTGCATAGTTGCTCTCTAGGATCATACAGACATAGCACAAAGAAAGATCAAAATGTTGTTGCTAAACTCCCGCTTTGTTGGCTTATCTTCATAATTTAAACACTATGAACTGTACACCTTGAGTTAATAGGACGAGTCAGACATGACTGCATTCAGTTTTACAACATACAGCAGCAAGGTGTTACTGCAATTCTGGAATCCAGCTGATCCGAAAAAGAACAAAATCTTATATTTATAAGGAAAAAGGTTAAAAGTTATTTCCACACTGAATAGGAAAGAAGATAAAGAGACACAATGTTTTGGCACTATAGCCATTATCTGTTACATCATTTTTTGCCCAACAAGATCATGACTTTACTTCTGATTAGAAATATTACTGCTCTACAGTATATGTTGGGAATGTAGGTGGTGCCATTGTCAACCTACTTTAAATACACACTTGCTTCCAAAATGTCTAATACATCAAAGTCAATATGACTAGTGATTGGTGCTGTATAGAATGCTTGGGGGCTTTCTTCAGGTTCATTTTTGCATGTCCCTTTTTAAGGGTGAAGCCATTAGCAGTTTTAGTGACACCCAATCATGTATGAAGAATTTCTTTCCCAGTCCTTTAGAAAACTTTAGATGTATTTCCAAATGTATGCACTTCTCATAGGTTGATATCAATCTATATAGTGTCTTACCTGATTAAAAAGCGTCTAAAAGGTATCTGGTATGCACTGCAGTAGTTTTTTTTAAGTGACCACATTGTAAGTGTTTTCCTTCTCAAACTACCTGGTTCAGAAAACCATTTGCTGCAGTCTAGTTAATTTGCATTATTATTTACACTGGAAACACCATCACTTTTATGAGAAATATTTAATTATAGAAACACCTTTTCATACATCAGTTATCACATACATACAGTACAAGATAACTGCATGACTTTCCATTATATACCTAATTTTAACCTGTTATTTATTTTAAATTAATGTTCATAATAGTCTCTTAATTTAAAGTTAGTTTCAAAATTAACTGTTCGCTTCAAGCACCAGTTAGTATTTTTGACTAGCAGCAGCAATTTTGTAAACAAATGCATACAATTACTGAAACACATTTCTAAGCACTCAGGCAGTCATAACAATTAATGGTAATTTGTCAAGAGAACAGCCAAATATCATTGTGGCAGGGTTCCCCAGGAGACAGCAGGGGGCACCATAACTGCCATTAATGATTAGTTCGTTTACCACATACCTTTGAGCACCAAGATAATTTCTATTAAAGAACAATTTAACATTGAAGTGTTTGAATTCACAAATGTGAAGCTGTGGAGAGAAAGGAAACGGTTATCTGAAGCAGTGAGAACAATGATGGTCCACTTTGAGGTATACATAAATATATAGAATTTAAATGGGAAATGTGATTATGCTACCTGTTTTAACATCTTTCAAAGAGCATCTAAGATATAAAGTAAAATCAGTAATAAAAGAATCTCAGTTTATGTCTATTTTACATGAAATACAAGGTGACTAGAAATTTTACACAGGGGAATGGTTCATTCCTTCTAGCTTTCTTTGTTAATAGCAAAAATGTTCCATTTCTTTGCCACTTCATAAAAGGCCACAGGGTATTTACTTCGATTACTTCACCAAACAGCTTGTTCTAAACTCCAGCTACCTTCTGAGTAATGAAGTACAGTACTTCATGTTCCCTTCTTCAATAACTTTCCACTTATTTTCCATTAGTGTGCTTCAGTATTTAAATTGAAAAAATCATGCTCGGGGGACTTTATTAATTAAAAAAAAAAATTAGGTTCCTGTTTATCTCAGATTGACCCAGATTCAGATCACTTTTACATTGTTGCAGTGCAAACTACCCTCATGTTAGCATATTAGGTTCATATATACCCATAAAGTAACCAGGTATGAGTGAAGAAACCCTGATCAGGTGTATTTGTGTGCTGTGTGATGGAGTGTAGTTGTGTCAGATGCCACCATGATAAGCACCTACTTTTTTCAAATGCAAGGAGCTGGTTTACACAATAAAACAAAGGAATTAAACTCAAAGACATTTAGTTTGCTAAATATCCCTGAATAAAAGAAGATATTGTGAATGTTTATGTGCTGGGTAGCATTGCAAGGATTTAAATCTCTCTGCTTGAAGAAATGAATTTGTTAAGATTTTGACACTGAAACGGCTTGCTGTGCTTGGGGCTTTAAAACAAATTGATTCTGTGCCAGTTTTGTCAGATTCAGTAAAAATTCACGCTAGAATCCCGGAAGCCTATGAAAATATTCGGAATGCAGGGCCACCTTAAATTCCCTCACACTTCACCAGCAGCGTCTTTGCATTGCAAATTTGTCAATCAGCACGAGCAGCCTGCTATCCCATTCCGCACCGAGGCAGCTGAAGTTAAGACAGGTGCAAAATTCTCAGAGCTGAAGTCTATGGAAGTTAGGTGTCTGGAATTGTATAAGGTAAATAATATAACATTATCTGGAATAAATAACATTTCATGTGTCTTCCGTGCCTACAACGATCTGTGTAAAACAGAAATGTTTTTCATGTTATAGTAATAATGACAAAATGCTGACGTGAAGTGTATAATGTGTGAAGACTGAAGTCCAAATGTCAAATAAACACTTTCACAAAAGGTATAACAAAACAAGTGTGCTTTTGTTCAAGAATATAAATAAAGAAAAATACATTTTCAATTTACATGTTGCTGTCAATGTGTAATAACCAAAGCCCAAATATCAATTGACATAAAGGAAACTTGGCTGGTGTAGAGGTTAGTACTGCTCTCTTGTAATCAAGAGGTTGCAGGTTTGAGCCCAGGTCTTTTGTGTAGTGAGCTGCTATTATTATTACTACAGAGTCTGTAACACCTAGTGTAAATTTTTGGTACTTGTAAAAGATATCGCTGAAGGGTTATAAGCAGACACAAATGCTAGTGAATCATGTCTTCTTGGTATCTTGTTGTCACTTAAATTTATTTTTGTTTAGTTGAATTCTTGAATTAAAGCACACTTGTTTCGATATACCCTTGCAAAAGTGTTTATTTATTTTATATTCCAGTAACCACCTGAATGACATCAAATCTGTCTCTGCCTCACTCGTGCATGCACACACACATCCATGCAAGAAAATGTCATTATTTGAAAATGCTGTGTCATTTGAATATTTGTTGTCATTTTCCCAATCTCTAAGTTATGGTGCATGGTACTGAGAATGCAGACAGGCTTCTTCTTTTTGGGCGCATACACTGTCAGCATGGTACTTCCAGATAAACAATAGCATGGCGAATTGCTTGCTTACTGAAGTGATATTAGCTGTAGGTGGAAGTTCCCATCCCACTTTATTTATGGAGCCAAGCAGAGTTGTGCGACAGTGGCGGTGCAGCAGTCTGTTAGCCAGCGAAAACGATGTGAAAAAGTTATCTGTTGTTACAGTTCTGCCTTTGTCCAGAAACAGCTTCGTAAGCTTTATGACCACAGTCGTAGAAAGTCTTTATCCCATGGGACGACTGAGATCTTTTCCTAAATAAAGAGTAGCATTGCACATGTACTTTGTCTCCAAATCTGTCGCAATCCAAAACTTTACATCTTGAAAATAACGTAACATGATTGTCAATGTAATTGTTTTGTCACTGTTATGAGTGTTGCTGTCATATACAGTATATATATATATATATATATATATATATATATATATACACACATACATACATACACACACACATTATGTATACAGTATATATATCTATATCTATATATATCTAATATCTATATATGCAGTATATCTATATATATATGTATATCTCTCTCTATATATATATATACTGTCGCAGATGCCAGGGGCGACGACCCGGCTGGGAGGCCTTGGAGGACCGGAAGTGGGCGGTGCCCATCTGGGTTCACGTGGGGGCGGCCTTCCTGGTTGCTTTGGGGGCCACGGGTTCAGGGCATGGAAGCCCCACCCTGTAGGGGCCTGTGGTCACCACCAGGAGGCGCCCCAATGCCTTGGGACTTGTGACCTCAGCACTTCCGCCACACATGGAAGTGCTGGGGGGAAGATTTAGGAGGACACCCGGAGAGCTGCCGGGAGAACAGCCAGCATTTCCGCCACGCTGGAGCGTGGCCAAGGGGGGAATGCCGGGATCCACCTGGAGCTCGTCCGGGAGTATATAAAAGGGGCCGTCTCCCTTCATTCAAGGCTAGAGTCAGGTGGAAGAAGGAAAAGGCACGAGAGAGGTGTGGAGGCGGCCCGAGAAGAGGCATTTGTGTGGCCCGTGTTGGGGTTTGGTGTGCACGGGACTATGTCTTAGTGACATATTAATTGTAAATATTGTAAATAAAATACGTGTGGTGGTTGAAGAACAACATGTCCGCCTGTCTGTGTCCGGGTCAAGGCCACAATACACATACATACTGTACATACATACACACACACACACATTATATATATATATATATATATATATATCTATATCTATCTGTATATATACATATATATATATATATATATATATAGAAAATACCAACTGCCTGCCTTAAAAGTTTTATTAAGAAGAAAATGAAACCTTTTTAAACTGAGGGAAAATATACCAATAATTATTTGTTAAGGATCTCTTTGTATACCACATTGTGAGTTCGGCCCTCCGGTTGTAATATGACCAAGCTGTGCGCTGAGTTTACTTTTAAGCATGCAAGTACAGTTGGCCATGTGAACAGTAATCTTGTTTCAGATCTCACAGCTTGGATTGCTGCTGTCATAATCGGTTTGAGTTTCATGGTTTGTTGCAATTGCAACAGTATTTGTAGGACTTGTGTTGAAGTGACATTCGGCATCTGTCAAGCGTTGTAAGTATACAACCAGTTTCATCGATAACTTCTCATCCAGCTTTTGAGAGTTTAAACATTCATAAACATCAAAGTGTCCACTACTGAAATTGTCACCTGTGAATCTAAGATGTTTAAGAGGCATTGGCGGTTGTCCAAAGGTGTAAAATATTTGGCCATTTGGGTACACTTGAAAGTGACAACCGAACAATTCAGCGGCAGCTATCTTCTCACATGCAGATGCATAAGTGAAGGGCTTAAGCATTTCACTCTTATAGTGCTCCTGTGTAGTATAATTATCTCCTGTACCGTCATCAGTCCACACCTTGAACCTGTCCCAGTCATTCAATACATAAGACACAATGTTTCTCCAGATATCAAGAGTGAGTCTGATATGGCCGTGCAATATGTAACAAAGAGAATGGAAAAGACAGGTGCCATCTCCGGGCATGGAAACTCGGTAAGTGACAGTTCTTTGATCGATGGTGATCACCTCGATAGACATGTTAATGCAGGTACGGTTGGAATGATAAAGGAAATGGGTACCTGAACAATGTAAAGTAAGTCTAAAATACCTACACAATAACTATAATTGTAATAAATGAACAATAAAACAGCGGAGAAGCCGTGGATTAAATAAAAAGGCTGTAGTTATCAGCAGGGAGAAGTGAATCCCGTGGTGAAGCAAGGAAGGGAATGTAGAGACTGGAGCGACGGACGGCCTTATATAGGCAGGCAGCCAGTCAACAACGTGGGAGGCATTGGGATGGGGGACCCAATGCCGCCTCACACGGTGACTGAGCTGCAAGCTATGGACGTATATATGTACGTAAGTAGGATTCAGTTAGCGTTGGGAACCCGCGTACCAAATTTCTTGAAGATGGGCCCATAAGTAACAAAGACTGTTGAAAAGTTCAATATGACGGCCGACAGTGGCATCATACCACCGAAATAAGTACCAAATTTCAGCCTTCTATCTACACGGGAATTTGGAGAATTAGTGACATTGGAAAGTTCAATATGGCGGCCAACAGTGGCATCATACCACTGAAATAAGTATGTACATTGGTTTCGGTTAGCGCAGGGAAGCCGCTTACCAAATTTCATGAAGATGGGGCCATTAATAAGAAAGTTCAACATGGCGGACGTTGGTGACCGTTATGCGTAGAATTTTGAAAAGAAACCTGCTTAACTTTTGTAAGTAAGCTGTAAGGAATGAGCCTGCCAAATTTCAGCCTTCTACCTACACGGGAAGTTGGAAAATTAGTGACGTTGGAAAGTTCAATATGGCGGCGACAGTGGCGTCATACCATCGAAATAAGTACGTACATCGGTTTTGGTTAGTGCAGGGAAGCCGCCTACCAAATTTCATGAAGATGGGGCCATAAATAAGAAAGTTCAACATGGCGGACGTTGTCGACCGTTATCGACTGTTATGACCGTTACGTGTACAATTTCGAAATGAAACCTGCTTAACTTTTGTAAGTAAGCTGTAAGGAATAAGCCTGCCAAATTTCAGCCTTCTACCTACACAGGAAGTTGGAGAATTAGTGATGAGTCAGTGAGTGAGTGAGTCAGTGAGGGCTTTGCCTTTTATTAGTATAGATTTGCCAGGCTTGGCTAAGATGTGTTTCAAGAAAGGACAATAATAATATGTTGTACTGGGTTGTATCTCAAAACACAGTTCTCAACAAAACGTTGCTAGATGTCTGCGATCACAGCAAATCTGTCGTTTTTCATACGGTGTGCATGGGGGTCTTTATTGTCAAAGCGCAAATGCCACATGGTAGTTTGGTAACTGTCACAGGGCATCGTACCTTTGATTGCTGGTACAACAAATACTTCTGAACAGCCACGAACAACAGCACCAACTGTGGTCATTGCTACTCTTGTGAAAAGAATGAAGATAAACGTAGTCAGAGAGGGAGAGGCAAGTTCGTTGTATGACGTGAATGTGACTGAGAGAATAAAACTGAATAAAAAAATGCTAACTTTTACAACTAGCAAAAATTTACACCAGGGGGGTGTTTTTCGTATGTGGATTACTTGTTTAGCCGGATGTAATAGTTGACGATTTGGCCTGATCCTGGATCTGTCGGTTTTTTGAAACTCTTGCTGGATGTGTTATCATAGCAGCACATCCAAATCCTCAAACCTGCTCGGAGCAGGTTTGTTCTATGTAAACAAGGATTACCTCACACACTTAATCAGTGTCCCTGCATGGAATTCATTCAGTCATAGCTTCGCCGTTCATGAATGAGCGACCAATTGCTATCGGTACGCAAATTATAAGAAGAGAATTTCATATAGAGAGGGTTTTGCGCGATCGGCAAGACCATTTATCGTTACCGGATGAAATTCTTTTCGAAAGATACTGCTTTAGCCGGGTGGGAATATTGTACCTTAAAAATTTATTAGCACCTTATAATCGAAGTCAAACTCGGCGAAGTCGGGCTCTCACAACCACTCAGACAGTATGCATTGCTTTGAGGTTTTTTGCAAGCGGCACTTTTTTATATACTGTAGGCTATGCAGAAAATCAGTCTAAAAGTGCAGTTTGCCAGGCAATTTGTAAAGTCTGTCTCTGAAATATTTCCTTCGGGTTTTCATAGTGTTTCCTGGACACCTGCGTGTGTAGACAATAAAAGAGCCGTTTCATGCCATTGCAGGTACACAGGCAACAACACCCACAGTTCCATAAAGAATCTCACAATCAGCCTAACATTCTCATTACCCAGGATTTTCAAATGTGATTGGGGCACATGGGACTGATCAGAGTGGAGTTTGATCAAACATTATTTGGAAAATGTATCTCTCCTCCTGATGAATAATCAGACACAGTGTCTTCATCAAATATTTGACCTCCGTCAATATCTCATTTTGTCAGACACAAGTTCTAGGGATATGACATTCACTGCAACTGACCCAACAAAAAAGAGGGCTATATGGAACCTACCTATGGCACACATTGAGGACAAATATATGCAATGACCATCCTTTACCTGAAATGAAGTGACCACTGCATCCTGCCACTGGTTATGAGGAGGAGCTTCCCACTGGAATGCCCTCAGAAACAGGGCGATGGGCATTTTGCTGGAGAGCCAACTCTTCCGCAGGGGTTAGGTCAGGACCGCGTGGACCTCCACCTGTTTTTTGCTTGTCTGCCTTCTTATTAGCTTTAAAATTAATGTTTTTTTATATTATATATGATTCTTTATGTCAATAATTCTTTAAATAGTTATATACCAATATTTACCAGTTTGAAGTATACTGTATTCTTGTACTTCACTTTAACCTGTCCCTATGTTCTTCCTGTGCTCACATTTGATCTGGAATTACGACATATTAAATAATAATTAATCTGACACATAGGAAATGAAACTCTGCTTTCAGTAAGTACAATGCACATGCGTTTAATCTGTCGGCCACTTTTTGCCAGCCGTCTTTTCTGGTTTGGGCTGCTTTTGCAGTGTTACCCCTTGTGCATATTAAATCTTAAAATCCTTCGAGTAACACACACACGCACAACTTGTGTGAAAAAAATGTTCCCATTCTTTCGTTATTTTGTTGCAGCCTATCAAAGATTTGCTGATTATGTTTTCTAGACTCAATATATATGGGCTTTTCACTCAGCGCGGGCGCACGCATTCATCTTGGATGATTAGATCCAGCTAGACTAATCTACTACACCGCTGCGTTTGAAAAACCGACTGAAGACTATCTCAGTAACAACAATGCAGTGTGATGCAGACATCAGTCACTCTGCAAATGCAGGGACTAAATGCTATATAACAGTGGCCACACAATCCATATTCTTTTAAATTTGCATTTCTCCACAAACACCTGTGTAGGGACAAACAATTCAAATTTGCCCTGGGAACAAATAATAATTCCACAGACAGTATGCAGTGTACATCTTCATTTTTCCTGAAAATTTTACTTATCAGGACAGATTGCAACCAACCTTCAGTCATTTTTTTTTTTTTGCAGTTGCCTCCACTTGTGAAGCCTCTGGAGGTTTCTATCAGACTGCAGGTATGTTAGAGAAGCTTTTAGGCAGCTGACAGATGAGGAGGAGTGAATTTTAAATGTAAATAGGATATGTTGCACTATGAACATCTTTCTTTTTTTTTGTCTACCTAATAGCCTGGTCATTTGAATCAGTTCAACACTAACAGTAGATTCGATAATCGACTGATATGCAATGACCGTTTGGATTCAAAACAAAAAAAAAATTTACGAGTGTGAAGTAGTGCAGAAAATAGTGGAGATGCCTCATAGTGTCAAGGACCTAATTGTAGGGGATGCATGATCTGTGATGAGCAAGAGTTCTTTCCAAGGTAGACTCCTGCCTGGCAATTGTGAATTATATTATATGTTGCCTACGATTAAATCTTGCAAGTAAGACGCTATTGTTATTTCTGACCATGCCCCTCTAATCTTGGACCTAAAATCATTATGCCCCACACACTCATCTCACTGATGGCGTCTTAACCCACTTCTATTAGCAGATGAAAACTGTACAAAATTTATATCCAAACAAATCAGTTTCTTCCTAGACACAAATACATTCTCAGAGGTCTCTGCAGGAATTCTCTGGGAAACTCTAAAGGCCTTCTTAAGAGGACAGATTATTTCATATCTTTCCCACAGAAACAAATTAGAAACTAAGAAGGTATCAGAGCTAACCAGCGAAATTACTAGAATAGATGAAGAACATGCCAGGTGTCCAAGTGAGGCTCTTCATAGGAAAAGGCAGGCTCTGCATTCAGAGTTCAACCTCTTAACAACCAAAGAAACTGAACAACTCATTTTTAAATCAAGACATCATTACTATGAACACAGAGAGAAAGCTAATAAGCTCTTAGCTCAACAAATCCACAAGCAAGAAGTTCACAATGCAATCCACAGCAATCACCAACACGAAAAATCATTGACCATAAAAATATAATGCACACAATTAGAGACTATTATAAATCCTTATATTCTACTGAGTTTAATGAAGACAACACGCAATCTAATGCATTTCTGGATACATTACAGATACCACAAATAGATACTTTTAGTGCAGTGGAACTGGATAAACCTCTGGCACTATCAGAATTACTAGATGCTATAAAGTCACTTCAAAGCGGGAAAGCAGCAGGCCCCGATGGCAACCCTGTAGAATTTTATAAGAAATTCTCCATTCAGCCAGTTCCCCTCTTATTAGCAACATTTACAGAAACTAGAGACAATCAAATTCTACCTCAAACTTTTCGCCAAGCATTAATCACCGTCTTTCCTAAACAAAATAAGGACTTATTACAATGTGCATCATACAGACCAATTTCACTTCTGAAAAATGATGTAAAGATACTCTCCAAAGTCCTGGCTAGAAGGATGGAAAAAGTGCTGCCTTCGGTAATATCACAAGATCAAATTGGATTTATTAACGGCCAACACTTAGCCTGTTTAACCTATACTAATAAAAGGCAAAGGCCTCACTGACTCACTCATCACTAATTCTCCAATTTCCCGTGTAGGTAGAAGGCTGAAATTTGGCAGGCTCATTCCTTACAGCTTACTTACAAAAGTTGGGTAGGTTTCATTTCGAAATTCTATGCATAATGGTCATAACTGGAACGTACTTTCGTCCATATATACTGTAATAGAATGCAGCTCGACAGCCGTGGGAGGCGGAGTTTTGTATTAAAATATTTTATCAATCACATTTCAGCCATCATTTGTTGCCAGGCAGAGAGAATAGACTGCAGCTCGATAGCCGTGGGAGGCGGAGCTTCGTATTAAAGCATTTAACCAATCACATTTCAGCCATCATTTGTTGCCAGGCAGAGAGGCTTTCAGAATCTATTGTGGAGGCATTCTAACACAGAATAAATGTCGATTAACCTGTTGCTTCAACCAATCAGATTTTGAGTTGGTGTCAGTAGGGCCCTTTAGCAGGCGTATGGCAACTTCACCGTATTCAGACCCATTGATTGGATAGAAGCCGATATGAGGAAGTCTACGACGCCATTGAAGACACCACAAATGCTCCGAGTGAAAGATTGTCGCGTGCACTACAGCCAACTCCATGGCAGGATTCTGGACAATATTATTTGCCAGACACAGACCAGATTTCGAGACTATGAAAACCTGATGTTTGTCACACTCCTTGAGCCCCAAAAGTTTCGGGAATACAAGAAAAATTTCACGCATGCCGCCTTCTACACTTTAACGCAACAGCCACGGAGCGCTTTTTGATCTGTTTCGGCTAAAAACAGAACTGACTGTAATGTATGCTATGGATGATTTTGCAGGAGAATCTCCCACTGATCTCCTTGACTTCCTTCATCAGAAAAACCTGAATGAGAGCATGGGGCGGCTGTTCACATTGGTATATTTAACGGTGAGCATTCCTGTGTACGCTGCTTCTGTCGAGCGGACATTTTCAGCCCTAAAGCGAGTTCAAACTTATGCCAGGAGTACCATAGGGCGGGTTCGCCTTTCAGCATTACCTTCGATGGCGATAGAAAGTGAGGTTTTGATGGAACTGAAGCGCTCAGATAATCCGTACGACAAAGTAATTGAACTGTTTTTGAGGAAAGAGAGGATGATGGATTTTGTTTACAAATAATCCGAATTTTTGGTGAGTAAAATGTTGCGATTTTCCTAAATGATATTGCACGTTTATGAGTTATTATTGATGTTTTTTATGTGTGTTGAGGCTGTGGCTGCAGTAGAAGGGAACTTGTTCATCCCTGGTTTGTCTATAAAATAAAGGCATTTATTGTGGCTACAGGAGTATATATATATTTATATATATTGTCAGGGATGCCAGGGGCCATGACCCGGCCGGGACGCCAGGAGGGACCAGAAGAGGGTCAGAGCCCTGCCTGGATCACGTGGGGTTTGCCTTCCGGGTTGCTTTGGGGGCCACGGGTCAAGGGCATGGAAGCCCTTCCCTGTAGGAGCCCGTGGTCACCGCCAGGAGGCGCCCAAATGCCTTGGGGACTTGTTTCCCCAGCACTCCCGCCACACCAGGAAGTGCTGGGGGGAAGACTTTGGAGGATGCCCGGAGAGCAGCGGGAGGACAGCCGACACTTCCGCCACGCTGGGGCGTGGTCAGAGAAGGAATGCCGGGAACACCAGGTGCTCATCCGGGTCGTCTATAAAAGGGGCCGTCTCCATTCATTCGGTGCTGGAGTCGGGTGGAAGTAGGACGAAGCAAGAGGAGTGTGGAGGCGGCCCGAAGAAAGGCATTGTGGCCAGGATTTGAGGACTATTTGGGGTTTGTGCACGTGACTGGGTCTTTGTGACCATTATTTGGGGGTCTTGGTGACCTAAGTACTGTAAATATTCTGTATAATAAGCGTGTGGTGGTTTGAAAACAAGATGTCCGCCTGTCTGTGCCGGGTGGCGTTCACATCTGGCGTAGCCGACAGGATGCTCCGCCTGTTTCAAGGCGGAGACCTGATCAAAAATATTGTTGTGGGCGGCCCGGTGCAGCAGGGACCCCACCCACGCCGCTGGTGCTGCGTGCACACAGCCCAGCGTAAAGGAACCCCACGGACCGCCAGGGGTCCGCAGGAAGGCCATGTTTCCCTGATGCGGGCAGGTGGCGTGCCTACAACGAGTGCAGCGGTCTCCTACAAGCAGGCCGTTGCTGAAGGCGCCCGGGACCGCATGGCGTCAAGAAAGGCCACGCCGAGGAAGTGTCCTCGGTTTGACGAGTCCGGGAAGGTGAGTTCCCTGCCTAGCGGCAGCCGGCCCATGGGGACGGGCGTGTTTTCTCTTTGCAGGCAGGGACCTCCGGATCCACGTCGGTGGCAGGCGCATGCTGGTCTGCGGGGCTCCGGCAGCGTGGCGGCAGCGCGAGGGCTGTGGAGGAGGAGACGCTGCAGCTCGAAAGGCGCTGGCAACAGCAGGGCTGCCGGCAGGCACGTCGCCACCGCAGAAGGGGAGGCAAGATGGCCGCGGACCAGAAGTCCCTCCCCCTGACAGGCACGCGATTGGGCGGTGTGTCTTGCGGGCCGCCGATGACTGCAGAGGCGGGACCAAGGAATGTCCATCACGGGCAGGGGAGACCGATTGGGCGGAGGAGAAGGCCCACAGGAAGTGGCGGCGCTGGAGGCTGACAGAAAGGTAGGCTCCGCGTCGCTTCACTTCCCGTCTTTGCCGGCTGCTTTGGCGGAGCTGGGGGTGTCCCTTCAGCCCACCGGGCAGCGTGTGTTGCAGGTGCCTTGTAACCTCCGGGCTGAGGTGCTGGAACTGGAGAGGAAGGCGTTGCGGCGCTGAGACTGTTTCGATCACCAGCGGACGGCGCGGCGCTGGAATCTCCAGCCGGAGAGTTACAGCGGAGGCGGTGAGTACAGCCGACTCCGTACAGCATACGGGAGGGTCTGCTGAAAAGGCTGTGATGACAACGATCAGTTCCGAGTAAGCAGCCCTCCGACAGGAGGTGCGGCGCCCTTGGGCTGTATGGGCGAGGGGAGTCCGTGAGGGCGCTGAATGGACACGGGCTGCTAAGTGCCCGGGTCCTAGCGCCCTCCGCCCGAGTCGGCTGCGGTCTTGCGCACTATAGGGACGCAGACGGGACAGAGGCGCTTTTATTCCATAAGGAGTCTCAAACCGTCATGGCGTCCCAGAGTGAACGGAGGAATAAAGGGCTGGGTGCCGATTCCTCCGATATGAAGGGGCGCGCAGGCGGGACAGGGGCTCGCGTTGGTTATCTGAGTCGCACACCGTCAAGGCGTCCGAGTGAAGGGAGGATTAAGCGGCTGGGTGCGCTTCCTCCAATATGGTGAGGCAGCGTTGCTGGGTGCACGCGTACGGCTGGCTGCCCTCTGGGAGAGCAGAGGGAATCCCTGAGGCCGGCGGAGAGAGAGCAGGCGGTGCCGACGGCTCCATCATTGAGAGGACACGGAAGCGCGGAGAGGGTGCCGATCAGGCAAGTGCGGGGCGATTGGAGGGAACGCTGCCCGTGCGTGGTACGAGCTGGGTGCTTTGGCAGCGGTTCTGCCCCTGTGTTCTCTTTGTAGGGGCGGACCCAGGCGAGCTGAAGGAGCCCCGGGCGGAGCAGCCCTCTGATGTCGGGCCGTCTGCGGAATAATCTCTCTGCTGGTGCGCAGGTGCGCTCACAGCTGGAGGAGCCTACAGGGGAACGAGTGGCTCGGAACAAAGGCGTGGAGGCCTCGGAGGGGTGCCGATCGAGGAGGCCCCGGGTGCCGTAAAGGGGAGCACAACCTGTGCGAGGCACAGGGATGCACCAAGGGCTGGTGCTCGGATTGTGTCTCCGCCCCTGTCCCTGCTAGGAGTGCGGGGCCGGACCCCGGCTATCCTCGAGTGGGGCCCGTTTCGGGGCTCTGCTGCCCTCGCGGGACGGGTCGCTCTTGCCCACAGTGGTCTTCGCTGGCTGTGGGGCACTGTCAGGGATGCCAGGGGCCATGACCCGGCCGGGGCGCCAGGAGGGACCAGAAGAGGGTCAGAGCCCTGCCTGGATCACGTGGGGTTTGCCTTCCGGGTTGCTTTGGGGGCCACGGGTCAAGGGCATGGAAGCCCTTCCCTGTAGGAGCCGTGGTCACCGCCAGGAGGCGCCCCAATGCCTTGGGGACTTGTTTCCCCAGCACTCCCGCCACACCAGGAAGTGCTGGGGAAGACTTTGGAGGATGCCGGAGAGCAGCGGGAGGACAGCCGACACTTCCGCCACGCTGGGGCGTGGTCAGAGAAGGAATGCCGGGAACACCAGGTGCTCATCCGGGTCGTCTATAAAAGGGGCCGTCTCCATTCATTCGGTGCTGGAGTCGGGTGGAAGTAGGACGAAGCAAGAGGAGTGTGGAGGCGGCCCGAAGAAAGGCATTGTGGCCAGGATTTGAGGACTATTTGGGGTTTGTGCACGTGACTGGGTCTTTGTGACCATTATTTGGGGGTCTTGGTGACCTAAGTACTGTAAATATTCTGTATAATAAACGTGTGGTGGTTTGAAAACAAGATGTCCGCCTGTCTGTGCCCGGGTGGCGTTCACAATATATATATACACCCTGATCTACATACTGTCAAATAAACGAAACACATGCCGTGGCGCAACACAAGAGGATTCACCTCTAGCGCTGACATCCGAGGTTCGATTCCTGAGAGGGGGTGCAGTGTTTGTGTACGCCTGATGAGCCCAGAATTAGGGTGAAACACGTGTTGCGTATTGTATGCATTATTTGACAGTAAAACTATTTCAGTATATTCAATATATATAAATAGGCGCTTCCCGATTCATTTTACGCTCGCACCCCCTTGGTTTGAGAAGAAGTATGAAAAAATATGAGATTAACGCAGAAAAAGATCACCAATTGAAGCTTTATGAATAATGGATACTTTATTCGCCATCAATAATTATTTTGGTAAAGCCATACTCAATGTAATCCTCCTTCCATGTTCTGATTTTTTCGCGACTAGCGATGATTAAATGAATGGTAAAAAAGTAAGAGCTAAGCAAGGGTGACATATCCAGGCAGGCAGGCGACAGCTCAATAGCTCGAATTTGGATATAAGTAGGTTCTATTTAGTCGACAGAAATATCTGGTAGGAATGTAAGTTGAATTTACTCTTTAAATTTCTATGGTGAAGAAAAATTTACAGTGGTGTGAAAAACTATTTGCCCCCTTCCTGATTTCTTATTCTTTTGCATGTTTGTCACACAAAATGTTTCTGATCATCAAACACATTTAACCATTAGTTAAATATAACACAAGTAAACACAAAATGCAGTTTTAAATGATGGTTTTATTATTTAGGAGAAAAAATCCAAACCTACATGGCCCTGTGTGAAAAAGTAATTGCCCCTTGTTAAAAATAGCCTAACTGTGGTGTATCACACCTGAGTTCAATTTCCGTAGCCACCCCCAGGCCTGATTACTGCCACACCTGTTTCAATCAAGAAATCACTAAAATAGGAGCTGCCTGACACAGAGAAGTAGACCAAAAGCACCTCAAAAGCTAGACATCATGCCAAGATCCAAAGAAATTCAGGAACAAATCAGAACAGAAGTAATTGAGATCTATCAGTCTGGTAAAGGTTATAAAGCCATTTCTAAAGCTTTGGGACTCCAGCGAACCACAGTGACAGCCATTATCCACAAATGGCAAAAACATGGAACAGTGGTGAACCTTCCCAAGAGTGGCCGGCCGACCAAAATTACCCCAAGAGCGCAGAGACGATTCATCCGAGAGGTCACAAAGACCCCAGGACAACGTCTAAAGAACTGCAGGCCTCACTTGCCTCAATTAAGGTCAGTGTTCATGACTCCACCATAAGAAAGAGACTGGGCAAAACGGCCTGCATGGCAGATTTCCAAGACGCAAACCACTGTTAAGCAAAAGAACATTAGGGCTCGTCTCAATTTTGCTAAGAAACATCTCAATGATTGCCAAGACTTTTGGGAAAATACCTTGTGGACTGATGAGACAAAAGTTGAACTGTTTGGAAGGCAAATGTCCCGTTACATCTGGCGTAAAAGGAACACAGCATTTCAGAAAAAGAACATCATACCAACAGTAAAATATGGTGGTGGTAGTGTGATGGTCTGGGGTTGTTTTGCTGCTTCAGGACCTGGAAGGCTTGCTGTGATAGATAGAACCATGAATTCTACTCTCTACCCAAAAAATCCTGAAGGAAAATGTCCAGCCATCTGTTCGTCAACTCAAGCTGAAGCGATCTTGGGTGCTGCAACAGGACAATGACCCAAAACACACCAGCAAATACACCTCTGAATGGCTGAAGAAAAACAAAATGAAGACTTTGGAGTGGCCTAGTCAAAGTCCTGACCTGAATCCAATTGAGATGCTATGGCATGACCTTAAAAAGGCGGTTCATGCTAGAAAACCCTCAAATAAAGCTGAATTCCAACAGTTCTGCAAAGATGAGTGGGCCAAAATTCCTCCAGAGCGCTGTAAAAGACTCATTGCAAGTTATCACAAACGCCTGATTGCAGTTATTGCTGCTAAGGGTGGCCCAACCAGTTATTAGGTTCAGGGGGAAATTACTTTTTCACACAGGGCCATGTAGGTTTGGATTTTTTCTCCTAAATAATAAAACCATCATTTAAAAACTGCATTTTGTGTTTACTTGTGTTATATTTGACTAATGGTTAAATGTGTTTGATGATCAGAAACATTTTGTGTGACAAACATGCAAAAGAATAAGAAATCAGGAAGGGGGCAAATAGTTTTTCACACCACTGTATGTAATGCTGACTAAATTTAACTTTCATTCCTACCAAACATATTTCTGTCGACTAAATAAAAATTACTTATATTTAAAATTTAAATAGAACTTGAACAGATACGATACTTCATAATACCCACGCAGCTCTACAGTAAGTGCACGTAAGAGCAAGAGTCATCCGTTTTAACAAGCAGCATATTGCACTGATACAAAATAGCCTGCCCATTTAATTATATAGGAATGGATAGATAAATTAAGATTTTGTACAAATAATGTTTTTAATTTTTCTTCCTCGATGGATTCTGGCACCCCCAGCAACAGCTGCTCGCACCCCAAAGGAGATAAATATATATATATATATAAATATATATATAAATATAGATATAGATAATAGATATATAGATAACAGTGACAAAAAATTACATTCATTACATTGACAATCATGTTACGTTATTTTCAAAATGTTTCCTTTTCTTTTTCATTACTTCTTTAACACACTACTTCTCCGCTGCAAAGCGCGGGTATTTTGCTATATATATATATATATATGTGTATATATACAGTATATATATATATAAATATATACATATATGTATATATATGTGTGTGTGTGTATATATATATATATGTATATATGTGTGTGTATATGTGTATATATATATGTAGATGTGTATATGTATATATCTGTAGATATGTATATATGTATATATCTCTATTTATAAATGTTTATATGTGTGTGTGTCTGTGTGTATATATATGACAGCAACACTCATATCAGTGACAAAACAATTACATTAACAATCATGTTACGTTATTTTTAAAATATTTCCTTTTCTTTTCATAACTTCTTTAACACACTACTTCTCCTCTTGCGAAGCTTGGGTATTCTGCTAGTGTAATATATTCACCTGCAAAGTCAAACACCCCAGAGATATTATTATCGTTGGAAGCAGAAAAAGCATTTCACATGATTGAATGGAACTACCTTTTCACTACATTAGAGAAATTTGGGTTTGGCCCGAACATTTGTGCATGGATCAAGCTGCCGTATACCAATCCAGAAGCTTCAGTTTGTATTAACAACATTTGTTCAGACTACTTTAAACTGGATCGTGGTACCAGACAAGGATGCCCCTTGTCATCACTGCTATTTGCAATCGCCATTGAACCACTGGCAGTTCACTGTTGAAATGCTTATCAGATAAAGGGGATTATCAGAGAAAGACTTGAACAGAAAATTTCTCTATATGCAGATGATATGGTTTTGTATATATCAGACCTACAAAATACTGTGCCTGCAGTCTTAACAGCACTTACAGAATTTCAAAAGATCTCTGGTCTCAGGATTCATTTGAATAAAAGTGTGCTCTTTCTAGTGAATTCTCCAGCTTATAATATTAGATTGGACACCTTCCCTTTTTTCAATGCAGATCAGTTTAAATACCTAGGGGTGAATATCACAATTAAACATAAAGCTCTTTATCATCAAAATTTTGCCATCTGTATGGAAAAAATTAAGCAAGACTTAATTAAGCATAGATGATCAACCCTTCATCTCACTCTAGTTGGAACAATTAACGTTGTTAAGATGAATATCCTTCCTAAGCTTCTCTTTATTTCAAAACTTTCCATCATACATCAATAAATCATTTTTTAAGCAATTAGATTCAACCATAACCTCATTTATTTGGAACTCAAAACATCCTTGTATCCAAAGAGCGACCCTACAAAGACCTAAGGCAGAAGGTGGCATGGCTCTACCTAATTTTCAGTTTTATTACTGGGCAGAAAACATCCAAGCTATAAAAACCTGGACACAAATAGATGAACACACACAGGCTTGGTCCGCAATAGAAATTAAATCCTGCAGTACTTCTTTATATTCCCTGCTTTGTGCCCCAGTAAATGCAAGTTATCACCAATATGCTAATAACCCAATTGTGCTTCACTCACTCAGAATATGGAACCAATGTAGAAAGCATTTTAAGATGGAGAATCTTTAATTTGTGGCACATCTGCATGAGAACCACCTTTTTCAACCCTCGCAAACATATGCAGTTTTTAATAACTGAAAAACATTTGGGATTAAATTGATTGATTCCTGCCTTGCCCCCTGTGTTGGCTGGGATTGGCTCCTGCAGACCTCCGTGACCCTGTAAGTTAGGATTCAGAGGGTTGGAAAATGGATGGATGGATGCCTAGAGATCTTTATTTAGGCAACATCTTTGCATCCTATGAACAATTACATTCCAAATTTAACCTTCCAGCAACACATTTCTTTCACTATCATCAAATTAGAAACTTTGTTAAACAGAACCTGCAGATCTCGCACCTTCCTCTATGCTGGAAAAAATATTGCTCAGTTTCGAGGACTCAGACAGCATTTCTGCAATATATAAAATTATTTTACAGTCCCTCCCTTTCAAAGATCCAAAAGGACAATGGGAGAAAGATCTCTCACTCAACATATCAAAAAAGGAGTGGAAGGTAGCAATGCAGAGTATTCACTTGAGTTCCATATGCGCAAAGCATATAATCAGACAGATTTGGGGTCACAATCCCTCCTAACTCATTAACAGCTGTGTTTGGTGTTCTTCCAGATGGGTTTAATATGGAGAAGGACAAACAAACTGTGATTGCCTTCACTACACTATCAATCAATCAATCAACATTTATTTATATAGCACATTTTCATACAAAAAATGTAGCTCAAAGTGCTTTACAAAATGAATAGAAAAATAGAAGACACAATAAAAAATAAACATAAGTCAACATTAATTAACATAGAATAAGTAAGGTCCGATGGCCAGGTGGACAGAACAAAAAAAAAACTCCAAAAGCTGGAGAAAAAAAATAAAATCTGTAGGGATTCCAGACCATGAGACCGCCCAGTCCCCTCTGTGCACTATTGGCACCCAGACTTATTTTGCTAAACTGGAAGAATCCTAACTCTCCACTTTTAAGTCAGTGGGTAACTGATGTTTTTTACTATTTGAAACTGGAAAAAATCAAATTCTCAGTTACAGGATCTGTGCAGAACCTTTTCAGAACCTGGCAGGATCTAATCAATAATATTTTAGAATAAGCTCTTAAAGCACTGAGGAAGTAGATTCTCTTCTCATTTCTTTTTCTTCTCCATTTATCTTTATCTGCCTATTAAACTAATCAATTTATGTATTTTTACAAGCCTCACACTAATTCCACTCCATCTGAACTAGTGTGGTGCTGAGGTGTCACCCGTTGCATGGCTAAACTTGGGTCCTTATCTGGGATCCTGAGTTGGTTTGTCATGTGGTGGGTGCAGCAATGCGCTGTATCAGCGCGTACTCCTAACCCCTCTCTCTCTCTAAGTTTGTGGCCATGCTCTCTTTCTCAGGGGTGGGGGTTGATTTGTTTTCAATCCTATTTTTTGTAAAAATTGATCTATTTGTATGGAATGATTACAATAAAATCAATAAAATAAATAAAAGAATTATATTATGTGATATTATATTCTATTACATAAACTTTATTAAACCATTGGGAAGTTCAGAATATGGCAATGTGAAAAAATGGTACAGATAGAGGTAAGATGCATTTAAAATTATGGTGCAAATAACATGCAAGAAATAAGAAAACAGTTCTTGAAAAAATAAACATTTGTGAAATTTGAGTTTGGGATGAAAACAATATATTTGTGAATACTGAGTGCAAATAGGTCATAGTTCAAATAATTACAACCTTATAAAAAGAAATAAACTTTATGGTTAAAAAAGAACAAAAATAATAAATAATTGACTGGACCAGAAATCATTCTAAGGTCTTTAGACAAGTTAGTGATTATGTTTAGATACACTTGATATCTATTTTCCAGAGAGAAAACAAATAATAGCTTCCAGTTGACCTGAGGCTAGAAAACACTGTACAATTGAAAAACACATTTGGACAGGCATTGAAAATTAGGGGCAAATTCCTTTATTATATGCAAAATAATGGAAATGATTTCAAAAACACAAAAAGAACAGACCATATCTAGTATCCAGTTCAGGTATGTTAAGGAGCACTTAGCGGGCTTTCAGACAGATGAAATCTCATTTTATTGTTTATTTTAGCTCTGGCCGTGAATCTGTGATTGCCAAGAGGTATTTTGCTACACCATATTCAGAACTGAACTGTTGTGTTTTATTTCCTACATAAGCCTAAGGGCAAGTTTAAGAGCTAGAGACATGTCAAAGCTGATATACAACTGCACCCTACTTTATGTGTACATTCAAGTGCTTGGGAATATCTTTTTTTAAGGGTACAGTAGTCATCATAACTTCTTATTTACAGATCTGAATTGGGATTTTTTCCTTTAACTTTTGCAATTTTCTTTTAAAATGGTAAGAAAGTTAGTTGCCTGCTACAGCACAGGAATTACAAATAATACAAAGAGATCAGTGTGATATTGGTATTTTTAGCTAATGTTTGCTGTGGTTATGGTTTCTACACATGCAATATTTTATGTTAGTTTTGTTTTTTTGGGCTGTATTCTTCAAATCCTCTATTACCATATCTCAAACATTTTGTTATCTGCATTTTGCTTTGATTTTAGATTAACATATTTCTTGAAATTATTGTTTTTTTTTAATAATTGGAGAACAGTTTTCACCTTGGGCCTCAATGGTATAAAAAGCAAATGTTAGTGATTGCCTTGTCCAAATCTTTGTGACAGAACTAGAAACACAGAGTGTTCACAGGGGAGAGATCTTGTCTTGCCTAGTCTTTTTAGCGCAATCTGTTTTCTTGCCAGTTGTCTTTTTTTTCCACCTCCTTTGCTACGCTAGGATTTGATTTCTGTTTCTAATTTGTATGTTCTTCACCATCAATTTCTAAAATTTAATATTATTTTAAAGATTATCTGGGTCAGTGAATCTGATGGTTATTTTCCTTTTGCTTTAATAATTATAAAATATTTTAGATTGTTTTGCTTGCCATTTTATATTTTTACACTCACCACAGTTTTGGCCTCCTGTTCTTTAGGTAACCTGATGCAGCGTTTCGGCCCTGTTCTTGTAGGTCCTGACCTGCAAGAAATAACATGTCAGTTTCAAAGGTCGTCCAGGATGTCATTTTCTCATTCAAAACCACTTTTTTCAGAGAACTTTCAATTCTAAACATACCTTTACTTTTTGACCTTTTTCTCTTAATTTTTTTTACCACAAACTTTGTCTCTCATTTTCATTTTGGCACTCGTGTTATTGATCTCCAGGCTTTGACCCTTTTCTGTTTAACTGTCTGTCTTCTAGTTGTTAATTCCCTGACATAACATTCTATATGTACAACATTACTGCTTGTTTTAAATGGAATGGAAATTAATTTGTATAAGTATAAGATTTTTTAAAGGAAAGTAAAGACACTGAACCCATGGGTTCTCAGTTTCTCTTAAACCATTACTTTGATTTTAATGCACCAAGTGTGTTCCTGACCTCTCTCTGTTTTTCTCTCTCTCCAGCACCAACTAATCAATTTACCCTGTGCAAGGAAAAACAATCAATTAGGAGAACACAAACCTATCTTGTGAATTGTCTGAAGTAAAAAAAATATATGTATCTATTGTATACTGTAATGTGTCAAATCAAACTATTTTTCTATGTTATCTAAAATATATCTTCAGTATTTTTGCTGAAGCCAGAGTTTTAATAACTCATTTGTGGCTGTATAACTTTTGTTATTATTCTGGACATTATTTTTTTGATTGGTTTTTATCTCTGTTTGCTATTGCTGTTGCTGAAGCAGTCTAACTATTCTGCAAAGCACTCTTCATTCTCAGATATTCCTCCAATGTTAGGTGGAAGCTTATTCAAATCACACCAGGTGCTTAAGTCCATTGGGCAATTTAGCGAAAAATATAATCAAAAATTAATTCTGCTAGTGAAAAGCACTGGTTTGCATGACCAGCATTTGTTTTTTCAAAAGTAATAGGGATGTGGTCAAGTCAGTCATGTTAAGCTTTGCAGGAAAGGCAACCAATGTTTAAATGAATGACCATGTGAGGTAAAGTAAGGTGAATAGAGAAATGCCCCATATCAATAGACATTGTGTCATAACAAAGTGAGATCAACACTGTGGTACCCATACATAGAAGACATAAATGCCACAATTATTTTTATTAATAAACAACTACATAGAATCATAAGAAGACATTGAGCTCACAACAATTTGGGACCAGTGAAGGTGGGTGAAATAACACGTACTCCATCAAGTTATCACAATAATTGATAAATTGTGACTACAGGTACTCTTCCTTGTTGGAATCGTAAATAATATGTGACTTAGGAGCCTGATCTTGTTATTGCTCATGGATTTCCAGGACAAAATTTAAAAAGATATCTGACTGTTGCTAGAATTATTTAAAGACTGGCTAGGCTGGTTGTGGTGGTCAGTTTTTGGGCATCTGGGATGTCAGACTTTTATAAGACATTAAAGTGATAGGGTGTGTTACGGCAAATTTTAAAGTATGGCATAGTGGTTACTTAGAAGTTTTTATTTTGTTAGTTTTTTCTTATAAATGTGAAGGTTAGGATTATTGGTATAGTAATATAAGAGATTTACAAGGGTAACTAATTCTCTAAGACCAGCATTCTTAAGGTATCATGGAGATTTGTGCTTACCCTAGTGAAAGGCATATGGTGAGATGGATTACCCAAGCAGGCCATGTTCATGCTCTTTGCATTCTGCAGTAGTATCAGATTGACATTAGAGGATAATAAAGATGTGGGGATGCTCTTACCAGATACTAAAATAATAGTATTGAGAAAGGTGAACTTTCCTTTCATTAATGAACACAACTGAATAAATACTGGTCTTTCCTCCCCTATAAAAAGATCTTTTGTAATCTCATGCTTCACGTACATGAAGATGTGCAAAAACCTGGTAAGTAAACTTTTTGTTTGAAAGCAGTTTTAACCTTAATGTCATTAAGTAATCTAAAAGTGCTGTCTTATGTGAGTTTAAATAGAGACGAAAAAGTGACAAAGAAAATTAATATAAAGTTTCATTGGACTGGACTTCTATTATGAAATATGCAATGAATTTATACAAATCAATAATAAGTTCAAATTTCAGGGGACTCTAACACTGGAATCATTAAAGCTACACCAAGTACCTTCTACATCCTTTTGTTCTCACTAATGGCCATTAAGGCTCGGACCCTCACATCACAAGGTAAAGATAAATGTTTTCTTGGCACACAGCATGTACTGTTTGTGTATGTTTTCACATTAAATGTTATCACAGGTTTTCAATATATAAATATCAGGGTTACTCTGGGCAGAAAACTGCAAAACAAGATATTTTAATTAGCTGGGACTTAAAATGACAAGTAGAAACATCCCTGCTTTATGTAAAAATAATTTAAAATATAAAACCATATTCACATATTTCTGTGGATACGCAAATATGTTTAAATGACATGTGCCATGTATGCTTGTTACAAAATAGTCTGGATCAGCAGTCAGAACAGATTTGTGGCATCTTTCTGCTTTATCTGCATAACTGTGCCAGTCTGTATCATAGAGTGCCACTCTTTGCAAACTTAAAATTGACAGCTCATTGCCAGACAACAATAAGAAATCAAGGTTTAAGCTATTGTATGAAACAACATACTACTTTTTCTTAGGTTTACAAAATGTCCTCAAAAGTTCAAAAGAAGTGTTTTTTTATTTAAACAGTGAATCTTGTGAGCTGGAATGTCAAAGATCTCAATCACGACCTAAAGAGAAAAAAAGTATTTTCTCACCTAACAAGTCTAAATGCCAAGATAATATTTATACAGGACTCGCTTAATAAGTAAGGTCCAGTTTCATTTGCAAAGAGATTGGATTGGCCAAATCTTTCACTCCACCTATACAAAGAAAACTAGTGGTGTGGTAATCTTAATAAAATTCTAATGGGTGATATGCTCTGCTGATGTGTAATTTATTTCCATTTAAAGTAATTTTTATAAATATCTATAAAACTTATGTGGATGACAGAGATTTCATGCAAAATGTATTTGCATCTAACCCTAATGTGAAATTATAATGACCACAGACTTTAATTGTGTTTTAAATCCAGACATGGACAGGTCTTCAACTAACGTGGCGATAACATCTAACACTGTAAAAATCACACCGTTTGTAATGGATCATAACTTATCAGACCAGTGGAGATTTGAAAATCCAAGCTCATATTCCTTATTCTCTCCAGTACATCACAGTTACTCAAGAATTGATTATTTCTTTATTGATAACTAGCAAAATACCCGCGCTTCGCAGCGGAGAAGTAGTGTGTTAAAGAAGCAATGAAAAAGAAAAGGAAACATTTTGAAAATAACGTAACATGATTGTCAATGTAATTGTTTTGTCACTGTTGTGAGTGGTGAGTGCTGTTGTCATATATATATATATATTTACACAAACACACATAAACATATATATATATACATATCTATACATATACACATATATATACATATATATCTACATATATACACATACATATACACACACACATAAATACATACACACATACATACATACACACACATATATAAACATATATATACATATACATACATATCTACATATATACACACACAGCTATTTCGTATCAGTGCAATACGCTGCTTGTTAAAACGGATAACTCCGCTCTTACGTGCAAGTCTGCGTGGATATTATGAACTATCGTATTTGTTCAAGTTCTATTTAAATTTTAAATAGAAGGAATTTTTATTTAGTCGACAGAAATATCTTTGGTAGGAATGGTAAAAACAGACAGGAATATTATTCGTGAATAAATCAACTCAAACCTTAAACAACTTATAATATTTTGCTCTCCATAAAAATTTATCCTGTCTAAATTATACAAGTTAGAAATAAAGTAAACGTTAAAAGAACAAACATTCAAATTTCTTTACTCTTATGTAATTTTATATAAAAATAAACTTAGATTTTAAATATCCCAAAAGATTTTGCTCTCCATAAAAATATATCCTGTCAAAATTATACAAATTCAAATATGAACATGCTGCATAACAAAACCTAGAAATATAAATAAAATGTGTTCCTTTCAGCAATAACAAATCAAATCATTCAGTTGTCTTTGCTCATATGTCATTTTAGAGCTGGACGCCTGGCATCGATTTTTGGCCACAGGTTCGTTTCTGTTTGGTGTGAGGTTCTGTGTTGTGGAGATTCTCAGGATGGATTGCAGGTGCTCATCAGTGAGGCGACTCCTGTGTGCTGTTTTGTTAGTCTTTATCACTGAGAAGAGCTTCTCACACAGATATGTGCTACCAAACATGCACAAGGTTCGAGCCGCATGTAGACGGACTTTTTGTTCTTCAAAGTCACCAAAGCGCCGTGCAAACTCAGTGCGCTCAGTTTATCAGCAAAGTGCGTATTTGGGAACACCGTAGTGACGACTTGGTTTAACATTACTTGGCAACAGGGAAAGTGGGCAAGGTGCACTGGTGCATTTGTGTCTCCCATAAAAGCAGCTTCACTTGAAATCACTTTGTGATTGTGCACGGTTAAAACGTCCGCTGAAGTGTCAGATTCTTATTTAATTATGCTGCTTTCTGTATCTTCTGCATTGCATTCAGGTTAACCTGATGTTTTGTCTCATAGTGCCGTCTTAGATTAAATTCTGTAATTACAGCCACATTAGCTCCACAAATGAGACACACGGGTTCAGTAAACATATACTCAGCCTCCCATCGGTTTTTAAAGGCTCTATTTTCAGAATCAACTTTTCTCTTCAGCATCGTGTGAGCTAGCTTCGCAATAACTTGATTAACTCGGTAAGTGTTGGCAAGGCAGCTGAAGCGCTGCATTATGGGATCTGTAGTTTATTGTGTTACCAGCGCTTCATATACCGGGCTTTAATAACAATAATACAGTATATAAAATGATCTCGGGCGGATATAATTACACCGGGCGGATGTGGCCCGCCCTTGAGTTTGACACATATGGACTAAATAGAACTTGAAAAGATATATTTTTCAAATGTGATCGCGCAATTCAGATAGAGTTGACGCGCACTACAGCCTGCATGCCTCAATAAGTCATCCTTCCTCGCTCTTACTTTTTACCGTTCATCTAATGAATACACTGAGTATGGCTTTACCAAAACAATCATTGATGGCGAATAAAGTATCCATTATTCGAGTATGTAGATCGGGTTATATATATACATATATATATATATATATACCCGTATCGCAGCGAGAAGTAGTGTGTTAAAAAGCTAGAAAAGAAAAGGGAACATTTTAAAAATAACGTAACATGACTGTCAATATACAGTATTTGTTTTGTGAGTGTTACTGAGTGTTGCTGTCATCAAGGATTTGATTATCATTATTTCTTTCAATCAGGTTCGTATTTGTAGGATGTGTTGTGTTCAAGTTACATTCCGTGTTTGTCAATCGTTGTAAAGATGACAGGTTTCATTCATCGATTCGTTTCTTACTGCATCAATAAACAGCTCGTCTTCTTCTTTATCTGAGACCTGACACACTGCATGCAGTTTTTTTTTACACTGTCTTCCTTTAGCGGGACATTGACTTTTTCCAACGTGTGCTTTGTTTTGGATTTATGAATATGCTTGTATGTATCAGCGCTTCATATTTTTGCTGCCTTTTCAATTGTGTAATTGGTTTTGTTCAGCTCTTTGGAACTGTTGCTTTTATCTGTGCACTCGTCAGTTCACGTGAGCCGCTCGGTGTACATGCATCGAAGTTTCCCAGCTGTGCTGGTGCCATCTCGTGCTATGTCCATGGCTGTATTTAATGTTACCTTAGTCCTGGCACTTAAAACTTTCTCTCGCAGTTTCGCTGAGTTTGTACCAAACACCACCCTGACCATCTCATCTTCCTCTGCATAAGCACAGTCCTTAACCCGTGAATATTTAGTGGGAGTTTGCTATTGGATTGCCGCTGACGGACGGCCTTATATGGGCAGGCACTAAATTACAAACGCCAGCGCAGCCTGTCTATGAACTTAATTTAAAGTGTAGGTTTACATCGTGCTTTGTTTCCGAAGTAGCAGAACTCATGAATATGGTTGTATATGTCACTCGCTCGCTTCTTATTGTTTCGCTGCCTTCTCAATTATATAATGCATGTTTTCTTCAGCGCTTTTTTGAGGTCTTCCTGGTTTTCTATGTACTGCGTGATTACGTGGGAGGCGTGATGATGTCACACGAAACTCCGCCCCCACGGCGTTGAAGCTCATCTCCATTACAGTAAATGGAGAAAAACTGCTTCCAGTTATGACCATTACGCGTAGAATTTCGATATAAAACCTGCCCAACTTTTGTAAGGAAGCTGTAAGGAATGAACCTGCCAAATTTCAGCCTTCCACCCACAAGGGAAGTTGGAGAATTAGTGATAAGTCAGTGAGTGAGTGAGTCAGTGAGTGAGTGAGTGAGTGAGTGAGGGCTTTGCCTTTTATTAGTATAGATAATTTATTGCCTAGTATCAAATCTTGCAAGTACAACACTATTGTTATCTCCAACTACACCCTATAATCAGGGAGCTTAACTCACTATCCCCTACACACTCATCTCGTAGCTGGTGCCTTAACTCCCTGTCATTAACTGATGAGAACTGTACAGAATTCATCTCCAAGCAAATTGATTATATTTAGAGACAAATGGTTTCTGCAGGAAATATGGGAAACTCTGAAAGCTTTTTTAAGAGGACAGAATATTTTATAGCCTTACCACAAAAATAAAGTGGAAACAAAGAAGGCATCAGAGCTAATCAATTAAATTACTACAGCAGATCAAGAATATGCCAGGTCTTCAAATGAGGCACTTTACAGGTAAAAGACAGGTTTTGCACTCAAAATGTAACCTCTTGACAACAAAAGAAACAACATAGCTCATCTTTAAATCATGACATCAATACTATGAACACAGAAAGAAGGCAAATAAGATCTTAGCTCAACAAATCCACAAGTATAGAAGGTCTGCACCACAATAACAGAAATTACTAACATGAAGATAAAAATCATTGACCATAAAAAAATAACCCACACATTTAGAGAGTACTATAAGTCCTTAAGTCTAATGATAATAAGACACAATCTAATGAGTTTTTGATGCATTAAAAATTCCACAGCTAGGTACTCTTAGTGCAGAGGAACTGGATAAAACTTGGACACTCTCAGAATTACTAGATGCTAAAAACACATTTCAGAGTGGTAAAGCAGCAGGCCTTGGTGGATACCCAAATTTTATAAAACAATTTTCAAATAAATTAGCTGCACTACTATTACCAATGCATAAAGTTGCTTTATATACAGTACAGTATAATACACAACAAGTTTATTTCAAAATTTAGAACAGTAGGAAATTAAGCGGCATGGTGGCGCAGTGGGGAGCACTGCTGCCTCTCAGTTAGGGGACCCGGGTTTGCTTCCCAGGTCCTCCCTGTCTGGAGTTTACATGTTCTCCCCTTGTCTGCGTGGGTTTTCTCTGGGTGCTCCGGTTTCCTCCCATAGTCCAAAGACATGCAGGTTAGGTGCATTGGCGATTCTAAATTGTCCCTAATGCGTGCTTGGTGTGTGGGTGTGTGTGTGCACGTCCTGTGGTGGGATGGTGCCCTGCCCGGGGTTTGTTTCCTGCTTTGCGCCCTATGTTGGCTGGGATTGGCTCCAGCAGATCCCAGTGACCCTGTAGTTAGGATGTAGCGGGTTGGATAATGGATGGATGGAAATTAAGCAGACTTAAATTAAGTTGACTAAATAAGGTGGTAAATATAAAGCTACAAAAAAAGGTGTATAAGTAAGGCATATAAGACTATGAGAGCAATGGTTATAAAGAGTATTTGGAAGACTAAAATGCACTTTGAGAAAAATATTGCAGAAAAGGCAGAAGACTGCTTAAACAGATTGCAGTAAAAGAATGGTCAATAACAAGGTAGAGAAACAGTAAAGACACCACATATTTTGAACAGGTGTACAATAACAACATCATTTATTTATATATCACATTTTCATTCAAATTATGTAGCTCAAAGTGCTTTACAAGATGAAGAAAGAAAAAAGAAAAATATAAAAATAACATTAGGCAATACTAATTAACAAAGAATAAAGTAAGGCCTGATGGCAAGGGGGACAAAATAAGCAAAACAAACAAACAAAAAAAAAAAATCTGCAGGGGTTCCAGGCCACAAGACTGCCCAGCCCCCGCTGGGCATTCTACCTAACATTAATAATCTCAATCAATCCTCATGGTTTTCAGGCTTTGCATGGAAGAATTAGATGATGATGATGGTGGTCATGTAGACATCTGGCCTTCAATCCATCAATGTAAGGACTGCATGGTGCCATGATCAGGGCACAGAAAACCGGAAAAAGAACAGCAGAGAAAGTAGGGGTTAGTATGGATTGAGAACCATGATAAAAATGATAATTAAATGCATATACAGAATATCAGGGATACACTAAAATGAAGCTATAAGGAAACCCTATTAAAAAAAGAGTTTTTAGCAGTTTTTTAAAATGCTCTACCATATTAGCTTGGTGAATTTCTATCTGTAAGCTATTCCAGATTTTAGGTGCATAACAGGTGAAGGCTGCCCCACCACATCTTTTAAGTTTAGCTCTTGGAATTATAAGCAGACATTTGAAGATCTAAGGTTACAATTTGAAGTGTAAGGTGAGAGGTATTCCAAAATATAGGATGGAGCAAGATAATTTAAGATTTTGTAAACAATAACCAGCATTTCCAAGTTAATTCTAAATGGTAAAGATTACCATTGTAGTGACATCAAAACTGGAGAGATGTGCTGATATTTTCTTTTCCTAGTTAAGATTCTGGCAGCTGCATTCTGCACTAGTTGCAATTGATTGATGTCTTTTTAGTTAGTCCTGAGAAGAGTGTGTTACAGTAATTTAGTCGAGTAAAAACAAAAGCTAATTTTTCAGAATCTTGCAAAGCTATAAGGGATCTAATTAATTAATTAATTAATATTTCTTGAGTGAAAAAATGTTGTCCTAGTGATCAGATTAATATATAATTTAAAATTTAGGTCAGAATCAATAAACCCCTAAATTCTTTACTTCTGCCTTGACTTTTAGGCCTAATGGATCAAGTTTATTTCTAATATCCTCATTATATCAATTTTTGCCAATTACTAAGATTTTTGTTTTCTACTTATTTAGTTTGAGAAAATTACTATTCATCCACTCAGAAACATAGTAAGACATTGTGTCAGTGAAACAGAGTCTGGTGGTCAGGTCCTATTGATAAATACAGTTGTGTGTCATTAGTGTAGCTGTGGTAGCTCACGTTATGCCTTGAGATAATCTGACCTAATGGAAGCATGTAGATCGAAAAGAGCAGTGGACCCAAAATAGATCCTTGTGGAACACCATATATAATATAATGTGTCTTCGAAATATAATTACCACAACTAACAAAGAATTTTCTACCTGTTAAGTAAGACTTGAACCAATTTAAGACATTACCAGAGAGGCTCACCCACTGAATAAGGCCATTTATAAGAATATTGTGATCAATGGTATCAATTGCGGTACTCAGATCTAGGAGGATGAGAACTGATAAATGGCATCTGTCCGCATTAACCCACAAGTCATTTACTACTTTAATGACTGCAGCTTCTGTACTGTGATTTGTTCTAGAACCCAAATGAACATTTAGCTGTGTAATGACTTAGTTTTCTAGGATTTTATTTAAGAAAGGCAGAAATAGGTCTAAAATTTTCAAAAACAGAGGAGTAAAAATTATTTTTCTTCAGCAGGGTTTTAACAACAACAGTCTTAAGACAGTCTGGGAAGACCCCCATACCTAATGATGAATTTACTATGTCAAAAACACTATCAATTAGCACACCGGATACTTCTTTGAAAAAACTTGTTGGTATTGGGTCAAGGATGCAGGTGGAGGGTCTCAGTTGAGAAATTATTCTATATAGATCGAGTAAATCTTTCCTATTGAAAGAATTTAATTGGTTTAAAATGGAATACTGGGGTTTAAGAGGATCAATATTGGGGAAATGTACCATATTATTTCTAATATCATTAATTTTGTGATTAAAAAATATAGGAAAAGCCTCACAAATTTCACTGGAAGTTTTTTGAAGGTGTTCCATTGAGTGACTTGAGTTTAGCAAATGATCAATTGTAGAGAAACTCTTGGATTACTAGCATTGTTATTTATAATTTTAGAGAAATAGCACTGCCTCTCAGGACGGACTATGCTGTTGTGTTCTGTTATTTTAGCCTTTAATGTTTCAAAGTGGACAATCTATTTAGTTTTTCTCCATTTACGCTCAGCTGTCTGGCATGTTTTCTTTAAATCAGACACTCTTTGGATCTTCTATGGTGTAACAGTGCTGGAGGATTTTTTAACTGTCTTTTCACGAGTGACTATGTCAGCAGTGTATAAGAAAATAAATAACTGATAATAAATAAAAAGATAGATAAATAAATAAATAACAAATGACGGCATCCCACTTCTAATTCTCAGGGACCTGAACATCCATGTGGACCGCCCTCCTGCTGCTGACTTTCTTGCTCTTCTTTCCTCCTTCAGCATCACACAGCTCCACACCCCACCCACTCACAAGGCTGGCAATTTGTTTGACCTCATTCTGTCAAGCAGCTGTCCCACCTCTACCTCTGTCTGACCATTTTTTCATTCAGTTCTCTCTGTTGCTTCCCTTTTCTCACTCTTCTCCTCTCCCCACTGTATCCTTCCGCTGACACCTCCACTCTCTGTCTCCCTCCTATTTCTCTTCCATGGTCTCTTCTGCTTTCCCTCCTCTTGACCACTTCTCCTCTCTTGACACCAAGACTGCCACAGTGACCCTATGGTCAACTGTCTTCTTGTCTTGACAATGTTTATCCTCTCTCTTCCAGGCCTGATCGCAAAAGACCCTATTGTCCCTGGCTTTTCTTCAGGACAGCTGAAAGGAAGTGAATGAAGTCAAAGGCTCCCGCAGACCTGGTTAATTATCAATCCCTTCTTGCATCCTTTTATTCTGCCACCATCAAAGTGAAAGTAAGGTTCTTTCAGACTAGAATTAATAGCACTACCAACACACATTCTCTGTTCTCTGCCTTCATTTCCCTTCTTAACCCCCTACACCTCCCCACCTCATTGTCTACTGATGATTTTGCCAACTTCTTCCAGGATAGGGTGGCCGATATCAGAAGCCATTTCTCACCCTTGCTGCCACCCATTATGCATCCTTCCAAGCATCACCCAACATTTTCCACATTCTCACCAATCTTTGCCACTGATGCTTCCAACCTACAATGACCCCACTACCAGTCCACTTGACTCTGTCACTTCAAATTTCCTTCAGGCTGTCTCCCCCTAAATCATTTCTGCAATTACACATTAATACCTCACTCAGATCAGTCACATTTCATACCACCTCCAAACATGCAGTGATTTTCCCACTTTTAAAAAAAAAACCAAAACACTCAATTCATCCTAAATTAACAATTGCAAGCCTATCTATCTCCTGCCCTTTCTGTCCAAAACACTTGAATGTGCTGTTTCTAACCAGGTCTCTTCCTTTCTTGTACAGAATGGATTGCTCGATAATAAGCACTCTGACTTCAAGAGGAATCACTGGACTAAGGCAGCTGTCCTGACTGTGGTTGACCAGCTATAATTTGCTAGAGCTATCAACATGTCATCGGTCCCGATTCTGCTAAATCTCTTTTCTGCCCTTGCCATAGTCAACCATGACATCCTTCATGCCACCCTTTCTAATGTTTGCATCACTTGGACTGCTCTCAGATGGTTTGAGTCCTACATCTTGACCAGATTCTACAGTGTGCCCTGGTGAGGAGAGTTGTCAAAGGCACATCAGACATGTGCAGGGGTGCTCCAAGGATCAGTGCTGGGTCTACATGGGTCCTTTTATCAGTGCTATGCCGAGGATACACAGCTGAACCTACTGTTCCCTCTGGAGGACAATACGGTATAAGCTGGAGTCTGCTTGTCTTACTGATATTTCAACCTGGATGAGATCCACAAGATCAGACCTTATTTGACGGAGCGTGCAACACAACTTTTGCTCCAGGCTTTGGTCTAGTCACATATGGACTACTGCGACCAGGTCCTGGCAGGATTACCTGCAAGTGCTATCAAGCTGCTACAAATGATCCAGAATGCAGCGGTCCATCTTGTATTTAATCAGCAGAGATGGGCACATGTCACTCCTGTCTTTGGGTCACTACATTGGCTCCTTGTAGCAGCATGAATTAAGTTCACTGATGCTTGCCTGCAGAGTAATACCTGTCAGTACCTGAGTATATGGAAAAACTAGTAAAGTGATATATGTCTAGTCACCCACTCAGATCTGCCAGGGAACAGCATCTGGTGATGCCACCTCTGTGTGGTATCAAGTGTAGTTTCGCGTTAGTGGAACAGGCTACCCACCTCCATCCGAACTGCTGATTCCCTCAATGTATTTATTAAACAACTGAAGACCCACCTGTTCTGTGAATATCTAACTGAAAAGAGGTAAGAAGAAACTTTGAGATATTTTATATTGGTTAATTTGTTGTTTAAGTTTATTTGTATTATTGTTTGAAATTTATGAATGTAAATTATTAGTTATTACAACTCTTCACTTGTCACAATCAACTTTTGTTACCTGTCCTGTCACACTTGCTGAACAAACAAGTCCTAGCCTAATTTTACTTCACTATGTTTACCTCTTTTTGTAAGTCACTTTGGATAAAAGTGTCTGCCAAGCAAGTAAATGTAAATGTAATCAACATGGGTTCAGAATGATTACTGAAATTCTTTGAAGAAACAACAAAACCATAAAAGAAGACACAAACATGTAATATTATTAATCTTGATTTTCAAAAGGCTTTTATTAAAAGAATACCCAAAAAATATATTTTTTACATGTCAGTTAGCCCATATAGTTTGTAGTAATGGTCAAAAAATTGTACTCTCATGTTTTCATGTAGAACGGTAAAAAAAATAATGCATGATCTAATATAAGCCAATGGTGGTTAATTTGATTGAAAAACATTAATGGTGAAAAGAAAAAAAATCTTATGATCCTCATGTGGAATAATTCAAATTGTAGTTATACAGAGGTATAGACCCAGGAGGAATTGCCTAATCAACAAATGCAATGCAAGGCAGACACATTCCAAAAACACAAATCCAGAAAGCATCAAAAACAGAATAGGGGGTCAAACAATCCAATAAATCCAAAAAGCACAATATGCAAAATAACTCTCTAAAACCACCAAACATATTCTGTGAACCATCAAGGACAGTTTGACGATGGAGAAGAGGAAACCCAAAGCTCCAGTCAGCTGCATCCCAGGAGAAAATAAATAAGTAACAAAACAAAAAATATACCTATAACAGAGAAAGTCAAAGACAAGTCAGTCACAGTCCTGGAGACCTTGGTCAACTAGCTAATCCCACCCTTCTGGTCATTCCACAGTAGAGTCCTTGTTGGGCCATTTGTTGATTCCAAAGCCCTCAGTACCTCAGATGTCCTTTCATGGGCAGAAAAACAGCTTGGAAGTAGGGCAGTATCAATATATCAAAAAGTGAAATAGATTTGAAGAAGGTTAGTGACAATTCATACATTGTTTTGTTACTTATAATTTTGTACAGATGACTACCAAACAGAGATGTAATATGCCCCGCTAATCAACAGTTTAAGACAGGGTATGGTAGACTAAAGTACTGAGTCTTCAGTATGGATTTAAAAGATGAGGCAAATTCCTCATATAGGCAGGCAAATCGTTCCACAGCTTTGTGGACTTAAAGTTTGACTCCCACTCTTATTTTATAAATCCTTGAAATCTTTGGTAGACTAGCATCTTAAATTTTAATGCAAGCTCAGGTTTGTAAATAATGATACATTCAAATATGTAAGTAGAACATTGGCCATTGAAAGCTTTATATGTAACAATGATCATTTTGAAATCAGCCCAAATCTTAATTGAAGCCAGTGAAGTTACAGTATGTGGCCGTACTTTCTAGTTCTTGTAGCAACATTTTCAGTAATCAATCCCACTAAAAATAAATGTATGAATTAATTTCTCAATATCCTCCATATTTAAAAACTGTCTAAATTATACAATATGTTTAAGATGGAAAAACAGGCTTTAGATAGTCATGTAATGTGTGATTTAAAGAAATACAATTTGATTTAAATGAAAGGTATAACTGCAATCACCATTGAGCCATAGGCCATTCACTTTCAAAATGTATTAGAGAAAGATGTCAACAGAAAATATCACTATATTTAGATGACTAGCAAATTGTGCTTGTGAAAATTTTGCAAGAATAAAAACGTTAATGAAATGATGATGAGGGAAAGAAAATCATCACATGTTACAGTAAGAAATGAGATTATTTTAATAAGTAGTGACTTGTGAGAGGACTCAGTATTAGAATAGTAACATGATTAGTATAGGATGTTATTATAGTCACTTACAACAGCATGCATATTTACAATACAAAGTGTAACATGAACAGGTTAACAGAACATATTGGATAAGAAGGGATATGCAGGACACATGTAAGTCACCATGTGTGAAGGGTGGCTGTCAGGTAATGTAGTATACCGACGTCTATAATAATTGTCAGAAAACGCAGTTTGTTGCATAAACGTTATTGTCAGTAAAAATATTCCCGTGTGTAACCCGCAGGTACCTGTACATTTAACGCAGGTTTCAATGTAACTCTGGAAAATATAGTGTACAACTGGACAAAGGGAAAACAGGGCCTGACAAATAAACTATTGTCATTGTGACTTGGTGATAGTCATACAATATGCTAAACGAACAGGGAATTGCCTACGCTGTAATATGAAGGGAATATCTCGTTTTGAGTTTTTCTGTCGGAATATTTCTTGTTGTCTGGCAGTTTTCCACTGCTCTTCAGAAAGGTTGTGTGTGTATTTAATTTTTTCGTTTAATGTCTAGGTGCAAGAATTGCTGACACTGATCTTCGGATAATGTCACTCTGTGGTTTGTCATAGATTGTCTTTGTTGTTCTAAGGCATCTTGCCTGTGCTGGTTGGTCTGGCATGATGTAAATATTTCTGCTTCTGTGCGTTGGTGTAAGTATGTAGGCCGGCGAGACCATTTCTGTTTGTCGCAGCTAGGCGGTATGTGCCTTTTCATTTTATAGGGAGTCTTACTGTGAAGGAAAAAGGGAGTGTAATATGGTAGTGTCATAATGCAGTTTTGGTGAGTAACAAAGGCAGGAGGGCTTACCTTGAAATGAAGGAAAGAAGAAGTGTAAAATGGTAGTGTCATAATGCAGTTTCAGTCAGTAACAAAGTATGCACCGAATAAACAGTCAAGAATAAGTAAATTTGAAATAGGTTTATAATTGTTAAGTGTATTTGGGTTTATCAGCGATATTTTTCAGTAATGGTCTGATAACTGGTACTTTTAGTGCATTAGGGACTACGGCAGTCAGAAACTGACTATTGATAATGCATAGAACAGGTGCTACTGGAACAGCCATTGAGCTTTTCACCATTTTAATTGTGACAAGATCTAAGAGTTAGGTAGTAAGTTTCATTTTAGAATTTAAAGTTAAGACTTCCTTCACTTTTATCAAGTTAAATTGCTAAAATGTTGTGGACAAGAAGATACCGTGTTTGACACTGTCACTTTTTTGTCTTTCTTAGACTTTGAGCCTTTCCCTGATGACCATGTTTACCCTGAAAGCTAGTTAGCACTTGCATAATACAAAACTTTGTGGTAAATCTAATATATATCTAACATATTAATAAAGCTGTTGATTTCACTTCATTGCTTCTTGTCCATTCAAAAGAATAGTACAGACATGCAAACAAAATCCTGGCCTTAGATATAAATTATTTCAGGAAAGAAAGCTTTGGCGGTAACTGGAATATCACATTCAAAAAAAGAACAGCAGTACTCGATATCAGAGCAAGTATTGGTCAAAATTGGGAATTAAAATATAACAGGTTATTATTGATCAGGGTCAAAACCATGAATTATTAAGATAAATGATGCTAAACAAGAAGCTAAGTCTCCGTGGACCACTAGACTTAGCGTCAGAACAGACCATGGACAAAAATTGTCCAGGGCAAAAAAAGAAACTGAATTTTCAGATTAAAAGGTTGTTGATTATGCCAAAGTCAGCTGAGCTATATCATTGAAAAATGTAGCTATGGCAAAGAATATAAAACCACAGGCATAACATTGTATTTGGCTTGCATTGTCTGTTATGTTGTATTATGTAACCTCCTAGCTTTAGTTGTATTATGCATTCTCCTATTTCCTATACTGTATATTATGTAATTTTAGGAAAATAAATAGGCTTGCTTTCTAAAAAAGTAATCATAGGAGTGTTTGCTAATTGTAACCAAAATAATAAGCAAGAAAATGTAATTAGAATAATCATAAAGTACAATGTAACAAACTGTTGACTGCACTTCCCTGACTGTTGCAGGCAGTTTTCTTTTAAGATTAAATTTTAAAAAGTATTTTTTCTATTTTTTCAAGTTGCAAATATAAACTGAAGGACAGTTAAAATAAAATCTCCCTGTGAAAAAAGAACAGAAGGGCAGAATCGCTATAAAGAGCTACATCACTGTAAGACCTTTTTATTTGTTGCAGTTTGAACAAATTGATTCACAATTTAATTTATTTATTGAATTTTTTAAATGTATATAGGTTCATATCAATTTTATTACATTTGGCATGTTGATGTTTTTCAATAGAGCTTGCATGTTTAAAATACATTAAAACTGTTTTTTTGTTTTTTTTTAATAATTGTAGCCCATGCTCACACGTGAACAAGAAGCCTTGTGCTTTTTAGTCTCCCATGCTTTAGCCATTATTTGAAACTACCATTTTATTTTTTTCTTTTTGCTTAAATATAGAAGATAAAAGATGTCTTTTTATAATTATTCTGGCCTAGGTGCTTAAGATTTTCTGGTCTCAGTTGTTGCAAAATACCAGAAATTTCACCCTCCACATTGATATTCCATCAGAAGTGACGTCCTCTTTGTTTGGACTTTATGTCAGTTGTTACCATTCCCCAGAAGTCCAACTCCTGGGAAAGCAGTGCCATCTGCCTTACCACCAATATCTAAAAAGTTATATGGAGAATAATAACTCCAATGGATGCAAAACCTGACTCTTATGAAGAATACAAATAGTAAAATTAGGCATAGATAAACCTGTTTCATTGTTGTTGCTTGCCTTTAACATAATTTATGGGCATAGCGGATGGACATGGCTGTGATTCTGAACAGTGGCACAGGAAAAACCAAGTTGGATTTCAGCCCATTCCTCAGATAGTTGTACAAGACAGATTTTAAATGCTATCTGTAGCAACGTCATACACCTGAAAACAGGAAGCTTGTTCTGGAATATACAGAAGCCAAAGCACAGAATTAGAGGACAAAGAACAGACCCCGGGGCAATTGTGATAATGTTCTCTCTCAGTATTTCAAGCATCAAAATGCTACTTCAAGAATGGACGGGGAGAGTTAGAGATTCCAAAAAGGGAAGATGAATATTATTGAACAATTATACCCACTGGTTGATGACACAATCATTGGTAAGCATTGTCTGAAGCTTTTGCTTCATGGCTGCAACAATCTGGGTGCCCTGCATTGACTCAGGGTAGAATTACTATCAATACATCAGTCCTGAAAATGTCCCCTGCTCACATGTGTGTGACAATATATATCAACTTAGACAGATAAAACAGACAAACATATAACACAGAAAAAGTTAGCTGTTTACCAGTTATTTAGAGTTCTAATATATATTGAAACAGATGAAGAGTTTTATAATACCAGGGGCGTCATGTATAAACGGTGCATATGCACAAAAATGTTGCATACACCCATTTCCACGCTCACATCGTGATGTATAAAAACTAATCTTGTTGTAAAGCCACGCACATTGTGCCAGCTCAATCCATTGTGTGCACAAATTTTTGCCTTGGTCTGCCAAACTAGCAGCAAACAGCATCAAAACAGTGCTACTGTTCCTGTGTGGTTTCCTTTTATTTTTTAGATTCACATCTCTGACACTGATTTATCAAATACACTGAAATTAACCGTATATTGTTTATTAGCTTAAGGCATCTGAATGTACTCAACCTGTAACCATATAATGGTGCACAAAATGGCCAAACTATTCCAAATACCATAGCTGCTTTAGCGTTGTTACTGTCTGTGCACCACTCAGAGTATTTTAACCCACTGAATCTGAGTGTGTAATCACAGCTGTACAACAGCTGATTGGAAAGCTCTACGCCAGATTCTGCTGAAAGCGGAGAGAATTATCAGCATACAACTTCTCGCACACACTGCCTTAGCCATGAGCACAGTCTATTTGAATTTCTCCCATTCAGTAAACGCTTCACAGCCTTTCCTGTAGGGACATCGTGGTTCAGAAGCAATTTCATCTCAAGAGCTCTAACCGCACTTAATCAGTCCATTAAGTGTTCCTGGTAGAACTGTTTGTACTTAAAAGTACAATTACCTCACTGTAAACTTGCACTACAGTAATATTGCACAACCTGAGCCACTTATGCATTCATATTGTATATTTTTCATTTTTGTATCATTATTATTATTATTGTTGTTGTTGTTGTTATTCTATCATTTTATAGGAAAATAAGTTTATGGAGGATTTGGATATTGAATCTAATTGTACCATACAATAACAATAAAGGAATTCAATTCAATTCAATAGAAGACAGTGCATATTTACAGATGAAGACGACTGGCTTTTCATTTTTAAGATGAAATGCAGTGAAGTATGTATATTACATTATACAGATACATTTTTAACTTCATTTAAATAATGTACACTGTTAAAAATTAAATGTGTGGGCACAGTGGCGCAGCATTTTGGTGTATCCTCATGCAGAAATAATGCCAAATGTCACATTTTTTAAAAAATACATTGCACAAATTTTTTTGAGATTTCAAAGTCACTTGCAAAACAAATTTTAGTGTAAATTTCACAAAACTGTAAGCAGAACAAAGCTAAGCTGTTTCACTCATCATTAATAATAACAATCTCTTTATAAGCTTTAAGTATAAATGAGAGTACTCTTAGAATAATAAACATGTTTTGTGTGTGCGTTTTCATGTTTTTAAATTTTTTTTTTTTGGCATGAGAATACCTTTTTTGATATCTGTCACTTTCAGTAATTTTGTAAAACTTTAATTTCTCTACCATTGTAGTTTTGTTTGTTTACATGACACCATCGAGACATGTCACACACCCTGTTGTGTTTGTAATGTTATTATCGCTACTGTATAAATACATGTCGACGTCACTCTACGTTATTTCTTGGGGGATAAACAACATATCATTTTGTGTAGCACAATTAGTTTATTGTCAAGGTTGGCCCATTTTGGTTTGACTTGGATACTTATGTGTCTATTAACAGGTCTCACTCTGTTATTACTAATACAGTGATCCCCTGATATTAAGAAACCATTTTTGAATGCATTTTTTTGAGTTCTGACATATTGTCTAGTGCAATATTTTACTTGGATAGCCCAAATGTACTGATGTACACGTCTGGAACTAATAAGCTTTAATGCACATATTTTCTTTTCATGGCTATAAATGAAGCAAGAGCAGAGTATTTTATACAAACACAGTTTTTTAAAATGCTGAAGTGTTATTTGTTTGTGTTTAGGAAAAATAAATCTGAACTCATATAAATATATAGGACCTAATTGGCAGACAGTAGAAACATTACATTTACAGTAAATGGAGCAAACATAGTTTCAACTAATAAGTACTTTGGGTTCTTAATACAGTCATACCATTAATTTTTAGACTCACAAGGATTTTCATATGGTATATGAAAGCTTGATTATAAGTTTAGCTTCTACTTCAGCTTTCATCTAATTACATATCTGTAGCAATTGACTTTCACACCCAGTCTCTAACTAGATTGTTTGAATATATATAGTCAACAGTGGTGCCATTCACACTGGAAAGGATACTTTACAAACCTGTGTGTGAACTTTTTCGATTTATAAAAATTGCCAAAATCAATGGTAATCAATGGCAGTCCACAGAAGGTATTTTGCAGTGGTAATGTGACTACTTCTATGTGGCCCAGTTTTCTTCAGCTTGCTAAGAATCTTTCAAGGAGCTATTTTCTTTTTGTTTTTTTTTCTGTTATCTTATCTGAGATGCCAGTGAGTACAACTGCACCAAGTGTTTTCCCTGTGATTATAATGCACTGACATTTGAGTATACCTTCATAAGATCAGTGCCTGCCCCTGCTTTTAATTCTGGTTGCTACCATTATAATACATTTTGATTTGTTATCAGTTGTGCTGTAAATCTGAGTTTGCTGTGATGAAATGCATGATACTGTAAGTGGAGAGTTGTCATCGAATCCAGTGAGTTTTACTGGACTCTGCAACAGCTCAGAATGTCTGAATGAGAAGAAACACAGCCTAAGCATGTCTGGGATTCGAAATGAGTGTGCATGCACAAACTATGTTTTCTTAAATTTCCATCCTTTTGTGTAATTCCTGAGGATCAGGGTGAAAAAGAATAAGTGGGAGCTGTTAGTCAATCACAGGACAGACATGAACACAAACACAAACTCCATATACATTGCCTACAGAGGTATTAATCCCTTGCTTGGAAGCTTTCACATTTTATTATTATTACAGCTTTGAATTACAATGTTGTCTTTTTTGAAACTGATCAATAGAAAAAAAGTCTCTTTAATGTCAATGTGAATATAGATCTCTGTAAGTGGTCTAAATTAATTACAAATGTAAAACTCAAAATAACTGATCACATAAGCTTTCACCCTCTTTAATATGACAAATCTAAATCATCACTGGTTTAGCCAATTTGTTTTAGAAGTCACATAAATAGTTAAATGGTGGTCACCTGTCTGTAGTAAGGGGAATTCAATTGATTGTAGGATAAATGCACCATATCAGGAATGTCCAACTTGTACTGAGTCAGACCTACAGAATAAAGACAATAAGAATACTCCATGCAACTCCATGAGAAGGTGACTGAAAAGCACAAGGAGATGGAGACAAATAAATATCAAAGTCACTGAATATTCTCTGGGGTCCAGTTAAATCAGTCATTAAGAAATGAAAAGAATGAATTGGCCTACAGGAGGCCATCCACAAAAACTTGTACAAGAAGATTAGTGAGGGAAGCCATCAAGAAACCTACAGAAGGAATTTGAAGGATTTACGAGGTACATCAGAAAAGATTAGGGAGACTGTGCATGCAACACATGATGTCCAGGTGCTTTACTGGTCATAGTTTTGTGGTAGAGTGGCAAAGAGAAAGGCACATAACATGTCAGCTAGAGTTAGCCAGAAGGCACATGGGAGATTGTGAAGTCATCTAGAAGAAGGTCCTATATTCTAATAAGAATAAATTGAGCAATCAAACTAATCACTATGTTCAGTATCAGCCAAACATTGCACGTTATAATAAAGCACTCATACTCTCAGTGAAGTATGGAGGGTGGAGAAGTTTTGTTTTCCAGCAATGGCCCCAAGCATAAAGCCAAAGGTGGAGTGCAGTGCTCATATTTACCAAGGGTCTCAGAATTACTCATAGGAACTGCACTAAAAGTTTGACTAGGATAAAATTTTGTCCTATCCCAGAGTAGCACATGAAAAGTAGTTATGAAACATCTTTCATCTACTCCCAGCAAAGTGTAGAAGTTAACAATTGAGAATGAATGTCATTACAATGTTATGGTGCTCTGAGCTGCAAAAATTGCACTCATAAAGGTGTTTTGTGATCCTACCCCTAACCCTAATCCTTGGAAATCATGATCATGGATAGTTGTTTTCTGATACTAATGCTAAGACTTCTTCGCAAAGAATACTGATGCTGTGTACAAGAGAGGACAGAGCCTACTATACTTCTTCAGAAGGCTGGAGTCTTTCAACATCTGCAATAAAATGCTGCAGATGTTCTATCAGACGGTTGTGGCATGCGCCCTCTTCTACGCAGTGGTGTGCTGGGGAGGCAGCATAAAGAAGAGGTACGCCTCACGCCTGGACAAACTGGTGAGGAAGGCAGGCTCTATTGTAGGCACAGAGCTGGACAGTTTGACATCCGTGGCAGAGTGATGGGCGCTAAGCAGGCTCCTGTCAATCATGGAGAATCCACTGCATCCACTGAACAGTGTCATCTCCAAACAGAGGAGCAGCTTCAGCAACAGATTGCTGTCACTGTCCTGCTCCGCTAACAGACTGAGGGGATCGTTCCGCCCCCACACGATGTGACTCTTCAATTCCACTCGGGGGCGTAAACGTTAACATTATACAAAGTTATTGTCTGTTATACCTGCATTATTATCACTCTTTAATTTCATATTTTTTTTTTATCAAATATGCTGCTGCTGGAGTATGTGAATTTCCCCTTGGGATTAATAAAGTATCTATCTATCTATCTATCTATCTATCTATCTATCTATCTATCTATCTATCTATCTATCTATCTATCTATCTATCTATCTATCTATCTATCTATCTATCTATCTATCTATCTATCAAAGATAAAATGTTTATGCCACTCTCATGAAGTACTGTAGAGTCATGTGTTGAATCAAGTTACTTTGCAACAACATCAAGAATAATACTGTAACAACCACTGAGATGGACAGACTGAGACCTGTCCAATGACAGGCACATTTATTTAACAATAAATGAGTGACAGCCATACTTTCAGTAGAGTCATCTACCCATTGTTATGTACATGGTGAACACCTCATAAGATGACAGTTACTGGAACTAGCCACTGCTATTTTTGCACTGTTTCAGTCACGTTCACTCTTCCAGCATTCTTGATTGTCTTTCAGAGTCACGTACCATGTCCCACTCTCTGATCCTCACGTATCTTCTGTCAGACTCTATTTATTCAATGCCCCAGGAGACTGATTTTTTTCTTGATCCTTCCTAGGCTTGTAAAATGTTGCATGAATGTTCCAGGAGTTCTTGGAATGCAGAGTGCTGTGTATCAATGTGGCATTTATCTGCCAATCACCCATAATTATAGTTTCTTCAGGTAATATTATGGCTATTTCAATACAGTTCGCATCCATGACCACCAGTGTGTTGATACTGTGGCATCACTTGCGATTCACATATGCATGATCAACTACACTTGTGGTAATGATCATTATGTGTGTGTCATCAATCAGACCAACACCACTAGGAAAACAAGCAACTGCTTTAATATAACCTCACATGGAGTGGTGTGGAAATGTATAAATCTACATATTGTCTCCTGTGCTAAAAGCGCCTTCAAAGAAATAGGTGGTTGTGACATACCTAAATCATCGCTATTGCAAGTCTGCATTTTCCCTGTTTTCAAAAAACATAACATTAACAACGCTTTCATTTTGACTGACAGTGCATGGCTTCTTTACATAGATGGAGTGATCACATGAAGCACAAAATTTGTTATGAATATTATTACATCTCTTTCAGATTGTTATCTGTTTTTGAGTTCATTATTTTTCAGTATTTCCAAACATTCATCCTTTCCTGGAATGTATGTGGTGATTGCTGCCTGAATACCATCTTCAGACAGCTCCTAGCAAATTAGGACAGCTGACAAGCTTCTCTAAATTCTGGTGAAATTATGAAAAGTGATGAAATGCTATTACTCCAACTCCTAAGAGTAGGACCACCTTTTGTCACTCTGAGATTGTTTGAGCCAGTTACTACTGTTTTCCTACTCTGAGACTTATGATAAGTACAGGCAGAGATCTCAATCCAATAGAATATTTGTGGCAGAACTAGAAAAAGGCTTTTCACTCATGATCCCCATGTAAATTGGCAGCGCCTGAGCAGTACTGCAAAGAAAATGGGGAAAAGTTGCAATGTCCAGATGTACAAATCTGATAGAGGGCTGTCCACACGGACCCATGGCTAACAAGGTGCATCTACTAAATGCTAACCTGAAGAGAGAGACAATTATTTTGTGTTTTAGGTTTATAATTAATTTAGACCACTTTTCTGAGGTTTTTTCTCATTGACATTAAAGATTGAGTGAGAAAGGCCAAATTGATAAAAAAAAAAACCCAAGGGAAAAAGCAAGACACCTCCAGAAAAGTCAACAAAATGCAAAAGTCTTTGTTCATGTATTCACTATCAGAAAAACACCAAACATGAATGGGTCCACAGAAGGACCCCACAAAGGAAATCACTGTTATAAAAAAAAAAGAAAAAAAAAACACTTGCAGCATGTCTGAAGTTTTCCAAAGACCCCCTGGATGTTCCACAGGGCTTCTTGGAAAATGTTCTGTGTACAGATAAAATTTGAACTTCTTGGTACAAATGTATAACTCTATGTTTGTACGAACAAGGACACTGCAGACCCAAACAAAAACTAAGTCCCAACTATAAAATACAGTTTAGGTCTGCTTTGCTACCTTGCTGCCTAGATTCCTTGCAATCACTGAGTGAACAATAAATTCAAAGCTGTATCAAGACATTTTATAAGTGAATATAAGGGCAGCAATCCATGACCTCAAGTTTAAGAGAGGTTGGGTGATGCAACAAGACAATAACCCAAAGTGTACAAGTAAATCAACTAAAGAATGCTGAAAATGAAGATCATTTTTGTTTGTAGTGACCAAGTCAGAGTGCTGACCCTAATCCAACTGAGATGCTGTAGCACGACCCGAAGAGGGTTGTGCAGTCAAGACAACCCAGAAATATTGTTGAACTGAAACAGATTTTCAGGGAGGAATGGTCTGAAATTTATTATCACAATTGTGCAAGACACACAAGCAACTACAAGAAATGTCTGGTGGAGATTGTTGCTGCTAAAAGAGAATCCAGAAGTTATTAAAATGAAGAGTTTGCTTACTTTTTTGCCTGCACTGTGAATGATTATCTCAATAAAGGCTGTTTATAAGTTATTAGTTTAGTCAGATTGTGTTTGTGCATAATTGTGTTTAGATTAAAATGAGAAAATATTTTATTACTAATCATTGTAGAAATCAAGGTAATTTCAAAGTGATCACTTCTTCCAACTCTAATTGATTGTTTGTGTAATTTACTTATGATTGGGAATACTGTGTATCATAGTGTTCATAAGCTGAAATATAGTACTTTTTATTGGCATTTCTACCCTCAATGATTTATTGTATTTGCAGTTTAAAACAGACAGAATTTCTACTGAAAATGTACTGTATTGCCTTGCAAAATGACAGCTTGAGAAACGCCATGCCCTTTATCACTACTGGTGTGATAGGTCACTGCACTGCAGGGAAAAAGAATTTGTCCCTTTCATGTTCGTATTTGTCATCTGCTGCAAAAAGAGCTGTTGTCTTTTTGGGAAGCTTCCTACTTAAGCTTTAGTTTGACATTTACCAACATAGCATCTTACACTAATGCAAATTTTAACCAACAATCTCTCAAAATGCGCTGGCATGATTTTTTTCTTAATTATGTTTGTAGCTGCACTTGTTTTGATTTCATTTTATTTGCTAATTACTTCTGTATTGTGCTGAGCAAATGAATTTTAATGCCCTCCATTCATAATAAAAAAGTTATACTTTGATTGAAAGTGTTCTTACAGAAAGCATGATAATTATGTTTCTTTGTGCATTCATTTATTTAATCTACCATGACTCTTACTTCAATGAAAACATAATTTTGTAAACAGACCTTTTGCACTGATTATCACAGAATGGATTTTACAGCTCGTGACACAACAGCCAGTGGGCCAACTGTAAAGTTTATGATGAAGTATGTCCTTTCATTGCAATTGACTTTTTTAATTTAAAAACACTTTGATGTTCTGTGTGCAAACACTTACGGTTTAGTATCCCTGATTCCTTTGTTGTTGTTCCCTGCAGTCATTCCTAACAAAGAGTACTAGAGTCTCCATCACTACTGTGATGAATATGTTAAGTTGTTTTTTTTGGAATTGGTTGTTTTTTGGGCTGCAGGTTTATTTAACTCACGTAATACTGTTAGTTCTCTTCAGAAAATAAGACATCATTTGGCAATATGTTATATGTGCCTTATTACTTCTTAATATTACTAATTATGTCTGGCTTCTGTCAAGAATGGTGATTTGCTGTTCTCATTTAGTTAAGTGTTTTGACATTAAAATTCTAGTGTATCCACAGTGACCTGGGAGAAGAATGGCATCAGAAGAGGCAGAGTCATCCTGAGAAGTGGTGCAGGGTGCGTATATGTGTGCGCGTGTGTGTGTGTGTGTGTGTGTTGGTGGGTGAAAGTAAGAGAGAGAGCCAGAGAGAGAGATGATCAAAAACTAAGAACAGAACTTCCAAGACCTGCCCTTCCACTTAACTGGACCGGCCTAGGCACATGACAACTAGTGACATGTCAGGAAGGATCCTGGCTTTGGGAAAAGTAAGAGCAGATGGTATACACACAAACATACACAGACCATCACACTCCATGTATGACAGTTGGTGTCACACACTGATAAACTATCCTTAAGTCGACAGTGTACAAACACCCTGCTTAATGAAACGAAGATTTCAAATTTTGATTCATCGGCCTATCAAGATATTCTTCCTGTCTGTAGTAATCCACAGCCGGTATTTCAAGGCCCTATTTTATCCTTTAAGGAGTGGCTTTCTTACTGTCACTCACCCTGTCAAACCTGCACTCAAAGTCTTCTCTTCTTAGAAGAAATTGAGTTTTGCTTTTTTTCGGCAACTGTTAAGCTGCTATGCTGTGAGGTGCCTTTCATGCAAGCTGGTGACCCCTCAGAAACGTATCTTCTGAATGGATTGTGACTGGGTGTTGCAGACCTCCTTCTATTAAGAGGTTTTTAGAGTTTCCCATTACTGTACTTTGGATTGTACAGGACACCATACACATTGACACTGATTTTTTTTGCAATTTCTCTAAATGAAAGGCATATACTTTTAAGGGTAATAATTCTCTCTCTAATTTCATTTGTTAATTGCCATTTTTTTGCCATTATCACTGGAATTTACAACTTTCTACACTGTAATATTGTCCAAGTAATACTTCAGAGGGTGTTATAACACAGTGTGTTCCAACTCTGCTTTGAGACAGACAGAGGGTTTTTAAGTAATCAGCAGAAGTTGGCATACCTGTGCAAATTGCTTACTTCAACTAGCAAGACTTAATTTACTGTACTTTAATTTCTGCAGAATATCTGTAGGTTGTAACCTTTTAGTTGTTCCCTGAAGAAGGCCCATTTGTAATATTCTGAAACTTACAGTGTTTGCTAATGTAAACTTTAAATTTTAAACTCTGGCATTTAACTGCTTAGCTTTTCACCATTTCAGGTCATTCATTGCATTTCAACTGATTAAATCTGAAGAAAAATTGAAATCACTGAGGTGTTCTAAAACTTCTGACCAGCAGTGTATATATAATACAGTGTATATGTTAAGTATTTATATACAGTGATCCCTCGTTATATCACGCTTCGACTTTCGCGGCTTCACTCTATCGTGATTTTTTTCTCATACACGCTTACGTCACTACGCATGCGCTTTCTGAGAACTTTTATCTAAGCCCTACGATGGCTCCTAAACATGCTTCTTTTTCTAAGCCTTCTGACAATAAAACTAAGCGCCGGAGGAAGATGCTTACTATCCAGGAGAAGGTGAAACTCTTGGATATGATTAAAGATGGCAATACCCTACAAAAGCCTCCTCACGCATATGAAGAGACAGCGCCAGCAACTGCCTATCAAGATGTTCTTCTTCACTGGGGACAACAACGCACCTGCTGAAGATACTGCACCAGCTCTGAAGACTCTCCTACTGAGGTCATACCTTCATAGGTTAGTGGTTGTGTGCAATTAAATGTACAGTACAATAATCGACTATAAAAAAGCGTTCGGGATTGTCCTTCCGTCCTGTGAGTGCAAAGTGTAGCGGTATTCCGCTTATTACAGACTTACTACTTGTGGCTTGAGGTACGAAGCGACGCGATGTGAGCAGAGTTCTGGTGCTGTCATCATTCCCTTGCTTTTGTGCGCGATGCGCTGGAAAAATAGCCAAAATTATGTCTCTGGAAATAATTAATGTTGACAGAGTACAAATGCCTCACCGCGTAGTAAAGGGGAGATGGTGCTTGCTTATTCTCATCTATAGCTTATTTAGTGCCTGAAACTCTGTCTTTAGTGGTACAGATTCGGACTGACATTGTACGACTTTGGACAGGCACTTAAAGGGGATAAAAAAAAAAACTTCGGTTTTCGGGAGATGTTATGAATGGGCACTTTGATGTTCTCATTCTCTACACTTACATGCCTGATGTACACATGGAGCGACACAAAAATTGAGGATAAAAGTCGGTACGAAGCGACGCGATGTGAGCAGAGTTCTAGTGCTCTAATCGTTCCCTTGCTTTTGTGCGCGATGCGCTGGAAAAATAGACAAAATTTTGTCTCTGGAAATAGTTAATGTTGATGGAGTACAAATGCCTCACCACGTAGTAAATATCAGGGGAGATAGGGCTTGCTTATTCTCATCTATAGCTTATTTAGTGCATGAAACTCCGTCTTTAGCGGTATAGATTCGGACTGATATTGTACGACTTTGGACAGACACTTGAGGGGATAAAAAAAAACGTAGGTTTTCGGGAGATGTTATGAATGGGCACTTTGATGTTCTCATTCTCTACACTTACATGCCTGATGTACACATGGAGCGCACAAAAATTGAGGATAAAAGTCGGTCGCCTTAAAAGGCTAGTAATATGATATTTGTAATGTCTAATATGTCTTATTTTCTCTTATTTTGTCTAATATATTGGGTAATACAAGTGTAATGGTGACTAAAGGGTGTTATTTCATGTATAGAGGGCTCTAATAATGTTAAAAAACGTATTTAGAAGGTCGTAAACAGGTTTTCTATACTCTGCAAAAATATTCAATTTATAAATAAAGAATCCTACTTCGCGAAAATTCATTTATCACGGCAGAGTCTGGAACGGATTAACCGTGATAAACGAGGGTTCACTGTACTGTCACGCATGCGCGAGTAGGGGACCGCGGACGGACCTTAATTCGATCGCGATGCAATATGCCAGGAGGGAGAGGTGGGGTACTAACCTTTCTCTCTTCTCTTACAGAAAAAAAGATGCACTGCCGCCATGAGCCTACCTCCTTCCCGCAGTACGCTACTTCCGCCCTTCCTCTGTCCGTCACCAATGACGTCAGCAATCCCATCATCCACCACGGCTCCTTCCCAGCATACCTCCACTTCCGGCCCCGCCTCCATAAAAACCTCTTCGACGCCATCTTTGTTGTCAGCAAAATACTGTACATGTATTGTTTTGACCGTGACCTTTTTTTTGTGACTACTGTGGATAATTTTACAGTATACGGGGCCGGAAACCCCAAACCTTTATGTGTCTTTTTCATATCTCTTTTACAGTGGTGTAGCCAGCAGGATAGATTGTCAGGGAATATGTCGGAAGGACAGGACCTGAACACCGTGTTGCAAGGGCTGTCATCGCAGATCCAGTCCCTGCAGAGAGCACAAGCCGCAACGAATCGGGAGTTGGAGGAAACAAAGTCCAGGTTGGCTGCAGCGCAAATGGTAAGAGCAGACCCGCCTCGACCGACGCCTCCTCCCTTGGTACCACTATCGGAGGCTGATGACATAGAGTCTTACTTGGGCATCTTTGAAAGGACGGCCACCCGGAACCAGTGGCAGCGGTCCGAGTGGGCGTCCATATTGGCACCATACCTAAAGGGACCCGCGCAGCGAGGAGGAGGCCGCGGATTATGATAAACTAAAACAGGAGATCCTGGCACGCTACGGCATTACGCCGGGCCAGCAGGCGAGCGAATGGAGGAGCTGGCAGTTTGACCCTGATCAGCCGGCCCGAGCTCAGGCATTCGATTTCTGGGGAAAGATGGGGCGATGGCTATGGTCCGAAGGTCCCCAGGCCCGAAGAGTTGTGAAACAAGTGGCCTGTGAGGGTCTGGTCAATGCAATGCCAAGCTTCCTCGCCCAGCAGGTCCGGCGCCACCCTTTCACAGACATGAAGGGTCTCCTGGAAGTCCTGGAGCGTCAGCTCGCGGTTTTCCGAGCCGGGGGGTCAGAAAAGCAAGCTCGCGGGAACCGGCAGGGACGTGTCACCAACCCCGAGCCCACTCGACGCGCTGCGGAAGCGCCGTCGAAGCCTTAAGAAAAGCCAGCCTCCCCGCGCTGTTTCAAGTGCGGTGAGGTCGGCCACCTCTTACCTACGTGCCCGCTCAACGTTGAGCCGATAGACTGCACCTGGGCGACATCAGAAAGATACTGTGCCCTGTCACATCCCCTGGCAAGTCCTAATACAGAAGCGGTGTTGGTGAACGGGCACTCGGTGATGGCTCTATTTGATTCTATGTTTTACTGCCACAGTGGCTATCCCTACATTTAAACTTGTGTACTTTGTGTACTAATTTACTTGTGTACATGGGAAGACCAGATCTTGTCGTTCCGCGGAGTGTTATATCACCTGGAAAGGGGAGCTGACTCGCTTGCCAGTCGCTGTCCTACCCGAGCCCCCTTTTCCGGTGATTTTGGGACAAGACTGGTCGCACAGAATCAGTGGTAAAACTCACACTGCTCCTGGGGCCTCATTGGGTCTGGTTATGAAGGGGCAGGGCTCCCTTCCCGTGGTCCCCACGCCGTGCACTAGCGCAGACAGCGATGACGCAGGCCCTTCGGGGGAAGTTTCTCGGGCGACGGACCTTGACCCAGCAGTATCCACCGGGGAAGGCACGAGCCAGGGAACACTTACGGTTGTGACCTCACAAGATCCCCTGAACAGTTTAGAGGGACAATTTCGGTCCACGCCTGCGTCATTCAAAAGGGAACAGTGGAAGGATGACTCTCTGAGGTTTGCCCGGAATGCTATTGTTGTCCCAGGCTGACGATTCCATACCACGCGGACCTTTTTTCGTTTTAGAAAACAATCTGTTATATCGAGTTGTGACCCATGAGGGTGAGGTGGGGAAACTGCTGCTAGTCCTGCGTACCTTCCGGCGGGAGATATGCGAACTAGCTCATGCCCACCTCTTAGGTGCCCACCTCGGGGCCGAGAAAACATTGTAGAGGATAAAGCTCCGATTTTACTGGCCCGGGATTAATGAGGAGGTCATGCGTTTCTGCCAGTCTTGCCCAGAGTGTCAGATTCGCCAGATACCTAGGAGGGACCGTGCTCCTCTCATCCCCATCCCACTTATTGATATTCCCTTCGAAAGAATAGGGGTGGATTTGGTCGGACCCCTGGAACCCTCTAACCGTGGCTATAAATATATATTGGTCATGGTCGACTACGCAACCCGGTATTCAGAGGCGGTTCCCTTGCACTCCGCTAATACCAAGAACATCGCACGGGAACTGGTCAACCTATTTTCTAGAGTGGGAATACCCAAAGAAGTCCTCACGGACCAGGGTACGCCTTTTACTTCAGATACGTTCAGGGAGGTTGCCAGGTTACTCTGTATTAAGCACCTGAAGACGTCTGTCTATCACCCGCAAACCGACGGGTTGGTGGAACGATTTAATCAGACTCTTAAACAGATGCTACGCAAGGTAGTCAGCGCGAACGATAGGAACTGGGACCAACTCTTACCCCTTGTACTTTTTGCTTACCGGGAGGTACCCCAGGCCTCCACGGGTTTCTCCCCTTTCTAGTTATTGTATGGACGACAACCCTGAGGGCTATTGGATATAGTAAAGGAAGACTGGGAAGCAGAGGCCCTACCATCCATGAATGTATTAGAGTATGTGGCACAACTGCGCGACAGGCTCAATAAAATCAGGCCACTCCTAAAGGAACATGTGACTCGTGCGCAAGCAGCGCAAGCTTGGTGCTACAACCGCAACTCGGTGCTCCGAGAGTTCCATCCCGGAGATTGAGTGATGGTAATCGTTCCTACATCCCATTCTAAATCTTTAGCTCACTGGCAAGAACCATATGAGGTTAAGGAGAGAAAGGGGCTCGTCGATTATTTGGTTAAACAACCAAACCGTTGAACAAGCGAGAGGGTCTATCATGTAAATCTGTTAAAGCCATGGAAAGACAGGGAGGAGTCTCCCGAGACGCGTGGATCCCTCTCCCTATTCGCGTGCACACCTGCTCTTAACCTCGGTGACGAGCTGAACCCCCTACAACGGCAGAATTTAACCCAAGCAATCCTAGCCATACCCGAAGTAGTGAGCGAGGCACCAGGCCGGACTTCGCTGATTGAGCATGACATAGTCACGGCACCTGGGGTTATAGTCCGAGAGAGACCCTATAGACTCCCGGAAGCAAAACAAGCCGAGGTGGAACTCGAAGTTCAACGGATGTTGGACATGGACATCATTGAGGAGAGCCATAGTCCCTGGTCCAGTCTGATCGTCCTCGTGTCTAAGCCCGATGGCTCCTGGAGATTTTGTAACGACTTCAGATGTCTAAATCAGGTCTCCAAATTCGAATAGACAATCTTATCGAGCGTTTGGGTACGGCTCGTTATCTGACTACCCTTGACATGACGAAAGGGTACTGGCAAATTCCCTTAGCGGCATCTGCCAAAGAAAAAAATGCTTTTAGCACCCCAAGGGGACATTGGCAATACAAGGTCCTTCCATTTGGACTGCATGGGGCCCCAGCGACGTTTCAGCGTCTGGTGGATAAAGTGCTAAAGCCCCACCAGTCCTATAGTGCCGCCTACCTGGATGACTTTGTCATCTATTCCGACACCTGGAAAGAGCATCTATTGTAGGTATCTGCTGTCCTTGCGACACTAGTGAAGGCCGGCCTCCGCATAAACCCCCGTAAGTGCTTCTTCGGTTTAAAGGAGGCCCAATATTTAGGCTACGTGGTTGGACAAGGACAGGTGAAACCCCAATGTTCGAAAATAAAAGACATTCTCGAATGGCCCCGTCCGAATACCAAGAGACAGGTGCAGACTTTCTTGGGGTTAGTGGGGTACTACCGCCGGTTCGTGCCCCGCTTCTCCGAAAGAGCAGCACCCTTGACTGATTTGACGAGAAAAGGTGCTCCCCTGTATGTGGTATGGAACGACAAGGCGGGACAGGCATTCAGTGACTTGAAAAAGGCCCTGACCTCGGCACCGATTTTGAGAACCCCTGATTTTACTCTTCCTTTTCTCCTCCAGACCGATGCTTCGGACACAGGCCTGGGTGCCGTGTTGAGCCAGAGTATCGATTGTGTCAAGCACCCCGTAATGTACCTGAGCCGGAAACTGCTGGACCGGGAGACCAGGTATGCGGCAGTGGAGAGGGAAGCCTTGGCTATTAAGTGGGCGGTGACTCACTTACGTTACTACCTGTTGGGTCGCAAATTCACTCTAGTGACTGATCATGCTGCTCTTCAGTGAATGTCATTACACAGAGAGTCGAATCCCCGAGTCACCAGGTGGTTTCTGGATTTGCAACCGTATAAGTTCACCGTCACTTATTGTCGGGGTAACCTTCAGGCCAATGCCCTCTCCCGTATTCACGACCTCTCAGTTCGGTCCGCCCGACCTGATGGGTCTGGGCTGAAGGGGGGGTCGTGTCACACACGCGCGAGTAGGGGACCGCAGACGGACCTTAATTCGATCGCGAAGCAATACGCCAGGAGAGAGTGGCGGGGTACTAACCTTTCTCTCTTCTCTTACAGAAAAAAAGACGCCTACCTCCTTCCCGCAGTACGCTACTTCCGCCCTTCCTCTGTCCGTCACCAATGACGTCAGCAATCCCATCATCCACCACGGCTCCTTCCCAGCATTCCTCCACTTCCGGCCCCGCCTCCATAAAAACCTCTTCGACGCCATCTTTGTTGTCAGCGAAATACTGTACATGTATTGTTTTGACCGTGGCCTTCTTTTTGTGACTACTGTGGATAATTTTACAGTATACGGGGCCGGAAACCCCAAACCTTTATGTGTCTTTCTCATATCTCTTTTACAATACACACATACATATAAGAGAGAAATGTCATCTCAAGAAAATTACAAATACAGAGGAATTAAATGTGTCAAGACACAAATGAATCACTTTCCTACTGTGTAAGGAAATTAATATAATACACAAAGCTAGTTTTGAAGAAATTATCCAAGATTTAGTAATCAGTCAAACTTATAAGATAGCTATTTCAGCAAGCATGAAGGTTTTGTGTCATGTTTAAAAATAGAAAGTTATTTTACTGTTTAGTGTTTTTTTTTTAATTACATATGTGGGCACCATTATTTTTTCCAGTTCTGAGGACCTCTAAACATTCAACTTGGCTCTGGTGCTGACATCCTTTACTTAATATGTTTCTTTAAGAGACCCCATCTAATTATCTCTAATAAATTCTTTCTATTAGGGGAAGTTATCATTTCTTCCTCTTTATATTTTAAAGATTAATCCTTTTTCACTTGCTTTTGCTGAATTCAGTTTTTGCTCCTATGGCTTAAGAAATCCAACAGTGCAGCATTATTAAATCTCTTTTAGGTCTCAAACAGCTGTTTGTATGTTTTTATATTTTTTTAGCCCATTAGACCCATAAAAATAAGGCCTTACCATTCTGCAAATGGAAATGACAAGTGTAAAATATTATGTACTAGATGGGTGCTAGGCAGCTGGATCTGACTTCTGCGTGTTTGCAGGGTATCGGATCAGTGTACTATGGTTGCCAACATTCTTTCTTCTTATAGGCATCAAACACTGGACTAATTTGGCACTTCTGGCTTTGTGTATTTTCTTTGACTAATGGGACAACAAATAGGAAATATGTCTTGTTTATCCATTATTTCTGATCAAAAGCAGAGATTCTGGCATAATGTATTTACTGTATAACTGTGAAATAAAACTCATTTTCCATCACGGACTCCAGCTTCACTCTTCTTGAACTGGCTAAAATATAAACAGGCTAGTAGTTTCATTCAAATAACAGATTTTATTCATGCACAGTATTCATTCATTTCTCACTGCCATCACCACCCACTTCTTCATCATGCTGCCAGAATTAGCAATACAAACTTCAAAGCAAAAATATTTTCTCCTTATCCACCCTGTCATTTCAGTATACAGTATTGCAGTGTTCTTGGAATGCTTATTTAATATTTTATTATTTGTTGATGCTGATTTTAATGCCTACTTAAACCAGGTCATACTTATAAAAATCTGAAGCCTATTTGTTCCCACAAATACTGGAAATTTCTGTATAGCTACAAATTTAACATCCATCCATCCATTATCCAACCCAGGAAGGAGCATTTTATATACTAGCCACTGCTGAGCAATATATTATTTTATAATTGCCTTCAGGAACCTGAGCCTGCCTGATTACTTTTTACTCTTTTGACAAAAGAATTATAGCTGTAGGCAGCTATTAATATTCAGTATGTCTCTGTGTATTTAATAAGCTTTGCACTCATATACTCATATAGCCTACTTAGGAAATATTATTCTTTTATGCATTTTTATATTATATATACATATTTCATTATTCTGTTACATTGCTTGCCTTTCATTTTTATTATACATTCTTTTCTTTCATTATCGTAAAGTTACAAAAAGTCCTACTACACACTGGTATTTCAAACCCCACAGCTGCTGGACCCCAAACGCACTGAAGCATTAGAACTTCTGAGTTGCTTAATGCTGAGCCTTTCAATTGCTGCCCTTTGACCTCCAAACTTCTGCACACTCCAACAACATCTAGAAAAGATAACAGCCAGGGAGTTTTTCAGCTAACTTTCATTTACATCTCTCTTGACTACTGATACAAAAAAATATCAAAGTCCCAGCAGTTATTTGTATTTATGTTATATACAAACAAGTTCTAATGATAATAATATTGACTAAGACTTTTATGGCAAAAAAAGTGCAGACAGGGCTTGACAACCAATGGATGTATATAATCGTTTACACTCGAAGGAAAATGCTCAAGAAAATTTACCTAGATGAAATACTGGGAGATTTTTTGACCATACGTTGCATATAATTTTTCATTTCATCAAAAATCACCCACCAACTACTTTCTGTTAAGGTAAGTTTTTATACAACTAGTCTAACTTTAAGTTATCATCAGAAATAATGATGCCATTTTGTAATATGGGATTTTAGTCCAATTTTTTACCACAGGGGTTTACATTTCAAAAGTGTCAACTTAATAAAAAAGGACAATATGAAACACTGACTTTCACAACTCTGTTCCTTTTTTGAATTTTCCTAGCTTCAAAATAGCTGCTCCCATATTTAGCAAACCGTATTATTAATGCTTCTTATTAATATTGGAGTCAAAGTTTTGTACACACATACTTGCCACCAATGGATGACCTTGTTGTGGCAAACTGAGTTTTGTTTGATTCCTTAACCACTCTGTTGAAATTTTCATTAGTCTTGGAAATAATGTAATTTGTTTTAATAGAAAAAAATAGACATCAGTCAGTCAGTCATTGTCCAACCCGCTATATCCTAACACAGGGTCAAGGCAGGAACAAATCCCGGGCAGGGCACCAGCTCACCGAAAAAATAGACGTTAATGAATATTTTATTTTTGTATGCACAAAAAGAGAAAGGTAGAGGGCATATGTCAAGTACAGGTGTCATCCATACTTCAAACTATAAATCAAGCAGCATAATGAAATAGATAGATTAATATTAATATTAATAAATAGATTTTGCATTGGATCTGGGTTATGCAATATTTCAACTTTCGTGTTACTGCTATTTTGAGTAGCAAGATATGTGCAGCACCACCCATCATATCCCCAACTTAAACTTTATGGCCTTGTATATGAGATAAAAAATCAGTTGAAGTGTTCTCTTTTGTATATGTCACTAGATCCTTATAGATCCATTAAATATTATTCCTCTGTATACGTAAACTTTATTTTATCAAGTATAAACAAAATTTAGAACTCTATATATAAATGGTAAGGATTATCTGTCTGTCACGCAAAATTTCATGAACCACAGGGCCTCAAATATTGACTTTGGTCTTAACTAAGAGTTTATTACATATTGCATAATTTGGCTTAGGGTTCTTCTCATGTGCTGGCATGGACATGTGGCATAGCTGACAAGAAAAGTACCTCAGCAACACCTGTTGACAGTGGAGACATTGCACAGGCCAACTGATCTTTTTAATTCCAAACACAAGTCATAAACTCCGAGTGCTAAAGAAAGTCTTAGATGACCAAAGAATTGGTGGTGTGAGCTACCCCTACCACATGGTTGATATTTGGGTTCATCATAAGAAGCACATGCACCACCTATCTTTGAGAACTGGAGGACTGAGTGTTTCCTAGTAAGTATTAATAGTATTTATGGTCCACATCAGAAATTTTTTTAAAGTCACAGACAAAAGGAGGTAAAAAAAGAAGAAAACAATTAAAAGTGTGTACTTCAGTCACACTGGTGCACCTCCATCACTAGTTTGGTCTACCCTGATGCCCTCATGCTGTTTTTCATAGCAAAATGCTCAGGAAGGGGGTAAGAGGAGGACCAAAACCAGAGGTGATATTACTGGCAGTTTGGAGGCAGGCACAGACAAAGACCTCCTGGGTATAAAGAAAGATAGCAAAGAATATATTTGCAGTGTCACCTCAATGTTCTTCTCTGGTGTGGCTTCTACAGCTCCTGTGTGTCAGGCAAAATATGACTCAACGTCAAGTCATCTGATAACCGCTTATAATCTGGTTTTATAGGGTTAATATTTTCACATGTATAGAGTACAGTGAAATTCTTACTTGCATGTGTTAATCAACATGGAATACATCACCACTTATGTGTCCAAAATCAGTATTATTATCTTATCTTAAAACTTCTGTCTTGCTTATATGAAGTAGCTACTTTCCATTAATGTTAGAATTATAATTAGAGAAGACCCACCAGTCATACATTGGCAAAAGACGATGATTTCTTTGTATTAAGATTTTTGGTGCTACCAATCAAGCCCAAAATGAAGACACATTTTTTCTATGTAAATCTGCACATGGCTTTCCTTAAATGGTGATGCATGAATTTACTCTTTTCTATTATCTCTCCGGGCAGCACGGTGGTGCAGTGGTAGCACTGCTGCCACAGCAGGAAGTAGACCTAGATTCGCTTCCTGGGTCTTCCCTGCATGGAGTTTGCATGTTCTCCCTGTGTCTGCGTGGGTTTCCTCTGGGTGCTTAAGTTTCCACCCACAGTCCAAACACATGCAGGTTAGGTACATTGACGATCCTAAATTGTCCCTATTGTGTGTGTGTGTGCCCTGCAGTGGGCTGGCGCCCTGCCCAGGGTTTGTTTCTGGCTTGCGCTCTGTGCTGGCTAGGAGTGCCTCAAGCAGACTCCCATGACCCTATGTTAGGATATACTGTAACAGGTTGGAAACTGACTGACTATTATCTCTCCATCTTTGAAGTGATGTCCATTTAACATTACATCCACTGTCTGCTATTATGTATATACTGTATACTTTGTTTAATGTTTTCTATATTGTGAATTACCTCCGTAAAATATTTTATGATCTAGCTCTTATTTAAATGCCTTAAGAAAATAAAGATTGATTGACTCAGTTATGAATCACCTTCGACAAAGGTTTAATGCAGCAGCATGGGACAAGTAATGCATCCTGCAGAAGAGAACTATAATTTAATGTAATTTCCCCCTGTTCCTTGCAAATTGCTTGCTTTTTGCAAGTAATGAAAGCAAAATAGTAATACATTCCAGGAAATACACTAAAAGTTACATTGCGTGTTGATAATTACTATAGGAAATTCACCAACCTGTCAGACATTGCAGCTGTCATTTTCATCACAATAATATAGCTAAATATTTTAAAATCTCATGTTCCTTTACCAGTATATCTTTTGAATAAGGTGTTTTCTTAAGCAAGTATTGATCCCAGACTACAACAAAATTGGCAGCAAATCTGTTTTTACTCAGTCATAGATCATCAATTATTAGTTCTTCGCATTACCATGCTAATTAGATATGATGATGAAGCCTAATGGTTTAAGATAAATGTGGATTCTACGCAAAAGATTCCACCTAAGAGTCGATCCACCATCCTTTGGGGCTACCACATGGCAGAACAATATAAAGGGTCTCATTTTCCAGTTTTCTATTAACTCTTCTGGCGTACACACTATAAAGAAGCCCAGCTGCCCAGAATGAGGCACCATTCTCTCCTGAGAGCAAACAATTTATTTTCCCTAAAAGCCAAAGAGCTTAACATTTCTGTTGTTTTATGCCCGAGTGTCTGTTTTCTTTGTTGCCTTAAGGCATATTTTTGTTTTTAGACTCATTAAATGGAACGACCCGGTTGGTGTCCCAACTTTTCACTGTTGCCCGTCCGGCCGTTTCTGCACCTGAACACATAGTACGTATATTGTGTGAACATGTACTCTGCAATGGCCCCAATCTGACTTCGTATATAACAGATAAGAAATCTCCAACAGTAATCTATACCCTCCGACCTCCCTCTTTCACATGATGAAGGACCACTACTCAGGATGGGTCTGTTTTTCGTTCTAGTGCCAAAAAACTTGGACAGTCTCCAAGTCTTCTCCTCATGCAGGAGAAACCAGCACTGTGAAAGAGAGTGATCTTGTCTCTTAACACCACCAGCTTCATTAATACAATCATAGATTCTGGATCCCAATGGTTGGAAATTTTGCATCTGTTGATTATATCATCAATCAGTGCTCTAACCAAATTTCTAATAAACGTTATTCTCTCAACAAACACAGTTCCAACCTTACCAAAGGTGAACTTCACGCAGTACAGACACAAGATAATATTGTCATCATATCAGCAGAAATGGAGGGCGTGGTGGTAATCTAGCAGAATGACCTTTATTTTGCAGAAGCTACAAAATACCTCTATTATACAGCCACCTAACTTCCCATCGATAGACTCTGATAGATGATTACCAGCAGGTGGTCAGTTCTACCATTTCTGTTCTCATCAGCACAAAGGAATTACCTCCTAATGCTAACTGCCTAATTGTTGAAAACTCACAGATATCTCAGTTTTACCTCCAACACAAAATCCATAAACCGGACCAGCCTTGATGCCCTATTGTTTCTTCAGGCAACTTTCCTAGTTCTCATATTACATATTTCCTCAACAATCTTATGAAACCACTGGTTGTAAGTTTGATTTTATATAGTCTTATTGATAATAAAAGGTATTAATTTTTAGCATTTCATCGTTCCTTTGGCAATGTGCTGGGTACAGATGGAGAAAAAGTTCTTAGTTAAACACATTCACAAGCACTTTAGAGATTCATACAAAAAGTTTTTCCCTAAAATGCCTTAATAACATTCCAAAAATGAACAATTTTTTTTACAAAATGACAATCAATATATATATACTATCATATGTGAAAAATGAGGAAAATGAATGCCAATATCAGTTTCTGACATGCATCTATGAAATGCACATGTGCCATTTTGATTATTAGATGCTGTCAGTGTAGCGAAGTGGTATGAACTGCAGTTATGAGAAATTTCACTTTTTTTTTAAATAAAATATTTTCTTATATTTTTTAAAAGCAGTATAATAATTAGGACATTTATATTATTTAATATTTACAGTTCATACTTAACTCTTACTTTTTGCATTATTATCATGTAATCTTTAAAAAGACTCTTGCATAAAATTGCTGTCTGTGCCAAAGTGTTGTCCGAGGTGCTTCACTCTACATGCTGCCCTATGTAAAAGTAATGAATTAAACATTTATATACATATTGTCATGAATGTGTGCCTGGGGATCATCTTCCTGGCTCAGCTAAAGTAAGTGATGCCATTCTAGGTTGAGAGGGAGAACTGTCACTACCTGTCTCCTACCTTTTCCCCACAGTTCTGAGAAGATGCCCAGTGAGGGCACCTAACCCCACCGACAGTACTCAAAGCAAGCCCCACCCCTTTTGGTTTGGGCTGTATAAAGTCAAATGGCCTTGGAAGATGGCATTTTATTTCATGACCAAGATCTCAAAACGGACAGAGCTCCTATAAGACCTTTGGCGACACAGTCCAGATAGAGAATTTTCTTTGGGCTGGTTTCTTTTCAGCCATCTTTTATGTTGTGTGTTAGTGTACCCTTTTACTTTAAATTTTGGTTATTCAATAAACTGGGTTAAATAGTTGGTACCCCAATACTTATCACTACATCTTTTTGATCTGTCCTTGGTCACAATATATAAAACATGTCTGGATGAGTGGGCTAACTGTGTAACATGTGTTTATAGAAAATAATATTAATAAGAAAGAAAACATAACCTCTAATAAGATGAGATTCACTGAAAAGATGAGGGCAACATGAGCCTTTAGAGTCAGAACAACTCATCCAGCTGCTTCTGTTGACAGGTTAAGGAGAAACCTCAAGCATATTATCAGCTACACACATTTAATCAATCAATATGTTGTTTATTAAGCAATACTTCTTTTAATGGTAACCTTAATTATACAATGATTCTGTCAAGCACTAAGTTAAAAATGGGGCACTGGGAGGTCATAATACCTGAAATAGCCTTTGACCTGAAATTACTGACAGACAAATGAGGGTTTAGTTGATAAGTTATTTTGTTAGTACTACTACTATAAAAGCTTCTACAATTAAATATAAATGCTATTATTTATATAATAGACAACAGATATTAGTCAAAATAATCTTATGTGAATGCAGATCATTTTATGTGTTAAAACCTTCATTTTGGAGAACATTCCTATTCTGTTCATCGAAAGATCAGTGCCAACAACAAGTATATCTCAAATCCTGGCCAGGAAAAATTAGTGACTTAGCATTCAAAGAGAAATATGCCATTTTTCCAGAGTGCCCATTGTAAATTAAAATATCCTATATATTTTTTGACACAAAAAAACTTTTAGTAGGAAATATATATATAAAATACAACAAAGTCATTAGATTACAATACTAATGTATTTGGTATAAAAAGGGAAAAAGCCTATCATTCCTTCAGTTTCTTCTATTCCCATGAAACCATTACTTTTTATTTACTCCAATGCAGTGCCACATGTTTAATGCAGTCCTTATTCATTTATTAATAATTTGTTTTTACAACCTTATGTATTCCAGACTAAATTCACAAAGACAACTTATTCATTATTTGCCTTCTTTCTCATTAGGTTGTAATTTAAATAAACAGTGATATAATTAGTAAAATTGAATTAGATTATAATATAATTTACTTCTTATCAGTTATTCCAAATTTTACTATTTTAAGTTCCATGGTTACTCTGCAGAACAGAATTTAATTATTAAAAATAAATTTACTATTTTTTGTCTAACAATGTTCATTAATATTATTCATATTTTGCTCCTTTTTTCATTGTTTATACTTCCTTTAGGGTCCAGTTTCAGAAGTTATAGTATCTTGTTTTACTGCTATGCAGATAATACGCAGAGTTACTTACCCTTGAAGTACAGTAATATAAACTCTTTAAAACTGTGGTGTACTGCCTTGAGAATGTTAAAGCTTATGGCCTTAAACATTTTAAATTTCATTGAGAACAAAACTGAGGTCCTGAGATTTAAACTAAGTAGTATCAGTAATGCCCCTCCTATTGACTTGAGCTCCCTGAAACCATAGATAAAATCTGGGTGTAATAATGGATAGTGATTTTAAATTAAATAAAGAAGATAAACTCAGCAATTATAAATAGTTTCTTTAAACTGAAGCATGTATTTAAAGTTAAGCAATTATCATTTCACAATTTGGAATTGGGTTATATATGCTTTTATTTTGTCTCAAGTTGACTACTGCACTTTATGTTGGTATCAGCCAGTATGTCACATTTATAGTTGTAGTTCATATTTTAACAGGAACATCCAAGCAAGAACACTTTTTATCTCTGATAGACTCCGGCAGTGGCCCCCTTTTCATTTTAAGATTTTATTGTTTGCTTATAAAGTCCTAATTGGCCTAGCTCCCTGTTACCACTCAGACCTTTCACAATTACACATTCCTTCAAAGTCCTGCGGATCTACCGATCAGTTCCCTTTGGTCGTCCCTAATTCAAGACTAAAGTGTGGGGGAGATCATACCTTTGCAGTTTTAGCCCCTAGACTTTGGAATGGATTATCACATTGTGTTAGGCTGGCCTCTACTTTGCTTAATTTTAAACCACTTCTTAAGGTATATTTTTATTCATTGGCTTTTAATTTATAATAAGAGCTGTGCCTGTTTATTTTATTGTCTTATTACTTATTGTGTTTTGTACTATAATATTCTTGATCGTGGAGCACTTTGGTCAGCTATTGCTGTCTTTAAATGTGCTACAGTATATAAGTACATTGTTTTTTTATTTATTGTTTAACAATATTCATTAAAGGTTACCAATAATGTTTACTCACTCAAACACAGTGTCATCAATTGTTCTATTTCTGCAGTCTTCAGAGCAAAATTGACTTTGCATGCTTTACAGAAAAAAATGTATTTTATTCATTTTCGTCATGGTTCATCTATACTGCATATTTTGCTTTTTTCCCCTATTTCCTTATTATCTTTCTTACATTACATGCAAACGACATGCTGCAAAAAGCACATAGTGCTGAGTATTTATTGGTACCATGAACTTACAATGCAGGTGTATAATGGCCATGGCTTTTTAAAAATGTAAGGCATTGCTTTCATAAAAAATATAACATCATCAGTTTATTTAAAATGTATTTTCTCATGTACACATTACAATGACATTCCTATTTGCCCACAAGGCCAAAAAGCACCATGCTGCCATTGTTCTTATCTGACAGCCAAATTTCACTCACCTTATTTTCTGAAACTGCTTTTCCCAGTTAGGGTCATGGTGTATGTAAAATACAACATTACAAAATAAAATAGGTAATAAGTAAATATGCCAACGGTGGTGCAGTGGTAGCGCTGCTGCCTCGCAGTTCTGAGACCCTGGTTCGCTTCCCGGGTCCTCCCTGCGTGGAGTTTGCATTTTATCCCCATGTCTGCGTGGGTTTCCTCCCACAGTCCAAAGACATGCAGGTTAGGTGCATTGCCGATCCTAAATTGTCCCTAGTGTGTGTGTGTGTGTGCCCTGCAGTGGGCTGGCGCCCTGCCCAGGGTTTGTTCTTGCCTTGTGCCCTGTGCTGGCTAGGAGTGGCTCCAGCAGACCCCCATGACCCTGTGTTAGGATATAGTGGGTTGGACAATGCCTGACTGACAAATTTGCCAAGTTTCTCTTCAAATACACTTTTACAAAGTTAATGCTAAAATTCACTTCACATTAGACATTGAAATTATAAATCTTTTTTTTTTTTTTTTTTGCTTATAAAGGTTTTTGGCCAGTGGAAAGAAAGAAACATTAATCCTTAGAGGTTTAGCAATGCTGCACACTCCTTTAGACTGTATGATTTCTCAGAAAATATACCAAATAAAAATAAATGGGGGAATGGTGTTTTTGGAAATACAATATGGCAAAGACAGCCCACGATGAGACAAAAAGGCATATTGGAAGTCAAAAGCTGTAATTCAGAGAGACACCAAAATTGCTGTACAAAGTAGTGGATCTAGCACTAACCTAACAGAGTGTAACTTCAGCTCAACTGATCAGGTGGTCTCCCATCAGCCACAGCATACTTTTATAGTGTAGCTACAACACTGTAGATGAAACGAAAATATAGGGAGGTAAATAAGTTTTTACATGTATATTAAACACCATTCTTATGGGCTAAAGATCACGGATTTAACTGGGTGCTTAACAGCATAGCTTCGCTATTTTATTTTTCAAAGCAAAACAAATTCTATTTTGCTCAAATTACTGGCTCATCTCTAAAATTAGGTTAAAATTAATCCCTGTTCCACGGTCTACAACAGAAATGCTGTAATAGAACCTGAAACAAGCAGTTCTTGTACAAAACACTACCAGTATTTCTGAATGAAAACAGTTTTGCAAGAAAGAATGGGCTATTATCCATCCATCCATTTTCCAACCCGCTGAATCCGAACACAGGGTCACGGGGGTCTGCTGGAGCCAATCCCAGCCAACACAGGGCACAAGGCAGGAACCAATCTTGGGCAGGGTGCCAACCCACCGCAGGACACACACAAACCCACCCACACACCAAGCACACACTAGGGCCAATTTAGAAACACCAAAGAATGGGCTATTATTCCACCAAAAAATGTGAAAGACTGCTACTCGATTTCAAAAAGAGTTAAAGTTAGCACAAGCAGTTATTCAGCGTAAAGAGGAAATTACTTTTTACAAAAGCAATTAGTTTTAGATAACTTTATTCATTAAAGAAATGAAATAAGTTTAAAAAGTGTGTTATATGTTCACTGAGGTGCTTTTCTTCCTAATAATTGATTTTAGTTGAACATTTGCAAACATTTGCAATAATGGAAACAATCAGGAAGGGGCAAATCCTTTCTTGCGGCACTGTACATAGATACCAATATCTGTACAATATCAAAACGTCATCTAAAAAATACAATTTCATTTAATTTGTCTTCTATGATGAAATGTTCATCTCTACATTCACAGTAGTAAGACCTGTCTAATTTATTGCTCTAAAGTAGTATTGATTACATCCCTCTATAATTACCAGTTCAACAGTTTAAGAAAGCATTTTCATTAAAATCTTTCAAATATAGTCAACCTTATCAGCTCTGTTCTGGGGCACGTGCCTAAGTGGAATAGTCCTGTCTAATATATTTTCAAATGAACAAGAAGGCAATCCATTTTCTTGGCAAGATTAAATTGATTACCCCTGCTGTTTGAACAGCAATAGACCTTTGTAGCTGAAAAGGTTTAAATGGAAAAAATACATAATAGTAATAAATATAAAGTAAATGGATATGCAAATGAATGTTTTATACCAATCAGTTAATCCATCAGTAAACATGTGGAGCTCTGATCTTGCAGTTTGATAATTATTTTATATTCGGAAATTTGCAGTCTCAGGCAAATCCATTTCTTTTTATGTCTTCTTATGTTAAGATGTTAACACACAAGCCATCCGTGATGTCAAGAATTAACTGGCAAATATCATGACTCAGTGGCCTGGTTCAACCTGTGAAAGTAGCCTTAGTAGTCATGATGGTACTTTACATGGTGACTGACTTGTTGATTAGGTAACTGGCTGAACCCTACATTTTTCATATGGCCTATATTAAGAAAGTGCAATTATGTAGAACCCTGATTCTGCAGTTTGATGATTATTTTACATTCTGATATTTACAGTCTCAGGCAAAATTATGTCTCAATATTTTAGGGGTAGGATTGAACGTGAACTGCATACAGTATGTTTATTTTTACACGTGATATGAATATATGCTGCTGTATTTTTTTATTTAATACTTCAGCCACATTTTATATCCTGAATAATTAAAGAAACCAGCAATTAAGCGTACTACAAGCCCAGTACAATTCAAGAAGTGAAAATAGACCTGCCCTGGTGTATGGACATTGCAGTATCACTCAGTAGCTGTGGAAATTATTCAGCGTGTTTTCAAATTCATCTGCATTTACTTTGAAAACTTGACCCACTTTTCAGTTAAAATAATGTCCTGAACACATGGAGTGTAACTTGTGCCAAATTCTCATAATAAATCTATTAATCGATGTTCAAATCAATAACAGTGGTCAGTTTACAAATAAATTGTTTAAAAAGATAAGTGGCAAGTTAGCAAATGTTTTACTCTATTTTTTTACACTATCAGGATAATTCTAAAATGACAATATTGTTGACAAGTAATAAAACATAGTCAGATTTGCTTAATCTAATTCAGGGTTGTAAGGTCCAAAGCCACCAGTATCAAGTACAAGGTAAGACCCAACCATGAGCAGGGCAGCACTCTATGTTAAGCTGAATTAACATCTACAGATACTGTATCTCAAAATGCATTTTAAGATACCTGGAAATCCATTTTAAGATATTTTTAAAAAGAATACAGATATCTGAAGATACAATTTTAAGACATCTAAAATGTATTTTATCTCAAACAGATTTCAGGTGTACACAGGGCAGGACAAAAGCCACATTCGTGAGTTGTTAACCAGTAAAACCCCATTTAATTCCAACAAAAAGAAAGTTATAACAAAAATACATACTTGAGTTAATTCCCTTGAATCAATGCTCAGGGATGCACTTTCTCTCTTTCTTTAGCGTTCATGATCTTTTATGCTGAGCAGACTGGTAGGGTTGGGACTTGGCTTTGTTGCCCTCAAGGTTTTTCAAGGAGGGTAAAATCATATAAGACCAACAGCACCCCTTTCGTGTCCTGGGCTGGTACCACATACTTTAGGTGAACCTACAACTTGACCCACTGACATGCATCCATGTTTTGAGATATCTCAAATGCATTTCAACATATTACAAATGCAGTTCCATGGATCTTGAAATAAGTTCATGTGCATTTTGAAATACTGTATTTCAAATACATTTCATGATACTTAATCTTTTATAATGTCTGAAATTCATTCCAAGATTTTTAAAAATCACTATTTACAGAATTGGCTGTTTTAAATGACACTTTCCTATCTATTTATTTTAAAGGAATATTACACAAAATAACATTTGCTTTGAGTTACTTACCCCATGTAGCTTGCAAATTTAATGTCATGTTTCTCGTGGAGAGAGGATATAAGAAAGTTTGTGATAGAACAGGAGCCAATGGTGACCAGTGCTGGACAACGGAAAACCATATCAAAAACATCCATGAAGAAATGTCCAACTGTTTGTGTTGCATAATCCACATGTCAGTTTATCCAGTTGTATGCTCATAATGTGCAAAATGAATGCATTTTATGCTAAAATACTGGTAAATAAATACCTCTGGAAAATGAAAATGAAATATTTCTACAAACAGGAAGCCTCTACACACGGGATTTCACTTTCAAACTGAAGACAAGACCCTTGGCCAATGGGGTATGGGGGTCTTAGCATTATTACAATCCCTAAGATTGATTTTAAAATACTTTTAATTATACATAAGGCACTAAACAAACTAGCACTTTCTTATATTTTGGAATGCTTGTCTTTCTACTTTGTTAACCATAATATTAAATCCTCTGGCAACAACTTGTTTAGTATTCCAAACGTGAAGCATAAAAGAACTGGTGAGGTGTTTCTATGCATCATAAATCTGGAATAATTTACTGTTTAGAGATCTCAGGCCAGTACAGCTGAACACTTCAAAAAAGTTCCAAAACCCACCTCTATAATCTCTCTTTCTCTTATTTGTTTACAAAATTACTAGTATAATCAGCATTTTGTCTTATGAGGGGATTAGGAAGTTGGCTTTTTCAATAAAATGCAATTCTATTTGCTGTTTTACAGATTAGTCACTAATAATTTCTTTTTGTGTCTTTTCTTCTTCTCCAGTACTCTCTGGCCACTTAACATTGGTCTATGTATACTGCTGAAGCTAAGAAGATAAAGAGAGCTCCACAAGAGTATTCTGTGAATGGTGACACATCCTTGGAATGTCGAATACCCAGACCATGCCATGCCAGGTTTAGTGTATATTTTCCAATATCCCAACAACTGGAGTTTTTATTTCCTCTCCTCCCTTATCATCACTATATATATATATAATGTTGACCAGCATCCAGAAGAGGGTAAGAATGTCCGATGAACAACAGCAAGTAGCCAGCGTAAGATAGTAAACAGTGTTGCATACGTATATGCGTCCTGTCAACATGCCATCCACAACAAGGCTGACAAAAGAAAGCAATAAGAAACACAAAGAAAGAGGGATGTAAGAATTGGCATATCCAATGAAGAGGAGTTCATAAATGCAGGACACATTTTAAACCAGGGGTGGGCAAACCTTTTGGATCAGGGGCCACATTCACTTTTAAAATTTGATAGACGGGCCGGGCAAGCACTAGATGCATACATATCAAACATAAACATAAAAAAGACATTACAGTGTTAATATTTACATTTACTTTTAGTTTGAACAGTGTTGTTGATCACCCTTTTTTGCCAGTGCATCGAAGTCTGGTGTTAGTTTTGTTGTGGCAATTCTCAGAACAGATCTGAGGTGTTCTGAGGTGCTTTTTAAATTCTTCCATTATATCTGATTTTAAAAGCATTTTCTCTAGTCTTTATATGCATGACCAAAATAATGATATCGATGACTCTGTCGTAAAATTGAATTCCTCCTGTGAAACGGTTTTAGACGCAATTTCTCCGCCCAAGATACGCAGTAATAAGGTAAGACCTGCTCCCTGGCTAAATGAAACTACGTGATCACTGCGCCGCGCCTGTCGAACTGCTAAACGGCGTTGGAAAAAAGATGGACTGACTATCTCTAAACAGATTTTCAGGGCTTCTCTTTTCAATTTTCAGGCTGAAGTTTAAAAAATCGAAACATGACTTCTTTGCCAATTTAGTATCCCGCCATTCAAACAATCCTAGGGTTTTATTTAATTCAATTAATGCAGCCATTCACCCTCATTCTATGATGGGATTAAATAGCACTGTTCATTCATGTGAGCAGTTTCTATCTTTCTTTGTCAGCAAAATTGATACTATCCGCCGTGGCATTGTTCAAACTAGCTATGAACTTCCTACTGTTAATCATGACATTGTTCTAGATTCCTTTGATCAAGTCTCACTTTCAATGCTAAAAAGAACTATTGACACCCTTAAACCAGCTTCCAGCCCCCTCGATATTGTACCACCATGTCTCTTAGTGGAAGCCTTTGATGTGTTGGGCCCATCTTTACTAGCCATTATAAATGATTCTATTAATTCGGGGATTGTGCAGTCCGTCCCCATCTAAAAAAAGCAGAATTAGATCCTGGAGTTTTAACTAACTTTCGTTCAATTTCCCAGCTGCCATTTCTGGCTAAAATTCTCGAAATTTATAATCAATTGGTCAATCACCTTAACTCCAATAATTTATTTGAGACCTACCAATCTGGTTTTAGGCGTTATCATGGTGTTGAAACAGCACTCCTGAAAGTGTTCAACGACATCTCTCTTATTACTGAGTCAGGTGATGCGGCAGTCCTTGTCCTCCTTGACCTGACCACTGCCTTTGACACCATTGACCATAAAATATTGCTGATGCGGCTCGAACATCTTGTTGGGATTAAAGGGGTTGCTCTTAACTGGTTCAGGTCATATTTAACTGGTAGACACTTTTCAGTGACTTTAAATTCCTCTTTTTCATCTACTGCTCCTCTTAAATATGGTGTTCCTCAGGGATCCATTTTGGGTCCTATTTTATTCTCTATATACCTTCATCCTATTGGAGCGATTTTTAGGAAATGTAACATTTATTTTCACTGCTATGCTGATGATACTCAGGTTTATATTCCCGTCTGCAACTCTGCAACAAATCAACTCCACAACTGTCTGTCTGAACTAAGATCCTGGATGGCTAATAATTTTCTTGATTCTGAATCAAAATAAAACGGAAGTGCTTATAGTGGGTCCATCAGCTAAAGCCCAAATTGGTCTTGGACTTCTCGGCTCTTCCTCTGTCTTTTCCAAACCTCAAGTCTGCAATCTTTGTGTTACTTTTCATAGTAATCTCTCTTTTGAGAAAACCAGTAAATTCTGTAGTCAAGAGTTGCTTTATCCAACTTCGTCTATTAGGTAAGATAAAGCCTTTTTTTATCTTCTAAAAATCTTGATAAAGCTACTCATGCTTTTATTTTTTCTCACCTTGATTACTGCAACTTGCTGTATTCTTGGATTAGCAAATCTCTGATACGCAGGTTACAGCTGGTCCAAAATGCTGCTGCTCACTTTCTGGTTGGGACAAGGAACTATGACTCTGTTTCTCCTATTTTAGCTTCTTTACACTGGCTGCCTGTCAGTTTTTGAATTGATTTTAAAATCTTGCTGCTAGTTTTTAAATCTTTACATGGGCTTGCTCCTACCTATTTATCTGAATTGTATGTTTTTCACCAGCTATCTAGAGTGCTTAGATCTTCTGGTCAGTTGTCTCTTGTTGTCCCTCGTACCAAATGTAAAACCAAGGGGGACAGGGCCTTTGCGGCTGCTGCCCCTTGCCTGTGGAACTCTCTACCTCATTACATAAAGGAGTCATCTACAATTGAACTGTTCAAAACAAGATTAAAAACTCACTTCTTTTCACTTGCATTCAGTGACCTTCAGTAATACTGACGGTTTCCTCTTTGTGATCATATAACATTATTTCTATTTATTATCTATCTTATTTTATGTTCATATATTTTATTACTGTTTATGTTTTATTGTTTTTGTTTTTTATTTTATTCTATTATTGTAAAGCACTTTGGCCGCAGCATTACTATGTTGTTTTAAATGTGCTATATAAATAAATTGACAAAAACTGACATTGTTCATCGCTCAGCTGGGATCTGTGGGGTGCTTTGTTGGTGTTCATCACACTAAAGGTTTGTTCACACACATACGTAGAGCCAAACACCACCAGCATCCTCTGTGCCATCTTCTGGATATTTGGCAATTTGGCTGCACTTAATGAAGCATAATACTCATCCAGTTTAAGAGAGTTAAACTTCTCCTTTAAGATGGTGTCACATTGGAAATCAATCAGTTCCAACTGCAGCTCCTGTGGCACCGTTTCAGGGTCAAATTTGTTCTTGCTCTCAGGACACAAGATACCTGCTGTCTCTACCATGCACTTTTTGAGAAACTCCCCTTCAGAGAAAGGCTTGATGGTCTTTGCTAATTTGAATGCCAGCACATAACTTGCCTTCGTGCTTGATTCTTGGATGGCAATTTGTCGGATAAAGGTGTTTACCTCTGAGCGGTAGCCGTCCATTCTTGTGTTGACTGGTTGTTAGCATAATTAGCATGCTTGGTGGAAAAGTGATGGCTGATGTTGTATTCCTGTTGTTTCTTGGCAAATAAAACATACTGCCTTTGACCGGACTTCAGTGAAAAAGTATTTAGTTGTCCATTCCTTATTAAACACTCGGCACTCACTGTCGACTTTTCTTTTCTTTGGACCACTCATTTTTGCAGATGGGTTCAGAGCAGTAGCAGAGTAATAACAGAGAGTAACCTGGGCTCTGCAAAATCAACTCAATGTATCACTGCCCCTAATGCGCCACCTGGTGGAATGTCAGGCATTACAGGACAAGGTCAAATGAATGCAGTCATAATTATGATATGATTTGATTTGGGCAATTTTCTACCAATCTTCGGTGAGCCGGATTAAAAAGACCAACGGGCCGGATGTGGCCCGCGGGCCATAGATTGCTAACCCCTGTTTTAAACCAATTAACTTACCATTGTACCATTAAGCCTGTTTTAATAAATGGTTTTTTACTATGCTAGTTTGACCATAATTTATTATCCTGAATGTTATGATTATCAAGTATTATAATTATAATTTATTTAGCAGACGCCTACATCCAAAGCAACTTACAAAGCATGTTATAATATATACAATAATGATTAGACGGTGCTAGCATTAAAAGCAACTTAGAAGGAGATATAAAAACAAGCAAGAAGCAGTAGTACTGTTACTATATAATTACAACTGCAACCAGACCAAGACAGAAATTAGTATCCTAAACACTTTCTCAGTACAACAGGAGCTATCCTGTGGAACAGTATCTAAGCAGTTCCAAAATATTTAATGGACATGTGGTTTGAATACACAAAGAGAGGCCATTTCACATCTTTGGAGCAAAATCAGAGAAGCATTGCCCAGTCTTGTTACGCCTGTCAAGAGGAACAGAATGGAGACTTCTTGAAGTGACATATGGAGTGAGTAAAGACAGTAGATATTTAAAAGCAGAACCACTGAGAGAAACTGAAGTCAAGACAAGACTTTTGAACCGGATCCTTGCATCAACAGGAAGCCAGTGTAGGGACCAAAGCAGAGGAATAGTAGGAGTGCAATGAGGAGTAGAGAACACAAGTCGAGCAGCAGCATTCTGCAGGAGGTACAGAGTCTGATAGCAGTTGAAGGAAGTCCAGCCAGGAGCAACTTGTCTGTTTAGACATTGTTGTAAAGCACTTTGAGCTACATTCACTGTATGAAAATGTGTTGTATAAATAAATGTTGTTGTTGTATTGTATCTCATTTGACTACACTATTTTCTAACTCGTTAATCAGTTAAAGTGGAGTTTACTAAATTCTTATTTCAGAACAGTTTGCATGTGCCAGGTGATCCGGTTTCCTCTCATTGTCCAAAGACTTGCAGGTTAGGTGGACAGGCGATACTAAATAGGCCATGGTATGTGTTTGGGAGCTGTATATGTGTTCACCCTGCAATAGACTGGTGCCCTGTCCTGGATTTGTTCCTGCCTTGCACCTTATGCTAGCTGGGATAGACTGCAGCACCTCCCTCAACCTTGTTCAGGACTAAGTGGTTTACAAAATGACTGTTTGACTGTTTAATGTTGACTTTGCAGTATATTTGTATTTTGGAATTCCTGGGTCTAATGTGTGGTGATCCTAAACAGCCAAACACAAACAAAAACAAAAAATGAAGAAAGGAAACAAACAAAAAGTGAAAATGCAGGCAAAAAACAAAAGCACAATCAAAAAATACAAAGCGGTCAATGTTCTTTTTCTTTGTAATACTTTTAATGCATTGTATTGTCCCAGGTTATTAATCATTTATCTAAATGTCCAGCCTGGATCAAGTTGATGTTTAGTACGTTTGGTACAGATGCTTATACAGACCGCATGTTCTTCCTGTGCATTTCTGGTTTGATCAAAATTAGTAAGTGTGCAGATAACAACAGTAACTGTTTTAAAACTGAATACTAGAAACATGTCAGTAATACTACCCAGTTAAGAAAGTATGTTTAAGTCTTTCATGTGCTGTGAAGTAAATAACATCTATCCCGTTTTTCAAATCCCAAACCTAAAACTTCTATTTATGAACACAAGCTGCTGCACCACTCGATCACACTATTTAAATAGGTCTATATCAAATAGCACAATAACAAAATTAAAACTAAACATTTGCTTTATTTATAGATGTCTATTACTGGAATGCATACAGCACACTCTGTTCTGAGTGGCTGTGTGATTAAGCCCCACAAAGGATCAATATAAAGTCCAGCATGTTTGCTTCTTGCCTTACATTCAGTGCTGCTGCGATAATCACAGGCTCTTTGTGACCTTAATCTGGGCGGATTAAATTTACTCCTCAGAATATGCGAAATGAAATGTATATGAATATCTGTTCAATTCTTGTTACTTGGGTACATGCTATGAATGTGGTTCTTTTTCCCCACTAGCTGTCTCTACACAAACTGACCACATGCTTACACGATGTTGCACTGACAGCAGCAGGCAATTTTGTTTTTGTGAGAAATAATGCAATTATTTTTTTTTAAACAGTAGTAATAAGCTTGCATAAATATCATAAAGACACCTTGTTTAATCATATAATTTTTCATGAGTTCATCATATAAAGTCCAGAATTTTCTTCTAGACTCTCTCTGCAAAATACTTCTTTGAAAATACTTGAAAAATACTGGAAAATGCTTAGAAAATTACAAAATAATGCCTAAAAAAACATGAAGAAAATGGCAAACAAATATTAGAAATTTAATACACTATAGTGTAAATGGATCCTTAATGATAGTCGATAGATAATAAAAGCATGGACATGTGACTGTATTTTGACCCAACCATGCATTACAAAACTTCTTGTGAATAGAAAATGTTGCAGATGCTGGCTGTTTAGAAATCATGTGATATCTAGATAAGGCATTTTTCGTTGTGTTGTAATATATAATGCTGAGTATTTTTATATTTAATTTTTTGTGAGTCATTCAACTCATCACCATTTTGAATGGGGTTTTTGTTTTGTGTGCTAACTTAATGGATGCAACCATCAGCAGAGCTGATAAAAATAGCAGTTCTGCAAAGTCGCGTAAGAATTCCATCTAGTAACACAACAGAGAGTAGTCCATTTATGGATACTGAGCTACTCAAAAGAATGATGTAAAGAGCAAAGAATTTATTTGGCACTCGGCACCAGTGCTACATTGCTGTTAGACATAGGACACTGAGAAGACCAACAGACTAACATAGAAAAGCAATGTGCTCTTCTGAGGAGACTGGAGAGTCTCAAAACTAAGATCCAGACCTGGAATATTGTTTGCACTGTCAGTTCAGTGAAGTAAGACAGCTGAGACGTCAGTCCAACTACAGCTTCAGACAAGGAAGTTTTCCTTTCCACATATTATGGGCAGATCACTTTACAGAAATGCAGCAATTATCACTTCTCCTGCACCACACCACACCATAGCATACAATATCCCTGATGGGGCACCTGACAAGGAGTTAGAAGTGGATTCTGGGGAAAGCAACTTGGTAGGGATGGGTATGTAATAGTACTGATAAGTTTCATCAGCCTCATGATGAGTCGCCAACAGAATGAACTGGCATTCCATAATTTAGATGAGCAGTTTCAGAGCCAGCTACAAGAAAACCTAGAAAAATGGCAAGTAAATATCAACTAGTTCGGCAACATCCTTTTATGAATAGCGAGCTACCCAAAAGAATGATGTAAAGAACAGAGAATACATTCAGCAACATTGCCATTGCTATGATATTCTTTTGAGTTGCAACATTTGCTGCTTGTCATATGAATTGAAGGTCATGTTTTGTCACATAGCAATTATGTAAAATGAGACCGTGCAAAACAGCCCTGTTCAAGTTTGGAAATAAATACTTTGATGACTAGTTCGATGTTTTGTCAGTTACTCTATCTAGGATAATCTGCTAGTCAACCTGTGTTATTAGTTCCAGTAGTCTCTCCTAAATTGCCTGCTGGAAGAGAGAAGGTGGTTAACCCATAGGACAGACAAACTGGACTAACTATGCATGTAATGTATGTTTGAAAACCCATATTGTGGGTCCATACCAGAAATCAGAGAAACCCTTTCCAAAAAAGAATTGTAAGTGATGTGGAAATGAGAATTTCTGAGAAGTCAATAATCAAAACATTTACTATCACCAAATCCTAGACACTAAACCATTAACAAAGACAGGAGGAAAATAACAAAGAGTTTTTGACCAAATGATACTAACCACAAAAAGCTCATACATTAAAATTATTTCAGATTGGAATTCTTAATCTACGATGCTACACTGAATGTGGCACAGGGTTATAAAGCAGAGCATTAGTGACCTTCTGGGAGCAATGCATCTCACGATGGTGCAGCACATTCTAAAAACCCAGCCATTACATATCAAACATCACAAAAGAAAAAACAGAAATGGCAACCTAGCAAACTTAAAAATAATGATTACAAAATTCTGTTTGTTAACCGTTAAGTAGTAAAACCCAAATACTCACATATGTTCTCTGATTTTTAAAGCCTCCACAACACAATGGTAGGTAACATGAAAAACGTACAACAAAAAAAAGTAAGAAAATTAAAAATTACCAAACTGACCGAATTAGTAAAATTTGAAGAGGGAACAGCTAACAGACAGATTTTAAGAGTTTCCACTTGCTTTTTCCATTACCCTAAATGCTTTGGATTTGTTCTGGGTTTGGTGATTGGCTAATCTGACTTCCACATTAATAAGTCCTGTCTGAGGGTCAACTGTCTCTGTTGTTACTCCTTTAGAAAGCCCTTCTTGTCCCAGTTTGATTATAAATAACATCATTAGGACTCTAACATCTCCCAGCAAACCAAATCACAGAGTAATCATCACTTTTCCAATGAATGTGTGAAATGTCATTTATGCTGCTTTGAAGTATTATAGATTCTCAAGTTTGCTTAACATCTATGTTTGTACTGTGTATTATTTCTTGCTCTTGATGACAGGTTATTTCAAATATAGTCCTAGCATCTGTAAAAAAAATCTTGCTTCTATTTGTACTACAGTTTTAATGTTTATAATCCTGACTATAGGTTTGCTTCTTTCTCCACAAAACTTTCTGTAAACGTCAAGCTAGTGTCACCTGCTTCCTCTCAGCTACCATAAGAAACCATAGAGTAACCTTGTAGAGCTCTGTCTTTCAATCAACACTGTTTCTGTTCCTTCTTTCATTTTTACATCTTTAATACTAGAAAGCTCTGCCTTAAATATTCTGCTCAAATTCATGTTCACTTTCTTGCTGCATCTCCTTTCTGTAGGAACTCCTGCCAGATGTTATGTTATTCCAAATGCTACTTATTGAGGAGGCCCAGTAACTAGGTGGGCCTATCTAGAATGGTGGTTAGTATAATAATGTATGGAGAAACAATGGATTTTGTGAAGCATGTAACAAAGCCATGAAAGAGTTCCATTTAGGACAAGAGTTTTGGATCCTAGCATCAATGACAAGCTCGTGGACAAAACAATGAATAGAAATATTGTCTAGGCAACATGGGGTAAATATATCAAGTGGTGACCAGCATTATGAATGAGCCGGGGTGGTCAGGCAGTGGCTAAAAAAATCCTTGTGTGAATAAAATGAAATTCAGATTTAATTATTTAATTTATGCTACAATTAAGTGATGAATTTCAAAACATCTTCGGGGGTGATGCATCTTCTTTTAATCTTTAAGTTCCATACATTGGCACTGCTCAAAAAGTTTTTGTATATATGTACTTTGTTGTGAGTAATGCAAAAATCTGTATAAGGTTCAAATGCTTGGCTGCTAGAAACCTCATTACATCCACTGTTACTGTCTGTGCCAACCTGGCATCAGTAGTGTAAATATTTTCCCTTCAAGCAATAATTGCTATACAGAGGTATAAAACATATCATCTCAAAGTTACTCAATGGCTAGCTGCTCCTTCATGTTATAACTATGAAGCTCAAGTACTAAAAAGTGGCAATTATAGCATTTTAAATGCAGACATTAAACAGTGTGATGTTTTGTTAATTTGCCAATAATGCTACAGCTTCTTCTTGTCGCATCTTGATGCACTGCAACAGCAGAAGGCAGCTCATTACTTAGTGATTTACTTGGCTTCATATAAAATATTCATTTGAAAACAGCAAGCATGTGATAAGGCAATGAAAAATAAAATAAATATTAAAAAAAATATCTGGACTTTTTCCTGCATAGTATTTATCTTGTCTACTGAAACATCATGTAACTTTCTTTGTTAATCACTTCAGAGAAAACTCCACTGTTTCCTAAATTGCTTGGCATCTCCCAATAACTCTTCAAAATGAGATCACTTTTTGCCAAATGAGCAGGTTATGTACGGGAAATTGTTTTTTGCTCAAGCCTTCTGAAATCATGATGTGTCATGTGTGACTTGCTATGAAATAATGTATAGCACACTTCTTAAAGAGTATCTAATGCTGAACTTACTGATAAACTTTAATTTCTTTAAGGTGGCCAGTGCAGTGATTATAGCTGCTGCTTTAAAAATAAAATGTCCTTAGTTAGAATGCCATGTTTGATATTTGTCTATGTAGAATTGGTGCATTCTCCCTGTGTTGGTATGAGAGACCTAGAGACCCCAAGAACCTGAAAATTAAATTAACTGGAAACTTTAAATTTCTCCCATGTAGGTGTGCATGAATGGGCTCTGTAATGGCCTGACAGTCCACCCAGCATTGGGTCCTGCCTCGCACCCAGTGCTGCAAGGAGACCCCTTGAGACTCTGAATTGGATTCCATGAGTTTGGAATTTTTTTTATTGTGCTTATGTAAACATTGAACATTTTGATTCAAAATGAGAGGTTTGAATCAAAGCACTTAAACAAGAGTTGCACTGATCTGCAGTGGCTAGAAATTCACATATCGGTCACTATCTGTGTGGAGGTTTGTACATACAATGTCCCATCAACATGCTGACTAAGGTAATTTGAGTGAGGGAGTGAATGAGCATTAGTGTGTGGATTCTTAACATATAGACAAAGCTGCAAGTTTAGGGAGCAGCTCTTCATAATCATGTAATAAATGGAAAATAGATAGATAGATAGATAGATAGATAGATAGATAGATAGATAGATAGATAGATAGATAGATAGATAGATAGATAGATAGATAGATAGATGGGCATGTGTTTGTATGTGAGTAGTCCCTCTAAAGGGAATCAAGAGCTGTTCTACCGTCCATAACCTGGAATTGGATTAATTAGATTTGAGAGTATTTTATTACTTTTTTATCTGTTAAAGTAGAAGCTAATTTTGCTTACAAAGTTGATGACCTATTAATTAATCAATCTATATTTTATACAGCACCTATTACTGCAGGGTGGCATAGTGGCACAGTATTAGCCCTGTTGCCTCATAGTAAGGAGACCAAGGTTTGCATCCTGGGTCCTCTCTGCATGGAGTTTGCATATTCTCCCAGTGTCTGCCTGGGTTTCCTCCTGGTGCTCCAGATTCCTCCCAAAGTCCAAAGACATGCAAGTTAGGTGTATTTGAGATGCTACTTTGGCCCTTATGTATGTGTGTGTGTTTGTGTGTTTCGCCCTGTGAAGAATTGGTGCTCTGTCCACAGTTTGTTCCTGCCTTGCACCCTTTGTTTGCTGGGGTGGGCTCCAGCCAGCAACCATGCTCTGGATTAAGTAACATGATAGATAAATAGATAGCACTTTATTAAGGGTGTGGTATATGGCCGGCAGTTCATCCCGGCCAATACCCCCAAGCCGCCAGATGGAGCCCTCCCTGAAACATGGAGGTGCCCCAAATTCCAGCAGGGCATCATGGACAATGGAGTTTTATTTCACAGCCCTGCTTGATACCCTGGGTGCCGCCAAGGGATGCTGCAGGGAGGCTCAGGGATGTATATTTTCCATATAGGGATGGAAGGAATGACTTACTTCTGGGCTGAAGAGAAAGAAGAGTTTTGATCTGACCTGGAAGTGCTTGGAAGGCACATGGACTGAGGGGCAGAAGCACAAGCACTTTAAAAGGACTCTGGGAAACCCCAGAAAGTTGAGCTGAGTTGGGAGGAAGGGTGACAACACGTCTGGGAGTGGAGGATTTGATTAGTGTTATTGATTATTATTATTGAGGATTTTTATTGAGTATAGTGGAGGTGTAGGTGCTTTGTGCACTTTACTGTCCGAATAAAATAATTTATTGGACTTTTATCTGGTGTCTGGTCTGAGGGTTCAAGGTCGACGACAGTGCCCCTTATCTGTCACAAGGGAAAATATTGATTTTATAGAAGCTTCAGAAATATAGAAATATTATAACAAATAACAATAACAGTGCCCTCATCCACACAACAGAATTACAAAAAAGAACAAATAACTCATGATCTGGTTAATGATAACAGACTTGTCAAAATGAAGCATTATAAAAGTGTATTGCCGTAGGAATGAAAGAGACATTGCAGTGTTTCTTGACACGTTTCTGTTGAAAAATTTGTTGACTAAAAGTAATCAGTAAGTGTATCAGAGGCCGGGTGGACAGCATTATTCATAATGGCATTCAGTTTTGCCTCCATTCTCTCCTCTGCTACTATCTCTAGCAAGACCTGAATGAGTCCATCAGCATAGAAAATTGTATGGGACATCTTATAACTGTAGAACATATAAAGGATGTCACTACCCACTTTAAAGGAACTCATTCTACTCATATAAAAAACTAAGCACATTCTTATATAGCTCCTCTGTGTTACAAGACCAGTTTGGCCTGTGAAACCCCATGTACTTGTAGCAGTGCATCACCTCCACATCCATACCCTGAACAATGTGGTGAATGTCATTAACCAGTACTTTGGTTTTGCTAATGTTAAGTTGCAGAACACTTTTATTGCGCCAAGACACCCTCATATTACTTCCACCATCCCCCATACTATTACACACAATTAGTACAGAATCATCTGAGAATTTCTGCAAGTGAAATGACTTACTGTTAAATAGTCTGTAGAGTACAGGGTGATTAGATAATGTGACAGGACATTTCCTTGTGGTGTTCCAATGTTTCCACTTGCAAAACATAGTCATTGAGCCTGATTGTGGCCTGCTAGATAGATAGTCCATCTGGGACACCATATGTTCATCCTCAAGCATGTCGCTGAGGTTAGCTCTTACCAGGCTTTCCTAGGTGGTACTGATGGCACTTTAGAAATCAAAAACCATAATCCTCACTGTGCTGCCAGCTTTGTCCACACAGAATACAGTGTCCAAGTGGTCTTTCACAAGAGTTCTCTTATAGTCCAGGAACAGCCTTTCAAACGTCTTCATAATGTTGGATGCAGAGGCCACTGGTCTATAGTCATTAGGTGAAAAGGTATCTGCCCACTTCAGAACTGGAACAATGCAGAATGTTTCTCACAGCAGTGGTCGTGTTTGGAGCCTTACAGACAGAATTAACATGTGTCAGAGGATACCACAAAGTTTGTCAGCAAAAACCTTAAGAACTCCAGGACTGAGTCCAACTGGTCCCAAGATTTTTCCTGTGTGTAGCCTGCTCAGTTGTTTTCTCATCAGGTCATTAGTTATGGTCAGTTCATATCGACGGTCAGAGGATTCATCATTGGCCAAAACAGTTGAAGTGGTAGGAGTAAAATATGTAAAGGAAGTTTTGATACAGTAGGGATGGTGTAGGGGAACTTGTCATTGCAAGATGGTAGCAGTTAGAGGGAACATCTGTTAAAAAATTGGATTAGGCCATTAGTTATTCACACTCACATCCAGCCACAGGCATATTGGACTACCCCACAGCACTCTTGAGGCAGGGGACATCCAGACCCAAAGGACCCCCTTATCAGACCTCCACAATGGCAACCACAAAAGCAGATATTTAATTTTTGAAAATGCTAAAAATTATTCTGTGCATTTTTAGTGAACGGTGAGAGTTTCCCTAATGCTATTCTCACTAACTTCTCACCAAGGTCTTTTGTACATTTCTTGAAGGCTGGTAAGAAAATTGGTGAGAAGGAAGAATCTATCACTGGTGAAATGAAACCACTCCCAACATATACTTTCCATTTAAGAGGCATTGTTACCTAAATGCTTGATAAAAGTAGCAGTTTAAAACAAGAACCCAATGTGATGCAATACAAATGTATTAATAAAATGATAAGGACATTCAAAATATCAGTGTAGGAAATACTGTAATTAATGAAACATGCACAAATGTATGAGAAAATTAAAGCCTGATCTCTAGGTGCAAATCTAAATTGGATCTAAAAAGAAAAATTTTAAACTCTGCAGTGATGGAACTGTTGTCTCTTGCAACACACTGTTTAAAGTATATGAATAATTTCCAGTACAGGAGAAAGGAAATGTGAAAGCTAAAATGAAAATGTGGTCTGTTGGATATGTGGTTTCACTACGAGTGACAGAGGTGGAAGTGTCCAAGGCGACCTAAGTATTGAGTAAGAATGTTTGGATTCAGCGGGTTAGAAAATGGATGGATGGATGTTAGTAAAACAATAGCAAGAGAATAGACTAGAAATTGTCTGTAGCTAGTACTGACAGAGTGATTAGTTGGCATTAGGCAAATAAAATAAATAAATAAATAAATAGACATGCTATAGCAGTGCCGCCACACAGTTTTCAGAGAATACTATAGGGCACTGCTTGAATGATGAAGTGACCTTTTAACAAACCAATACAAACTTCAATGCATTTTCGTTTCCTCAGGGTATGTACTGTTTCTCTGTCCCATGCCAAGAATGATGAATGTTTCACAGACATTAACAAGTAGACACAGACAGATTAGAGATGCCTGCTTTCTTCCAAATGTCATGTAGTTTTAAACTCAGCCTCTTCTACTAGACTCTTAGCATTACAGTCAGGCAGTCCTGCTATACAATGGACAGTAGGTCCCTGGTCAGTGAGGGTGAGGGCTCAGACAGGACATTACTTTCAAGAACTGGAAAATGTCTTTGGCTAGTTTAAAAATTTTGTTTGCATCAGATCATTTTATGTGTATTCATATTTAATGCAAAAAGTGCCTACTGTGATAGCCATGTCTGTCTCTCTGTACATCCATCTATCTTCCTGAAATAACTCGGGTCCTAGTCAATTGATTTTGTTGAAAATTTGGCACAGTTTGTCTTAAAGAAATTTTTTGGGACAGCTATTTCCGTTCAAATTTGCACAGTGTATGCTCTTTTGAAATTTGAAAATCTCCCATTGAAAGTCACTAATGAATTTGTTAACTCTTGTCTGCAAAACAGAGAAACATTCTGAATGACATCAGCTACAGATTAGTTTTCCTTATCAATATTATCTTGACATTGGGTACTTCAACTTGTATACTTTTATTTATTTATTTTACTCTTTTGATAGCTGCACCTGACAGCAAAACAGTGAAACACCTACAGTCGTCTGAATTGAAGCAAGTACACTTCAATACAGGACATGGGAAGGGCTTTGGGTCAGATGTAGGAGGGGATGGTTGACTGAGTATAAGAAAGGTGCAACATTAGATGTGTATTTCAAATGGCTTAACAATGATATTAATTATTTATTCATATGGTAGTAATGAAATTGTTTATTTATTCATCTCAGAAAAAGGTTTCTACCATTCCTATGCTGAGGTAAGCCTCGTTATATGGTAACACTATGGCATCTGCCTACACCCCATCCCTTGTTCCTTCCTGCAGCTGTGCGGCGTCTTGTGTGAATCTCAGTTTCTGCAATTCACATCTACTGATCCTCGATATCACAGCAAGTAAGTGACATGATATTCATACCCAAAAAGTGAAAAAAAGAAATTAACTTATGTAGATATACAGTATATGAAAGTTGGCTCAATGACATTTTATGCTACAGTGATGAAATGTGTACTTGATATTTCTATTACACTAAAAACAACCTCACAGGTACATTACCTATATATTCTAATGATTCACTATTTCTTGATAATGTAATTTATAATAATAATAATAATAATACATTTTATTTATATAGCGCCTTTCCCATGCTCAAGGCACTTACAGAATATAAGAAAGAACGGCAGGGTATACAGTATATAGAATTGTACAAACCAAATAAATAAATAAAGAAGATTTAGACAGGTAAATTCAGAGAAAAGCCTAACAGACAACATAATTGATGGTCTAGCACACACACATACAGGTTGCATGAGCATCTTAAGAGAGAGGTAAACTGAGAGAAGGGTAATAAAGTCAAGTTGAGCTAAAAGCCTTCCTGAACAGATGACTTTTGAGTTGTTTTTTTAAAGAATTCATGGAGTCAGCTAACCTGATTAATTTCGGTAGGTCATTCCAGAGTCTGGGCGCTATACAGCTGAAGGCCCTGTCACCCATGGAGTGTAGATTAGTGTGGGGCACAACAAGATTGCCAAAATCAGAGGACCTTAGTGGGCAGGCAGGCACATGGTGATGGGGAAGGTCACTGATGTAGTTTGGCGCGAGGTTATTTAAGGCTTTGTAGGTTATTAGTAGGATTTTCTATTTGATTCTGTAAGACACAGGAAGCCAGTGAAGACGGAGCAGGATGGGTGTGATGTGCTCAATGCTGCTAGTTCGAGTAAGGACTCTTGCAGCCGAGTTTTGAATAGGCTGGAGCTGGGATATAAGATTAGAAGGGGCACCTGCCAGCAACGAGTTACAATAATCGATGCGGGATGTGATAAAAGCATGGACAAGTTTGTCAGCATTAGAAAAAGAGAGGAAATAGCGAACACGGGATATGTTACGGAGGTGAAAGTAAGAAAGTTTCTTAATGTGATTTATGTGGGCGGAATAAGAGAGGGAGGAATCAAAAATGACACCAAGATTCTTTGCAGTAGAGGCAGGTCTGATGAGATCACTGCCAAGATGGACTGGGAAGGAGCTCATTTTATTAAGTTACATTTTAATCCCAATTTGCAGGAGTTCAATTTTGTTGCAATTTAATTTTAAAGAGTTCTGCTCCATCCAGGTTTTAATTTCACTAAGGCAGGTTGTGAGCTGAGAAAGCTCTGATGAAGTTCCACTTTTAACATTGAAGTAGAGTTGAGTATCATCTGCATAAAAATGATAACCAAGTCAATAGCTACGAATAATATGGCCAAGGGGAAGCATATAGATACAGAAGAGAAGAGGGCCGAGGACAGAGCCCTGAGGAACTCCTTGTGTGACTGGTGCTGAGCTGGATCTGTTGTTGCCAAGTCTTAACAAACTCTGGTGAGCTGGGAGGCTACAACATGCTCAAGAGCTTTTGACAGGAAAGGTAAGTGGGAAATAGGCCGGAAATTGTTAAGATTGTCAGCATCAAGACCAGACTTTTTTAACATCGGGGTTACAGAAGCGATTTTAAAAGTGAGCGGCACAGAGCCAGTGTCAAGGGATGAGTTTATTATTGTTGTAGCAGTCAGGATTATGGCATGAAGGCAGGATTTAAGTAGTGTACTGGGGATGGGGTCCAGTACACAAGTAGTCGGCCTCATCTTACAAAGCAGGTTATTAACAAATGCAGATATTACTGGTGAGAACTTAGAGAAGGAGCTGCATGGAGTGGGAAAACAGGGAGAGATATAAACAGATGATGTATTTATGTTAGTTGAATTATTTAGATCTTTAATTTTGTTACAGAAAAAGTGGAGGAATTGCTCACAGACTTCAGTAGAAGAGGTAGTTGGGCCATATGTGGGTTGGAGTAGTTTATTAACTACAGAGAACAAAACCCTTGGGTTATCGTGGCCACTTTCTATTATTCTGCCATAGTTGGTGTTCTTAGCAGCAGTTAGTGCTTCTCTGTAAGCTCTTTGGTGGACAGAGAAAGCCTGGATGTGCACGGTGAGATCAGTCTTACGTGACATTCTCTCAAGGTGTCGGCCAGCTGTTTTCATAAATTGTAGTTCTGAATTATACCAAGGAGCTGAATGTTTAAAGGAAACCTTCTTATGTTTTAAAGGAGCTGTTTTATCTAATGCTGAGTTATAGTGGTCAACAAGACTATCTAGTGTTGACAGAATAGGTGCAGACAGTAAAAGATCAGAAAGGATAGAGGGACAGATATTTTTAAGGTTTCTGTAAGAAATTTGTCGTTTACAGGCAAAAGGAGGGAAAGGCAGTGAGACAGTGAAAAATAATGCTTTATGGTTAGAGAGTCCCAAATCAGTGCTGTAGAAGATGGCAACAGATAGTCCAGAAGTGCAGATCAGATCCAGTATATGACCACCAGAGTGGGTGGGAAAATCAACATGTTGTGTCGAGTCAAAACAGTCCAGTAGGGATAGGAATTCATTTCTCAGTTTAGATGTAGTAGTGTCAATATGGATGTTGAAATCACTAAGAAGGATAATTCTCTGAGAATAAGAGCTTAGGTGGGTTAAAAGTTCAATCAGATCAGATAAGAAGGATGCATTGTATTTTGGGGGACGATAAGGAACAATGAGTGAGACAGGACCTGATTCCGTTATTAGTTTAAGAGCCAGGCACTCAAAAGACAGTGGACAGTCAATTGGGATTCATTTGATATATAAGTCTGCTCTAATAATTACCGCTAGCCCACATCCTTGTCATGAGCTACGAGGTTCTGTATGGAAAGAGAAACCAGGTGGAATCGCCTCTGTGAGAGACGTAAATTCATTTGGTTTTTGACAAGTTTCTGTCAGACACAGTATATCAAGTATGGTGTCAGTGAGGAGTTCTGACATCACCAATGCTTTTAAGAGATCTCGAATTAAACAGTGCAATATCAGTTAATGAGGCTTCTTTTTACACAGAGCCGCGATCAGGGTTTATTTCCACATAATGTAAATTTGGCACACTGACACTTTTATTTCCAGTGTCATGAGAAGGGCGGCTTATTCCTGAGCAAATGCTGCCAGTTGTCTTTTCATTCGCAGCCCGTCGGTGGCGGCGACCTGACCTGCGATGTACATATTTCGGGCGCTGCAAGATACCGGCGTCTTTTAGGATGTTCCAGTCAGACCATTTGCTCTGAACAAACTGTTTAATAAGAAGGAGTTTGTTATGAGAGTATTTTAACATGATACTGGGCAATACTTATCTGAAAAGCAGTGGAGAAGCAGCACAGCACAGCGGAACCGGTAGGACAGGCAGGTGTGGTAGCGTAGATGAGATGAGTGGCGATAGCAATGCAGCAGAAAGCATAGCAGGAGGAGGTAGCAGGATTTGGAGGTTCCAAAACACAGCCACAAACAGTAACGCTTGGTAATTCCAGGCATGATCGCCCCGGAGCCATAACCAGGTTAGTATGAACATCAGATCCGTTCCCAGTCTTAGAGTATTGTAAGATGAAATGGGAGCAGATCGGCATAGCGAATATAATCACGGAAACAAATCATCCCGAGGTCATAGATCGCCAGGTACAAAGAAATGTTCGTAGGTCTCGTCCCGTGATCCATAGACTTAGCTGTTCCCAGTCAAAGTAGAGTCCATAATATCTGTAAATATTAAGCCAAATCCATGCAATTCAGGTCGGCTGTATCCACAAACTATGCATACAATAAAAGAAATAAAACAAACGTGAGAAAGTGTAGAATTATGCAGATTTTCTGAAAAGTGTTGTTAACAGGGAGGAGCGGTAGCAACTTGCGTACCCCAGCGTCCCCTCTCCTGCAGTCAATAGTTATAGTATGAGACTTCAGTGCAGATTTTAAACCTGTATCAGGTACTTCTTTGAAAAATTTTATGTTTGAGAAATTTGAACTACAATTTCCAACTGACCCTTCACATCCAAAATTAACAAACAATAGGATGTGAATCATTTCATGACTTGAGTTGAAATCTGCTGTCTATAAAGGCATTTTTAGTCACATAATATTGTAAAATGGTATTTTAAAACATTTTATGGAAAATTTGCATGCATGTAATTAATTGTGATAACAAACTCATAGATGAAATAAGTGGAACATTTAAAAATGCTCAAACTTTCACCCCAGCTAACCAAGTCTCCATACACAAATGAATGTCATGTCATGTGTACATGTTCTTTCTTGTTTATAGTCCCTGATATTTAATGCTCTGAGTTTTTGAGCTTTATTTTCGAGCATATATTTCATATTTTATGTCTTTATTTGAGAAAGATGCTCATTCTTTTGTTTACTTTTTAAGGATATCAGAGTGCCACTTTATAAGCGTTCGTGGATCAGTCATTTGTTGCTAGGGGACCTGGCTCAGTTTCTATAACGTATGTTATAAAGACTACCCAATAAATCTTAGCATGGTAATAGCAGCCCTTTGTCTGAGATATAACTGAGAATTTAACTAGCGAGCAACTGTGATTTGATAACCTTGATATTGACACTCTGGTTTTTGACTCTTTTGTCTTAACTCGTTTCTGGTGTACTGTTTTGTCTTTAGTTAAATAACAGTGCAATATATGCAACATTTCTGCAATATATAAACAGTCCCTCCCTTTCAAAGATCCAAGAGAACAATGGGAAAAATATCTCTCACTCAACATATCAGAAAAGGAGTGGAAGGTAGCAATGCAGAGAATTCACTCGAGCTCCATATGCGCAAAGCATACAATTATTCAACTCAAAATTAAATATCAAGCACATCTGTCTCGCCTAAAACTCTCCAAAATGTTTCCAGGGCATGATCCAACCTGCGAACGCTGCAATCAAGTCCCAGCCTCACTGGGTCATATGATTTGGTCCTGCACCAAATTAACATCATTCTGGACCAACATTTTTAATTACCTTTCAGACAGCCTTGGTGTCACAATCCCTCCTAACCCTTTAACAGCTGTGTTTGTTGTTCTTCCAGATTGGTTTAAAGTGGAGAAAGACAAACAAACTGTGATTGCATTCACTACACTTTTGGCACGCAGACTTATCTTCCTAAACTGGAAGAATCCTAACTCTCCTCTTTGAAGTCAGTTTTATACTATTTGAAATTGGAAAAAATCAAATACTCAGTTAGAGGATCTGTACAGATTTTTTCAAAACATGGCAGGATCTAATCAATAATATTTTAGAATAAGCTCTTAAAGCACCGAGGAAGCAATTATTTCCGCATTTCTTTTTCTTCTCCATTATCTCTATTGCTTATCAAACTCATCAATTTAGGTATGTTTACAAGCCTTAAGTTTTACCCCATTGGCCATGCTCTCTCTCTCAGGGGTGGGGGTCGACTTGTTCTTAATCCTACTTTTTGTAAAAATTGATTGATTTGTATGGAATAATTACAATAAAATTAATTTACAAATTTAAATAAATAAATAAATAAATAACAGTGCTTCAGTAAACTACAATTACAGGACATATTAAAGCCTTTCCCAAAAGACTTCTTTTTTTGTTTTCGATTTCAGTCTTGAAAGAAAAAAACAGCTGCTGGTGTGCCGCTGTTAACCTGACCTTAGCATCTGCTCTCTCTCACTGTTTACCAACAGATTAGCTGGGGTGGTGTTTGGTTGGGAGTAAAAGACCAGCTATAAAGTTCCTTCCCATGGATCAAACAAGCTGCCTGGTATCTTCATTACTGGTGCAACAGTCACAGAGTGCACCTTAAAGAGATGTTTAAAAAAACAGGCTAAAGGACGATATATTTTAAATTGACGATGCAACCCAAAAGGCAAGTACCACCATGGATTTTTAATATGCTGTATGGTTACAATTTTTAGTAAACCAATATTTGATTGATTCTCACTATTCTCCTTAGTTTTCTGTTGCAGGGCAGTGGATATATGAAAATCAATTAGTTTTCTTTATGCTGGAAATGCATAATACATAAACGAATATAAATTTCATCAATCCTTTTTCTAACTTATCGAGTTTAGGATCACAGGGAGCCATTGCTTATGCTGGCAGGATGAGCACTGAGGAAACACATATGCAAATTCACCTTCACTCGTTCATATGAAGCCAGTTAAGAGTTGCCATTTAACCTTGTGCAACTCTTTTGTTATATGGGAAGAAATGTCATGAAAAGAATATACAAACTTTACCAGAAGTGCATGGATCTGGAATACAAACTAAGAATGCAACTCCGATAGTCATGTTCCTTTAAATTATGTAATATAGCTTTCTTCATAATATATGCTCTATGAAAATGATGAAATTAATGAAATCCTTAACAGAGGTTTTGTACACTTTTGTTGATCTTCCAACTCCAAGATTTCAAACACTTAAAATGTCTAATCTAAGATGTTATGAAAGTTGTTTTTTCTGTGAATTAATGTGTGACTTTTTTGATGATTTCCATAAAAGGTAAGCATATAAAAAACCTGTTCATAGCAATATTTTAAATACATTTATTAACTTCATTATTTCCATATTCTAACAACTAATTATTTTGTCAATATACTTTTCAAACATTCATTTCCCCATTTTTATTTATGTTAAGCAATTGTAAAATATAAGGGTATATCATTTGATTAAATTTATTTTATGAATGTACAGTATAAATAAAATATTGTGGGGATATTAGCTTGGTTTCCTATAGAACTATTCCGTTTGCAGATATATAAATGTGTAAGTGAGTTCTCACTGTCATACTTTCTCTGTTTTTCTCTTTCTGCCTGTCTAACAGCCATTTTCTAGGTACAACCAGGTTGGTACATTGCTCTCCAGATTTTGTGGTGTAAATGCCAGGAAGGAATGATTGGCATCCTGGCTGGGATGAAAGAAAGTTTCACACTTGGCCAGAAGGCCATAATTATAGGACCGGGCAAACACACTTACCAGGGGCAGGTCATTTCTCCTCATGGCAGGTGTTAGTGTTCCTCAAGGCTGAACACAATTAGGACACCTTCAGGGTGGCATGGGATTTGGAGTCCAGAAACAGAGCCCTGTTGGGGATCACCAGAGGGTGGTGCCCAGGGGAGCACTGTCCTAGTTTTTGCACAAACTCAAAGTGCTCCGGATGAATTTGGTAGGAGATCAGAAGCAGTTCCCAGGTTGACTTTAAAAGAAAGCCTGCTGTCCCACTTTATTTGACTCAGACTCAGAAGGCAGCAGGCAACACACAATTAGAGGAAGAAAGAGAGAAAACTTTATTTTTTGTATGCTTTCTTGAGCTGAATTTCATTATTTTGGTACTTGTTGGATTAAAGAATCCACTATTTGAACCCTTGACTGTGTTGGGTATTATTTGGTCTAGGTTTTGAGGCTCCATGGCACCCCCAAATGGTTACAAGGGATATAGCAGCAGAAGTTTTAATGGCTGGATGCCCTTCCTGATGCCAGCCTCATTCAGCTACTTCTTACAACATGCAAGAGGGACAATTACTTTATTCTAACCACAGATGACAAGACTGACAAGTGAGCTCTATTTTTAAATTTAAAGAAATCAGTAAAAGAATACCAAATGTATCAACACTTTGTTTACATTTAAGTAACCCTTCTGTTAGAGTAGATCTGTGACTCTACTGATTCGACAAGTACTGTAATAGGAATCTCTTTTGGCGCTTTTCCACTGCATAGTACGGCACAGCACGGTTCAGTACAGCTCACCTTGGTTCGGCTCAGTTCGGCTCGGTTTGCTTCGACTGCAGTTTAGTACCGCTTTAGAGTGGGCGGGGTTATTCACATGTCGTTATAGTGGCGCCGACCTCCTGAAAAACTTTTTCATTCCGCGTCGCCCCATCCAGCTCTCGCTGGATCCGCCCTCGGCTACCAACGAGAGGAACGTCTGTATTTCCTCAATAGACCACGAAACAGCCATTTTTGGTTAAAACAAAATGGTGCGTCCGAACCTTCGCTGGCTGTGCTAAAAATCTAGCGGGTCTCGTGTCGCAAGTTCAGTAACGCAGTAATGACGATTTTCTCTGGCCAATCAGTGACCAGCAGAGTTTACACGTCACGTTTTGGTAACGGTTCAGCGCGCTTGGAACCTCGGCTGAGGTGGTACTAAAAAAAGGACCAGGTACCAGGTACTGTTCCCAGTGGAAAACCCCCCAAAAGTGAGCTGAACTGAACCGTGTCGTGCCGTACTATGCAGTGGAAAGGCGCCATATATCTGACAAGTGGCAACAGGAGGCTCATTACACTATGAATGGCTTTCTGGAAGGTGTTATGGGAGATAGGCCCTTCACATAGGAAATAGGGCTCAGATCTGCAGGAATGCTCTGATTCAGTGGTGGAGGGTGGGGTGGGAGTTTTTAACCCTTGATATGATCCCAAGATGGGAAGTAAAAGTTCTTTCAAGTCAAAGGCTTTGGGAGTAGAGTTATGCGTGAGCACTTCACTTGGAGAAGAAACAAAGACCAGAGGAAGAAGGGATTAAGATGGAGGAATGAACAGGAGAAAACATATGAAAGTGGGCTGTTGGATAAGCCACCAGGGAGAGAAAGGCACAGGGCACAAATACAGTTTCAAAAATAAATTCAAGTCTTTCTTAGGATGGAAGGAGAAGCCTTTATTTGAAGCGTGGAGTCAAACAGTACAGAGAAGGCAATGACTGACTTTACAACTGTGTATAAGACATCTTAAATCTACAGTTAATTGCGGAATTATGTGACTTTTACTGATACTGTGAGTTACTGATACACAAGGCCCTGACTCCAAAATGTTTTCATTCCTGCTATTACCAGAATTTATCAGTTTTAGCCTTGCACATGTCAGTTGAGCTAAGAGGTGGGAAAAACTAGGTCACAGATCAAAGCTTGAATAAAATGCTTGCTTACAGTAAAAAATATACATTCACAGTTCCCTCCTTTTTGTTCTTTATAACAACAACTGTGATTACCTGAAGCAACAGATGAGTCTAAATTAGCATAAGGAAATCAAAATCAAAAGGGTTAGTGGAGACAGTTACTATTACATTTATCACAGAGGTCAAGAAAGCTTGCATAACACTTTTAAAGATACAATAACATAACAAAATAATAATGACAAAAGCTATTAAAACAACAAATACTGCTTTTAGAAGAACACCCTCAGTGGCTGTAGGATTTATTTATACTGTTACGAATTGATTTTCCAAATTCCCTGTTTCCTTCTATTCACTCTTTCTTTTGTAGCTAAAACTTACCATTTTACTGTATGTGCTTTGGCCTTTTTGTTATCATTTTGGTTTGAAAAGATATCCCAGTGATGACAACCTCAAATCAAGAAAACACGTTCAAGAACATGTGGATCAGGGTTTGGTTAGAATGTAAAAACCTTTTCTTTTCAGTCAAATTCAAATTGCAATCAATCTTTACTCTTGACTTTGTGTATGGTAGCACACGTGGAGGCATGATGCTTTGGGCTTACCCCAGTCACAAAAAGTAGCTGACCCAGACGCTTCTAAACCTGACTTCCACTGAAGTTTCCTTAATTTAAGCTTTAAGTTTCTCTTTGTTCACATTTAATCATCATAGAATCCCATTCTTTCCCATCATTCCTTGTTAAAAAAAATTATAAATGTAATGTTACAATGAACATAATTTTACTCATAGGGTGATTTGGACATACAAGACCTTTTATCACACCACTGTCACAATCCCAGCAAGGGGATGTAAATGTAAATGGACAAAAAAAACTGTTTCATTAAGCCAAAGTGATGTTGCATCTTTGTTTCTTAATGAGCACTTTTTTCTAGCGTTATCATGGATGTTCCCAAAAAATAATATCATTAAAATTCCTATCAAGATTACCAAATATCAGAAGGAAACTGGAGCATGTCTGATGGGATGAAGTGCATTGCAGTGACTTAATAATACACTCCTGTCTTTTTAAATAGCTTTAAACATTTTTTTCTATAAGCACAAAAACACTGTATTATTTGAAACTGTTTTAAAGGATGTGTTTGAGGAACACTGTAAGTGTAATCTACTGATTTCACAGAAGGGTGTAAATAAACTTATTCAAGTAAAAAAAGAGGATGACACAGCACAATCAAGGCAATTAAGCATGTCTTCTATTCTCTAGATTGCAGGTCTCATGCCTCAGTTGGCTTTTTGCAGCTGATGAATTTTGGACTGAGAGATAGGAGCATGTGAAAAGGGTAAGGAGTGCAAGCAGAAGTTTGAAACGGTTTTTGATAGGCAGCATCCCAGAGATAGGTCCTGTGGAGAGTTGAAACGGAGCAGTTGTATTTGCACAGTCTCTTAGAGAGAGATGTAGAGTTTTTCACAATAAATTCAACAAAAAGTTGCTTTGGAGAGTTTCAAAGAGACCTGTGGGGACTCACAGAGGAAGTTTGGCAGAGCTGAGTTACAGAGAAGCCATAGGGAGGCACACAGGAAGTTTCAAGGAGGAGTTTGAAAGACAACGGTAATGAACAGGGCTGGCAGGGAGTCCTGCCATGAAGGAGGCAGAGAGGAGACAAAAATTGTAGGAGGGAAAAGAACTGCTGCCATATCTAAGAGAGTCACCTAGGTAGTTGAATTTGAGTGTCTGCAGGAAGCTCTGGCAGAAGCGAGCCAACAGTCAGAGGATTCTTATCTTGAAAAAGTTACATTTTTTTCCACCAGCAAACCACATCCCTAAATGTAATTTACGGCCTAACATCAAGCTGTCTCAAAAGGTAGAAATATGTCAAGTGGGTGTGTTGAACAGCAGCAAGCATGCACTATAAATGCAGTAGGTTTCAGCTAGAATAGTTCATTTTGTATGCATTTGAAATTAAGATCCTAAACTGAATGCTATTGCAAGAGGTCACTAACCCATGTCTTCTGGTGTTTTAGACTTTGCCAAGGACTTCTGAAGATAAAAAAGTCCTGAAAACATGGAAATTATGGATACATGTACTGCCCATTCAATAGTTGTTTGTTTCACGTTTTGCTTTTTTTTTCTTAAGTATGACAAGTTAAAAGTAAGATTATGATAAATAATTTGTATGTCTTTATTTGTAACTTATAACACTAATGTCTATCATTGATAAGAACAGCAATGGTTTGATGGTTAAGAACCCCTTCCCCCTTTAAGGAATGAGTCTTTGTAATTTTATGACAGGATGTTTGGCAAATGTTTCTCTGTAGGACTCTCTCAGTCAACCCCCATAGGAAAGCCAATCTACTGAGCTGGCAAGCATCAGCTGAGCAAATGGTTTTGAGGGCAGATGGTATTCTGTGCCCCATTGGTCTGAAGTCTGGCTGTTTGGAATTGGCTTGTATCAGAAGCCTTTAAGTACTATGACACCCTATTGGCTGAAGGGTAGCGTTTCCCGATTGGATGCCAGAATCCATTGAGGAAGAAAAATGAAAAACATTATTTGTACAAAATCTTAATTTATCTATCCATTCCTAAATAATAAATTGGGCAGGCTATTTCGTATTAGTGCAATACGCTGCTTGTTAAAACAGATGACTTTGCTTGTTAAAACGGATGACTTCCGCTCTTACACGCACTTAGTGCTGCGTGGGTATTATGAACTATCGAATCTGTTCAAGTTCTATTTAAATTTTAAATATAAGTAAGTTTTATTTAATCGACAGAAATATTTTTGGTAGGAATGTAAGTTAAATTTAGTCATCATTGCATAAATTTTTCTTCACCATAGAAATTTAAAGACTAAATTCAACATACATTCCTACCAAAGATATTTCTGTCGACTAAACAGAACCTACTTATATCCAAATAGAACTTGAAAAGATATATTTTTTAAAATCTGACCGCGCATTTTAGATAGACTTGACGCGCACTATATCAAGCCTGCATGCTATTGTGCTCTCGCCTGCCTGCCTCAATAAGTCACCATTGTTTTGCTCTTACTTTTTTACCGTTCATTTAATCACGGCTAGTTGCGAAAAAATTAGAAAATGGAAGGAGGATTACACTGAGTATGGCTTTACCGAAACAATTATTGATGGTGAATAAAGTATCCATTATTCATAAAGCTTCAATTGGTGATCTGTTTATCTGCGTTAACCTAATATTTTTTCATACTTCTTCTCAAACCAATGGGGTGCGAAATCGGCCTCATCCATCAGAGGGGGTGCGAGGGTAAAATTAAACGGGAAGTGCTGCTGTAGGGTGTGGACAGAGAATCTATAAATTTGCTTGCTTTACCCTCTCTCTCTAACGAACTGATGGAAGAGCATCTAACACATCATGAACTGAAAAGAACAACACAAGGAAGAGCACAGCTCACCAGCCATATTGAGACAGGCATGCAGCCTGTTCTGAAGAAAGCTGACCAAAAATGAGGACTTAACTTGAAGCATTTAAAGTAACATACAAGTCTGTGTGACGCCTGAAACTACACATCAATATTTATCAGGTTGTATGGTTACCAATATTCAAATTTACTTTGCATATCGTTATTATTTATGAATATTATCAATAATACATTATTTAAATTGTAACGTAACTCCTGCTTGTCTTTTACTACACCTAATTGCCTGAGGTTATAAAAGTAGAAGGGAAGAAGGGGAGAAGTTATATGGTACAATACCTTATTAAACAGTGGTAAGTCTGTGAGATTTTAGGCCTTCTGACAAAGGCTACTTATTAATAACGCTTTGTCATGAGTGTTGCTGGCATATATATATATATATATATATATATATATATATATATATATATATATATAGTCACGCACGCGCGAGTAAGAGACCGCGGACGGACCTTAACACACTTCGGAAATCGTTCGCCGGCAGGGAGTGGCGGGTACTAACCTTTCTCCTTTGCTTTCTTGCAGAAAAAAAGACGCTCCGCCACTATAAGCCTCGTTTTCCCACAGCACGTTACTTCTGCCCTTCCTCCTCCATTGTTCCTGACGTCATCAATCCCATCTTCCCTCACGGTTCCTTCCCAGCATTCCTCCACTTCCGGCTCCTCCTACATAAAATGGATGCTGACGCCATCTTCGGCGTTGTGCATATGAGCAACTTTTTGTTTATGTACTTGAATAATACTTAAATAATCGCGCTCCATCTTATATATCGGAATGCCTGACACATTATATTCCAAATCTTAACCTTAGATCTTCAAATGAGTGTCTCCTTATAATTCCAAAAGCTCAACTTAAAAGAAGTGGTGAGGCGGCCTTCTGCTGTTATGTACCTAAAATCTGGAATAGCCTGCCAATAGGAATTCGCCAGGCAAATACAGTAGAGCACTTTAAAACACTGCTGAAAACACATTACTTTAACATGGCCTTCTCATAACTTCACTTTAACTTAATACTGATACTCTGTATGTTCAATTCATCACAATAACTATTCATAGTGGCTCTAAAATCCGTACTGACCCCAACTCTCTCTTCTGTTTCTTTTTCCGGTTTCTTTGTGGTGGCGGCCTGTGCCACCACCACCTACTCAAAGCATCATGATGCACCAACATTGATGGACTGAAAGCTAGAAGTCTACGTGACCATCATCATCAAGTCCTTCCATGAAAACCCTAAATACAAAGAGGACTGTTTCACTTATGTTAGGTAGATTGCCCAGAGGGGACTGGGCGGTCTCGTGGTCTGGAACCCCTACAGATTTTATTTTTTTTCTCCAGCTTTTGGAGTTTTTTTTTTTGTTTTTTCTGTCCACCCTGGCCATCGGACCTTACTTATTCTATGTTAATTGATGTTGACTTATGTTTATTTTTTTATTGTGTCTTCTATTTTTCTATTCATTTTGTAAAGCACTTTGAGCTAAATTTTTTTGTATGAATATGTGCTATATAAATACATGTTGATTGCTTGATTGATTGACCTTTGTTTTGTTTTCTGACTGTGGAGAATTTTACAGTATATGGGGTCGGAAACCCCAAACCTTTATGCTGTCTCCTTTTGTGTCTTTTACAGTGGCGTAGCCGGCAGGATACTGCTCCGAGAAATATGACTGAAGGACAGGACCTCAACACAGCGCTGCAGGGGATGAATGCCCAGATCCTGTACCTGCAGCAAGCGCAAGCCGCTACCACCCGGGAGTTGGAGGCAATGAAGGCCAGGTTGGCAGAAGCCCAGAGGGTTAGGCCCGACTCACCTCGACCAACGCCTTCGCCTCTAGTGCCAATGACGGAAGCGGACGACATTGAGTCATACTTGGACATATTTGAAAGGACGGCCACCTGGAACGAATGGCAGCAGTCCGAGTGGGCGTCCATTCTGGCGCCCTACCTGAAGGGACCCGCGCAGCGGGCTTACTACGATCTCCCCGAGGAGGAGGCTACGAGTTACGACCTCCTAAAACAGGAGATCCTGGCACGCTACGGCATCACGCCGGGCTAGCAGGCGAGCAAATGGCGGAGCTGGCAGTTCGACCCTGAGAAGCCGGCCCGAGCAAAGTCCTTCGACTTCTGGGGGAAGATGGGACGCTGGCTACGGCCTGAGTGTCCCCAAGCCCGGAAGGTCGTGAAGCAGGTGGCCTGTGAGGGCCTGGTGAACGCCATGCCAAGTTCCCTCGCCCAGCAGGTCCGGTGCCACCCCTATAAGGACATGCCAGGACTCCTGGAAGTCCTGGAGCGTCAGCTCGCGGTCTACCAAGCCGGGGGGTCAGAAAGGCAAGCTCGTGGGAACCGACAGGGACGGGCGGCCACCCCCGAGCCCTCTCAACGTGCTGCGGAAGCGCCGCAGAGATCCAAAGAAAAGCCGGCATCTCCACGCTGTTACAAGTGCGGTGAGACCGGCCACCTACTGCCGACCTGTCCCCTCAACACCACCATCGCACCCGCTGGCAAGTCCAAACACGGGAGTGGTGTTATTGAACGGGCACTCAGTGGTGGCTTTGTTTGACTCCGGCAGCAACATTACCATTGTCGCTCGCTGTTATGTATTACCGTGACAGTGGCTTAAGCAACATTTGCAAGTCACTTGTGTGCATGGGGAGACCAAGTCATACCGTTCCGCTCGTTGTTACATCACCTGGAAGGGGCACATCGGGGGACGAGCCAAGGAGCACTTCCGCTGACCAGCTCACAAGACCCCCTGAGCAGTTTGGACCACCAGTTTCGCTCCACGCCTGCCTCATTTAAAAGGGAGCAGTGGAATGACGATTCCCTGCGGTTTGCCCGTAATGCAATTGTTCTTCCGGGCGGCTCACAAGCTGATGGATCCATGCCACGCGAGCCCTTGTTTGTTATGGAGAATGATCTGTTGTATCAGGTGGCGACCCACGAGGGCGAGGTGCGTAAGTTGTTGCTAGTTGCTAGGTATGGGAACTAGCTCACACTCACCTCCTAGGCGCCCACCTTGGGGCCGAAAAAAAACTAGAAAGGATAAAACTTTGTTTTTACTGGCCCAGGATCAACAAGGAGGTCCAGCGCTTCTGTCAGTCCTGTCCGGAATGTCAGATTCGCCAGATTCCTAGGAGGGACCGCGCTCCTCTCGTCCCAATACCCCTGATAGATATCCCTTTTGACAGAATAGGGGTGGACTTAGTAGGACCCCTGGAGCCCTCAAACTGTGGCCATAAATATATATTGGTCATGGTGGATTACGCCACCCGATACCCAGAAGCGGTTCCCCTGTGCACCGCTAACACAAAAATTATCGCACGGGAATTAGTCAACCTATTTTCTAGAGTGGGTATCCCCAAAGAAGTCCTCACGGACCAGGGTACACCCTTCACCTCAGATACGTTCAGGGAGGTTGCCAGATTACTGCGAATAAAGCATCTGAAGACGTCTGTCTACCACCCTTAAAACTGACGGGCTGGTGGAGCATTTTAATCAGATGCTTAAACAGATGCTCCGCAAGGTAGTCAACGCCGATGGCAGGAACTGGGACCAACTCCTCCCGCTCGTGCTTTTTGCTTACCGGCAAGTGCCCCAGGCCTCTACGGGCTTCTCCCCTTTTGAATTATTGTACGGGCGACAACCCTGAGGACTTTTGTACATACTAAAAGAGGGATGGGAGGCTGAGGCCCTTCCCTCCTCCAATATATTGGAGTATGTGGCGCAACTGTGCGACAGACTCGCTAAAATCAGGCCACTCCTAAAGGACCACGTGACTCGTGCACAGGCAGCGTAGGCCTGGTGTTACAACCGCAACTCCATGCTTCGGGAGTTCCTCCCGGGGGATCGAGTGATGGTGCTTGTTCCTACCTCCCATTCCAAATTGCTAGCTCACTGGCAGGGGCCATACGAGGTTAAGGAAAGAAAGGGGCTCGTCGACTCTTTAGTTAAACAACCTAATCGTTGGCCGAGCGAGAGGATCTACCATGTCAATTTGTTAAAGCCTTGGAAGGACAGGGAGGAGTCTCCCAACACTCGTAGATCCCTCTCCCTTTTCGCTAGCACATCTGCCCTTAACCTCGGTGACGAGCTGACACCCTTACAGCGGCAGGAGATAACCCAGGCAATCCAGGCCGTCCCCGAAGTAGTGAGCGAGTCACCGGACCGGACCTCGCTGATTGCGCACAATATAGTCACGGACCCTGGAGTAATCGTCTGGGAGAGGCCCTATAGACTCCCGGAGGCAAAACGCGCCGAAGTGGAACTGGAGGTGCAACGGATGTTGGATATGGACATTATTGAGGAAAGCCATAGTCCTATCGTCCTCGTTTCCAAGCCGGACGGCTCCTGGAGGTTCTGTAATGACTTTAGACGTCTGAATCAGGTCTCCAAATTCGACGCCTACCTGATGCCCCGCATTGATGACCTACTTGAGCGGCTGGGTGCTGCTCGATACTTGACTACTCTTGACATGACGAAAGGGTATTGGCAAATTCCCTTAATGGCATCTGCAAAAGAAAAAACGGCCTTTAGCACCCCTAATGGACATTGGCAATACAAGGTCCTCCCATTTGGGCTGCACGGGGTCCCAGCGACATTTCAACGTCTGGTGGATAGAGTGCTGAAGCCCTACCAGTCCTATAGTGCCGCCTACCTGGATGACGTCGTCATCTATTCTGGCACCTGGGAAGAGCATCTATTACAGGTCTCTGCTGTCCTCGCGACACTGGCTAAAGCCGGCCTTAGCATTAACCCCCGTAAATGTTTTTTTGGCTTAAAGGAGGCCAAATATTTAGGCTACCTTGTGGGACGAGGACAGGTGAGACCCCAATGTTCCAAAGTCAAAGACATCCTGGAATGGCCCCGTCCGAATACCAAGAGACAGGTGCAGGCTTTCTTGGGGTTGGCGGGTTCTACTGTCGGTTCGTACCCCATTTCTCCAAAAGGGCAGCACCCTTGACCAATTTAACAAAGAAGGGAGCTCCCCTACACGTGGTATGGAACGACAAGGCAGAACACGCATTCAGTGACCTAAAAAAGGCCCTAACGTCGGCACCTGTATTAAGGACCCCTAATTTTGGGCTTCCTTTTATCCTCCAGACCGACGCTTCGGACAAAGGCCTGGACGCTGTGTTGAGCCAAAGCGTCAATGGTATCGAACACCCCATGATGTACTTAAGCCGGAAACTGCTGGACCGAGAGACCAGGTATGCGGCAGTGGAGAGGGAAGCCTCGGTCATTAAGTGAGCGGTAACCCATCTCCGGTACTACCTGTTGGGTCGCGAATTCACTCTAGTGACTAATCACGCTGAGCTTCAGTGGATGTCCCTGCACAAAGAGTCGAATCCGCGGGTCACCAGGTGGTTTCTGGACTTACAACCCTATAAGTTCACGGTCACTTATCGTCGTGGCAACCTTCAGGCCAATGCCGATGCCCTCTCTCGCATCCACGACCTCTCGGTTAGGTCCGCCCGACCTGACGGTCTTGGGGTGAGGGGGGGGTCGTGTCACGCACGCGCGAATAGGAGACTGCGGACAGACCTTAAAACGCTTCGGAAGACGTTCTCCAGCAGGGAGTGGCGGGGTACTAACCTTTCTCCTTTGCTTTCTTCCAGGAAAAAAGAAGCTCTGCCACCATAAGCTTTCCCGCAGTACGCTACTTCCGCCCTTCCTCCGCCATCTTTCCTGACGTCATCAGTCCCATCCTCCCTCACGGTTCCTTCCCAGCATTCCTCCACTTCCGGCTCCTCCCTTATAAAATGGCCGCTGACGCCTAGAATGGCGTCGCGCATATGAACTGTTTTGTTTATATAATTTTGACCAGATTTGATTGTGGAGTTGTCTACAATATACGGGGCTGGAAACCCCAAACCTTTATGTTGTCTCTTGTTAAGTCTTTTACTATATATATATATATATATATATATATATATTAATATTACTTTTGAGAATGCAACGTATAGTTTTGTCCAGGAGGAAGGCAATGTTGCCTCAAATCAATGGCAACCTTTTGTAGGGTGTGTCCCTGAGACTTATTAATTGTCATCGCAAAGCAGAGCCTTACTGGAAATTTAAGGCATTTCAATTGAAATGGGAGATCAAATGGTATAACGGTGATGCCAGGAATACATTCAGAGTGTGGCGCTCTGCTGTTTTTTTGTGTAGCTGCCTTCACACAGCTTCTCCGCTGCTTTATAAACGAACGCCATATAAGGCCATCATTTCTCCTTGCTTCGCAGTTCTGTACTGTTTTATTGTTCGTTTATTACGATTCTTATAGTTATTGTGTAGCTATTCGAGACTTACTTTACTGTTCAGGTACCCATTTCCTTTATTTAATCCGCGCTTGTAATGCTATTTTTGCACGTTTATTACGATTATATAGATATTTATTGATTCCCTTCTTTAGCTGACTGCCTGCTCATATAAGATGCACCGCTGGTTTTTTGTGAAACAGCCTTTACACAGCTTCTCCGCTCTTTTATAAACGAACGACATATAAAGCCATCACCATGTCAATTATGTAATGCGTTTTTTGAACAGGTTTGATGCATGGAAGTGATCACTCGTACTGCATTCAGTAGGTTCACGTGAGCTGCTCTCTTGTGTGATGTTGCGATGTCCACGGCTTAATTTAATGTTAGCTAAGACCCGGCACTTAAAAGTTTCTGGCTGCACTCCGGTTGCAATATGACGAAGCTGCACGAGCTCACTCTTGAGAATGCAACATATAGTTGTCCAGGAGAAAAGCAATCTTGCCTGAAATCAATGGCATCGTTTAGTAGGGTCTGTGCCTGAGACTTATTACTTGTCATCGCACAGCAGAGCCTTACTGGAAATTGGAGGCATCTGAATTAAAATGGGAGATCAGAGGGTATAAAGGGGACGCGAGTAATACATTGTGTGTGGAGAAACTCTAGAGACAGCGTGTGTATTAACTTGTGGATTTTTCTGTGAGTATTGGGTGGCAGTTGCTTCCTCAAGACCGCGTTAGCCGCGGAGCGCAGCTCAGAGCGAAATGAGGTGAATGGGAGGGGAGATGATAACGTCACTCCCCCACCCGCCTTAACTGTTAATCCCCCCACAAACACAGTCTCTCGGAATTTGCATAAGCACAGCCCTTTACCAGCAATTTTAACTTAGTTACAAAGTGACCAAAACTCTCGTTTATAACCTGCGTCCTCTCATTAAACTTGTATCCCGCATTAGCTGTGGGCATGACAAACACCAGTGGCAGCCTGTCTATGAACTTAATTTAAACTTTAGGTTTACACCGTGCTTTGTTAGCATGTGCTTTGTGAGTAGCTGCACTCATGAATATGCTTGTATGTGTCACTCGCTCGCTTCTTATTGTTTCGCTGCCTTCTCAATTGTATAATGCATGTTTTCTTCAGCGCTTTTTGGAGCTCTTCCTTGTTTTCTACATACTGCGTTGACAGTCAGTTCACATGATTACGTGGGAGGCGTGATGATGTCACACAAAACTCTGCCCCCCATGGCCATCAAGCTCAACTCCATCACAGTATATGGATAAAAATAGATTCCAGTTATGACCATTACGCGTAGAATTTCGAAATGAAACCTGCCCAACTTTTGTAAGTAAGCTGTAAGGAATGAGCCTGCCAAATTTCAGCCTTCTACCTACACGGGAAGTTGGAGAATTAGTGATGAGTGAGTCAGTCAGTCAGTGAGTGAGTGAGGTCTTTGCCTCTTATTAGTATAGATACAAAAGGGGAAAGTACAGTAATATGGAGCTCTACCAAGACAAAACAGTAGTTAAAAAGGCATGTATTTAATGTAGTTTTCTGACACATAAAACTGCATTTTATTATTACTGTTTTTATATTACTATAACTCACTGTTACAAAAGTTTTTTTAATAAATAAAAATGTGGCAACAGACTCTTCAATGAAGTAAGTAAAAAAGTAAAATAAAAGTGTACCTAAATTTTACATTTTTTTATCTTGTTATTTACATTTTTTGCATTGCTTACAGTACTTTCATCCACTTATATCTGGAAGTTAAAGGTGCTGATTTTTTTGTCTTTGCACTTCCTTTTGTTTGAGCGTGTGATTCTTGTATTTTATTCTTCTTTCTTCTATTCAGAATACAAATACATCTGATAACATGAGTATTTGTTGGTTTTATATGATTTTTCATACATATCACTGTTTGTATTTTCAAATTATTGTGCTTGCTGTTTGTTGCCTATCCCACAACATATGTCAATACATATCTGAGGGGTCCACTTTAATGGTGTTAGGGCAGTTGATTGATATTACTGCAATGATGTTTGCTCTTGATGGACTTTATGCATGTATTTCTGAAGATAGTTAATAGTATAAATAATGCTTTAACTTTTTATTTCCTTACAGAATTCTTAAGAGGGCTTACAAATGACCATGCTTGCTTAATAAGTATGCATATGTATTGCCGCTAAGCTTTCAGTAAAGCTGATGTTGTATTTTCTTTTCAAAGCAGTAGGTTGGTGTAATGATTTATGATGTTGCATTCTCATGCTTAGTTATGCATATTATTGCCTTGTTTATATTATTGGCTTGTTTTTAAATATTTTTAGAAGAGGAAAATTCAATTAATTCAAGCATGCTTTCACTAAATCGAGGTACTGGTATATGTAAGAAAGAAAAAATATGCAAGTTCAATATAAAAAGGCAACAAAGGTTATCTCTTTAATTACCCAGGGACCTGATCATCAGGATAGGTAGAAATAAAGGAGTTTCAAGAAATAAGGGCAGGGTGAAACATAAGAAAATCCCTTAAAGCATTCTGCAGGCCTTTATAAACAAACTGCAAATACATTACCAGCTGTGGAAATATGTAGAACTGACCAAAGGAAATTACATAACATTACACAGCATTACATTACATACTCTAATCCAGCTGAGGGTGATGGGGTTTGGTGCTGTGGTTTTTCTTAGTAGCATCACCTACAAGTCAGGAAACAGCCCTAGACAGGGCACCATTTCAGCACTGGGCCCAATCACACACTCACACTGCGCCAATCTGGAATAACAAGATTGACGTAAAAATACAATTAGAAAAGCTTATTACTGCATATACAGAAATAGTTTGCCTCATTAGGTCAATGTTACAATATTGATGAAGACATAATACCAAAAATCATGCAAACCTTTGATGATGAATTCAGTTTCTTAGCAATGCAATAAGTATTTTCATTACACATTCACATGTTTCATTTGTATAACTTTTTTGAATCTAAATCATAATTTTTTATATATTTACCTGGCTCCTCATCTTTAGTGATGTGGAAGGAAATCAGGAGTATCCAGATATAACCTACACACATAGGAAGAACATGAACACTCCACACAGACAATGATCAGCCACGGCATTTGAATCAAGGAACGATGAGGCGGCAGCACTAGCTAATGTGCTAATGTGCTGCCAGTCTAAGAAAATTATTCATATTCTATATTCAAATAAAGTAAATTATCATACTGTATGTCAAAAATTGCAGAGGTATGTGAACTTCCCAGTTTAGTTACATTTACTCAAACAATTCCAAAGCGTGAAAAGAGCAAACAATCAAGCATATTAATTAGAAAGAGTGTTCTGGGCATTCAGGTAAAGATAAGTGTTGAGCTGATGATCCACTTGGTATTAAGCTGACCCAAATGAATGGAGTCATGGCCAAACAGAGCTGGCAGAGCAAAATGGTTAAGGAAGGTGTGCTGGAAATGGCTAGAATAAGTTCAGAATAAGTCAAGCTTCACCTCTGGAAGACCTTCACTTTCATCTTGGTTAAAGTCCAGGACATGGAATCTAAATGATATGTTTGCAATTATTCAGTCATGGAGATAGCTGCAAAGAACTGTGGCCAGCAGTTTGTTGGTGCTTGTCATGGTGACAATCCTAGGATGTGTTGGTAGAGGGGGAGCTGCCATTTTAAAGAAAGAAAAAATGTAAGCAGGAGTGTCTCATTGTTTGACTGAGAGGTATTGGAAGGATAATAAAGTAGCAGCTGTAGCACTGAGCAAATCAAAGCCCTGTTTGTTAGTGAAGTTTACTGAGGTCATCAATAAAGACTTTCAGACGACCTCAAAAAAAATTCTACCACAACATTCAAGGGCTCAGGAAGAACAGATGGGACGTCAACCAACCTGTTGTCAGTAACGGCTATAAATGTTGAGTTCAAATAATGATATTGTTCAGAGACAGAAGAAGCTATCTGAGGACCTGCTAAATCAAATGGGTACAACATCTTGGGATGAAAGAGTCCCGTAAGAACTGGTTGGCGTAGAGTCCCAATCTATGGTCCCCATCACTCATTAAAAATCTCTGTAGCGACAAAACCTCAAGGTTGAGTGAGATATTTGTACCACAGATGCTAAAAAACTCAATATTACATTGGTGTTGTTGCTTATACTCTTCCTGAATGTTGTCTGTGAAACCTTTCTTGTCTGCTTAAACATTTTGGGGCTCTGAGTATTTTTTTGTTTTACTTTATGAGAGTTTTAGACTTGAAAGTTTAATTTTCAGACTTTAATTTCATGTATTAGTTTTAATTTTATTTCTTTGTTTGAAAGAGCTTTTCATTCTTTTTAATTTCTTTTTGTGTCACATCCTCATATTGCAATCCATTGCAAGCAGGCAATGAGCTACTCTGGGACCTTCCTATTACAAGCTGATAAATTTCAATGATAAAGTGGCATCATTCATGAATTCACTTAGGGAACTTTTGCTCATGGGCAGCATACTATTTGATATTCTGCTTTGTGACTCTTTTGTTTCAGTGATTTGTCTGTGATTATTTAATAGGATTTTTTGTGGCGAATGACTTGCAATTCTTTCATGACATTAATCACAGTTAAGCCCATTGGCTAGAAAAAAATAGGTTTTGAACTCTGAAAAAAAAAATCTTTTGTCTTGAAGCTTATTTCTAAGTCTTTAAGAAAAATATATATTTTAATTTTGTTTCTTAAGTAAATATATATCTCCCAGTCAGATTCACAAATCATTGAGAATAATTTGGGATGATTACTTTAGAAAAGAAGGCAATAATGGGCATTTGTGGTTTGGGTTTTCAGACATTTTTTGTTTTTCGTGACTTGGCATAACTGTCCGGAAGACCTGGGCAGTGCCTTCTGGGTGACAATGTGGATTCTGTTTTGCCTGTGGAATGGGAGACCAATTCTTTGTTATTTGAGAAACCATGGACGTTTGCCAATCTTATAAGCTCATGCATTGTGGACATAAAATATTTTATTAAAACACCATTGTATTTTGTAGAAATTGCTAAAAGAGTATGGGGTTCCAAGAGTGCTACTGTTTGCCATTTAGACACGACAAGTGGAAGTAAAGTGGAAGTTGTATTTGTATACTTGGTGCAAAGTGTAGTCTGTTCAGTGTGGGCATTGGACTGCACCAGTTGTGTTTTTTTAATTTTCTTTTTGAGAATATCAGTTTGTAGTTATAGTTTGGAGAATATCCAATTTGGGAATATAATGATTATATATCTCCTAATTTCAGATTATATTGTTCTCATGGCCTCATGGACTGTTTAGGATGAGAACTAGCACGTTCAAATCACAGGTTGTGGTCTTCTCCTGAAAAACATTTTCTTGTTCCATACAGGCCTCCCAGTGGAGGAGTACAAGTACCTCTGTGTCTCCTTTAGGCCTCAACAGGATACAAAGAGTAAAAGTCAGTGAGTAACAGTGAACAATCTTTATGAAAAGACACAGTATAAATAAAGTAGCAGATCTTTCTTCCCTTTATTACAAAGTACAAATATCAGAGGTAGTGAAAGAACAGACAAAAACAACTAGAATAATTCCTAAACTGCAAGGTCTATGACTAAATATCTGAATCATTTTAGTTTAAGCAAAAAAAGCGTTAGAAGCATCTGAAATTATTAAGGGAAATAAAAAGGTAGACACTATCAATTTCAATTAAAATAAATTGTTCAACAAGAGCATAGATGGAAGCTGTGTAAGAACAATTTTTTCTCTGAAGTTATAAAGTACTTCTTTACAAAAGGTACAGGAGATATACAGAAAACATTATCAGGTAGTGTAGTGGATACTAATAATAATTTGGAACATTCAAATTCCACCTGATGATTATTAGAAAAAAATAAATTAATATGCATTGCTGAATTATAGTGGGTGGAACTATCTGCTCTCCATTAAATTCTTAATGTTTTTAACTTTATGAGAAATAAGAAGTCAGATCTAAATGTTCTCCCTTGTGGGTTTTTCTCTCACATCCCAAGAATATGTACTGTACTTTAAAGTAGTTGACAAATCTAAATCTTATTAAAGTGATTGGTGTGTGTGAGTGAGTGTGCAATGCAATGGACTGAAGAGTGTGGAGTTCCAAGAGTGCTGATTTGTCAAAAAGCGCTCTTTCCTGTCATTTGTTTGATGCTGTTGTGATAACATCTGGCTTGTTAGAGGAACATACAGTTCTGCTAGGTTTGTTCAAAAAATAGATTGATAAATGAAACTTATCAATTTGGTGTTAGTATTGTAGTATGATATTGTGCAGTGTCATTATGATATAAAGAACCCTAGGACATTATGACTGAATATTACACACCTATGTATTGCATTCTAACTCTGATGCATGTTTTTTGGGATTCCCTGCAATCTTCAGTGACTGAAGAAAGCACAGGTGAAAGCAAGACAGAAATATGAAATGTGAATATGGAGACTGATACCCTTGAGGCAATAGTCAGACCCTCCTGGAGTTCTGAGGAGAGCCTTCCTCAGAGACATTGCAAACTTGAGGAATGCCCCAGTCACTCAAAATGAATATGACAGTCCTCCAAGGGGTTCTCTATTAGTGAGTCTGTAGGTGGCAATAGAGGCTGACCTGAGATCCACAAGTTTTAGTATAATGTATAGTGTAAATTAAACTGCCATGCTGGTTTTCTGTTTTCAAAGATTTCATTTTTGCTCTCTCATGAATGGCTTTACTCTAGATGTGTCTATTAATGGCAACATCTTCTCAAGTTGTCAAGACTGTGGTTAAACTTCCTCAAAGTTATATTAGGGTTGTTTTTAACCACTTATTTTGTGCATCCTGGGTGATGCTGTCTATCCTTCAATTGTAAGTACAAAACTTACTATGGCAGCTCTTTAGTGACCTCTTTATTGCAGCGAGAACTAGTGCATTACCTTTAAAGTGCTTCCCACCATTATATCCAGCATGCTCTCAGAATCTCCTCTTGCATTTTGGATGAGATTGCTTTCTCCTCTAAAGAATCTAAAAACTGCTTCCTGGAAACAGGGATATTCCTTGAGTTTGTAAAGTCTCTCTGGAAAGCTCTCCTCAGCACTCCAGCAGGAGCTGAATATTGTTGCAAGAGCTTCAGTCTCCTCTTTCCCATCATGTATTTTTGTCTCACTCCATCTGTATCCCCAATTCCTTAATCTATTTTTTAAAATTAGCCCAGGCTATTCAAACTTTTTTAAATGACCAAAAATCAATGTTAATAAACTGAAGTCAATCAGTGTCAATAAATGAGCATGAAGAAATTATGCATACATATGAAACAATAAAACAATATACATTTAAGCCATGATTTACAAATAAAGGTGCAATAAAAATGCATAAGCAATATGCCAGTCGTCCCCTATAGCAATTGCTTTTGTCTATTTCTGTAGTGAATAATAAGCTGACTCCCTCTCCAGTGTTCTTACTCAATTGTGTCCTGTACTACCAGAGCATGCTGTGGTCCTCTATGACCCTAACATGGATTAAACAAGTTTGAGAATGTTATGCTATATTATGTTATATTAGTTAGGTGTTACATTTGTATAGTGATCACCATACCAAGGTATTTTCCAAGCCCAGAAACAAAGTGAATGTACGTTTATATTATGCTGTTTGTTGACTGCAGAGCTCTATTTTTCACATTTGAGGCAAACAGAATGAGTAGATTCAGAAAATGATTTTTTTTTTCCAAACCTGACAAATTCATAAATAAAAACACTTGTCGTAAGACTGGTACAAGAACAATTCCACTTTTTTTGATTTGAAGAGTGGTTGACCTGCTATTTTGTTGCTAATTTGTGTGTGTTTCATTGTAGTGAGAAGTCAAGCAAAATGACACCTTCTATTGGCTAACTAAAAAGATTACAATATCAAGATTTCAAGGTCTAAAGATGGGGCCCGAGTTGCCTCAAAAGCCTGCATATTGTAATCTTTTTAGTTTTGCTTGACTTCTCACTACATCCTTAATAGTTAACACGGTGTAACACCTTGTGTGTTTCATGAAATGATACAACTGTATTATCACTATTTTTATTCTCTTTATAAGGCTAAATACCTGAAAGAAAAAAATTAAAATGTAGTAAAGTATATGTTTGTAAATTTTCCATTTGAGTTAATTGAGGGGGTGATTTTTTAACCTATTTTCACACATGCTGATCAACACACATTTAACAGATTTTTATTAATTAATAAAATGCTAGTGGCTCTCATTGTGCAGTGGGTGCGGGAGCATGCTATCAGTGCAAGTTCCTAACCTCTCTCTCTTTATTAATAAATTTATTATCATATCCAGTTCATGGACATGAGCACCTCAGCCAACCCTTACACCATCAGGCACAAGGACGCTAAAGTGATGTTATTTTTTTTTATTAATGAGTTTTCTGTTATAGTAAAAAATAATATGTATCTGAATTACCACTATAATTATTATTGCATAATTGAATACTACATATCTGCACCACCTTCCACCTCTCTATTGAAAACTGCATAGAAAATACTTTCAGGCCTCCTTCTTCATGCAAATCACTATTTTTGATTTGAACAATATAATTTGAGAAATTGACTCTTATTATTAATACACAAAACAACACAATTACTATAGATCTAGACATTGTTCACACCACAGATTCTTGTCACTAGCTGAACAGCCACACACAGGTAATATTTATGTCTGGACTTTTTTTTTTCCCCATCAGGGAGGGTAAAGCCTAAAATGTTTTGTTTCTGGGACTCCAAGTGTGAAATGAGCAGCATCAAACACTTCAATGAGCACAGCTTGAAGTATTGTAGGGTGATTCATGATAACATTAATGGTCAGGGGGATATAATATGTTTTGTTGCCCTTGAAGTTGGCTTTGACCAAAGTTCTATTTTTATTTCAACACAGACTAGAACTGATTATTTTGTATAACCTGTTTACATTTAATGTGTTTTTTCCTGGTTTTGTGGAGAACTTAACTTATCTTTCTCTGTTCACTGTCTTTTCTTTTTAATACAGTGAAATTTTATAATGCTGTGATATTTTTTTGTGAAAGCACACTCTGCCATGGCCTTTTATCCATGCAATAAAAGGTCAGTCAATCACTTTCTAACCCGTTTAATCCTGAACAGGAACAGGGAGGTCTGCTGAAGCCTATCCCAGCTAGCATAATGCACAAGGAAGGAACAAAACTTGGACAGGGTGGCAGTCCATCGCAGGGTGAACACACACACACACACATACACCCCAAACACACACTTGGGCCAGTTTAGCATCACCAGTTCACCTAATCTGCATATCTTGGGACTTTTGGAGGAAGCCGAACTACCCAAAGGAAACCCAGGCAGACATGGGGACAACATGCAAACTCAATGCAGGGAGGACACAGTAAACGTGTTCCCATTACTACGTGGCAGCAGTGAATACTACTGCTCCACCATGCCTCTTCACAGTTAAAGGCACTAAATAAAATATAAATTGATTAATTTAGAAAATGTGTAAGACAAATTAACTTCTACTTTAACAGATAAAAAAGTAACAAAATACTCTCAAACTTACTTAATCCAATTCAGGATCATGGACAGTGAAACAGCTCTTGAAAGGTCACCCTTCCGCCACCCTGTGGGACCACTCAGATACAAAAACAGGTCGATACAGGAGCAATTTGGTACTGCTGATTTACCTATCATGCTCATAATTAGAGATGCAGTATAGAAACCCACACAAATACAGAAAGAACTTTGAAACTCCAAACCAGATTTTTGCCCACAGGATTTGATGCCAGGACACTGGATCAGTGTTAGGCAGCTGCATTGCCCACTGGAATTATAACATAAAAAGTAAGAGGAAATTGTAGTGTACAGTTACAAAAAAAATTAAAACATTTAATAAAATTACTTAGAATATTACAAACAAACTGAATTCTTTAAAATAATGTACATTTTGGTGAATTATGTTCTAGCTCAAGGTTATTGTTAGGTGCACTTAGTACAATGAAATTCTGTTCAAAACTGTGATAATAAGACAAGACCAATAGATCCATGTACACATACACTTTGGAGTCAACTTCAGGCCCGTTTAATGGAAATTCCAACCCAAGACAAGGGTTGACACTATTGCATAATGCCTCTCCTTTCCTTTCTCCAGCAGAGCTGACATAATTTCTGGGTGCCAGCCCCCTGAGCCTTGCTTGTCTCTTAACCAGTTCCTCCACCTTCATGCCATCTTGACTTCAGAATTGTTGTAGACTTGCATCTGTGAAGAGGTTTCTGAAAATACATGTTAACATTGTGTTTGCTATTTTGTTTGTTATATGGGGTTTATGTTAGTGGAGTAGTGGCTCTGAGGCTAGGGATTTGCACAAGTATTTGGTAGATTGCTGGGTTTGAATCCCAAAAATGCCAGAAGTGACTCTACTCCATTGGGCCTTTGAGCTAGGCCCTTAACCTGCAATTGCACCATCCTTGGTATGACGTTAATCTGCATCCAGCCCTGCTAGCAGGTCCTCCACCTTGCAAGGGAAATTTTGGGGATTGGTAGCAGGATTGGCACTCCAGCCACTGTAAAGGCCTCACACTCTTCAGTGTGGTGCTGAGGTGTCACCAGTTGCACGGCTGCACTCAGATATCAATCTGGGTGGTTCGTCGTGTGGTGGGAGTGGCAATGCAGTGTATTCAGTACATGCTCCCAACAGCTGTGTGTATGAGGTTTACCCAAGGGTGTTCCATATCTTTATATTTGTTTTGTTTTAATTTTCTCTGATATATGCACTTACCAGTTCAACCAGGCACACGTTTGACTGGAACACAATACAAGTGAGATTCAAGGCAAATATTAATAGTGCCAGAGAACTGGTTGAATCGTGACTGTCAAATAAAAACTCCATTTACAGACACTTGGTCATGAACCCAGCATATGCAAGTTTGAAAAGAAGAACATCCAAATAATAAAAAGACTTTAAGACTAACAACCTCTAAACCTCACGTTATTAATACACCCCTTCTATACCCACCTAACCCCTTCCTCACTTGCTATATATTGCCTTTGATATATCGTGGCAACTGGTGTAGCAATTGTTGTGCAAATACTGACTGGTTTATTCACAGGAAATACCTAGCTGGTTGGTGGTTTGAGAGAGCATGTAGGAGGGGATATAGTTTTATGATTCACAGCCGGCCGATCTCCAGACAGTTTCCCAGGAAAGCCCCAAGCCCAGTCCAGTTATTTTTGTGTCTCACCTCGTATATACATACATATATCTATCTGTCTATGTATCTATCTGTCTATCTATGTATCTATCTATCTATATATATATTTATACAATATGTGTCTATATAACAAAGCCATTGATACACTGGAATATTTACAATTATACAGCTTTTAACTTTTACAGGGATAAAAAGTAAGGAGACATAATGCAAACTAACATACATTTGGGGTATTTGACAATGGAGGTACATCTCATGCCAAAGTACTGATATAGTAGATTTATTTAAAAAAAAAAAAAGGTGCTAGATATCCGAGAAGCAGAATCATGAAAAGAGGACATAAATTCCTGTAATTTATGTCAATGTGTGGTTTTTGTTTAACTTTTAAGAATTACTATTAATTACATAACATCTTTCTTTTTCATTAGTTAAAAATAACACAAAAAACACACACAGAATTTTTGTGATGCCTTGGAAGTCTGCAGTGATGAACCTCTTTCATCTTCTGAGATATTGATAATCATAACCTAGGATGGCCAGGGGCAAGTGGGAATTCAACAAGGTGTAAAGTCCAAAAGTGCATTTTACTTATAATCAATCAGTGTCCAAAACGCAGTGAAGTTCAAAAATCATCAATAAATATTTGTCCATAAAATAATTAAACAAATAAATCCAATAAATTGTTAAAAGTAGGAATAAAATCAGAATCTCCAGTGCTTCTCTTTCTCTCTCTCACTCGTGTCTCTCCTGCTCACCCATAACGTCTGCTCAGCAGTGCTAAGATGCCTGCGAATGTGGACCTGATTCTGGCTATTGTCCCAGCCGCCTCCATCATTACCCGCTGAGACATACCAAGCCTGGCTCCCATTTCCTGCCACCTCTTTTGATCTCTGCAGGACAATTGGAGCACAAGATCGCCCCTGCGCCTTTTGCTGTACAGTGTTGATATGCTCCTGGAGCGCCATTCTCTTCACTCCACCATGGGTGATCCCCTGATTGCTTTCCCTTGTTTTACCCTCACTGGATGCTCCTGATTCTGATGTCTCCATTCCCTCAAGTTTTCTTGTTTCTCTTTCCTCTTTTTCTGACTCACACAGACCATATATAACCCTGGGAATTTAGGTCCTGCACTGTCTGACCCATGGAACTGCTAATGAAGGATGGCTGTGCAAATCATTCACCTGCACATGCATAATTAATTAGTCCATTCACTATTAGCCATCTGTGTCTGCACATCTTCCTATCATACACCCACACCCACATGGATGAGCCACACTACATAATCCTGAGCCTGATGTGATCTGCCAAGACCCTTGACATGGTGACCCAAAATTAAATTTTAAATAAAGTAGGGGTATCCTTCCTATGTAGCAAAAAATGCGAAAGAAAAAGTTATCCCAAATATCTGAAGGATAGTGTAATTAAAGCATTGCTGTTGGAGGAGCAATTATGTCAAGCATCCATGTCTGCTCGTAATTGAAATATGCTATATGCACTGCATGATGAATTATGATGTTTTAGTGATTGTGTCTTTTTTTATGGGCTGTTGTATACTCACTAATTTGTGAGTGGCATGCGAATAAGCATTTCATTCAACTACAGTATGTACAAGTGGTTGTAGAATTGAACTGGTTATGTTTATCCTTCTTGACAGTCCCTCTGATGCTGGCATCATTGGAACTACTCTCAGATGGTTTGAGTCCTACATCTCGGGCATCAAAGGCACACCAGACATGAACAAGTGTACCCCAAGGATTGGTGCTGGGTCTTCTACTTTTTGTTCTGTGCATCACCTATATGGGCTCCATCTTCCAATCCCATGGGTTCTCTTATCAGTGCTATGCCAATGATACATAGCTGTACCTGTCATTCCCTCTGGAGGACAATATGGTAATAGCTCTGCTTACTCTCTGTCTCACTGATATCTAAACCTGGATGAAGGACCACCATCTACAACTCAACCTGGTTAAACAGAGGTTGTTGTGATCCTGGCCAGCCTGTCTATTCAACTACCTACCTCTGTACAGCTTGGCTCACTGTTGTTAATACCTGCCAAGTCTGCATGCAACCTTGGGTGGTGATTAATGAGCAGCTATCATTTTGTGACCAGATTACTACTGTTTTTTGTTCATGCAGATTCACGCTGTACAACATCCGCAAGACCAGACCTTATCTGACAGAGTATGCAGCACAACTTCCCTGTAGCACCATACGTTAAGTTCAAATCCTTGATACTTGCCTATACAAGTATTCAGTGTGTCATCACCTATGTATATGGAAACACTGGTGAGGTGCTATGCTCCTTCTCTCCCACTCAGGTCTGCAAAACAGTGTCTGGTGATACCACCTCTGCATTGTATCAAGTCTCACTGTGTAGTTCCCAGTTGGTTTAATGGGCTGCCCACCTCCATAAGTACCGTAGACACCCTCAAAGCATTTAGGAAGCGATTGAAAACCCATCTGTGCTGTGAATATCTGTCTAATTGATAGAAGAGAAGGAAAAAAATAGTCTGTGATCTTTTATATTGTTGGTTAATTTGTTGTTCAAGTTTAATTTAATTTATAATCTATGATAGTGAATTATTAGTTATTACATCTTTTCACTTGTGGTAACCAACTTCTGTTACCAGTCCTATTACATTTGCTGAACAAACAGGCCTGTGCCTAATGAATTATGAATTATGTTTACCTCTTTGGATAAAAGTGTCTGCCAAGCAAATACTTTGTAAATGTAAATGTTATTGTATCCTTTGGTGAAACATTTTCATTCTAGTAGTAGTGAAATCCAGTTGTAACATTATCCCCATTTGGTAAGCAAAACTATACTATTAAAGGTATTCTGAACCCTATTAAGACATTTTTTTTAATTTTGTTGGTTAATTGTATATTAGCACTTGTTTAATTATGAACACCAAAGTCTATAAAATATAATGAATATATTTTATGTAATATATCTATTTAATTTTAAAACTTTCTTACTTTGTGCAATTCTTATTATAGTATAGATTTGGTAATATAATTTAAGTAAAACAAACATTTTACACTACATTGAAAATTTTTGTTTCAGAGAATGCTGTGAGCCTTTAAAAATACTACAGTAGCAGAGAAATATTTATTTGTATGGCTCTTTTCTTGTTGAAAGATACTCTTTTTAAATGCCTAGTTTAAAAATTTGCACCAGCTTTAAATGAGCTACCACTGGACTTAATAGTGTCACTCATTTTAGAAAATAAAAAGTAGTTTAAAATGGTACCAGCTCTATAGAACAGGTCATTCACCTGAAGCTAAGCATGTTTGAGCCTTGCCTTTTCTTGGAGAGCACCCAGCCAGGGAAAACTTGGGTTGCTTCTGGAAGAGGTGTTGGTGGGGCCATCAGGGGCAACTTAACCTGTGTTCTGTGTGGGGACCCCAATGCCCTTAGTGCAGTAACAAGGCCATGAATTCATCCTTTGAGTGAGATGTAAAACCGAGGTCCTTACTATGTGGTCATAAAAGATTTCTAGGCATGTTTTGAAAACCAAATGGCTCCCCGGATGTCCTGGCTAAACTTGCCATCATGGCCCATTGTGGTCCCCTAATCATCCTCTGTTTCTAATTGACTAACTCTCACTCTCTTCCCTTTACCACTCAATAACAAATGTGTGGTGAGCATAGTGGCACAATAATGTCTGCCAATGCATTATCCAGGTGGATGCTACATACGTGTGGTGATTGAATTGGCTGCCCATTGTCCATATCAAGTGCTTTGACAAGTCAAGAATGTGATATATAAATGTAATTAAATAATTATGAGAAAAAAGTATCTTATAAATTATTGTAAATTTGAACTCTCTTTCAATTTTTTTAGCCCCTATAACTATTCTATGAGAGGTTTGAGCCTATTGCAGCAGCTTTGGTTCAACACAGGATTCATCTGAGTGCAGCGCCATTCCATGGTAGGGCACACGACCACAAACCCTCATTCTGAGCATGTCATAATTTTCAATTAATTTAATACACAAATCTTTGGAATGTGAGAGAAAAATCTCTGGCACTAGAATTTGAACCCAGAATATTGTAACTATGGAATGGCAAATTAAATAATTTTTAAAATAAATTAAATTAAAAACTAGCTGATTAAAAATTAATTTTGTTATTAACTTCTGTCCAAATTTTGTACTTGTTTTGTCATCATATAGTTTAAAGCCTTAATGATCTTTCTAAAGGGTGTGTCATTTATTGAAACTAGGGGGTTAGATGTGCAAGAATGTGGGAATGAAGTCAGCTACCATGTTTACAGTGACAGTGTCGGACACTGAAAACTTTCTTACAACTGAACTTTCCTAAACGATAGTACAATTCCCTCTAGATTTGTTCATATCTGATTGTGCTGGAATATGCTACCTTTATGATACTTAATTAAATTTATTTTTCTGCAGACATTATAAGTTCATTATAAATCAAAAAAATAGTATACCTAGTTCAATCAGTATTCAGTCCATGTTGGAATCTATGTTTGATATTCTTTGGGAATAACTACAGTCTGTCACTCACGTGTGCATGAGAGGCAGCTAAAGTGCTGAAATGAGAGTAATTCCACGCCAGACCAGAGAGTGGCACAGTGCACTGACCTTTTTTCTCACTTTCCTGCAGACCGTTCACGGGAAATTCCGCATGGCCCTAATGATATCACTTCCGGTTCCGGCCCTTCTGATGACGTCTCTTCCGGTCCTGAACCCATGGAGGAGGACCCCTCCAGTTCCAGCCCTTTTTATTACGTCATTTCCGGGTCTGAGCCTATGGAGGAAGATCCTTCCGGATCCGGCCCCTGTTGACATCACATTATGTTTTGGCCTATAAAGCTGACATCTTACAAACAGTCGGTCAGTTCTGTTTTGGACTCCGAATTGTGCATATCAGTGCTATCATTTTACCCTTTTTGCAGCCAGGGAGCAACACATTGGTGGCTGCCCCTAACCTTTTATGACTTTTGCCTCTGATTTGTATGACAAGCCATAAATAATTTAGTAAAAGCCTCTTCCAGCACATCTGGACAGTACCAATTCCAGGATTTAGGTTCCAATAGTTATGTGAGTTCAGGGCAGATATCAGGCCTGGACTTCTTACAATTGTGAAGGGAAAACAGTTTGTTGTATCTCTCATCTACTGCACTCAGTTTCTGTGGCCATCTGCTGTGTTTCTCTTCCTCAACCTTGCCTTTCACCTTGTTGTTCTTCAGAAGATCTTAGCATAGTTTGAGATTCATGTTTGCTTGGGAGAGAGACCTTGCTGATGCAGGCTGATCATCTTGTGTCTTGTTGCTTTGTTCACTGCTACAGTGTTGTGGATTCTGGAAGTTGAAGAAGGAGTTATTGTACAGTGGGCAAGTAGATAATCCACTCGTTGGAGTGGTCTTGGTGTGGGAATAGGCCATTATTATTTTATACTTTTTGCTTTTGTATTTCCTTTGCTGTAAATATACCTATCCTTTTAATTACACTACCTACTTGTGTTTTGGCTTCCTGTGTCAATGTTTGGGTTTGAAATTAACTTGTAAACTAGAATAATAAGCACACAAGAGAATTGGTTTCTCAAAAATCTTCAGAATATAAGATATTACATTGCAGAACATATAGTTATCCCCAGTGACCTACATTGGCTCAACATGGAAATGGCCAATCATATGTTGCCTATAAAAGTATTCCAAACTAAGAAGCAGAACACAAGGACAAGCTGTGAGAGGGCTCTCTGTGAAGACAACAATGTCTTAGAAAAGAACAGCAGAGTTCTTGTGTTCAAAATGTGGTAATAAAGCATCAGTTAGTAATGTCTAAAGCATTGTATTATAAAAGGAGGACTAGAAAGGTGGTATAACTAAAAAAAAAATCCCAAAGACATCTAGTGTTTTCTAGACATTGTATGACTGGTAAAGTGACATAAGATACCAAAATAGAAAAACATTATACTTAATGGACTAGCACTGCTCATGTCTCATGTAACACTCCACAGTCAAGCAAGTAAGCAAGATATTTTTTACAAGAAGACTTCTAATCTGCAATAACTGGGAAATCTGCCAGAATTCTCTGAAAAATACACAGAGCCAATTACAGATAGATACTATTTACATCTGCTAAAATATACCTATCAGTGAAAGATTTATGCAAGCCATAGGGCAAACACTGCATAGCAGTAACTCAGGAATAAAAACATAATCACGTTTCATGCCACAATCAGAATCTGTGCCTTACTCTATAAGATAATTATAAAAAGGAAACTGTAGTTAGGATATAGTGGGTTGGATAATGGATGGATGGAAGATAGAAAAAAAGAAAAAGGGAAAGATGATAGAAAAAGTGATATAGCACGTTGCTGCACCCACCACATGACAAACCACCTAAATTGGGATCCGAGTACAGCGGGTGACACCTCAGCACCACACTGGAACCGTGTGAGGTTTTTTTTTACAGTGGCTGGAGTGCCAATCCTGCTTTCAAACCTCAAGTTGTCCTTGTAAATTGGAGGACCTGCTTGCAGGGCTGGATGCAGATTAACATCATACCCAGGATGAAGGAAATACAGGTTAAGGGCATTGCTCAAGGGCCCAACAGCATAGATAGAGTTACAGGATTCAAAGGAGCAACCTTACGATTGCCGATGCAGATCCCTAGCCTCAGAACAACCACTCCGTGGGTTGAAACCTAAATAATCAATGTTGACCTCAGTGTTAATGTTTCCATTGTACCATGCAATGCATATACCTTTGTTATATGGCATTTGGTATTGGATTTGTAAAAGCAGTATTAATGTTTGTGATGCGTCATCTATTGGAATGACAAAGTCATAGCAACCGGACAGACAGGCAGACACTCATCCTTTTTTCACCATCTATGTATAACCAGGATTGGCACTCCAGCCACTGTAAAAAAAAACTCACAATTTTCCAGTGTGGTGCTGAGGTGTCCCCTGTTGCACGGCTGCACTCGGGTCCCAATCTGCGTGGTTCATTGTGTGGTGGGTGCGGCAACATGCTGTATTCATTGCATGCGCCCAACACTCTGTATAACACTGTTTTTAGTTTATTAATTTTTAGAGTAATTTACCATTCTCTTTAAGGAATTGTGAATATATCAGCATGCTTTGTTCTTAAACTTGCTGGACGTTTGGAATAATGTTTCCAAATGGTATCTGTTAAGGCACTGGGATATAATGCAATCATATAGTAAAGGTAGCAATGGGATGCAACCACATTTAATGGAATGACCAGGAAAGAAGTCATTAAAAGAGGCAAGAGATGGTAACCAGAAAACAGAGAGAGTGTGTCAGAACCAAAACATATTCATGGGACCATGTCTATATTAGGACATCATCACTTTTCACTTCTCCAATCATCAAATATCATTATTACTCCGTATAATGTATCAGTACACATTTAAAAACCCGTCATTTTTCAATTCTTCATCTGCCTTTACTGGAGGAAATAGTATGGGAGTTTTCATAGTTCTTCAGTGGCTTGAATTGCATAGACTTCACAAAGAAAATTTTAAACCAGAAGTGCAACAATTCAATTATATTAAATAAAAAAATGGCAGCACTCATTTTCTTACCAAGAATTATTGTCCCTAGCCTACAGACTTCACCACTAAACTGTAAGGTGCACATGTGCGCACACACACACACCCACCCTCAAGGGTAATCCTAGAGCCCTGCAGGTCCAAAGGAACCAGCCTCATCTCCCAGAAACAGACTTGCAGTACACCGCACAAAAACAGCTTCACATATATTTTTAGCAATATATTTTTATATAGAGAAATGACATTGAGCATATGATGGAAAATTGGAAAAGTTTGAAGACAAAGTTAATCATTATACATACAAAAACAACAGATATTAAATTACTGTGGGACGTTTATTATTTATTTTACACAACAGCACAATCTATCGAACCATGGGTCACCACTCCTTAATACAATGACAGTGACATTTCCTATCTGAGACTTTAACAATAAATTATGTCTAAACTTTAAAGTGGAATTGTGACAGCACTAACTATAAAACAGCTTTTCTGATTAATCCACTGACTTATTATGTCCTTTTTAATCTAGTTCAAGGATATGGGAAGAACTCACCACAAGGCAAACTTCAGTCATGAATAAGTCACAGGCAACTTAATTCCGAAGTGCCTGATAACATAGCCTGCAATTTCTTGGAATGTCAAAAGAAAATTAAAATATTAGGGAAAAACAGACACAAGGAGAATTTGCCAATTGGAATCCATTCACACTGAATGGATCTAAATGTAACAACTATCACGCATGTGCATCAGGGGCCCACCTTCCAGGCTCTGACGAGGTAAGCCATAACATGCCAGAGTGAAATGGGGCACTGGCACTGACTGTATCTTCTTTTTCCCCCTATAGCTCCCAGAAGCTGACCAATGAGGAAGCCTAGTAGGCTCTGCCCTTTCAGATGCCATAAAAGTCCTGGAGGGCAGGGCCACCTTTCTGACTTAACGTTTGGTGAGATCAGTGCCCCTGTGATTGCTCCTAAGCATTTGGAAGGCTGATTTCAGCTCCATATTTTTTTCTCCTGTAAGCTGAAGTGTCTGTATTTTAGTTACAGTATTAAAAGTAGTTACTCAGATATTACCCCAACATTTCTCCAGTGTACCCTGGTCTGCTTTCACCTGGTCACACCATTGTGCCACAAAGATGTCAATTTTTGAATCTGAAGGCTTTAATAATGAATATTAATACTATATCTAGCAAGCACCAAATGTATTTTGACACAAAGTAACCAGATGATAAACTTTCCAAGTGTAGTAAAGGTTAAACTTTCAATTTTACTGTTGATAGAGTAAAATTTATCACTTGACTGACATGGTAAAATCAAAAATATATGTAGGATTTCTGAAGTGATTTATGGATGCGGTGTTAGAGTTTTATAGTGACTGAGTAGACTCAGGGGAGGAGGCATTATGCAGAACTATTTCATTGTGATTCAATTTGTATTCCTGCCAAGAGTTTATACAAAGCACCCCTGAGCAATTTTACTAATGAAGTTAGATACACCTATTAAAACATGACAGCTAAATCACAAAACCTGACAGAGTCTCCGAAAATAATTCCATATGGATATGCTTACTTCTATTAGTTAATGCATGCTTTGTTTTTCATGGTTAGGATATTAAATAGTTTTGATTTAGGTGACAAGTGCATTAAATATGCGAGCAGTGATTTGCCAGTGAATAGTAAAACTTTGCTAAAATCAGGGACAAACGTTTAGTTAAATTGTTTTGTTTATTATAGATGACTTTCTATTGTTATGGAGGAGTGCCATAGCAAATCTTTCTTCATGCTGTGTTTGGTCACTGTCCTGGCTCATGCATTGTCCTGCTATGAATTTTAATTGTATATGCTTTACTGTCATAATTGTGGTGTCTGTACATCTACTTTATGTCAGTTAGGTGTATGCTTGCAAGTGGCACATCTAGAGTTCCAGTAAATGAAAAATAAATCTCAAGCAAATTGACCTGCAATTTACAATACTGACATCACATGCATCATTACAACTTTCTTATTCTATTCAGATAAATGTTATATCAAGGACATTTATTGAAAAATATTCCACTAATTTCTTTTGTAGTAGGTTGCCCGACTGGCAAAATGCAGCTGAGACAGAAAATTCCTAGGGTTGACAGATGGAAAAAGATGTTCAAAGCAATGTCAGTATTCTAAAAAAGCAGGTGACACCAGAAACTGAATAATCCCTCAAAATATCAAGTTGTGTAAACAGCTATCAAGGAGATTGTGTTACACATATTTAAAGAGTGTCAAAAACATAATTGTTCTATTGTTGTTGAAGCAGAAGTTTCAAGGAGTGTGGATTGAGGGGTAGATGACTTTCCCTAAACAGGTCAATGGCAGCACACAGCACTCATGTGAAGTAGGAGGTCTCTACTGTTTGTCATGGAGGACAGGAATTACTACAACCATGACTGTCCTTCAATTAGGTGTTGGGGCTTTTGGATATCATTGGTTACCAGAGCAAACTCTAACAGGATGACCAGGGGCCTCATGTATAAACGGTGCATACGCACAAAAATGTGCCCGTTTCCACACTCACATCACAATGTATAAAAACTAAACTTGGTGTAAAGCCACACACATTCTCACGGCAAGTCAAACCATAGCGTACGCACATTTTTGGCTCAAATTTGCAAATTGGCGGCACCCAGCGTCAAAGCAGTGCTACTGTTCCTGTGTGTTTTCCCTTTACTTATTTGATTCACAGCCCTAATGCACAGAAATTAACTGCATAACTTTTTTAGTCTAAGGCATCTGATTGTAATCAACCCGTAACAATATAATGGTGTATGGAATGGCCAAACTATTCCAAATACTATAGCTGCTTTAACATTGTTACTCTCAGTGCACCACTCAGAGTATTTAACCCATTGTATCTGAGGGGGGAATCATAGCTATACAGCAGCTGATCGGAAAGATCTACGGCAGACTGTGTTAAGAGCAGAATTTTCGGGGTACAGCTTCTAGCTATCACTGCCTCAGCCATGCGCAGTCTATTTGAATTTCTCCCATTGGCAAACATTTCAAAGTCTTTCCTGCATGAACCTCGTGGTTCAGAAACAGATTCAACCCAAGAGCTCTAAACGCACTCAATCAGTCCATCAAGTGCTCCTTGTAGAACTGTTTGTACTTTTAAGTACAATTACCTCAATGTTAACTTGCATTACAGTTGTAATATCGCACAACCTGAGCCACTTATGCTTTCATATTGCATAATTTTCATAGTTTTTATTATATTATTATTATTAGTAGTAGTAGTAGTATCATTATTATGATTGCTGTTGTTACTTTACCATTTTATAGGAAAATAGGTTTATGGAGGATCTGCATATTGAATCTCAATGTACCATATAATAACAATAAAGGAATTCGAATTCAATTCAATTCAAGAGAAGAGAGCACATATTTACAGATGATGACAACTGGCTTCTAAGTCGATTTAGATTTCCAGACGCTATCTTCTTGGAGCTCTTAATATCATTTTTAAGGTAAAATGCAGTAAAGTATATATATATATATATATATATTACATTATACAGATACATTTTTAACTTCATTTAAATAATGTATACTGTTATTACTTAAATGTGTGGACACAGTGTTGCAGCGCTGGTGCCCCATTCAGGGATTGTTCCTGCCTTGAGCTGTATGCTTGCTTGGATTGGCGCGATGATGGATGGATAGATGGATGGAATAGTTAAACATGTACTACGAAGATATTTCAATGTTCATCAAAGTTTTGAAGAATCTGCATTCTAAGCTTACAGATGGCTTGAGTTTTATTAAAGAGCTGACTGTGTGGTAATTGGTTATTTGGAGAAAGAAAATGAAGGACAAGAATTGGGGGTTAGTATGTTTGAAAGAGACAGTACTACTGCAATAAATTATTTCATCGAGGGTCGCGTACAACGCAGCAAGCATCTTGGGGGAGGCAGGAACAATCTCTGAACAGGGCGCCAGCTCTTCACTACCCCGTGCCACTGTGACCCTGTGTTTAATACATGCTTTAATTGATTTCATTATGAAAATGATATCAAGCATACAGTACATCTTAGTATTTAAATTGTTCAGAGAGCTGTAATATCATGAATGTAATGGATTCTCTGTCCTGTCAGTGTAAGAGAAAGCCTGTTTAATTAGAAGCAAGTAGTGATTCACGCACATAAAGTACATTGTAGAACACATAGAATAGCATTTAACATGCTACTTTAGTTACGATGGGATTTGAGAAACTAGTAAATAAAAAAATTTTAAGATGAAGTTTATGATGTTCTACTTTAATGACAAAATAAACTATGTGATTAAAGTGGAAATTTCAAGATTAAAGTTGACATTTCAAGCTTTTTTTCCACTGTGTCCCTATTTTTTTTCTTTTCTCTGTACCTAATAAGCTTTCATATGACACTCAGACAGTGGGCTACGACTAGCATTTTTATAGCAACTTTGACATCTGACAACTTTTTTATTTCAGGCACTGGGCTATTTTCTGATCTTGAGCTTTTGATCAGCTTCATTTTGTTGGTTGTAAAACTGCTTAAACTAACAACTAGTACATTTTTCATTACTGCCCACTTGACATTTGCTGAAATTCTTTTTTTCCCCATGCTTTTGCCATTGTCTTTTCACAGAACGCTGTACTTAAGGGAATATTTATATTGATTTGCACATTTAAAAAGGCGTAATTCTGAGAGGACTCTGAGAGGGCCAGCAGGCTTGTGCACAAGCATTGCTTTTCATGCAGACCGGGATTTGCAGTATGTAATGGAAGTGTGAGGAAGTTGGCTTATGCACAGTTTTGTACATCTAAATTTTTTTGTGTGTACGCATATTTCAACTTTTGTCCGTACGCCATGTTTTAGTGTGAATTCTACACATGCCATAATGTATGAGGACCCAGGACTTTGAAAGTTGTTCCTGACCATAAAGTAATTGTCTTAGAAATGGCTGTTTTGAAGCTTTTAAAAGTTTCTTCCTGCCAGTAGAACACTGAGCTAGGTGCTGGAAGTTGATTTGGATTAAATGCTCAACTGCCAGGTATAAAGTAAAGCTGGAGCATGGAAGGAGAAGGAGAAAGGGTTAGGAATGTTGATGATTGGAGCTGCTTGGTGACAGTAGCACACTGGGTTTAGAGGTCTTCACATCTGATACAAGGGTTTGGATCTGTATAGTCAAATATTTCTTACTGCCAGGCTAAGGTGATTCATTGAGATGCCCCCCATTCACGGTGATATTGACAATTACAAGAACAGAGATGTATTAAAGCAATCATCATGTCTATATAGAAATCACTAGATAAGGTAGAATTCAGAGCTGTAAGATGTAAAGACTTCCTGGTATACGGTCTACTGGTATTTAGTCAATACAGATGTCACATGCCCCTGTGAATAATAACATCTCCATTAATAAGGCTGTCTTCATTGCAGGCTTTCTCTTGTCTGTTTATAATTAGTTATACTTTATTATATTAGAAGACATTGTCTTTTACAAGGTTAGCACCGTGATAACACCTGTACATTTAAAAATGAGATGAAAAGCTGTTCCCTTAATATTTCACACTTGATATATTTGTAATGATGCCTGTCATTTGGCATAGCTTAGCATGAACTTCAATTAATGCTTTATTAAGGAATCACACTATGAAAGAAAGCATTATGAATTTTGTCGGCTAGGTAATTAAAGCTTCAACACTGGATTTCAGTATTGTATTATATGAGGTAAAACCATGTCAGACTCTTACCTTTTTTGCATGCCAAAAGGAAGGAATCAGAAAAGAGAGTTTAAACAATTACCACAGACTCCTTAGGAAGAAATGAACATGCACTCTGTCCAGGCTCCAAAGGACCTTTGTCAAAGAATTCCAACAGTGCCAACAAAAACAACAACAACAACATTTATTTGTATAGCATTTTCATACAAACAATGTAGCTCAAAGTGCTTTACATGATGAAGAAAGAGAAAAAAGACAGAATAATTAAAATTAGGGAACACTAGTTAACACAGAATAAAAGTAAGGTCCAATGGCCAGGGAGGACAGAAAATTTTTTTAAAAACTCCAAACACCTGGAGAAAAAAAGAGACCACCCAGCCCTTTCTAGGCATTCTACCTAACATAAATAACCTCAATCAGTCCTCATTGTATTCAGGGTTCTCGTGGAAATATTTGATGATGATGATTCTCATATGGACTTCTGGCCTTTAATTCATCAATGTAAGGACATCACGCTGCTTTGGTTAGGTGGTGGTGTATTTTCCGTCTGAATTCAGTGAATTTTTTAAAATATATATTGTGTTTGCCATTGACACACTCACAAAACGTCATGAATTAACAAATATTTCTTCATTCATTCATACAGTTTCTGAACCTTCAGCACAGGGTCAGAGAAAGTCTAGATCTATTCTGATAGTATTTGTTGTAAGATAGGAAACAACACGGGACAGAAAACTAGGACACAACAGACAAGATACCTACATGTTTCAACTAATTTAAATGAATGCTCACATTTTTGAATGTAACAGGAAAATGGAATACCATTAGAAAACTCATGGTAAAACAATGTGCAATTAAATAGTTCTGCGCAATAATCTTGATAATGCAAACTACTAGGGTGGGATCTGAATGCAGCTGTGGGGTAGCAGCACTAAGCACACATGATATCAATACACAATTAGATGAAACCGCAATGAGACTATATAAAATTCAATTTATTTTCTAGATTAAATATCCTCCTCAATTGAAAGGTAAGTGTCTGTGAGTCTGTCCAGTTGCTATGTCATTCCAACAGATGGAGCATCACAAACATTTTAGTAATAAAATGCATTATATTTGTCAATCCAATAGATGGCACATCACAAACATTTTAACTGCTTTTTATGAATTCCAACCTGAATGGTATATAACAGACACTTAGATTTCAACCTGTCTTACACAGGTATCTCGGTTATATGGTAATAAGTTCACTATTGGTAATAATTTGAAATTGTATGAGTTATGCATGAAATGTACAGTATAACATGCAGTGAGACTTAGCATGTCTTTTTAATTAACTAAATTTAACTGGAATAACTGGTCTGCTTCTGGTCACATGTCACAGGAGAAGTTGGCAGGCAAATGTTTATTAGATAAATGTACAGTAAGTCAGAATACAAGCGGGGTCAAAACTAGAAGATATTAATAATCATAAGACTAAACGAAAGGCATTAATTGGAAGTCAGAGTTAAGCTATTTGCAGCACACACGTGAAAGTTCTTGTTTAGTGTCTCAGACAATCTTGGACAATAAGTCCCATGCAGTGATGGCATAAATAACATCATGTGACTCAGCATCTGAGGGTGTATCCTTAATATATGATGCCCATGGCCTACTAAAGGTTAAGCAAAATAGTAGCACCCATAAATAATAAAACATTATATTTTTCTGGAAGAAATTTAATAATGTTGACATGCTTTCTGTGTGTTTTCTACTTTTTATTACCCACTGAAATTAGTCTCAGATTTTTCACTGAATTCTCACATTTTTTTATCAATGGTTTTTACTAAATTTGATTGTTTGATTATTTCTGGAGATTTTAATTTTCCATATGGATGATGTTTTTACAGCAAATGATTTTAAACAAAACATGTCCTGGGCTATTTTTAACCTTGTACAGCATACAACTGAACCACACACAGCCAAGAGGACATTTTAAATCTTGTTATGTCAAAAACTATTTTTGTAATGATCCAGTTGATTGAAAACTATGCAATATTAGATCACTTTAGTGTGCTTTTTGATGTGGGTACACATTTTTAGGAAACGGTACACAGAATAACATTACAGTGAAACGCCACAAAATAAATTTTTTTGCTATGTCTACATTTTCGGAGATCATTGTCTGTAAAGGTAGGAAATCAAATGACCCATTGTTTTGTCTTGGTTACTCTACTTTCCCCTTTTGTATTATTAATGTGTAGCTTTTGTCAGAATGCGTTAAATCTCACAGACTTACCACAGTTTATAAGGTATTTTACCATATAACTTCTCCCCGCCTTCCCTTCTACATTTATAACCTCAGGCAATTAGGTGTAGTAAAAGACCAGCAGGAGTTAAGTTACACTTTGATTATTATTGATCATATTCATAAATAATAACAATAAGCAAAGTATAGTACATTTGAATATTGGCAACCATACAATCTGATAAATGTTGATGTGTAGTTTCAGGTGGCACACAGACTTGTAGTTACTTAAAATGTCTCTAGTTAAGACCTTATTTTTGGTCAGCTTTCTTCAGAACAGGCCGCATCCCTGTCTCAACATGGCTACCGAGCTGTGCTCTTCATTGTGTTGCCCTTTTCAGTTCATGGTGTGTTAGATGCTCCTTCATGAGTTGGTAAAAGAGAGAGAGGGTGGTAAAGTAAGGAAATGTATAGATTCTCTGTCCAAACCCTACAGCCAATAGGACATCATGGTACTTAAAGGCCTCTGATACAATCCAATTCCAAACACACATACTTCAGACGAATGGGGCACAGAATACCTTCACACCTGCCCCCAAAACCATGTGTTAAGGTGAAGCCTGTGGGGGTTGACTGAGAGAGTCCTGCAGAGAAACACTTGCCAAACTTGTTGTAGGCACTTCCCCCAACCCAGTCGTAAAATTCACTATCCTGACTAAGTTTTTAAACATGAATGCTTCTCACTAATGAAATACTAATATTACATTGCTTTGTCAAAGTTACAAATAAAAACATACAAAATATTTATCAACTTGTAATCTTTTTACTTAGCCAATAAATGGTGTAATTTTGCTTGACTTCTCACTACATTCAACTTGTATGCAGAATTTCACACCACAATACCCACCAATACATGATCTGTTATTGATTACATCTTGCCTGAAGAAGGGGCCTGAGTTGCCTCGAAAGCTTGCATATTGTAATCTTCTTAGTTAGCCAATAAAAGGTGTCATTTTGCTTGGCTTTTGTAATAGAACACAAAGAAATGCATTAGTGCTACATTTGATATCATCGATTATCAAATTTTATGCTGGCGCCTTGAAGCAATGGAATTTTCTGAGATTAAGTTTAAGGCATGCATAATTGACACACATTTTCAGGTTAAATATGTAGCTATACAGCTTTCTCTGTAAAAACTTGTTATGGAATAGCACAACGCAGCATACTTGGCCCATTACTGTTCTCTCTTTTCATTCTACCACTAGGCAATATTATTTGAAACTTTGTGGTTGATTTTCACTTTTGTACTGATGATATTCAATTGTTTGTATTAGCTGAGCCTAGTTCCTAAGATAATGTCAAACAGTGCTTAATTGCGTAAATGAATGGATGTGTAAAAACTTCGTAAAACTCAGTGAAGAAAAAAAAATACATAATAGTTATGAAGAATAATTTGAAATCAAGGCTTTACAGTGTGGGAACACAAACAAAAAAACTCATATTATAAATTTCACTGTGATTCCTGATTATGAACTGAGCTTTAAAAACTGTATTGAGCATAGTACAGCATTCTATTTCCTGAGCACAGATCAGATCTTTTTTGTCACTGAATGACACTGAAATACTGATATTACTAATTACTGTGACTACTATAACTCCCTTTTTACATGCATGCCGAAAATGACCATTCATAAGTTAAAAATAGTTCAGAATGCTGCTGCTAGAATATTAAGAGGTAACAAGAAAACAGAGCATAGCACACCAAACTTGTGAAACCTCCATTGGCTTCCAGTATCTTATAGAATAGACTTTAAATTTTTTTTGGTTACGTACAATGCATTAAATGGACTAGCACCTTCTTATACTACTGAACTTAACTGTTATAATCCCATGGAGATCTTCAAACTCTAGGCTTTTGTCAATACCACGGGTGAAACATAAATGCAGTGGTGAGGCAGCTTTGAGCTATTATGCTCCCAAACTCTGGAACACACTGTCAGAGAAGATCAAAGAAGCTGAGTAAATAATTTCAAAAAGTTATGAAAACATATCTTTTTAGTTTGGCATTTTAGTGCTTTATTTTTTTTTTTCTATTTTGTTTTATTGTATTTCATTTCCTTTTTAATCTATTTTCTTGTATAAATGTGTTTTTGTTATTACGTATTATGTTTTATTTTTAACATTGTACATTTTAATCATTTTATTTACCGAATGTAAACGCTAATGATTTATACTTTATGTCCTCTATTTCACATTTGTGAAGCACTATGAGTTGCATTTTAATGTATGAATAGTGCTATATAAATGCACTTTATTATTATTAATATTATCATTTTAGAATTGTTATAGTAAATTAATAAAAATAAAAAAAACAAACTTTATTTAGTCAATGTATGCTGCATATTCACAGATAAAGCAAACTGGGCGACTAACTGGGAAACTTGTGATTTAGTGCACATGCTAATTATCTTATGTTTCAATATAGTTGGATAAAGAGGGAGTATTGACTAATGAAAATTCAGCAACTGACACTAAGGCAGATCACTCAACAACAAAGAAAAAACTGTCTCTTACTGTCTCTTACAAGTTTAATTGGACAAGGTAGGTGATGTTCTGCATGAGAAGGTGAAGTGGAAGGGAACAAAGCCATAAAACAAAGACGTTCTTTCCTAATTTCTTCATATGGTTCTACTTAATGCCAACTGAGGGCTGCGCAGTTGTTTGGCCTTGGAACCCCTGCAGATTTTGGTTCTTTTCACATCTTATCTGAAGTTTTTTTTCTGCCCTCCCAGCCATCAGACCTTACCACTGGACTCATATTTAGAGACTTAAATTAATTACATATAAAGATGCTACTATACTACTAATTATATCTACCATACACTTGACTTGAGCATTCATAGCTGTCATACTCTTTCTCTTTACATTTAGCATTTGTTTATTCAGAGGTTGATGCACTTGCTGCTTCCTGAGCAGCTCTTCTTTTCTCCACTCTAGCGGCCCACTTCTTCATTTCTTTCGTCAGGATCTTTTCGTATTAAAACTGATTAAGTCAGTGTTTGTGTTGCAATTACTTAGTACGTTTTCTTTAATTTTTCACTTAAGCTGGCACTTAAGTCTTCAACCTGCCTCAAGAATTATTTAAGATATGAAGAGGTAGGGGAAGTGACGGCAAAGGTGGTAAGGATGAGAATACGCATGTGTTGTACGGCTGCCCTGCTGGCCACTGCCGAGACTTGATTCTACAATAAAATAAAATAAGAATAAAAAGAGGAACAACCTTGGATGTCAATCATCACCTCGAAAGAGGATAGTAAACATCATGTAGTATATGTGTACCAAATTTCAGGTGAACAGGTCAAACGGTTTGCGAGGTACAGGTGATTTAAAATCCTGGAGAGACAAACGGACACCACGGTAGCATTATTATATAAGATGTTTTATAAGATTGTATGTATTTTTTTCTTTTTTACTTCATTAATATTCTTACCTAATCTAATTATTTTTTCTTGTTTGCAGCTTTCTCTTTGACATCTCATAACGCTATATTCTTTGTATAAAAATGTATTATATAAATAGATGTTGGTGTTGCTGTTGTTAATCCAAGGTTCCACACCCTTGATGCTAAGGAATGAAATAAAACAACAAGTTGCTCATAGCTACTTGAGGACACCAGTAGAAATTAAGGGGAAGTACATTTAGGACTGAAGCCAGGAAGTACTTCTTTAAGCAAAGGGTCATGGGAATCTGGTATTTGGTACATTAAAGCAAAAACTTTGACAGCCTTTAAGAAGTAAATGGGTAAGATATTAGGAAAAAAATAGTTATTAGCTGTCCAAATAAACTTGATGGACCAAATGGTCTCCTCTCTTTTGTCAGTTTTTTTTTGTTCTTACTTGAAGCAAAACTGTAACTCTGTTATAAACAGGATGGCAACTAGAAAATTACTAACACACAAAAGTAATTTGTCAAGAGAGTATGTAAAGATTGTTAATCATTGTATTGTTAAGGCCAATTCAACTGAATCCATTTAAAATAAATGTGTTTTTTGTAATGGAAGACTAAAATGTTAGAGGAGAATGGATAGGCAAAGTCAAAGGCTCTTGCACATACAAAAGAATATAAGTTAATAGCATACAAAATACTTAATACTCATAGTTGCTTGTCCTGTTCCCTAAAGTTATCAGTGCACACTTCTCTATATCAAAATTCTTTTGATGCATACCATACTGAAGCAAATACAGTATGTTTAACACTGTTTTGTGTTATCAGGTTGGTGTTTTCTTCTCTAACTCCACTCTCTATGTGTTACTTATGATTGAGTTATCCGGCAAATGTCTCACAAACAACAGGGGCCTCATTAATAAAACTCTGCATGGATTTGAGCATGAATTTATGTGCATGATTAAAAAACAGAAAAATCTAATTTACAAAACCTGGTGTACACATATTGCTACGCAATTTGTCCTTTATAGATTACAATCACCATATGAACAAGCATACATAAACACGCTTCGAATGCCACCCTGAAATATCCATATATAGAGCATGCTAATCAACTTCATACATCACAATGTTGCAAAACTTCGTTAGCTGGTAGAGCCACCTCCCACCTGAAGTACTCAGACACAGGCCATATGACATACTGATGGTTCGGCCTTATCGCTAAGCCAGCCACCATGTGAGGTACCATCATGTCTGTCAAAGCTACTTCACCTTAAAAAAAAATAAATTAAGTGGACACCCAGGCCACTGAGCGACAATGTTTGTAAGTCTCATCTTGGAATCACAGGTGACTTGTGCGTTAATGGAATACAATTACTTATGGTTAACAAAAGCATCCTTATTCATCATACAAAAACTGCATGTTAGCACCTTGCCAGTCAGTTAATGGCTTCCAGCAGAGCAGGATGACAGTAAAGCTTTACTAAGAAATTCCTGAAAGAACATGGATGAATGGATTGTTAATTCTTCTCATGCCCTTTTATTAGAATTTGAGAGTTTGGCAAATGAATTAATGAAAAAATAAATATTTATTTTTGGGGGCATCCCATAATGATGTGATGTAATGAATACATGAAACAATAGCTGAGATTCCACTAGGAAAAGGTCCATGTAATGCCAACTTTTAATGAAAGCAATCAAACATACATTCTATACAGTGCAGTGAAACATTATTTGCACCTGCCTTATTGTGTCTGTTATTATGAATTTGGCACTGAATATTTATGTCTTCAGCCAAAATATAATATGAAATAACAATAAATAATATATTTTACTTACTTATGCAATTTAGAAAATAAACAAACTTATCCAACACCAAATTGCCCAATGCAGAAAATTAATTGGCCCCTAGATAAATCAACCCAATTAAAGGAATAATTAGAGTCATCTGATTTCACACCAACAAGCTATATTATATCCAGTACCACTCCATTTAAGACATGAAAATATTTCTGAATAGAAAATTGCAATAATTGAAGAAATCAAAAACAGGGCACTTTTTCAGGCTACTCTACCTACATTTTTATCCACAACTCCTTCCCTTTATTAATGTGGCCTCCTTAAGGGCAGGAAAATGATCACACTCTTGAGACTGGCTTGATAATTCCCTGAATCAGCACAACTGGCAGCCTAAGTGAGTGAAACACCTGGGCTCTACTGTCAGGTTAAACATTGGGGTGGAACTGTAAATGAGTATAAGTAAATGCTAAAAATAGAAATGGGTTTTTTAATGAAAACTGTTAAAACTGTTAGAGAGTGTTAGAGTTGATGCAAATACACTCCAATGTAATTAATTATATGGTATGGTCTTTTTTTCATTTCTATATATTCTCTTTCCAGTTACCCATTTAATCCTCCACAGTCCCTGAACTAAAGAAATAAAATGTTATAAAACCAGTATAAGATTTAGAAATTAAAGAATATAAAGAGCGTTCTGTCTCTACTAGATGTACACAGTGAAAAATAAAAAAAGAATCATACTTTGCAAAGTTTACAAATTGTCTAGTCTTTCTGTAGATTTTTTTTTCCATTTTAAATAAAAAAAATCACATCTTTAGGTTATGTTTACCCCAAGAAAAACAAAAATATTGATTTTTTTTTTCAACAAAGAAATTATTCTGTGTAACAGAATAACGTAAATGCTAAAACATCAGCGTAAATAGAGTATTAAAGGTATGGCTGGTGTTTATTGCTGTAGTGATAAAGATTTAGTTCATGTCCTTCAAGTGATATTTTTTGAAACAGTCACCAATGCACAGCCAAGTGTTGCAAGCAGAACAGTATAATAATGTTTCCTTGTGCACTTTTCTTATAATATTTTTTCTGTTGCTAGTGCATGCATGCGTAGAATTCACAAAAGTGGAAATGTTTATATGCACAATAAAATTCAGATGCACAAAACCGTGCATAAGCCAACTTCCATGCCCTTCTGCTGGATAAATCCTGGTCAGTGTAAAAAGTAAGACTCATCCACACGCCTGCCGCCCCACCCTGACTCCTCCCAGAATTTTGCATTTTTATTATGCAAATCAATAAAAATGTCCATTTCCGTTCAGTTTTCAGTTAAAAGACAATTGAAATAGCACATGAATAAAACAATTTCAGTGAATGCAAAGTTGAGGCAAGGAAAAACCATACTATTTGTTGGCATAAGTAGTGGTATAAACAACAAAAGCAAGTCAATCAAATGATACAGTGCAGAGAAACTCAAAAGTTCAAGTTCAAAAAGTTGCACAGCGCCTGAAATAAAAAAGAAATGGTCAGATATCAAAGTCACCGTAATAAGTGTCATACTGAAGTATATTAGGGTACAGAGAAAAAAAAATATGGAAACAGTGAAAAAAAGGTCAAATGTCCACTTCAATAGTTTATTTTGTCATTAAAGTAGAATGCCGTAAACTTAATCTTAAAATCAATGTTGAATTAACTAGAGTTTCTTAGATCCCATCGTAACTAAAGTGGCACGTAAAAGGCTTTGTATTCTATGTGTTCTTCTATGTGAAAATTCCCTATAAAAATTTATATGTATAATGCAGTGCTTCTCAATTATTTTCTGTCATGCCCCCCCCCCCTAGGAAGAAGAAAACATCTTGCGCGACTATAAATAGTATCATTTGTCTATAAAATTGTTATAAGTACACCTCTGCCCAACACTGTATCCTTATTAACGTATAAGAGACTAAAAAAAGAAAGAAATATGGACCAATTTACAACAAAGAAAAGCTTTATTAAATGTAACAGAAAAGATTTAAAGTGCATTCTAAATTCAAAAAAAATTTAAAAGAAAAATAAAAAAGCATGTTTCCCAAGGTCAAACGCCCCCCCCTTGACGGAGCCACGCGCCCCACTATTTGAGAAACACTGGTATAATGTAATATATATACTTTACTGAATTTAATCTTAAAAATGATATCAAGAGCTCAAAGAAGATAGCGCCTGGAAATCTAAATTGACTTAGAAACCAGTCGTCATCATCTGTAATTATGCTCTCTATTCTATTGAATTGAATTTAATTCCTTTATTGCTTTTGTATAGTACAATGAGATTCAATATGCAAATCTTATAATGATAATACTATAAAAAAATGAAAAATATACAATATAAAATCATAATTGACTCAGGTTCTGCAATATTACAACTGTAATGCAAGTCTACATTGAGGTAATTCTACTTGTAAGTACAAACAGTTCTACCGGGAGCACTTGATGGATTGATTGAGTGTATTTAGAGCTCTTGGGATGAAACTACTTCTGAACCACGAGGTTCGTATAGGAAAGGCTCTGAATAGTTTGCTAAATGGGAGTGTGTGCTAGAAGCTGTATCCCAATAATTCTCTCCACTCTTGACACAATTTTCGGCATTCTGTTCAGCTGCTGTACAGCTGTGATTCCACACTCGGACACAGTGGGTTAAAATACTCTGAGTGGTACACTGAGAGTAACAACGCTAAAGTGGCTATGGTATTTGGAATAGTTTGGCCATTCCGTGCACCATTATATTGTTACAGGTTGATTAAAATCAGATGCCTTAAACTAAAAAACAATATGCTATGAATCTAAAAAATAAAGGGAAACCACACAGGAACAGTAGCATTGCTTTGGCTTTGATGCTAGGTGCTGCCAGTTTGCAAAACCAAGACAAAAACTTGAGCTGGCGTGAGAAAGTGTGTAGCTTTACAGCAAATTTAGTTTTTATACATTGCGATATGAGCATGGAAATGAGCATATGCAACATTTTTGTGCGTACGCACCGTTTATACATGAAGCCTCTGGAGTCTAACTTGGACTTAACCATAATTACATAGAACTAGGCTCACCCGCCTTTTAAGGCGACCGACTTTTAAGTTGATCACTTCTTAAGGCAATTCGATATGTAGATCAATTTGATATTTTATATATAAACTCATTAATTTGGTTATATTGCATTTGAGCGGTATTACTTTAATACTCGTACTTTCTGTTATTTTTGTGATGAAATTTTAACTTTTTTTCTATATTGAGGTCGCCCTTTTGAACCCCCCTGATATTTACTACACGGTGAGGCATTTGTACTCCATCAACATTAATTATTTCCAGAGACATAATTTTGTCTATTTTTCCAGCGCATCGCGCACAAAAGCAAGGGAACGATGGGAGCACCAGAACCCTGCTCACATCATGTCGCTTCGTACCGCAAGCTGCAAGTAGTAAGTCTGTAATAAGCGGAATACCGCTACGCTTTCCACTCACGGGATGGAAGGACAATCCCGAACGCTTTTATATAGTAAGAAAGAAGAAGAAGATATCGCACAGTCTGGAGTAGAAAATCATCTTTTACCTGGAAAAACAAAACTACAAATCCCATTATGCATTGCAAAATGGACGGGGCGTGTGTGAAACTCCGCGCCTGTGTAGCACTCACGGGACGGAAGGACAATCCCGACCGCTTTTATACAGAAGGAAGATTCTGCAACTGAATCACGCTTCAGGTTAACACCAAGCCAGTGAAGAACAGAAAGTCAGGTAGCAGTATTTTGGCTGAATAATTTACATAAATAAAATCGTAATCTGCACTATATGGTGTATCAGGCAGAGGGGTTACAATGGGGTTGCAGTCCACAAAATCAGTATCAATATGAGGGCTGAAATTCCTGTCAGGCAGCATGAGAGTGCTTGGGATATTGGAAGGACACCTTTAATACTGTGCACAAAGCTATGTACCTGCCAAAGTAAGATGTTATCTAGGTCCATAGGTATGGTGTTTACATCTCAACTAAGTTGGATAAGAATTGTCTTGTTGGATTACACCTTTTTGTCTAACAATACATCATTTTGTCTTATCATGGGGAGTTTTTAGCCATGCTGAATTTCCTAAAGACAGTTTTACCCTGTTTATTTTCATCTAGATTGTTTTCTAAGAAATATATGGGTCAAAAAGGGCTGCAAACCTTTAAGGAGTAATTTTCAACCTCAAATAATGTTTTGAATTCCAAAGACCTTTCTTTAGTGAGTTTTGCAGTTGCAAAATTGCATGTAAAATGAAGTTCAGCATCAATTTTGCAAAAAGCAACTTATCTATTTCACTCACCACTATTATTTTGTGATGTTATGTAATTTATTACCAACAGAGTGATATTTGGATGGCCGGACAAGACAGAGTTGGCCAAACATGAAGACAGCAATTTTATTGCACTGTGAACATGTGACAATAACTCTAAAATGAACTGATGACAATACATTTTTTTATCAAACCACTGCTTTGCAATCTTACACCTGTACATTGTTATTAAGTGCAATAAAGATAAACTGTGATGAAACAGAATGAATGAAACCCAGCCACAGGGGATGCACAAACCAGTGTATTTGTTTGTGCCGGTCCCAAGCCCGGATAAATGGGGAGGGTTACGTCAGGAAGGGCATCTGGTGTAAAGTTTTGCCAAATCAATATGCGGACAATACAAAAAGATGATTTGCTCTGGCAACCCCTAACGGGAGCAGCCAAAAAAAGAAAAAGAAGATGAAACAGAATGAATGAAATATGATTTTTTTAGCATTATTATTTCAATGGTTTGTTGATGGCAAACATTAATTCAAGTCCATTTTGTGGCAAGGTAATCATAATCTTAGGTTCTGTAGCAATTTGTGGAGTTTGTACTTCCTACACGCCTGTTTATGTAGCCCCTTTCTTAACTGCTTGGAAGTCTCCTGCATTTAAATAAATTCTAAAGAATGAATGCATACGCTATTGCTTTCTATTAGTACAGCACTTTTCTTTACCAGTGCTATATGGTGCTCTATCCAATTATTTTTCATATACCTTAACTTTTTCCCACTACAGAATCACTGTACTTTAATTATTCATCGCTATGTACCCATTATTTACTTATGGACTTGTTGGTTTCTGCAACTACTGTCTGCCGCACAAATGCTAGTTTTGAATACAAGTAACAAGCAATTTTTCCACACACTTCTCCCAAAGCTACCTTTGTCTCTGTGTAGGCAAAAAAAAAAAAAAATCAAGCAAAAAACCCTATCTAAAGAGAAGAAGCTTCAAAAATTCCCGCATGGCGCCTTTGTGGCAACCAAAAATAAAGATTTTAGGAGGAAAATTAGCTAAAGATAATGAACTTACAAAAGTGCATATGAGTCAAATGTAGGTGAAGACCTTACAGAAGGCAGTTCAATTGTTCCTAAACCAATGAAAGCATCAAAGAGGTGTCGTATTTTAAACAAGACACAAAACATTTAGAAGTAATAATCCAGTGTCACAATCCCTCCTAACCCATTAACAGCTGTGTTTGGTGTACTCCCAGATGGGCTTAAAGTGGAGAAAGACAAACAAACTGTAATTGCCTTTACTACACTATTGGTTTGCAACGTAGACTTATCTTGCTCAACTTTTAAGTCAGTGGGTAACTGATGTTATATATTATTTGAAACTGGAAAAAATCTAATTCGCACTTAGAGGATCTGTGCAGAACATTTTCAAAACCTGGCAGGTTTTAATCAATAACATTTTAAAATAAGCTTTTAAGGCACTGAGGAAGTAGGTTCTCACCCCTTTTTTCCTTTTTTTTCTTCTCCATTTTTCTTTATTCACTTATAATTCATCTAGTTACTTATTTGTACTAGCTTTAAGGTTTACTCTGCTGCCTAGCTCTCTCTCTCTCTCAGGGGTGGGGGTTGATTTGCTTTCGATCCTATTTTTGTAAAAATGTATTTATTTGTATGGAATGTTGTGTGATTTCAATAAAATAAAAAAAGAAGTAATAATCCACTCTGGGGCTGTATAAAATTGACTCATATGAAGTTTTACTTTTAGAAACACTGGAAAACAGATCCTCTTCCATTATATTATAATAAAGTTTGTAACACTCCTCCTCTTTTATATAAATAAAAATAGTAAACATTTTTAGGTTTTTGAAATTTAGAACATTAATGTTTTGTCTGCCATCTTTAAATATAAATGGCAGCCAAAACATAATGGTGAAAGGTGGTAAAAACAAACTGCTGAGGATGTGATTATTATGCTAGGCTAGGGACATCAGTATGTTTTTGTAGTGTTCGATAGAGAAAAAACTTTTCAGACTACTGTTAACATATTGATGTCTGTTTAACACCATGAATATTTTTAATCATACAAAATATGTATCTTTTGAAGTTTAATGCAATGACATGGTGAATTTGGTTTAAGGGGCATTATAAAGATGTCAAATACCATTAGAATTTTAAGTTTGAAACTCGTAACACATTCTGTCACTTTATTTGCACTATTCTGCCTTTTCCTTGACATTGCTGCTGCTTATGTGCATGAAACACATGTTAGCAGTTGCTGTTGTCAAATAAGTGATTGACACGGAGTTGAACAGGGGTGACGTGGCCCTTTTTTAAAACACTAAAAGGCTCAGTATTTATTCAGATTTAATGTTAGTAGTTGTCATCTGAATTCACAAGAGTTCATCAAATACTTGTCTTATTTTGTGACTAATTTGTATCACATGATTATGCAGGTACATTGTTATATCACATTCAACTAAAAATAATTCACCTCATTTCACTGCTATGCAAGGAAAAAGTAAAATGTGAATGTGACACAGAACCTACTTGAATGATTTTATCTTGTAATACTTATATCACTTTTCAGCTGAATAAAAACTAGGAGTTGGACAGTTGCACAAACCAGTGTGTTTCTTCCCAAGCCCGGATAAATGGGGTAGGTTACACCAGAAAGGGTATCCAGTGTAAAATTTTGTCAGATCAATATGTGGACAACAATACAGATTTCCATACCAGATCGATTGTGGCCTGGGTTAACAACAGTCGCCAGTATTAAATGTTAGTCATCAGGGTGCTGGGGGGAAACTGGGCTACTCTTGGCAGAAGGTGAAGAAGAGGGGGAAGGCATGTGCAGAGGCAGAAGGAGTGGAGTAATGTCAGGAGAGTGGAAGTGAGGGTAGGAACTTCAAATATAGGCAGTTTGACTCGTAAATGGAGAAGAGTTAGCCAATATGATGGAGAGAAGGAAGGCTGATATATCATGCATGCAGGAGACCAGATGGAAGGGGAGAAAAGCCAGGTTTATCAGAGATGGGTTCACATTGTACTACTATGGTGTGGATGGGAGGAGAAATGGGGGGGGAGGGGTATCCTGAAGGAACCGTATGTCAACTGTGTTTTAAAGGTGAAAACAGTGTCAGAGAAACTGTTTATTATTATTGCATATACCTCCAGTTTGGGTTTGCATTGGATAAGAAAAAAGATTTCTACAGTGAATTGGATGAAGTGAAGGAGAGTGTACCCAAGGGAGAGAGAGTGGTGATTGGAGCAGATTTCAATGGGCTTGTCGGTGAAGGGAACAGAAAAGATTGGCAGGTATAGTGTCAAGGAGAGAAATGTAGAAGGTCAGATGATAGTGGATTTTGCAAAAAGAATTGACATAGCTGTGGTGAATACATAGTTTAAGAAGAGGAAGGATCAAAGGGTAACATACAAGAGTGGAGCAAAATGCACACAGGCGGTTCTATCTATGCAGGAGGGTCAGTCTAAAGGAAATTGGAGACTGCAAAGTGGCAGCAGAGGAAAGCATAGTTAGGCAGCATAGGAAGGTGGTCTGTAGGATGACATTGGAGATCAAGAAGAGGAGCAGAGTGAGGGCAGAGCTAGGAATCAAATGGTGGAAGTTGAAAAAGGAAGACTACACCAAATGGCTAGACAATGGGACCAAGTTGGGAAAGATGAGCAGCAAGTTAGGGTGATAATGATGGAAAAATTCTCACAAGTGAGGAGAGTGAGAGTGATGGAACGAATACTTTCTGAGGCTGACGAATGAAGAAAATGAGAGAGAAAGAGACAGTTGGATGATGTGGAAATAGTGAACCAAGAAGTGCAATGGATTAGTAAGGAGAAGGTAAGTACAGCTATGAAGAGGAAGAATGGAAAGGCCATTGGTCCAGATGACATACCTGTGGAATCATGGAGGGGTTTAGGAAAAATGGCAGTGAAGTTTTTAACCAGATTGTTTAATGCAATCTTGGAAAGTGAGAGGGTCCCTGAAGAGTGGAGGAGAAGTGTACTGGAACCGATTTTTAAGAATAAGGGTTATGTGTAGAACTGTTGTAACTACAGAAGGATAAAATTTATTATCTACAGCATGAAGTTATGGGAAAGTGTAGTGAAAACTAGGATAAGAAGGTAAGTGATGATTAACATGCAAGAGTATGTTTTCATGCCGGGAAAGAGCACTACAGTTGCAATGTTTGCGCTGTGACTGCTGATGGAGAAGTACAGAGAAGGCCAAAGGTGTTGCATTGTGTCTTTGTGGACCTGAAGAAAGCATATGACTTAGTGCCTAGAGAGGAGTTTTGGTATTGTATGAGGAAGTTGAAAGAGGCAGAGAAGTACCGTATGTAAGAGTGGGTCAGGATATGTACAAGGGAAGTGTGACAGCTTTGAGGTTTGCAGTAGAAATGACGGATGTATTTAAGGTGAAGGTGGGACTACATCAGGGATTGGCTCTGAGCCCTTTCTTATTTGCAAAGGTGATGGACAGGTTGACAGAGGAAAGTAGACAGGAGTCCCCGTGGACTATGATGTTTTCTGATGACATTGTGATCTGTAGCGATAGTAGGGAGCAGGTTGAGGAGAATCTGGGGAGGTGAAGATATGCTCAATAGAGGAGAGGAAAGAAGATCAGTAGGAACAAGACAGAATACATGTGTACATGTGTGTGAGTAACAGGGAGGTCAGAGGAATGGTGAGGAAGCAGGGAGTAGAATTAGCAAAGGTGGGTGATTTTAAATATTTGGGACCAACAGTACCAAGTAACAGAGGGGGTGGAGCAGAAGTGAAGAAGAGAGTGTAGGCAGAATGGAGGAAGTGGAGAAGAGTGTCAGGAGTGATTTGTGACAGACGGGTACCAGCAAGAGTGAAAGGGAAGGTCTACAAGATGGTAGTGAGACCAGCTATGTTATATGGGTTGGAGACGGTGGCACTGACAAAAAGACAGGAGACAGAGGTGACAGACTTAAAGATGTTAAAATATGCATTGAGTGTGACGAGGATGAACAGGATTAGAAATGAGTACATTAGAGGGTCAGCTCAGGTTGGAAGGTTTAGATATAAAACCAGAGAGTTGACATTGCGTCGGTTTGGGCATAAGCAGAGGAGAGATGCTGGGTATATTGGCAAAAGGATGCCAGGGATGGAGCTGCCAGGCAAAAGGAAAAGAGGAAGGCCTAAGAAGAGGTTTGTGGATATGGTGTGAGAGGTGGTGGGTATGACAGAACAAGATCTTGAGGACAGGAATCTATGGAAATACGTGATCCTCTGTGGTGACTCCTAATGGGATCACACAAAAGAAGAAGAAGAAGATTGCAGGTTTACCTTTATTAATCCCTGTTACTAATTGCTTTAGGTGTTTAGGGGTGGACATTTCTGCATCTATTAGTGCAATTACTTCCTATGATGAAGTCAGCGCTTCTGTCTGCTCTTGGGTCAGCATACCCCTGTCCTTTCAAACCCTCCCTGGCTATTAATGTAGTCCCCGGCTTTAATTTTGTTAGCTTCTTCTTTCTCCCCTTCTAATCACTGATCGGAGGTTAGATCCCTTACAGTGGCGGAGCTGGGGTGGGGCAAGGCGGGACATTTGTCCTTGGGTGCAGCATCCAGGGGGCGCCAAATCAATGTTATGAAATTTTAAAATGAAATGTTTTCCATTCTTAAATGCAATAAAAAGTAAATAATAAATACTTGCATACTCAGTCCATCACTCCATCAGTATGAGGATATCTTTTTCCTATGTTTTTTGTCTCTTTCTGATTTCGAAGCACGTATTAGTTCTATATACCCAACAGACAAAAATTTATCCCCACCACTACTCTAACATGCTTGACTCCCACCCAGAAACATTTTTGATGTTATTAAACTCAAGACAAGAGCTGATGTTAAGCTTTCGACACCAGAGGACCTGCTTCGCTTTATTGTACAGTATGGGGAAGATGTATTTCCAAATCTGAGAGTAGGTCTTCAGATTTTGCTGATTGTTGAAACCTCCATCGCCAGTTGTGAAAGATCTTTCAGTAAATTAAAACTTATCTTGTCCTACCTGAGATCATCGATGGCACAGGAAAGATTGTCATACTTGGCTTTGCTGAGTGTGGAGCGGGAGGTTACCGACAGCATCTTTGAAGTTAAAAATTACATTTAAAGCATTATGCATCAAACTATTTTTTTTTACTTTATACTAACTTCATTTTCAGGTTATTATATTATTATATCCAATGTAATGTTTAAGTTTTTGCAATGTTATATTTGAATAATATCTTAGAATAATTATATTTTCGAACTACCATTGTTGTTTTAATTATTTTACTTCATTCTATCTTTATAAATTTAGTGTAACCTTGAAAATATACGCATTAAAAGTGCTTTAAAAAATTAAAATATTTAAAAATTTAAAACTATTTAAAATAAAAAATACAATGTTTTTTTCTTAAAATACTATTATTTTAAATACATTTTTAAAAATTTTCTTTCCCTTCCCCATTGCATTTTGGCAAACAGGAGGGGGTGCGAAATCTTCAGTTGTCCCCAGGCGCTGAAAACCCTAGCTAAGCCTCTGACCCCGTATTCCAAATTTTTATGGAACGGCAAAAAACAAATCTTAAACATGCAACATTAAAAAGTGCAAAGTAGATTTGGGGGTGCAGGGGTTGCATTCCAATATGGAATACTACCATTACAACTTCATTCTTTATCATATCTGGTCCTAGTTATCTCTTTCTTTGTCTCCTCCATTGTGGTTGCATACCGAATCCTCCATTATCACTCCTCACTGTCTAGCTGTGGTGTTTCATCCAGCACTTTCCCCCAACTGGCTTTCAAAGTCATGTCTTGGGTGTATTTTGTCATATTTTATTTCAGTTTTTTGTATTAATGTCTATTTTATTTAATATGTATTTTTTTTATCTTTGTATGCTAGAAAAAAAGAAAGGACCTTAGTTATGTCCCTTGTGCTTTGTGGGTGGTCCCATAAGGGGCGGGGCCACCTGCTCATCACTGCCAGGAGTGGCCCTAAACCCTTTTTAAGGGAGGGCTGCCATAGTTCCTGGCAGTTCATTGAACATGCTTGTGTTTTTGTACTTTTGTTATCATTTTGTGGTTTTCTGGATTTTGAACCCTTACTCTGTTTTTGACCTCACCTCTGGATTTCATATTTAGAATATGTTTATTGTTATTTTGAACCTTTGCTCTGTTTTTTGACCATGATTTTTGGATTCTGTGTTGGGTCTTTGCTTACTGTGTTTTTCCTTGACTTTCAGGCAATTCTTTGTGATCTTCGGAGCTTTGTGCCTGCACAGGCTCCTGTGAAAAGAAACATTTTTATTTTATAAAGAAATCTCTTAGCGCTTCGGGTTTCTAGTGTTTTTTTTTTTTACAGCGCTTCCCAACTCTAGTGGGTAACTTTGGAAAGTGTTTTTGGTACCTGTACTTTTGGGATTCCCAGATCACAATACTAGCAGGGGAGTCTCTTAGTTCCTTTCAAATCTAAGTCCAATATGCTTTCCTTTGGTCCTATCATTTTATGTGCTTTCCATACGTGGCATTATGTGGAGAGACTTATCGGTGCAGCAGTGAAATGGCACACTCACGCCCTTATTTTTCATAACAATGCTGTTACCATCAGTGGCTAATCATGTGTTTACCCTGTTTGGCAGACAGCAGGAAATAGTCAACATTCTTTTTGAATTCTGGCTTTTGAAATCTCCTGCTTTCCACTTTGTCTATGATTTGCCGTTTTTTTTTTTTGCCAAGAGTATTTGAGTTAACATCATTTTTGGTTTTTGGCCAATTTCTAGTACTATGACTATAATTCATCTCCTAATCCGTTTTTCTTTTTTTTTCCTTCTTTCTCAGTGTTTGTTCAGAACGAGCAGTGTTTTAACCATGTAATTTTATAGTTAGCTTATAAGAATAAAGGGAAACCTGGGATCAGCAGAAGAAAATATAGGGACAAATTAGATCTTCAGAACATTTTCCTATGCCCTAGAAGTAGCCCCTGAATGAGGTATATGTTTGTTGTTTGTATATACTGTATATTGTGAATATATGTCAATATATTTGTATAAATATTGTGAATTTCCCTTGGGGATTAATAAAGAATCTATCTATCTATCTACTGTATATGTATTCTGGCTGTAACCATTAAATTATTCTTGAGATGGGGTTGGCGGCTGAACTGCCACAATAAAAAACACTCCATTTCAATCTATTATCCTTCTGTGGCTCTCTATTTAAGACCAACCAACATTTTCCCTAAGTCCATAGTACTGTGATTTTACCCCAACAAGTTATGTTACTTGATTGGCTTGGACTCCAGCAACAGCACTGGAACACCCCCTGACTGGGGCTTTGGCAAGGTTGCCTGAGTGACCTGAAAAGCTTGTGGTGGGGCAACGACCAGAACAATTGATACTAATTGCAATTTGAAGACTGCAGACTCGGGAACAAAAAAAGTTGTGTTTGTATTTATGAGCTAACACTGCTGCCTCACAATTGTCCTTGTTCCTCTCATGTGACTTTTGCTTCTTTCTACATTTGGACTTCTAATTTTGACCCCTACTCTTATTTCAAGGTATTGTTTTCAGTTTCTGAGTAGGATTTTGCTTATGCTTTGAGGATGGCAAACCTATTTTGGTAGTCTTTTTTCATCCTGCCTTGATTTTCTTGCAGTCCTTTTGAATCCTGTTAATAAATACTGAAATATTAAAGAAACTTAACACTTGGTTGCTACGGGCTGTCTTTAAAGTAAACCCTCTTCCTTCATGTTTGCCTTTTTTGTTATTTAAGTTATTTAAGTAAATGCCTACATGTGTAAAGATTAATTGTTTGGGCCTGTTTTTCAAGCCAGAGGTCAGACAGTGTCCTTTCTCTAGAGAGGCATTTTGGGTGGATTTTAGAACATTTGAAATATTGTTTTGAATTTTTCAAGCTAGCTTCTCCTTTTTAGGCCTGTGCAGGCCAAAGCCTGCCTGTGGAGTTTGGGGTCAGGATGCCTGGAGTGAGGCATATCTTTTTGTAGACCAGTCAAGGTCCTGGCTTTACTTGTGGGTCTTTCATTCTTTTTGGTATTTTGCATGTACTTGATCACAATGTTAAGGCCTTTTCTCTGTTTACCAGTCTAATGCAGGCTGTATGTTTGGGGCTGCTGTGAAAGGGGTTTCAGACATGACAAAAGAAGGTGTACATTCTCCAAAATGAATGCCAAAGCAGGCTAGGAAATTCACAGACTTGTCATTGCAATTTCACCCGTAAGCAGCTAGACCTCAAGTAGTGCATGCAGGCTTTGGCATGTCCACACCTAAAACAAAGAAAATACAAAAAGCCCCCAAATATATCAAAAATGTCTTACAAGGGAGAGAAAAATATAAAATTATGGGTTGTAAAGGCAATCCAAACATGAATCTTTATGAATTGGGAATTTAATAACCAAAAATAGAAAAATAACAAAAAAAGAATTAGAAGGGAAGTAGCTTTTTCCCAAAAGGCATTCCAACAAGATTAAGTCTCAAATCACAAACCCAAAGAACAGAATCCAATAAACACAAGCAAAGATCCAATAAAGCAAAGAAATCAAATAAAAAGTAATACTTATGATAAACGTCTATAATAAATTGTGTCCTTCTGTCTCACTTGAATATAAAGGCAGAGAGAGGACCCAGCAGCAATGCACTCTGCCTTGTGTGGTTTTTAAGGCCTTCAGCAATTTTGAGCTTTGTTATAGATATGACTATAATAATGGCAGTCGTTGCCTTAGAGTGAGCTGTTAGGTAATCCCTAATTGAGCACCAGGGAGTCCTAAACCAGTAATTTAGGGGAAACAAACCAGGCAAAATTACAAGAAACACAAGGAATGTTGATAGAAGACAAACAAGGGAATGGGGGAAAAAATAAAAAAACTAACAAAAAAAATCTTAATGCAGAAGAGATGAGTTCTATTTAAATTCTTCATAGCGGGTATGGAGATTGAAGTGCAGATTTTTTATACATTTTCCTCTCAGTCAGCCCAGTTTCTAAATTCAGTTTGGGATTTATAATCTCCTCTAATGGAGTTATGCGTCATACATACTTGGCTGTTAAAGATTATACTACACATCTTTAAGAATTCTCAACTAATTCCCCTTCACATCTTTCAGAATGCTTTGTTTATTCTCATCAGCAAATATAAAAAATGTATTGAGAAGAGTAATCTGTTAGAATTTAAGTTCTAAATAGCTGAAGGTTAATTCAGTATGGCTTGTTTCCCCTCTTGAACTACATTTGAAAATATTCTTTATAAACATAAAACTATAGCAGCATAATAAATAAAATAAAGGCCAAAACAAGTACAAAAAGCAAGTTCAAAAAGTTAGTGTTAGATTTGTGAAGAGACACCCTTAGGGAGTTTCATATGTGCAACAGTATTGGGGACAGCTTAAGGCCTTTAGTAATGGCAATATCCTTCCTCTCCAGGGGTTATCACTGTGTATTAAAGTCTCTTCCTTCCTCCCTCTGCAGACCAGAAGATTGACATCTTTACCACCACTGATGCCACGTCCAGTGTCCATCCACCTTGACTCTCCACTTGCCAGAAGTCCTCAAAGCTGGATGATCCACCATCTTAGAGTTAGGCACAACTGGACTCTTGACTGTGAATATGTTAAAGCATATTAAATGTATTTTATTTTTGTTTCTTTTCAAAACAATTGTATGAGGTTTGCCATTTAGTGTCCCGTACCTTTATGCTGTCTTGTCTATTCTCTTACAAGAATTAAATTTACAATTTAAATGTTAAAGAACTACCATTACTAGAGTGTTAATTGTCAAGAGAGCTATTGGTCTGAATATTCAGACTGTAGAAATAAACACAGGAAATGTTTAATTTGATTAGTTTTACATGTATCATCAGTAAAGCATTATTAGTATTATTTTTGTCTTATATTACATACACTTACCTAAAGGATTATTAGGAACACCTGTTCAATTTCTCATGAATGCAATTATCTAATCAACCAATCACATGGCAGTTGCTTCAATGCATTTAGGGGTGTGGTCCTGGTCAAGACAATCTCCTGAACTCCAAACTGAATGTCAGAATGGGAAAGAAAGGTGATTTAAGCAATTTTGAATGTGGCATGGTTGTTGGTGCCAGACGGGCCGGTCTGAGTATTTCACAATCTGCTCAATTACTGGGATTTTCACGCACAACCATTTCTAGGGTTTACAAAGAATGGTGTGAAAAGGGAAAAACTTTCAGTATACGGCAGTCCTGTGGGCGAAAATGCCTTGTTGATGCTAGAGGTCAGAGGAGAATGGGCCGACTGATTCAAGCTGATAGAAGAGCAACTTTGACTGAAATAACCACTTGTTACAACCAAGGTATGCAGCAAAGCATTTGTGAAGCCACAACACGCACAACCTTGAGGCGGATGGTCTACAACAGCAGAAGACCCCACCGGGTACCACTCATCTCCACTACAAATAGGAAAAAGAGGCTACAATTTGCACAAGCTCACCAAAATTAGACCGTTGAAGACTGGAAAAATGTTGCCTGGTCTGATGAGTCTCGATTTCTGTTGAGACATTCAAATGGTAGAGTCAGAATTTGGCGTAAACAGAATGAGAACATGGATCCATCATGCCTTGTTACCACTGTGCAGGCTGGTGGTGGTGGTGTAATGGTGTGGGGGATGTTTTCTTGGCACACTTTAGGCCCCTTAGTGCCAATTGGGCATCGTTTTAAATGCCACGGGCTACCTGAGCATTGTTTCTGACCATGTCCATCCCTTCCTGACCACCATGTACCCATCCTCTGATGGCTACGTCCAGCAGGATAATGCACCATGTCACAAAGCTCGAATCATTTCAAATTGGTTTCTTGAACATGACAATGAGTTCACTGTACTAAAATGGCCCCCACAGTCACCAGATCTCAACCCAATAGAGCATCTTTGGGATGTGGTGGAACGGGAGCTTCGTGCCCTGGATGTGCATCCCCCAAATATCCATCAACTGCAAGATGCTATCCTATCAATATGGGCCAACATTTCTAAAGAATGCTTTCAGCACCTTGTTGAATCAATGCCACATAGAATTAAGGCAGTTCTGAAGGCGAAAGGGGGTCAAACACTGTATTAGTATGGTGTTCCTAATAATCCTTTAGGTGAATGTACATCACTTTACAAATCAGCCAACAACACTGCAATATATGTAAAACATCACTAGAAATAAAATATAGCAGGAAGAGACATAACATTATGCTCATAAGGCTTCATTTTTCCTTTTTATGTCGTGAAGAGCAAATAAGTACACCTAACAAATTAAAATGGATTGGTAAAGTCACTTTTCATTGTTACACCTTTCAACTGATGAAGACCTAGAGCTGGGAAAAATTCCATTTTGTCACAACTTCACCTATTCTTATTTTTTTGCAGATCCTGGAAATCTTTCTACAGTATTTTACCTCGTTATCAATACCTTTCCGCAGGCTATTTCTATCCTGCACTGTGCTTTCTTGCCTTAGACATACACATTTCATCATAAGCAGGGTGGAAATCCCCTATTGTAAATGCAAAGCAGACATTGGTGTGATTGAGGCCACATTTTAATGTCATGGACTGAATTGTTTCACTGCATGTTATATCAGGCAAATCATTCAGTAGTAATAGCCCTAAAAGAACATTAAAAAATCCCATGAAACACCAATGATGCTTTCTTGTCTTGTTATCTATGAATTATTTATAGGTCTATGTCTCATTTTTCATATATATCTATAAATCTGATAACAATTTAGATGGGAGTAATTTGTGTAATCCATGTATGTATTTTCTTCTTTGCCTTTTCTTGTCAGGGTCAAAGGGAGCCCGCGTTTATTTTGCCAATAAAGTGTGAATATGTACTAAATCAAACAACTAGTGGTGACAGAGAGATGGTATATCTTTTTAAAGCTTAACTGAAATGTATCATTTATAATAATTCTTAAAACTACTTAATGGTTCAGTAGTTTTGAAAGCTCCTTTTTGTTTATTATACAATCGTTATCCACAATTCAGCATTAGACTGTGGTGTTATTCATAGACAGAATGATTTACATGATAGTCATATAAACCTTTAGTATGGCACACAGGTGTATGTCTTCATGTGACAGCCTGATTTGTCAAGGTAGTATTATGTTGAATAATTTTATCATTTTTAAATGAAAAGGTCAATATCCTTAACCAATCAAATTTTTTTCTGCTTCTACTATCTTAGTTTAATTATTCAGTTTTGACATTTTTCTCAGTTAAGAACAAAATCATTAAGTAAAATTATATATATATATATACACACAGTGGTGTGAAAAACTATTTGCCCCCTTCCTGATTTCTTATTCTTTTGCATGTTTGTCACACAAAATGTTTCTGATCATCAAACACATTTAACAATTAGTCAAATATAACACAAGTAAACACAAAATGCAGTTTTTAAATGATGGTTTTTATTATTTAGGGAGAAAAAAAAATCCAAACCTACATGGCCTTGTGTGAAAAGTAATTGCCCCTGAACCTAATAACTGGTTGGGCCACCCTTAGCAGCAATAACTGCAATCAAGCGCTTGCGATAACTTGCAATGTCTTTTACAGCGCTCTGGAGGAATTTTGGCCCACTTATCTTTGAAGAATTGTAATTCAGCTTTATTTGAGGGTTTTCTAGCATGAACCGCCTTTTTAAGGTCATGCCATAGCATCTCAATTGGATTCAGGTCAGGACTTTGACTAGGCCACTCCAAAGTCTTCATTTTGTTTTTCTTCAGCCATTCAGAGATGGATTTGCTGGTGTGTTTTGGGTCATTGTTCTGTTGCAGCACCCAAGATCACTTCAGCTTGAGTTGACGAATAGATGGCCGGACATTCTCCTTTAGGATTTTTTGGTAGACAGTAGAATTCATGGTTCCATCTATCACAGCAAGCCTTCCAGTTCCTGAAGCAGCAAAACAACCCCAGACCATCACACTACCATCACCATATTTTACTGTTGGTATGATGTTCTTTTTCTGAAATGCTATGTTCCTTTTACGCTAGATGTAACGGGACATTTGCCTTTCAAAAAGTTCAACTTTTTCTCATCAGTCCACAAGGTATTTTCCCAAAAGTCTTGGCAATCATTGAGATGTTTCTTAGCAAAATTGAGACGAGCCCTAATGTTCTTTTTGCTTAACAGTGGTTTGCGTCTTGGAAATCTGCCATGCAGGCCGTTTTTGCCCAGTCTCTTTCTTATGGTGGAGTCGTGAACACTGACCTTAATTGAGGCAAGTGAGGCCTGCAGTTCTTTAGACGTTGTCCTGGGGTCTTTTGTGACCTCTCAGATGAGTCGTCTCTGCGCTCTTGGGGTAATTTTGGTCGGCCGGCCACTCCTGGGAAGGTTCACCACTGTTCCATGTTTTTGCCATTTGTGGATAATGGCTCTCACTGTGGTTCGCTGGAGTCCCAAAGCTTTAGAAATGGCTTTATAACCTTTACCAGACTGATAGATCTCAATTACTTCTGTTCTCATTTGTTCCTGAATTTCTTTGGATCTTGGCATGATGTTTAGCTTTTGAGGTGCTTTTGGTCTACTTCTCTGTGTCAGGCAGCTCCAATTTAAGTGATTTCTTGATTGAAACTGGTGTGGCAGTAATCAGGCCTGGGGGTGGCTACGGAATTGAACTCAGGTGTGATACGCCACAGTTAGGTTATTTTTTAACAAGGGGCAATTACTTTTTCACACAGGGCCATGTAGGTTTGGATCTTTTTCTCCCTAAATAATAAAACCATCATTTTAAAACTGCATTTTGTGTTTACTTGTGTTATATTTGACTAATGGTTAAATGTGTTTGATGATCAGAAACATTTTGTGTGACAAACATGCAAAAGAATAAGAAACCAGGAAGGGGGCAAATAGTTTTTCACACCACTGTATATATATATATATATATATATATATATATATATATATATATATATATATATATATATATATACGGTATATATAAATATAATAATTTCTTCAAAAAGTCAAACTTAATAAAAGGGTAACTGTCTTTGTGTCTGTCTGTGCGTCCATTTAGTTGAGGTGTCTTTTTTATTCCGCATCATAAATATTTGTAGCAATAAAATGCATTGCAGTTTTCATTCCAATAGATGGCGCATCAGAAACATTAACATTGCTTTTATGAATTCTATACCAAATGACATATAACAGAGGCATACATATGTGCTGCATGGTGCCCAGCAAACATTAACACTGAGATCTACATTGATTTCTTAGATTTCAACACCTCTTAGACAGGTAGCACAGCTAGTTATGACATAAACGGGAAAAAGACCTGTGTCTCTACTCCATTACATTGAACAACTGGGTCTTGAACAAACTTGTGTCATAAAGCTTGACAAATCAAATGACTTTTTTAGTCTTCAGTTTTCAGCCTTTGAATCAGTTGCAGTATGCATTCAGAATGGGATCATCCTGGGATGATCTTGTCTTAATACATATTTATGGTGAGAATGATATCTCTCATGTCTAGTGGGCATAATAGCAGTAGATCAAGACTAGCCACATCTAAAGACAACTTGCCATTGTAATGCGCATTCTTGAGCCAGTTAAAGTTTACAACATTGCATAGTAAACCACCTCATGATCAGGTCTAGCCACCTTAGAATGTTATAAAATGATTACCCATATGCATTATATAGACTGCTATAGACATGGAAACAGCATATACAAATGCATAAACTGAAACTACTATGAAATATGTAAATTATACAACTTATTTAGAGCATATGTCCTGATTTAGACTGAAGTATAGTATGGTAATGAACCAACCATACTTATCTCACTCTCATAAAAAAAATGGATGCATGTTCAATTTATTATGGATCAAGTCAAATTATTCTGCTGCACAGTGAAAAAAGGATTACCTTATTATTTCAATTATTATTTTTTCATCAATAAAAATGTAAATCAGGGAAGGTGCTTTTCAGGTGAATGTGGACTAGATAATAGTTGCGACACAACAGTCAGTGTGGAAAGGACTGAAAAGATGGAGTTTGCCCTGAGGAAAGTTAAGTGCCCGCTGCAGTGCCAGCTGGCGAAACATTTGCATAATTAATGAAACATAACACGGTAATTTATCAAACACTGTTCATTTTAATCTAACTGTTGTGTTATATGGTACACACAGACCTGAGGAGACTGATTCTCCAGTTTTGTTGCTGTGAACTCCACAGTCTTAGAGTGCATTCGAAAAATATTCAGACCCCTTCACTCTTTTCACATATTGTTAAGTTGTCACCTCTTACAAAAATTGTTTAAATTCATTTTCTCCTCATCAGACAACACTTAATATCTCAGAATTACAACAAAGAAAGTGGATTTTAAATGTTTTTGCAAATTTATTAAAAATTTAAAAATGAAACATTACTGTTATGTTGTGGTATTAATGTCATTTAATTTGGACAGTAGGTGGCACTGTACAAATATATATAAATAGAACTGGAAGAGGGTGGGAGAGTTTTCGGAAGGAGGTTGTATGAGAGAGGCTTTTCTATAATAAAGAAGGTATTCAGAGATTTCTTTGTGTACTAATCAATATAACAAAATTGGCGACAAGAACGTTTCTAAGCAATGATGGACACCTCTACTGTTCCACTACCAGCTGCTTTTCTTCCCTGTCCAGGAGAGCCCACACTTCCATTTCATATGAGGATGAAAATATTTGAAAATTATTTGCTTGTTATTGGGGCAGATGGAGATAACTGGACAGAAGCCAGGAACCAAGCGTTGAATTCTGCACTGTTTGGGCACTGAAGGACACAGACTTTTCTATACATTACCAAATACAGGTAACACATACGCAGAGGCCGTAGCAGCATTGAAGGCTCATTTTCTACCCAAGTGCAAAACGGTTGTTGAACACCATAAATTTCATAGTAGAGCCCAACGACATGACGAAACTGTGGCTCAGTATATTTCTGTGTTACGAGATCTTGCATCTACCTGCGACTTTAAAGATAAAACTGATGAAATGTTACGGGACCAGTTGGTAGAAAAGGCAGCCTGTCCATGTGCCCGCGAGAAGTTATTATTTGAACATAACCTCACTCTTGAAAAAGTGGTGATGCTCACTTCGCAAATTGAAGCTGCTAAAAACCAAGCGGGGATCCTGGCGGCCTCTTCTCCAGCTTCAGTCGATGCAGTTCAAAGCACGATGCTATCTACACGATGCTGTGATGGTCAGGCCCGCATACAGCCTAGTTCTGGCATTCCTATTACCTCCAATTAGAATCGGTCGTGTATCCGCTGTGGATCCAAAGTACATCTTGCAAATGCTCCAGAGTGTCTGGCTGCATCGGCTACATGCAGAACCTGCGGGAAATCTGGACATTTTTCTTGTGTACAAGACAGAGTTCGAGGTATTGAGATTCTAGAAACTACCATTTTGTGTGTGAATGATGGTACAAACCGGCCTGGAAAAATTTCATGTGCTGTTACAATTCAAGCAAACGATTCTAAACCGTATTCGGTGCGTCTCCTCATAGACACGGGCTCATCTGTATCCATTTTACCCAGTGGGTTATGTAACCGGTATTTTGGTACTTGTAATTTATCTGCACCTGCTGTACGCCTGCTCTGTTATTCCAAAACTGAACTACCAGTCATAGGATGCCTCCAAGCCCGAGTTTCATATGCAGCTGTCACGGTACCGGCTACTTTCTTCATCGTGCAAACCGGTGCCCCTTAAATAGGTATGGACTTAGTTACAGCTTTGAAATTGCACATCGAAGGTAATACAGTACTTACCCCACCAGCCCCAGTGCTACAGTTGTTTTCCACTCCATTCAGAGGCCTAGGATGTGCAAAAGGGTTTGTATATAAGTTAAGAATCCAGCCAGAAATTTCGCCGGTGCAGCAGAGATTGAGGTGCTTGACAATATCGGTACGGACTGCTGTTTCTGCTGAACTGCGCCACTTGCTAGATGCAGGAATTATTGAGTTCGTGGATGCTTCTCCGTGGGTATCACCAATAGTAGTCGCACAAAAGAAAACTGGTGGCATACGCTTATGTGTGGAGCTTCGTGAGCCTAACAAGGCTGTTATTGTTGATTTTTTTCCATTGCCAAATATTGAGGAACTTCTTTCTCAATTACGAGATGCTACTGTCTTCTCCACTATAGAACTTGCAAACGCATACCATCAAGTGCTCTTGCACGAAGAGAATAGGGACCTAACTGCATTTATAACACACGATTGCTTGTTCCGTTTTTGCCGTGTTCCCTTTGGGCTGGCGTCTGCTCCAGCCGTGTTTCAAAAATTACTGTCAATACTTCTCCATCATCATCTAGGTGTCCAGAATTGCCTTGATGATATTATTATCTATGGATCCACGGCTGCTGAACATGATCATCACCTCTCAACTGTTTTAGAATGCTTGGAAAAGGCAGGGCTACAATTAAACAAGGACAAATGTCATTTCAAGGAGACCTCCCTTCGTTTTTTATGGCATGTCATTTCTGCGGAGGGTATGTTGCCCTCCTCGGCCGTGAAGGCAGTAAGCCATGCAGAATTCAAAGCTGCTTCTGCATCATGTCCAGAACTGAGTGCCGTATGAGATTGCATTCATTCTGGATGGCCTGCAAATATTTCACTTGTACCAAATGAGCTTGTACCGTACTTTCGCATACAGCATGGACTGTCTGTTAAAGATGATTTTGTATTCAGAGGATTGGATCGCTTAGTTGTGCTGGTTAAATTGCGACAGGTAATTGAGCACCTAGCACACAAGGGTCATGAAGGATTTGTCCACTCAAAACAGAGGCTTCGCGACCTGTACTGGTGGCCGAAAATGGATAATCTTGTCACAACAGCAATCAAGTCCTGTCAGCCTTTCCAATCAAATGATAAGACTGCAAAGGTGTGTGCCACGCAGGTGTGTGCCGCGCCATTACAACACGTACCTTGGCCAGAAGGGCCATGGCAGAAAGTTGCCATTGATGTGATAGGGCCATTTGAAATCGCACCTGCAGACTGTCGCTTTGCCTTCACACTAATTGACTATTATTCAAAATGCCCTGAAGTTTGTTTTACTTACGTCCCAAATTACTGCTTCAGCTGTAGTTGCTTTTTTAATATTTATTTTCGGTTGCCATGGCAACTCTCAATGCTTGGTATCTGATAATGGTCCTCAGTTCATATCCTCTATGCTGACCACATTCCTACAGGAGATGGACATTCAGCACACTAGATCTGTAAATTATCACCCTCAGGCTAATGGAGCAATGGAAAGATTTAATCAAGTGTTCAAGGAAATGGTACAGATGCTTCATTTACAGCGTAAGCCCTGGAAATCATCCATTATGGAATTCCTTCATATTTTTAGAGCTACGCCACATGTGACAGCGGGTATTTTGTCCTTTGAACTGCTTCATGGACGCAAGATGTGTAGCAAACTGAACGTATTGCGTTTTGTCAACATCTGTTGGACTAGACGATGCAAGCATAAGACAACAAATTGAAAAGAATAAGATGGAGAAATACATGGATGATAGAAGAGGAGCTTGTGTCCCGTTACTGGCAAAGGGAGACACAGTGTGAGTAAAAATGCTTACCTTTGTGTCTAAAGGATTGCCACATGACAGTAATCCCACGCTTGTACTTGACAAAATTGGAGAAAGCAGCTATGTGCTTGGTGACAGTAAAGTATGGAATGCAGTGTGGTTGTCCCCTTCCGCACCATGTGCAGATTCGGTAAATGACACGCCAGCCGCGGATCAATCCTCTGGTGCGTCTCCTGCTGCTCTGCTTGAGTCACACAGGGATTCGTTCCTTGAGAGTTTTCCGCCTCCGATTCCAACAGTGAAACCACACCTGCTTTGTTGGTAACTGAAGGAAATGGGAAGTCCACCTTGAAGGGCCTCTTATGCCGCTGTCCTGTGTGGTTAAAAGACTATGAGACGGGATCATAATGCAAGACAAAGAGATTAGTCTGTTGTTTTCTTTTGTTGTGTTATTTTCCGTTTTGTTAACGGCAAGTTTTGGATGGGGAGTTAGATATTTAAGAAAGGGGGAGATGCTATGTTGTGATATTAATGTTATTTAATTTGGACAGTAGGTGGGACTGTACAAATATATATAAATAGAAGTGGGAGAGGGATGGGAGAGTTCCCGGAAGGAGATTGTATGAGTGAGGCTTTTCTATAATAAAGAAGGTATTTGGAGATTTCTTTGTGTACTAATCAATATAACAATTACATTAACATGACAGTATTCAGGCACTTTGCTATGCCACTTGAAAGTTTGTTCAGGTGCATTGCATTTAGTTTATCATCTCTGAAATGTTTCTACACCTTGTTTTGAGTCTAACTATAGTAAATTCAGTTGATTGGACATTATAAGGAAAGGCACACACCTGTCTATAGAAACTTCCACAGCTGACAGTGTGTATTAGAATAAAAACCAAGCAATAAGGTTGAAGAAACTGCCTGCAGAGCTAGCAGACAGTATTGTGTTGAGGCACAGGTTTGGGGAAGGCTGTAAAAAATATGTAACACTGAAGGTATCCAAGATCGTAGTGGTATCCATAATTCTTAACCATGACTAAACTAAGCAATCCGTCTCGTTGAAAGAGAGAAAGCTGTGTGGAAATGGAAGGCACTTCCAGAAAGACAAACATCACTGCAACATTCCATTGATCTGAGCTTTATGGCAGAGTGGCCAGATGGAAACCTCTCTTCTGTAAAAGACACATGAAATCCCACTTGATAAAAGGCAACTAGAATTCTCTGGTTTATTGAAACCAAGATTGCACTGTTTGGCCTCGATTCTAAGTGTCATGAGAAGAGATAATCAAGCACTGCTCATCACCTGGACAATACCATTCCAGCGGTGAAGGAGCAGGGACTGGGAGACAAGTCAGGGTTGAGGGAAATGCTAAATGGAGCAAAGTACAGAGATATCTTTAATGGAAACCTGTTTCATAGAGCACTGCACTTCATTCTAAGCCAAAGCTTCATCTTCCGACACAATAATGAAGCACAAAGCAAAGACAACTCACTAGTGGCTTTGGAATAGCCTTGTGAATCTTCTTGAGTGGCCTATAAATGGTCCCAGTTGAACCCAGATGAACATTTCTGGACTAACAGCTGTCCACCAAGACTCCATTCAGCCTGAAAGAACTTGAAAGGATATGCAGAGAACTATAGTAGAAAAATTTACAAATCCAGGTGTGCAAAGCTTGTTATGGAATTCCTAAAAAGACTCCAGGCTGTACCTTCCACTAAGTACAGAGGAAAGGGTATCCTGTTTTGCTTTGTAATTCTGGAATATTAAATGCCACTTGATGTGGGAGAAAATGAACCGCAGCTTAACAAAATGTTAGTGGGTGAAATTGGTAAAAGATAGATAGATAGATAGACAGATAGATAGATATTGTAACAGAAGCCCGGACTACAGAAAGGCACCACAACTTTGCCACACAATACACCTTTATTTGCAATCTGGGGAGTGTTTCACCCTGCTCCCCACAGCACAGTACATAAGCACTAGCACACAATACTCAGTCCATCTTCCTCTTTCTTAGCTGCCTCCACTCCTCTCTGCCATTTAAGCATCCCAGCTGCCCATTACAATAGACAGATTGATTGATTTTATTTTGTCCCCAGGGGGAAATTTGGCTCTTTAAGGAAGTTAAATAAGTAGATACATACATAAATAAATATACACACACACACATATAAACACACTATCAACTGAACAAACACTAGAATGACTAAAAAGGAAGAAAATTATAAAAGAAAAATGTGTTTAAAAAATTAAAGAAAACAGTTCTTGCATTTTACATGAACTGTTCTGGCCCACTCAATATCACATACCTTGTCAGTGCCTTTAAAATAACCAGTTTCAAACATTTTTCACAGATTCTTGGTTGGCAACACTGCTAGGTTGCTAACTAGTGAAATGAATATTGAAAGATGATACACGTTTCCCCCATGCTGCATTTCTTCCAGGTACTCTAGAATACTATTTGTGGGTGCCCTCCAAGTCTGATATTGTACTGACTGCAAAGAGCAGCACTAATTTTGAAAAGAGATACCTGCTGCATCCATTTATAAAATGTATTGGTTTTGGAGATTAATTAATTTTGATTGCCAGTTGCACCAAATTATGAATTAGGGTTTAACTTATAACCATGTAAAGGCAATGAAATGATTATGGCATTAATATAGTTAGTTATTATAATACAGTTAATTATAGTTATTTCTAATTCCACGTTTAACTGAAATTAAATCAAAAAGTACTTAACACTCTATGAAAAGGCAGCTGTCTTAATTTTTACTGATTCTTTAACCTGGTTCAAGAACATAAATGAAAGAAAGGGTGTTTAGTTACCTCATATTGCCCAACTCTGCATTGCTTAATTCATGTACTGCAACTTGTATAACTTGTGGAATACTCTTTATTAATGGATTGAGTCCTGTTTCTTTCAGAGAAGCAGTATATTCTCAACAATATACTTAACAAATATAGATGGGTCATGTGATAAATTAATACATCCAATTACACAAAAAGAAAAAAGATTAAGGGTTATTTCAATGCTGAAAGGGAAAGATGGTAGGAGACACACTGTTTTGACTGTGTCATAAACACACGGGTGCCTGGGGGACAGTTTCAAGGCTTGTTGACTTGTAATGCCTTGTAATGCAGATCTGAAAACCAACAAATCAAGGACATATGACGTCACTTCAACTTTCAGGGCTCTGGACCTGCCACTTCCGCCTCACCACCTTCATAAGTGGCACCACTGCCATCTTTCATTAATCTAATGTTAGACGTGCATCTGTGAAGATGTTCTTTATGTTACACGTTAACCCGTGTTTGTTACTTTGTACCACTATATACAGGGTTTGCTTGAGGGTGCCCCAACCCTTTATGTGTGTTCTTGTTTCTTTTTACAGTTATATTGCCTTCAGGTGTCACTATAGATAGATAAAATGTCTCTTACCTTGTGTGTTTTTCAGCATGGGAATAACCTTTAACTTTTTGTTTTATATTGCAGATTCACTCACTTAACCCAATCATATGTCCATTTATTCATTTCTAAGTCCCCATATTCCATTCCAGTATGTCTTCTCAGCATCTCTGAGATCAAAACAAGAAAGATACCTGGATGGGATGCATGTCTTGCAAGCAGAACACTCAAGCACAGCCCACTCTTCATCAAAGGATCATTTACATTCAGTGCTTGAGCTAACATTCATCTTTTTGATGAACCTAGAAATCTTATTATTAAGATGAAACATAGAGTATGCATTACTTGGGAGAGCTGGGATTTTTACCTTATCTTCAGATTTATGAAGCAGCAGTACTAAGCCCCCAGTTACCCATGTCAATACGTATAAAGAACAAAAACATTGCAATCCACAAAGGACTCTGACTGTGCACTTGTTACAGATAAGTCTCCAGTTATGCTTTATAAGTGTGTTACTTACTTTTTGAACATTACTTTTCAGCAGTTACTAAAATATAGGTTGAGACCTGAACCTACAAAACTTAATGTTCTGCAATTTGTGGTGCATTTTATTTGCAACATATGCTATATTCTTCCATCTAGTTATGCAGTTTGTGCAATGTGCTAGAAATGTAAATCACTGCTATGCTCTCAAGACCAGATGAACCACTTTAATATTTATCGAGAATTAGCAAATGGTCTTATTACACTGTTAGAGTTGTTAGTCTCTGCTAGACAAAGTGAGGTAGCATGATAAAGTGGCAAACAAATACTGGCACTTCTTCACTACCATAACCAACTATATTTGACACCATCCAGCTGCAGCTGTTATTTCTGATTAAAATTCCTTTATATGTAAGTGGCCTAGGTGGTTTCATTTTTATGCATGCTTAAGTCACTTCCTTTAATATTCTCTGACTTCTGTCTGTAAGGGACAATGAAGTTAATTGCCAAAGCTAAACTGTGAAATGAGAGGTTACTTTTCATTTGTAGAAGGTGAAATGAAAGAACTTTAGATATTAAATTGTGATTCTAGACGGATTCCAGTTTCAGTACAATATGGCAAATACTTTATTACAAAGCAAGCCATATGAGCCTTGAGTCAGAAGTCTTTTTAGTTGAGTTAATTAACTATATAAATCAAAATGCCTTTAAAAGCATCTCCAGTGTGAATAATCGTTATAGAAGAATGGTTGTCTTTAATAATGAACACCAATAGCCTATCATTAAAAGATAACTCTCTAACAGCTCTTTTGAATTTTGATGCAATTTAAAACAAATACATAGCGTGTCCTACAAAGGTAGGTCAAAAAACATGAACAACATGGCTCTTTTAGCCTTGTATTAAAAATGATTGGCAAGGAATAAATACATACTTTTCATTCGCTCTTTCAGTTATTCTTATTCAAATGATTATTTATAAAAAAATATATCCTTTTCCATTTTCTTGAAATGTTAATTTCTGGTTCATAGATTAACTTAGATTGTTTTGTTATAATTATTACCTAAGGCAAAGAATTCTTATTCATGCATAATAAAACACAGTATGGAACTAACAATACTCTGCAAATTGCAATTATTTTTTTAAAGAGTCATAAGCTCTTTTGGTGTGTTAAGATAGATAGTAAGTTATTGAACTTTTCTTTCTTTATAAATAATATTCAGTTTATTTTTGAAGGTCATCTGTCCAGACCACATAAAACCTTTCTGTTGAAAGTTCAGATTAAATCAGGCTAAAAAGCACATTACTTAATGTATCCTTCTACATCACATAACCTTTACAATTACAGTTGGTCAATAAGCAATTGTCTATTGTAACTAAGGCATAGATACTTAAAAAAAAAAAAAAAAGAATAAGGGCATTTACTTGGTTTGGCAAAACTTCTAGTAGTGAGTAAAATTTCACTTAATGCAGTGACAATTTTTAAAAAACGCAATTAAATCCAGTGTAATCATTTCTATTCCCAGTTGTAAAGATAGAATAAATTAAAATATTTGCTATTTTTTAAGTTTATAGGTATTTAATGTTTATTTTTATCTACTGATTATTACTGTCATCTTTATGTATTTATAGCATGCAACATGCAAAAATCAAAATAAAAAAACTTGACAAGCAAGTACAAATTAACACTTTGAACGCAGGGTACAAGTTAGATCGTATGTCTTTGAGCCTCTCACAGCACAAGGTACAAGGTAACTCGTACCTCATTAAACAACCACTATAGACACAGCCAGCATGCTGACAATCTCTGCTGCCACGTGTCAGCTACCTATTATAGTGCTTCCATCTTTTGGATAGCTATACATTTTTTAATTACAGTAATTGATATAAGGACAATAAATTGGATAATGTGGAACATGTAGGCTATGGTAGTGATGCTAAGTGCTGCCCTGAAGGTACTTCTTCATTACAAGGCAACTGACTTGTCACAATGGTCAGGACAGCACTGCATGGGCATTCTGCCCAACACTGACCACAAACAGTCACCAACTAACAAATGTGTTGCGTGTAACAAATGTGGACAGCGCAAAGAAAAATGTTGTATTCCTGGCACATGTTCTTTTAAGCCTACACTCTGCGGTGGTGCCATGTTTCAATGATTTCACTCATGTGAAATGTTGCTGATGAAAATAAAGTAATTAATAGTTTTGTTACATTTTTCATTTAATTTATTTACATTGTCAGAGTTTTGACAGAGTAACTGTTGGTAATAAAAACATTACTTTCTAATACATTTCTTTCCACTTTTAAAGAGTTTTTACAGACTTCATTATTTATCATATATAGGGTGGTCCAGATCTAATTATGCAATTTTCATTATGCTATAACTTTTAGTTTATTACAATTCATAAAAAATTCTTTTTGTTGCCAATAGAGGTCAGCACATGTCCTGCATTCCGAAATGGCAGGGAGACGGTTGTCAGTCGAACAGCAGGTGTTATGTGTTCGCCTTTTCATAATTGCATAATTGGATCTGGACCACCCTGTATGCATAGACATATACTTCAGGGTCCTGGTAATAAATGTCCCAGCAGTCAAAGTCATGTGTCTTCCTTTTCCGGTTGTTAATTGAAGAACTTGGTTTCTTCTTTCAACACAAGCAATACTTAGATGTTTTTGCATGATTTTATTTATTTTGACTAGATCTACGTTGATGGCATTGTAATAACCAAACAAGTGTGATAAAAAGGGTTCCAGAAAGCTTTAAATGTACCTTTTTTACAATGACTGGCAGAGTAAAGGAAATCAGCTATTGGGTTTGATGGGAGCTAATAATCTTTGCAGAAGGTCTGACCAAATAAGAGCTTTTGTATACAATAAACAAGGGGTGGTATTCTCTGGAGGGTATCACCGGTTTAGCATAATTAAATTGCTGATGATTTAGCATGATCATAGATCTTTTGGTTCTTCAAAACTGTTGTTGGCAGTATTGTCATAGCAACAAATCATAAACTTCAAACCTGCTCAGGATTAGCTTGCAGATTTAATGAGTTTGCGTTTATGGAATATCCATACAGCCATGGCCTTGCCGTTAATAGATGAGCAACCAATTAAAATCAATGTACAAATAATATGAAGAGAATTTCAAGTCAAGAGAGTTTTGCATGATCATCAAAATGCTTTAGCCTGTCAGGATGATCATCTTTTTGACAGATATTGCTTCACCTGAGAAGGAATTTTATACATCAGAAATTTATTAACTCCTTATATTAGCAGCCAAACTCGGAAAAGTCGCGCTCTCACGACCACGAATTTTAAAATCAGACTGATTTCCCAGGATTCCATAATGTGGTGGGAGCATTGGACTGGACTCTGATCCAAATCAAGGCCCCTTCAGGAGCAAATGAAGGGGATTACATGAATAGAAAAGATTTCCACAGTACAGGTAGTGTAACTTATATTATTACAGCTGAAAACAGCCAATAGGCTTGTTGACATAGTGAGTAAATTTATCTAACATACATTCATATCTATATCAGGCACCACCACAAGTGGCAGCCATTCCAGCAACTCCGTGTAGGACTTTATCTTTCTACCTTTTTTCTCTATTTTTCTCTACTTCACGTTCCCTGGACACTTTTTACTACTTTTACTACTTGGACATGGATTTTTACATGCCAAGACTAGTCTATTCAAGTAGTCAACTTCAAGCACTGAGAACAAATGCACACGCCGGTGTGGTTCGCTATTTACCTGACGAGGTAAGAAGGCAGTATCAGGGCAGCAAAGCCAGCGCTAAGATAAAAGCCAAGCGTCTAGCGAGAAAGTGGTGCTACAAACCTTCGGTGCCTTCTGTGATTCTGGGAAAAGTGAACTCACTACCAAATAAGATCGACGAACTGGCTGCACTGGTGAAAAATGTCAGGACCTACAGAGAATGCAGTTTGCTGTGTTTTAGTGAAGCATGGCTAACAACTAACATCCCAGATGCTAACGTGGAGCTACCCGGGTTTTGCACAGTTAGAATGGACAGAGACGCAAGTACCTGTGGGAAGCAGAAAGGAGGGGGAGTCGCTCTCTGTCAATACAAGGTGGTGCAACTCTGGACATGTAAACGTTAAAATCTCCACTTGCTGTAGGAACATCGAACTGTTGGCTGTAAGTTTGCATCCCTATTACTTGCCCAGAGAGTTCAGACATGTCATTGTTGTTATTGTTTACATTCCTCCTCGAGCGGACGTGGAGATAGCGGGTGAAATCATCCATTCCGCGGTTGCTAAGTTGCAAACACAGCACCCTGAGGCGCTTGTGCTAATCGCTGGAGACTTTAACCATGTGACACTGGACAAAACATTGCCTGCCTTCTCCCAATATGTGGATTGTAACACCTGGGGAAATAGGACTATCAACCTACTGTATGCTAACGTTAAAGATACATACAGCGCCACCCTGCTGCCTATGCTTAGGAAAACAGATCATAACCTGGTTCTGCTTCAGCCTCACTACAAACCAAGAGTGAGGGAGCTACCTACAACCACATGCTCATTCAGGAAGTGGTCCCCTGAGACAGAGCAGGCTCTGAGAGACTGCTTTGGAACTATGGACTGGGATATCCTGTAGGGGTCACATAGTGAGAACACTGAGGAGGTTGTTGACTGCACTACTGACTACATCAACTTCTGTATGGACATTGCAGTTCCAGTAAGAACAGTTTGCTGCTATGCTAACAGCAAGCCATGGATTACTAGTGACATCAAGGGCCTTTTGAACCAGAAGAAAAGGTCTTTTAAAGGCGGTGATCAGCATGAGCTCAAGCATGTGCAGAAGGAACTCCGAGTCCAGCTCAGGGCGGGAAAGGAGCAGTACAGGAGAAAGCTGGAGCAGAAGTTGCAGAATAACAGCATGAAGGAAGTGTGGGATGGGATGAAGATCATCACTGGCTGCAGCTCGAAGCAGGGTGCCACCATTGAGAGAGACGTGGAGAGAGCAAACCAGATGAACAACTTCTTTAACAGGTTTGACCACCCTAACACATCACATCAGAGTTCTGCACACTCCACCCATCCTTCTGCTGATACCAGCATAGGAGAGAGCTTCCCCCAACCCACAATTACAGCAGCCCAGGTAAGCAGAGAGCTGAGGAAACTTTGTGTCAGCAAAGCAGCGGGTCCAGATGGAGTATCGCCACGACTGCTGAAGGCCTGTGCATTGGAGCTGGGGAGTCCTCTACAGCGCATCTTCAACCTGAGCCTGAAACAGGGGAGAGTCCCAAGGCTTTGGAAAACATCTTGCATCACCCCAGTCCCAAAGGTATCACGTCCTAGTGAGCTGAACGACTTCTGGCCTGTTGCTCTGATGTCACATGTGATGAAGACCATGGAGCGGCTGCTGCTTCACCACCTCCGCCACGCCCTCAACCCTCTGCAGTTCGCATACCAGGAGAAGGTGGAAGCGGAGGATGCCATCATCTATATGCTACACCAATCCCTCTCCCACTTGGACATAGGTAGTGGTGCTGTAAGAATTATGTTTCTGGACTTCTCTAGCTCCTTCAACACCATCCAACCTCTGCTCCTTAGGGACAAGCTGACAGAGATGGGAGTAAATTCATACTTGTAGCATGGATTGTGAACTATCTAACAGATAGACCTCAGTATGTGCGTCTCGGGAACTGCAGGTCTGACATTGTGGTCCTGTTCAGCCTATATATATCGGATTTCCAATACAACTGCCACATGCAAAAGTCCTGCCACATTCAAAAGTTCTCAGACAACACTGCTATCGTAGGCTGCATCAGGAGTGGGCAGGAGGAGGAGTATAGGAAACTAATCAAGGACTTTGTTAAATAGTGCGACTCAAACCACCTACAACTGAACACCAGCAAAACCAAGGAGCTGGTGGTGGATTTTAGGAGGCCCAGGCCCCTCATGGACCCCGTGATCATCAGAGGTGACTGTGTGCAGAGGGTGCAGACCTATAAATACCTGGGAGTGCAGCTGGATGATAAATTGGACTGGACTGCCAATACTGATGCTCTGTGTAAGAAAGGACAGAGCCGACTATACTTCATTAGAAGGCTGGCATCCTTCAACATCTGCAATAAGATGCTGCAGATGTTTTATCACACGGTTATGGCGAGCGCCCTCTTCTATGCAGTGGCGTGCTGGGGAGGCAGCATAAAGAAGAAGGATGCCTCACGCCTGGACAAACTGGTGAGGAAGGCAGGCTCTGTTGTAGACACGGAGCTGGATAGTTTGACATCTGTGGCAGAGTGACGGGCACTGAGCAGACCCCTATCAAAAATGGAAAATCCACTGCATCCACTGAACAGGATTATCTCCAGACAGAGGAGCAGCTCTAGCGACAGACTGCTGTCACTGTCCTGCTCCACTGACAGACGGAGGAGATCATTCCTCACCCACACTATGCGACTCTTCAATTCCACCCTGGGGGGGAGGGGGGGGCTTCAACATTAATATTATACAAAATTATTGTCTGTCTGTTATACCTTCATTGTTATCACTCTTTAATTTAATATTGTTCTTTATCAGTATGCTGCTGCTGGAGTATGTGAATTTGCCTTTGGGATTAATAAAGTATCTATCTATCTATCTATCTATCTATCTATCAATAAATACATTCTTAGATGATCTGTTCTGTATCTATCATCATTTCAAACATAGAGGCTAGATGTCCAGGGTTAGTTCATGACTCCAGAATTTTTAGGAAGTCACACCTGTATTATAAACTTGAACCAGGTAATACCCATACATATTTAGAAATCATGGTAAAGCTTACATTTTACTCAAATCTGTTACATTTTACACATGTTATTATGATGGAATTCTGTTTGGAGACAGGGGCTATGCCTGCAGACAGAGAATGAATAATAAGTACACACAATGTGAGAGAGAGATTAATTCTTTACCATTTGTTTCTGAAGTATTTTTATCTGCAACTTGAGTCTGGTTTTCCTTAGTTCATCTAGCTCCACTTAATTTTCTGTATGTTATTTTCTGTTGAAGATATTCTTTGTAGATAGCACACACATTTTTCTGTAAATAAATATCAAATCCAAATGATATTTGTCTGCATGGTGCCTCTACAGTGATGTATACTAACACCTCTGGTGGTGTCAGGTAAAGGCTCAGAGTATAGCACTTTGAACCCTTCTGCCATGTCACATGTTCATAAAATATAACAAATGGTTCAAGAAGTTTCATATACTATCACAACTAACCTCTAAATCTCCCTTTTTCGACATGGACTGTATACCAGAAAGGGCATGTGTACTAGAATTGGGCTCCTGCACAACAGTTATAGCACTATGAGTACAGAAATGCTTAGAATGAAGTTTATATGTTATAAAATATTAAGTATTTATATACTCGCCTCTTCAAGTGAAAGTGGTCAGACACTATGTTCTCATACATCGCATCACATAGATCAACCTCTTGTTGCTCAGGCACTGGTGGAAGTGTTATGACATTCCCTGCAACTGACCCATCAAAAAAGGAACATATGGAAATTAAACCACAAGTCCTCTGAAAATATACCTATGACACACACAAAGTACACATATGTGCAATGCTGGTCCTTCACCCGAAATGAAGTGACCACTTGTGCATCCTGCCATCAGAATGCCATCAGAAATGGGGTGAGAGGCATTTTGCTGGAGAGCCAACAGATCAGCAGGGGTGACGTCAGGACCAGGTGGACCTCCACCTTTTTTTTTTGATCTGTTGTCTTCTTATTAGCCTTTAAAAGAATAATAACATGTAATAATAATACAGTAAATCAATAAAACAAATGTTCATGAAACTGTTTATACAATGATATGTAAGACTTACCAGTTTAAAGTATATTTTTGTACTTCACTTTAACCTGTTCCTAGGTCTTGACTGTGCTTATATTTGATCTGCATTATAATGAATGCATAATAATTAATGATGCCATACTATGGAAATTTAACGTTGTATGCAAATAATGAAAGAAATACTTATGTGTTTAATTTAGCTGACACATTTTCCCAGCCTGCTTTTTGAGCTTTGGCTGCTTTTGAGGTTTTTCTGTCTGTACATATCAAGTCCTTAAATTCATCATACCCCTCCAGTAAAACTTTTTGCTCAGCCTGGGAAAAAATCTACACTCTTTATTTTACCATCTCTATCCACCAATAAGTGTCTGGCTGATCATGTTAACTACAACATAGTTTCGATATATAATGGGCGTTTTCAAGCAGCATGGGAGCACACAATTATCTTTGAAGACTGAGTCTAGCTATGCTAATCTAATTCACAGGAGTGTTTGGAGAATGATGTAAGTGACATACACGGAATACCCACAAGGTCTTGTCACACATGTGCGAACAGGGGGCAGCCAATGGGCCCAACAGAGTGTAGAAGTCCACAGAAAGAGACTACTGGACAGCGCGCTAACGTCTTTCTCTCTTTTTCAGCTGGAAAAATTAAGAAACGGAAACCGACAAAACTTAAACAGATGACTCACCAACAACGCACTTCCACATCTTTTTACAGTTCCCCTGTGATGACTTCATGTCCGGTCTTCCCGTCTGGCTCCCCATGCTAACCTCACCTTTATCACCCCGCTCCTCCGTCACCCTCATTTCCTTCATGATTGTACTATCACACCACATAAAAACTCCCTCTGGAAACTGTCTCACAGTCTGAATGTGTACTTTGTATGCCTACGACCGGTACCTCAGCGCTACTGCTTGGCCTGAGCTGTACACACTATACGGGGATGGTTTCCCCAACCTTTAATTGTGTTCTCTGTGTCTTCTTCTACTTCATAGCCTTTAGTAAAGGTCAGTATACAGGTGCCAGTCATAAAATTAGAATATCATGACAAAGTTGATTTATTTCAGTAATTCCATTCAAAAAGTGAAACTTGTATATTAGATTCATTCATTACACACAGACGGATGTGTTTAAAATGTTTATTTCTTTTAATTTTGATTATTATAACTGACAACTAATGAAAGTCCCAATTTAAGTATCTCGGAAAATTAGAATATTGTGAAAAGATTCAATATTGAAGACACCTGGTGCCACACTCTAATCAGCTAATTCACTCAAAACACCTGCAAAAGCCTTTAAATGGTCTCTCAGTCTAGTTCTGTAGGCTACACAATCATGGGGAAGACTGCTGACTTAACAGTTGTCCAAAAGACGACCATTGACACCTTGCACAAGGAGGGCAAGACACAAAAGGTCATTGCTAAAGAGGCTGGCTGTTCACAAAGCTCTGTGTCCAAGCACATTAATTGAGAGGCGAAGGGAAGGACAAGATGTGGTAGAAAAAAGTGTACAAGTAATAGGGATATCCGCACCCTGGAGAGGATTGTGAAACAAAACCCATTCAAAACTGTGGGGGAGATTCACAAAGAGTGGACTGCAGCTGGAATCAGTGCTTCAAGAACCACCACGCACAGACGTATGCAAGACATGGGTTTCAGATAACGCATTCCTTGTGTCAAGCCACTCTTGAACAAGAGACAGCGTCAGAAGCATCTCGAATAGACTGCTGCTGTGTGGTCCAAAGTTATGTTCTCTGATGAAAGTAAATTTTGCATTTCCTTTGGAAATCAAGGTCCCAGAGTCTGGAGGAAGAGAGGAGAGGCACAGAATCCACGTTGCTTGAGGTCCAGTGTAAAGTTTCCACAGTCAGTGATGGTTTGGGGTGCCATGTCATCTGCTGGTGTTGGTCAATTGTGTTTTCTGAGGTTCACGGTCAACGCACCCGTCTACCAGGAAGTTTTAGAGCACTTCATGCTTCCTGCTTCTGACGAACTTTATGGAGATGCAGATTTCATTTTCCAACAGGATCTGGCACCTGCACAAAGTGCCAAAGCTACCAGTACCTGGTTTAAGGACCATAGTATCCCTGTTCTTGATTGGCCAGCAAACTCACCTGACCTTAACCCCATAGAAAATCTATGGGGTATTGTGAAGAGGAAGATGCAATACGCCAGACCCAACAATTCAGAAGAGCTGAAGGCCACTATCAGAGCAACATGGGCTCTCATAACACCTGAGCATTGCCACAGACTAATCGACTCCATGCCACGCCGCATTGCTGCAGTAATCCAGGCCAAAGGAGTCCCAATGAAATATTGAGTGCTGTACATACTCATACTTTTCATGTTCATACCTTTCAGTTGGCCAACATTTCTAAAAAATCCTTTTTTTGCATTGGTCTTAATTGATATTCTAATTTTCCGAGATACTGAATTTGGGACTTTCATTAGTTGTCAGTTATAATCATCAAAATTAAAAGAAATAAATGTTTGAAATACATCAGTCTGTGTGTAACGAAGCAATCTAATATACAAGTTTCACTTTTTGAATGGAATTACTGAAATAAATCAACTTTGTCACGATATTCTAATTTTATGACCAGCACCTATACAAGACATTGTTCACCAAAGTCTAAAGGGGCTATATTAAATTATATAATATATACTGCTCAAAAGAATTAAAGGAACACTTTTTAATTAGAGTATAGCATAAAGTCAATGAAACTTATGGAATATTAATCTGGTCAGTTATGTAGCAGAGGGGGTTGTTAATCAGTTTCAGCTGCTGTGGTGTTAATGAAATTAACAACAGATGCACTAGAGGGGCAACAATGAGATGACCCCCAAAACAGGAATGGTTTAACAGGTGGAGGCCACTGACATTTTTCCCTCCTCATCTTTTCTGACTGTTTCTCTGGGGAGGCATATCCATGGAGGGTCACACAGACCGCTACAGGCTTGACAAAGAGACCTTGGCTGCCATTAGGTATCAGGATGAAATCCTTGGACCCATTGTCAGACCCTATGCTGGTACAGTGGCTCCTGGTGCACGACAATTCCTGGCCTCATGTGGTGAGAGTATGCAGGCAGTTCCTGGAAGATGAAGGAATTGATACCATTGACTGGCCACCACACTTTCCTGACCTAAATCCAATAGAACACCTCTGGGACATTATGTTTTGGTCCATCCAATGCCACCAGGTTGCACCTCAGACTGTCCAGGAGCTCAGTGATGCCCTGGTCCAGATCTGAGAGGAGATCCCCCACAACACCATCTGTCATCTCATTAGAAGCATGCACCGATGTTGTCAGGCATGTATACAAGAACACAGGGGCCATACAAAGTGCTGTGTACAATTTTGAGTTGCTGCAATTAAATTTTGGCAAAATGGACTAGCCTGCTACATAATTTTTTTCACTCTGATTTTTGGGCGTCTTTGAATTCAGGGCTCTGTAGGTTGATCATTTTCATTTCCATCAAACGATGTGGCATCCTTTCGTTCCTAACACATTACCCAGTCTATATCAGTATAGATATCAAGGAGGATTTCTTTTTCCCATTGAGATCTGATGTGTTTTCAAAGTGTTCCTTTAATTTTTTTGAGCAGTTTACTTACACATGAAATGTCACTGTTTTTGTCAGATTTTTATTGAAGAAAATAAATGAAATATACAAAGAATCAGGATATTTGCAATTAAAATAAAAAACAACTCCCCTCCCACCCTTAGAGGAACAGTAATATACAAATCTAGCTAAATTACTACATGGAACGTGTTGTGACAAATACAAGAGGGTGGCATTCCACAACCAGACAGAAAAAAAGACAATGAGGAGGATAAGCTCCTGGCACCACTGCCAGCCAGTCACTGTCAAAACTGACAGCTGAAAAAAATCCCCGTATTGGGGGTAGGTGTTCTATTGATTTTCAATATCAAAAGCTGAAGAAGAATCGGGTTATCTATACTAATAAAAGGCAAAGCCCTCACTCACTCACTCACTCACTCACTCACTCACTGACTCATCACTAATTCTCCAACTTCCCGTGTAGGTAGAAGGCTGAAATTTGGCAGGCTCATTCTTTACAGCTTACTTACAAAAGTTGGGCAGGTTTCATTTCGAAATTCTACGCCTAATGGTCATAACTGGAAGGTATTTTTCTCCATTAACTGTAATGGAGTTGAGCTGGAAAGACGTGGGGGGGCGGAGTTTCTACATCATCACGCCTCCCACGTAATCACGTGAACTGACTGTCAACGCAGTGCGTAGAAAACCAGGAAGACCTCCAAAAAGCGCTTAAGAAAACATGCATTATATAATTGAGAAGGCAGTGAAACAATAAGAAGCGAGCGAGTGACATTTACTACCATATTCATGAGTGCTGCTACCTCGGAAAGAAAGCAAGGTGTAAACCTAAACTTTAAATTAAGTTCATAGACAGGCTACCGCTGGCGTTTCACATGCCCACAGGTAATGCGGGATACAAGCTTAATGAGAGGACGCAGGATATAAACGAGAGTTTTGATCACTTTGTAACTAAGTTAAAATTGTAGGTGAAGGGGTGTGCTTATGCAAATTCGAGACTGTGTTTGTGGGGGATTGACAGTTAAGGCGGGTGGGGGAGTCATGTCATCATCTCCCCTCCCATTCATCTCATTTCGCTCTGAGCTGAGCTCAGCTAACGCCGTCTTTCGAAGCAACTTCGTCAGACTGCCACCAAATACTCACAGAAAAATCCACAAGTTAATACACACGCTGTCTCTAGAGTTTCTCCACACTGAATCCTCCAGGCACTACTTACAAAAGGTCACATTGACAATCGTGTTACGTTATTTTTAAAATCTTTCCTTTTCTTAGCACAAGCACAGCTGAGAAGCTTCGATGCATGTGCTCCATAACGCGTTAAAAATAATGCATTTAATCACACTTTGCATTACAAGCAAAGGGAGCTTTTGTCAATGCATGATTTCTTGGTACAACGATTACATTGATCAGTGCATCCCGATTCATTTTACCCTCGCACCACCTTTGTTTGAGAAGAAGTATGAAAAAATATGAGTTTAACACAGAAAACAGATCACCAATTCAAGCTTTATGAATAATCGATTCGCCATCAATAATTGTTTTGGTAAAGCCATCCTCCTTCCATTTTATAATTTTTCCGCCACTAGCCATGATTAAATGAACGGTAAAAAGTAAGAGCAAAGCGAGGGTGACTTATTTAGGCAGGCATATATATGACAGCAACACTCATGACAATGTCAATCATGTTACGTTATTATTAAAATGTTTCCTTTTCTTTTCATTACTTCTTTAACACACTACTTCTCCGCTGCAGGCGGGTATTTTGCTATATATATATATGAATGACCTCCAAAGAGCGCTGAGACTTTTGATATCATGAACGTGTCTGCAAAAACTGGGGTCTCCTGCCCAGCAAAAGTCGAGCAGCCAGCGCGTGCATAGCTGTGCCGGCCTTTGAGACGCTGACTGCGCTTCTGCCTTAAGTCAAAGTGAGCACTTTTAATTTTTTTCATCCTCCCCCTGCGCTATAGCCCAGACAAGTGCAAACACGGGACCCCTTTTCTACACCACGGCAAAATAATATTAAGGCGATTCACACTTTCTTTGCACGATACGATTATGAGGTCCTCAGCTCGGATTATGAAGACACGCACGAGTGGAGGACTGACAGTGCCATCACAGCCGATTAATGGCGGGACGTCTCACCAGTCTACACAAGACCCACCGACTGTCCCCAAAAGGCGATCATAACGCCAGCGAACACATCTCTATACTATATAAAAGAAAAGGCAACTTTCCTTTCTTTACACCTTTTTCCTTTTATCCCAAACCAAAGCCTTTCTCTCTTAACACTGCAGAGGACACAAAACTAATTTTCTTTAAATGCCGGTAAGGCACATTACCAGAGGCACAAATTTGAACGTTCACATAGAAAATGTAATTTCAATGTACCTGTACTTCTTAAAACGTTAATGTTTTACTGTTTAATAACTTATAGACTATAATTTATTATTTTTCCCTTGCACTCAGTGACCAAACCTATACACACACATATAGACACATACAAACATACACACAAGTATATGTATGTGTATATATATATACACACACACACATACATACATACATACATACACACATATATATAATTTGTGTGTGTGTATGTATGTATGTGTGTGTATATATGATGTAGATAGGTATGTATGTGTATATATATATATATGTAGATATGTATATAGATACAGTATGTAGATATGAAGATATGTATGTGTATATATATGTATATATATATATATATGTATGTATGTATGTATGTATGTATGTGTGTATGTGTGTGTGTGTGTGTGTGTGTGTGTGTATATATATATGACAGCAGCAATCCAAGCTGTCAGAAAACAGTAAAAAGGAGGCGTGTCAGATGTCGTGGTACATTTTCTGATGCAGCTACCGAAAACAACTTCGTGACGCTGCCGCCAAATACACAAAACAATTACTTTGACAATCATGTTACATTATTTTTAAAATGTTTCCTTTTCTTTTTCATAACTTCTTTAACACATGACATCACTGCGAAGCGCGGGTATTTTGCTATATATATATATATCACAGTGACACTCATAACAGTGACAAAACAATTACATTGACAATCATGTTACGTTATTTTCAAAATGTTTCCTTTTCTTTCTCTTTCCTTCTTTAACATACTACTTCTCCGCTGCCAAGCGTGGGTATATATATATAGATAGATAGATAGAGAGATATATATATATAGATAGATATGAGAACAACACTCATATCAATGACAAAACAATTACATTAACAGCCATGTTACGTTATTTTTTAAAATTTTTCCTTTTCTTTTTCGTACCTTCTTTAACACACTACTTCTCCGCTGCAAAGCGCGGGTATTCTGCTATAGAAAGAATATTAGGAAGAACCAACAGGATAAAAAGGGAGGCTTCCCAGCAAGAGACCAGTGTGAGATTTGTGGTTATGGTACCCAGGAAAACCTATTGCTTCTGCATTATATATGGACAGAGTAAATTTATGAAAGAGTTTGAAACAAAAATCCAATAGAGGGTGACAGAGGGACATTACCAAACATGTGGGAATTACAGAAACATTTTGGGAGCAGAAATGACAGATGAATCATTGCAGTAACCCACAGCAAACCATTTCTCAGTGGTAGGATATAAGCAAAGGGCAAAACTAAACTGAGTATACTGATGATTTGGAGGTCCTTGATTTGGGTCTGGGGTCTGCACAACCTGTGTTTCCTGTTCCATGATCGTCTCTTGTAAACAAAAGTAATATGAAAATTATAACTATAATCATAATTATAAAAGATAAAGGTAAAAGATGTTAAATAAAGGAATACAGTTTCAAACACCTAACATATGTCTAGGGACATGTAATAATGGGTTGATATTCTAACTGTAGATGTTAACTGTATACTTCTGGTATTGTTTGGGTGGTGCAATATTTGTTTTTAGTAGGCAATATTTTCTCATCTACCATGAAACATATAGTTTTTGTATTAAAACTGAAATCAAGTCATGAATTCACCATTACAAAATTTGGATTTGATTGCATTTTTAACAAACAAAATGACAAGCAGGCAGGTTGTTCCACAGATCTGGGACCTTGTTGTCTAAAGCTCAATCTCCCAATATTACTTTGTTAATCCTTGGAATCTTTAGTAGGCTGGCATCTTAATGCATGCTCCAGTTTGTTTGGAATTGAGCTAGGAAAGTAGTCCCTTGGCCACTTAAAGCTTTATATATTAGTAGGAGGATTTTGAAATCAGCCCTAAGTTTTAGTGGGAGCCAATGTAATGACTTATCAGCAGGAGTTGTATGGTAATATTCTAGTTCTAGCAATGATTTTTGTAACAGCAATTTGATTGAAATTTTGAATCACTGAATAACAGAAAAATGTAACCTTTGAGTTGATATCTGCACTTAATCCTCCCCACCTGGCAACTACATCAGAAAATCCATCAAAAGGTGTAATAGTAGAACACACAACAATGAAAAAAGAGACTGACTACCTGCTCTTGACTACCACCCAAAGTCTAAAACATACCTGAAAGAAGATTTAGCGTTAAGAAAATATGGTGAATTACTGACATAAATAATGGTGCATAAGGTGATGATCCCTTTAGATACTTTCAACACATTTTGGTAAAATGGTTTCTTACAGAAAATTCCTGCATAGCCTTGGCTAATAACCATTGCTTCTTCCATTCAATTAATTAAAAAATGTGATAAAGTCAGCATGACAATTGTTACTTAAGACTCATGAAAGAGCCCAGATTTGCATTTCACCTCATTTCAAAAGCTCCCATGTAGATGAATTCTATTCCCTGATGCACTCTTGTATGACTTGGAATGGTGTATGATATGAATACTGCCTCTGTCTCTCTTTCTTCATCTCCCTTTTCATTTTCTGTGTTAACAAATACTTTACTATACCAAAAAAAAATTTCTATTCAAGCTTTTATAACTACTTTGTAGAAGTTTGTTATTAGATCAGGGAGTAAAATATGAAATATTCCTGAAATCAGGTGCTGAAATTGAATGTGTTGTCTTTTGGCAGTCATATCAGCAATCCAGTCAATTTAACAGATTTTTTATCCTTTTTTATTTGTCCAATTGGTTTATGACAGGATAAAGACAATCTTCAAAGTATTGGGCAATGGAAAAATCCACATTTCCTTAAAACCATTTATGAAAAACGTTAAACTATGAGTTTTTTATTACTTTATATTCCTAGTAAGATGGAAATTTCTACTCCATAAGCAAAAGGCAAATTCTTTCACGGTTTGACACCAAGAGCACCAAGTACATGTTAAATTGTGCGGTTATGTTTTATGATAACACAATGTTTTATTCTTTAAAAGTATGATTGCATTTTTTCTCCCTGCTGTATGAAATAAGTTGAAAGATTAATTTTACAGTGGGTGTAGATTGGACAGAATATGGCAACACTGGTAAAACAAGGAAGTTATTAATAAATCCCACTGTCTACAGTTGGGATATTGCAGTTCTGTTTACATTGGTTGGCAGTTTCCATATATATATTCCTACAAATTCAAACAACCAATATACAAATCCCCTGTACACTAGTTATTATTGCAAATAAATGCTATTCTATAATTCATCTAAATTAATCTATAGTCAGTTTCTGAATCATCATCTGCAAATGGTATCCCATCTAAATTTTTATATATATGGCTTCAAGAAGATGAATAGATCAATTCAGAAACCAACCTTCAAAAGCCAAACTAACACTGAACTTAATGGTTCCTCATATAATTCAATTGCTTAACCATGGTGGTTTATATCAACAAAGCCATTGACTTGTGGATTCTATAACTGTCTAATTCAGCCCTTTTTACCTTCTTCATTATCTTTTGGCGACCTATGTCACACTTAATTGTTTTTTTTTTAAATTGAAATGCAATTCACTGGGGACTTTCTCTATGTGCATCAATTTATTATAAATTCTTGCCTGAGGCAAGCATATCAATTCTGCAACTTCCCCAAGGGTGCACTATTCTAACCAAGTAGTCCTAGATTTATCCCATTCCAATGCCTGCAGCTCTTTTCAAACTTTCAAACTACATTTTAACGAGTCTGATGTCTAATATGGGTTTCTCTCCCTTTCCCAACAGCAGGGACTGGAACAAAGGGTTCTCTATTCTAAATTTTTCTGCAAAAACCCTTGTTAAAAGTTTCTGGTAACACTGCAGTTTTGATTTTCTGCATTTCTTCTGCTCTATAAGTAATAGTTATTATAACACATCCTAGAACTAAAACTACCACAAACTGTTTATCTGTTGCATGTACAAAACATATACTTCAGTAAGATTAAGCTATCCTCCTGTTCTAAATTAACACAGTGACTTAATGCCCACTTCTTATTTAAGGTGGCTATATTCATTTTAAATGATTCTGTTGGCTTGATTGTTTCCACATGACATTTTGAAGTAAGGAAGGTAATGACATATTAATGTATGATTATGTGTTTTGCTGAGCATCCAGCTTCAAAAAGACCAGTGGTATTATCCATTGCACTTGTCAGTGTACCAAACATGCAGAACTGGCCATTCCTATTTACCATGCTGGTTTCATGCAAACTAAACCTCTACTTCAGAGTGGAAATACGACTCACCCTGAGTAGGGCCACGTGGAAGCTAGAGCATATTGCAGCAAGTATTGGAGGCAAGGCAGGAACAATCCCAGCACATCGTGAACACACACACACACATGCATGTTCTGACTTAGTAACACCGATTCACATAACCTACATGTCTTTGGACTTTAAATGGAAAGCAAACCCAGAAAAAAACCCATGTGGACAAATAGAGAACATGCCAGCCTCATTCAGGGGCCACTGGGACTTGAAATGCAATCTCTCTGTCACAAGGCAGCAGTGACATCACTGTTGGAATCCATTAATCATCCACAACCTTAAAACCACTGACAGATGAAGTGAATAACATTGAATATCTTGTTAGACTGGCACATGTGAAGGTGTGAGATATATTAAGCAACAAGTGAATAGTCAGTTCTTGAAGATGATGTGTTGGAAGCAGGAAAAATGGGCAAGTATAAAGACCTAAGCAACTTTGACAAGGACCAAATTGTAATGGCTAGATGCCTGGATCCGAGCATTTTCAAAATGTCTGGTCTTGTGTTCCTGGTATGCAGTTGTTAGTACCTACCAAAAGTGGCCCAAGGAAGGACAACTGTTAAACCTATGACAATTTCATGGGCACCCAAGGCTCACTGTTACATGTGGGGAGCGAAGGTTGCCCATCTGGTCTGATTCTACAAAACTGCTACTATAACACAAATTGCTGAAAAACTTGAAGCTGGCCATGAAAGAAAGGTGTCAGAACACAAAGTGCATCACAGCTGGCTATGTACTAGACCATGTAGCCACAGGCCAGTCAGAGAGCTCGTGCTGACTCTTGCCCACCACCAAAAACACCTACAATGGGCATGTGAGTGTCAGAACTGGACTACTGAATAAAAGAAGAAGTTGGTCTGATGAATCATGTTTCCTTTTAGATCATATGGATGGCCAGGTGTGTGTACCTGAGGAAGAGATGGCAACAGGTTGCACTATGGAAAGAAGACAAGTCAGCGGAGGAAGTGTGATTCTCTGGACAATGTTGTGCTGGGAAACCCTGGGTCCAGGCATTCATGTGGATGTTATTTTGGCACGTACCACCTACATTACCTAAAGATTGATACGGAGCACATCATGGCAATGATATTTCTTGATGCTATTTGCCTCTTTCAACAGAATAATGTGCCCTGCCGCACTGCAAGAATTGTTTAGGAAAAGTTTGAGCAACATGACAAATTGTTTTGACTTGGCCTCCACATTCCCCAGATCTGTGAGATATGCTGGAAAAACAAGTCTGATCCACGAAGGGCCCCACCTTGTAACTTACAGGACTTAAATGGTCTGCTAATATCTTAGTGCCAGACACCACAAGACACTTTCAGAGATTTTGAGGAGTCCTTGTTTTGATGGGTCAGAGTTGTTTTAGTGGTACAAGAGAGACCTACACAATATTCCATGAGTGGTTTTAATGATTTGGCTGATCAATGTATAATAAGTATTCTTAATGAATAAAAATGTGCCAAATCAACAAGGACAGATGAAGTACTATAGATTTCTTATTGACTGTTGTGTTGCTTTGCTCTTACAAGGCTTTCTAACTTCCAACTTTGTATTTTTTTAAGTTAAACATTTTCTTAATATAGATAGTTAATAGAAACCAGAAATAAAGTGAAGCATCCACTTTCAGAGCCACAGCACCATACGTTACCACAGTTTGAGACCTACAGTTGTAGACCAGCAGTTTTAGACCTGGAAGTGGCGTTACCATTTCTAGGCGAGGCGAACACAATGCCTCCATTTATCGAACACAACAAGTCTCAGTTTTTAGCATGAGCGCAGCATTTTTGAGCACAAACAAAATATGACAGAAAACAGCACGGTATTGTTATTATTATTATTACTGTTATTCTTAACTATAATTATAAAACTGTAAATTTTGCAAAATGTTTTTCAAAACAGTTTGAAAAGTTAACGTTATGTTTACATGTATGTAATCTTTGGCTGGCAAGCTAATTGTTAATGACTGCAACGCTGGTTACGGTGGTTTGTCTCGTAAAAACTAGGGAAATCGACACTTAATGTTGCATTGTCAGCAAAATACGATAAAAATGCATTTTCTCCAAAGTTCAATCTATGTTCTTGATGAACGGAAAATTCCCAGTACTTTAAGACAATATTTAACTTAAATTAAGATTTTTTAAGTTCCGTTTTATTGTTTGTTATATATTTTATAAATTGTATTCATCCAGCCATCCATCCATTCATTTCCTAATGAATGTTAACGTAGTGTTTATTTAACTTTTAATTCTTTTCTATTTTTTTGGGGTTTGCACAACTTTTTAATGAAAATTAAATAATAAACATATTCCGGTTCGGTTAAGAAGTGAACATTAAGTCTTTAAATGAGAAAGTAATCTAGGGATAAGCTTCAAAATTCTACACCACTTTATAATAAATTATGTTTTCTTATTTAGCCAGTGAAGTAGTGCCAAATGATGTTGCTTTTAAGAAAGCTGAGAAATTAAAATCCTTTGCCCTAATTGAATGTTCAGAATTTGCTGCATTACTTAACAAGTCTAAATCTTCCTTCATTTTCTTACTACATTTGTAAAAGATCTTTCACCTTCTCTTTGGTAAACCACATTTAAGTATTATAAATTCATTTTTAACTCTTGGATATGTACCTACATTATTTATACTGGCTAATAACCTCTTAAGGTAAAAAAAAAATCTTTATAACTGTGATCTATCAAATTATAGACCAATTTTCTAATCTTTCTTGTACTTCTAAAATTTAGAGAAAGGTGTAGGTAAGTGGTTCTCTATATTTTTGCAAATATAAGTAATCTCTTGTAACATTTTTACCCAGATACTGCTTTAGTCAAAGTATTCAATGACTGGCACTCCACTGACCATGGTTGCATTTTTAGACCCATAGTATTGCATCTACAGTAAGTGCCACATTTGATACTACAAACCAGGATATTCATCTGATCAACTACATGAACCATCTCAGTGTTCTAAAATAGAGGTTTGCCAGTTAGAAAGTAGATTCCTTGAAATTTTCATTTACACTAATTCTAAACTTGGTTATATCTACAGTGAATACACATACTCATTTGATACACATACTAAACATGTATCTAGAATAGTCTTCATTTTACTTAAGAAATATTGCAAAACTTAGATGCTAAATAACTTATCCGTGCTTTTATTACTTCTACATGGATCACCATAAGGCTTTGTGGCTGATAACAGACTTAATTTAATTCAAAATACGGTGGCTGAAGAGCTTACAAGAGCCAGGAAATATGAACAGCATATATCACCCCTGTTTTGCTTTCTTTACATTTTCTTTCTGCAAATTGTGTATTTCGTATTGAATTATTAGGTACTGGTGATCACCTGTATCACTTTGTATAGTTAAGGATCTCAATATTTGAGTCACCATTTAATTCCTTACAATCACTCTTACAGGTAGTGGGATATATAGAATAAAACAAGCTGTAAAAAAAGCTGGAAATAAAACAGTAATTTGTAAAGCACACTGTTTTAGGAACAACCCTCCCAAAGTGGTATGAGATTCCGACAGTCTGTCAGCCTTCAAATCTAGGATAAAATATATTTGTTCAGTCAGTCCAATAAGTACAATTTACAATGAAACTGCATTCCTATTTGTCCATTGTCTTTTCTTTTTAAACTTGGTATATTATTTTTAATTTGTGTAAAACAAAACAGACCATTTTTTATTTTGTTTAATAATAATCTGAGGCCTCATGTATAAACGGTGAGTACGCACAGAAATGCTGCATAAGAACGTTTCCACATTCAAATCGCGATGTATAAAACCTACACTTGGCGTAAAGCCACGCACTTTTCCACGGTACCTCATACCTTGTCGTACGCAAGTTCTCCGCTTGGTTTTGCAGACTCGCGGCACCCAGCGTCAAAGCAGTGCTATTGTTCCTGAGTGGTTACCCTTTATTTCTTAAAACCACATTCCTGATGTGGCTTTATAAACACACTGAAACTAATCGCATATTGTTTATTAGTGTAATGCATCTGATTGTAATTAACCTGTAACAATATAATGGCCCAGGGAATAGCCATAGTATTCCAAATACCATAACTGCTTTAGTGTTGTAACTCTCACTGCACCTTTTTTTTCCTTCTTTCAGCTGCTCTCGTTAAGGGTTGCCATAACAGATCATCTTTTTCCATATTACTCTCACTGCACCACTCGGAGTATTTACAGTGGTGTGAAAAACTATTTGCCCCCTTCCTGCTTTCTTATTCTTTTGCATGTTTGTCACACAAAATGTTTCTGATCATCAAACACATTTAACCATTAGTCAAATATAACACAAGTAAACACAAAATGCAGTTTTAAATGATGGTTTTATTATTTAGGGTAAAAAAATCCAAACCTACATGGCCCGGTGTGAAAAAGTAATTGCCCCTGAACCTAATAACTGGTTGGGCCACCCTTAGCAGCAATAACTGCAATCAAGCGTTTGCGATAACTTGCAATGAGTCTTTTACAGCGCTCTGGAGGAATTTTGGCCCACTCATCTTTGCAGAATTGTTGTAATTCAGCTTTATTTGAGGTTTTCTAGCATGAACCGCCTTTTTAAGGTCATGCCATAGCATCTCAATTGGATTCAGGTCAGGACTTTGACTAGGCCACTCCAAAGTCTTCATTTTGTTTTCTTCAGCCATTCAGAGGTGGATTTGCTGGTGTGTTTTGGGTCATTGTCCTGTTGCAGCACCCAAGATCGCTTCAGCTTGAGTTGACGAACAGATGGCGGACATTCTCCTTCAGGATTTTTGGTAGACAGTAGAATTCATGGTTCCATCTATCACAGCAAGCCTTCCAGGTCCTGAAGAAGCAAAACAACCCCAGACCATCACACTACCACCACCATATTTTACTGTTGGTATGATGTTCTTTTCTGAAATGCTGTGTTCCTTTTACGCCAGATGTAGCGGACATTTGCCTTCCAAACAGTTCAACTTTTGTCTCATCAGTCCACAAGGTATTTTCCCAAAAGTCTTGGCAATCAATCATTGAGATGTTTCTTAGCAAAATTGAGATGAGCCCTAATGTTCTTTTTGCTTAACAGTGGTTTCGTCTTGAAATCTGCCATGCAGGCCGTTTTGCCCAGTCTCTTTCTTATGGTGGAGTCGTGAACACTGACCTTAATTGAGGCAAGTGAGGCCTGCAGTTCTTTAGACGTTGTCCTGGGGTCTTTGTGACCTCTCGGATGAGTCGTCTCTGCGCTCTTGGGGTAATTTTGGTCAGCCGGCCACTCCTGGGAAGGTTCACCACTGTTCCATGTTTTTGCCATTTGTGGATAATGGCTCTCACTGTGGTTCGCTGGAGTCCCAAAGCTTTAGAAATGGCTTTATAACCTTTACCAGACTGATAGATCTCAATTACTTCTGTTCTCATTTGTTCCTGAATTTCTTTGGATCTTGGCATGATGTCTAGCTTTTGAGGTGCTTTTGGTCTACTTCTCTGTGTCAGGCAGCTCCTATTTAAGTGATTTCTTGATTGAAATAGGTGTGGCAGTAATCAGGCCTGGGGTGGCTACGGAAGTTGAACTCAGGTGTGATACACCACAGTTAGGTTATTTTTTAACAAGGGGCAATTACTTTTTCACACAGGGCCATGTAGGTTTGGATTTTTTTTCTCCCTAAATAATAAAAACCATCATTTATAAACTGCATTTTGTGTTTACTTGTGTTATATTTGACTAATGGTTAAATGTGTTTGATGATCAGAAACATTTTGTGTGACAAACATGCAAAAGAATAAGAAATCAGGAAGGGCAAATAGTTTTCACACCACTGTATATCACTGTATCTGAGTGGAGAATCACAGCAGCAGCTGATCGGAAAGAGAATTATCGGTATGCAGTACCAAGCACACGCTGTCTCAGCCACGGCAAAACGTTTCAAAGCCTTTCCTGTATGGACCTCGCGGTTCAGAAACAATTTCATCCCAAGAACTATAACCGCACTCAATCAATTGCTCCTTGTAGAACTGTTTGTACTTATAAGTACAATTACCCCACTGTAAACTTGTATTAGAGTTATATTGCACAACCTGCGCCACTTTATAAAGCACGTATTTACATCTGATGATGATATCATTTTTAAAATGAAATGCAGCAAAATATGTTGATTATATTATACAGATACAACTTTAACTTCATTTAAATAATCTGTATTGTTAATATTTAAACATGTGAGGACACTGTGCCGCAGCGCTAGCAAGTTCATGTATTGTTCCTGCCTCGCGCTGTATATTTGCTGAGGATGGTGCCACACTGAAATGACAGACAGATAGAATAATTAAACACATACTATGAAGATATTTCAATGTTCCTTAAAAGTTTTGAAAAATCCTCGTTGTAAGCTTACAGATGGCTTAACGTCTATTACAGAGCTGATTATGTAGCGATTGGGTATTTGGAGAAAGAAAAGTAAGGACAGGAATTGGAGGATAGTACGTTTGAAAGAGACAGTACTGCTACAGTAATTTCATTGAAGGTCGCGCACAATCACGTGCCGTGTTCCCCTGTTTAATAACATGCTTTAACTCCTATCATCATGAAAAAGATATCACGTATACATCTCAGTATTTTAATTGTTCAGAGAGCTGTAATGTTACGAATGTAATGGATTCTGTGTCCTGTCGGAAGAAGAGAAAGGCTGTTTAAGAAGCACGTAGTGATTCACACACATAGAGCACACTGAAGATCAAATACAAAACAAAGCATTTAATGTGCTACTTTAGTTATGATGGGATATGAGAAACTAGTAAATTAAATGATTTTAAGATGAAGTTTATGTTCTACTTTAATGACAAAATAAACTACGCGATTAAAGAGAATATTTCAAGATTGAAGTTAACATTTCATGCTTTTTTCCTACTCTGTGCAATTTTTCTCACTGTACCCTAATAAGCTTCCATATGACACTCAGACAGTGGGCTACGTCTCGCCCTTTTCACGGCGACTTTGATATGTGACAACTAATTTTTATGTCGAGCACTGTGCGACTTTGTGAACTTGAGCTTGTTTCTCCAACACGCTAAGTCACTTGATCAACTTCCTTTTGTTGATTATACCACTGTATAAACCAACAAATAGTACATTTTTCTTTGCCTCCACTTGGTATTCGCTGAAATTCTTATATTTTCCCTCTTGCTTTTGCCATTGCCATTTCACAGAACGGTGAGCTTAAGGTCTATTTATATTGATTTGCATATTCAAAGAAGAGTAATACTGGGAGGAGACGGGGCGGGACAGAAGGCACTTGCACGTGCGTTAGTTTTCACGCTGATCGGGATTTATGGAGCGGAAGAACGTGGAAGTTGGAGTACGCACAGATTCCTGCATCTGGAATTTTCTGTGTGTAAGCACATTTCGGCTTTTGTGCTTACATCATGTTATAGTGCGAATTCTACGCACACCGTTATACATGAGGCCCCTGGTACTGACACCAAGATTTTTGTCTCCGGGTTTATGGCCTGGAAATATTTAAAGCTGCTTTGTGACAATACTAATTGTAAAATGCACAAAATAATTCAAATTTGCTTGCTTGATTAAAACAGTTATTTAGTATTGTGAGTGATTACTGTAGATACAGAATTTAAACTTGCTAAAGCCATCCACCTTTTTTGTCAATTTTATAGAAACACATAACTATTCAATTGGGAGAGTCAGTACCACTGCTGACTCAAAGCAACAGATGTTGCACCTTGTTCCATTGTCCTTTTTGTAGTAGTAATGTTTTTAAGCCCTCCAAACTGGAAAAATTAAAAAAAAAAACATTTGAAGAGTCATTTCAAGAAGGCAGTTCTCCATGAAGGTAAGTTCATTTAAGAGTTTATTTTTAATGTATGTGCAGTACTGGTACAAATACTTTTAACTCGGTATTCTACATTATAACAATTTAGACTGTTACACATTTTAGGTTTCGCCATCCACAGATGTGATTTAGACTGCAGGCCATCACAGCATTATCACTGCCCCTACTGCCAGACTACAGTATTTATGAGAAGTGACTTTGAAAATCACTGGCTTGTTTGTAAACACAAACAGAATGCTTTTTCAACCACCAAATAACCACTATAAATAAATTGCAATAAGCAGAGTGTGCACTGTACTGTATGCAAATAGATTAAATATTAATTGGAAACAATTCTTTTGTGTGCTCCATAGTATGCTCTGCATCTTGTCTTGGATGCGCCATTTGACTTCACAGCTGTAAGCTTTCACTTATGTCTCTGATTATTTTTTAATATCTGTTACTGGTTTTAATGTTCTTTGTTTTTTCCCTCTGCATGGCAGTGTGATTTACCCTTGATCAGGAGGTGGTGGTGGTGCTTTATTCTATTGGAGAATTTTGCTGTTGGAAGGTATCTCTTTCTTTCTCTCTCTCTCACTCACTCTCTCTCTCTGTGTGGCTAATGTGTGAATATTTCTTACAGGACAAAGGCGTTCACTAAAGGGGCACTGGAGAGTGCCCAAAGCAGTGAGGAGGTATATATGTAATATCTAATATTATTTAAATAGGCATGTAGAAATACATGTTTTGCTTAATTCTCTTTGTGGTCTTTATCTAAAGGAATCACTAATAAAAAAGGACCTCCACACTGCAGTAAAATGGTTGCGCCAACATAGATAGTTGTTCAGAGGTGCCGTGTCTGAGCCCCATTTTCTGGAGATGGAGGAGAAGGACCAAAGCCAAGCTCTCCAGGACATCATCGATGCAGTCGAAACTGAAGATTTAATTTTGACAAAAGAACCCTTTTTATTTATTTTTCAGTTTAGGAATGATATGGAACTTTTCACTCAGGAATGTCAGGATAAAATGAAACTTAAAGTAAACTGCATATATAATTAATCAGTATAATTATTGTCTGTTGCTACTTTGATTGTTATTTGTATTTTATTGTGCATTAATGTTCTGTTGATTTCAGTTTATAATATTTTGATTTTTCTGTTTTCCTTTGATGGTGGGTAGTTTTTGAAAATAAACAATTTAACTGCAAGTCTTTTTTTGGGTCTGCTGCTCATTTTGAAATATTGGTATTAGTTCTTCTTACTTATGTTAGTATTTTTAAAGCCCACTTAGTGCTATCTAAAGGCTCTTTTAAAATCATTTTTAAAAATATTTCATCACAGAAAAAACACGAAAATTAGTAAAAATGTCTCCTTTTGGAAATAATGTAGTGATTTTTTGAGGGTTTCCTTGGAGGACAGAACATTATTTTGGTACAGCAGTGAAAGATTTCAGGTCTTGGACATTATGAAGATGCTGCTGTTCAATAATGTAATATTGTGCTTTTATAAGTCACTACACATTACTGAAGTACACTCAATGATAGTTTTAGATAGCCTCACACTTCAGTCCTTCACAAATACAGTAGTTTACAAACATCGCATTTTAATTTCTCTTTGAGAAGCATGAAATATAATTGTGGTGAATCTCAACTTATGATTACATTTTTGCTACATACATTTTTTTTTAAAATCAGATGCTCACTTTATTTTAACAAGCAATGTAAATAACCTGTTTACTCTTTATCCTTAGATCACATTCTGTGTGTTTATTAAGCAGAACTGAATATTTTTATTTTCTACACAATACTGTAATAACTGTACAGTTCACACAGTGAGACACACAAACACACTCACTATGCATACACAGTACAGGTACCATCATTGGTTCCCCTGTGGATTGGACTGTTGAATCAATACAATGGCTGTATATGCTGGTGTCTTTGGCACATGTCGTCCCAGTAGCATGTGAGGTGTCACCAGTGGTTTACCCTGCTCCTCTCCTTCTCCCTGTTCCAGTCTCGGCTCAAAGTTCTCCAGATGACAAAAGTATTTTTTATGAGATGTTCAATATGTTGAAAAAATTGAGAATATGCATCCAGCATAATATTTTGTCTAAATTCTCCACTCCTCTTTTTGTAGCATTAGTGTCCATTATTATTTCTGGCCATGGAATCTCCTATCTCTGTGCAGATTACATTGTGCACCAAGGATGTGTCATTTGTTTAGACAAACGCTAAGGTCTTCACTGGCCTGTTCTGTGTGGCCAGCAGTTGAGATGGGAGCTCTGGCTTCTTTTTCCTTATTGTGCTAAGCATTGTTACCTTCCTCTTTAGGAGCTTCTGTCCCAGTTTGTGTAAAAGTAAACGTTATTGTATATGGCGTTGTGGCCATGCAGCTTATGTCATGTCCAGGGTAACCCTCACACCTTAATTTCTCACAGGATTTCCTCCATCTGACTTCCATTTGTTAATAAAATGGCGTCCTCTGCTCTTCTGTACCTCTGTGCTTCCCCTTGTGCAAGTTATTCATAGCTTTGGACTGGCTTGTCTTTTTGCACCAAACCAAAATATTGAGTTATTGACTGTATTTCTCATACCAGACCTGATGGGGCCAATTATTTGGTCACCAAACACACAGACAGAATTCAATTAGCATGGACTTCTCCTCTAATGCAACATAAAAGCCTTGTGCTTTAATTTTAAGTCCAGTGCCAGCTGCTTGTCTCAGTTAGCAGACTGGATTCCCTCATTTTAATTATAAAAATGGCCTGCAGTGACCTATCAGGATGAGCTCTTTATCTTGATGTGACAATAAGTAAACTACCCTTCTGTCAGACCTACCTATTTTGTTTCCTGTAAAATACAAAATGTAAGGGTCTTGTTAACAAGTTTTTCTAATTTCAGAGGTCTTCAGAGACCTATTGTGGCTGCGGATTTTCATTTATAACCAATTTCTCAACAAATTACTTCTAACTCTATCTGCAAACTTATAAATTATTAATTGTGTTGACATAAGTCCACTTAAATGAACAATTACTGAGTTGTTAAAGTAGAATTTAAAATTTTAGTTTAGTCTAAGTTCACTTCACTTAAGTTCCAATTCATAATTATTTCATGTTTCTCAATCATTTCAAAATAAATTGCCAAGCCATATATTTTGAATTTGCACCTGTGTGGTTGTTATAAAGTAGGTGCTTCAATATAGTATTTAGATGAAGAGAACAAAATAGATGTATACATACATTTCAGCTTATAAAACATTTTGTTGATTTTTCCACATAAGTTAAATATGAATAATGAGAAACTTCTAACTTGGCATAATGGAAGCAGGAACAACTTCTTACCATAGTAAAAACAGATCTCTAATTAATGGTAAACAACAGTGGCCCCGTGGTGCATTGGTAGTGCTGCTGCTTCGCAGTAAGGAGACCTGGGTTTGCTTCCCGGGTCCTCCCTGCGTGGAGTTTGCATGTTCACCCCGTGTCAGCGTGGGTTTCCTCCCACAGTCCAAAGACATGCAGGTTAGGTGCATTAACGATCCTAAATTGTCCCTAGTGTGTGTGTGTGTGCCCTGCAGTGGGCTGGTGCCCTGCCCGGGATTTGTTCTTGCCTTGCGCCCTCTGTTGGCTGGGATTGGCTCCAGCAGACCCCCGTCACCCTGTGTTAGGATATAGCAAGTTGGATAATGGATGGATGGATGGACAACCATAAAAGAAGAAAGTATTACCGCTTTGTGAGCTTCAGTTTGAGCCCTTGGACTATACACCCCTTCATAGAATTAGGAACTTTGACAATGGAAAGATTTCTTAGCTATCAGTCAAGCTAGCTCTTGTCATGCTGAAATTATTTCTTTATTAGGAAAGTCAACCAGTGCAAATGCATACCATTACCATTGCAAATCGACCACTGAAATATCAAACAAAATGATCCCTTGGGAATATTCATAAACTGTCAAAAAATACTGTAATTTTTCATCAAAATGTTACAATAACGTATTGTACCATGAATTTACAATACAGTACATAAAAGTTGTATTACAACATCACCTTGCATTTAGGAGATTTCAAGTAAATTACTGTAAATGGATTGTGAGATCAAACATTGCATTACGATGATCATCTTGCTGTGCTGAACATAGTTTTACAAGCATTGTTATGAGCTATCTACTCTATAATAAAACACAAAGATCTGAGTTTTTGTCCGGTCCCTCAGAGCAATCTGATTGGTTTTTGTTGATCTTTGTTGATGCGATCAATAATGGAAGTGCAAGTCTGAAATACACAAGACAATTAAAGCCACAGGAAGACTGCTGAGAGTCCCTTTCAAAGATGGGAAGTATAAAAGCAGACAGGATGTAAGCAAGAATGCCTCGAAATGACAGAGTCTGCGAAGCAGGCATGATGGGAACGTGATCGGGAGAATGAGCGCCCTGCCAACACACAAGGATTACAACAGGGTGGTGAAGGTATACAAGGTTCATAGATACTATTGTGTTTATTAAGAAGATTCTGTATGTGTATGGTTACATTAACTACTTAAAGATGTATTTCTTAGCCAAAACAGATAGATAGATAGATAGATAGATAGATAGATAGATAGATAGATAGATAGATACTTTATGTAGTATACTAGCTAGTTAATGTAGGTAAAATGAAACTTAGTACCTGAAATACAAATTCATGGAGGTATTTTTAATTTTTGGGACAGGTATTTATTAGCTCAAACAAAAAAATTAAATTTATATGTATACAGTGACATTTTTGTTTGTGGGGTTGTTTAGTGTACTTTAGTAGGACAAGGGATGTTCTACGGATGAACCATGTGAAATTAGACCATTTGGTGATACTTTTTTACCTTTTATATACAGTATTTGAATAAGAATTTACAACTGTAACTACAGTAAGTTACATTCCTTTAACATATAACCAACCAGTAATAATTATCAAAATTTAGATTTTTTAAAAACTTTTAAAATACTACTTTTCAGATAAAGCCAACTGCATAGGTCCACATTGGATATCTCAGCTGACAAATCAGACCCACAAAGAAATAGTTCAAGTGAGCCAGCATCCTCTTCTCTAGCTGTTTTGTCAACAGCATGCTCATAGTCACACACTTTTAAAATATCTTAGGAGAAAATGAAAGCTGATTTGAAAACTGTCATTGCCAGCAACACAAGTGATAGAAGACAGGTGGTTAGGGAGCTGGTTGATGCCATTCAAGGCTACAAAATCTCATTGTTGCTCAAAGTATTGTGAAGCAGAGTTTTGCAGATATTTTAGACAATGATAATGTCATAGGGAGTTGGGCTGCCGTCACAGATTTAATGCAGACTTGAACAATCAAAACAATAGCCTTGGACAATTCAGAAGACAGTACTTACAATCATGAGGTACATTAGCTGGTCGAACCCCTAGAGGACATCTGATCAGTATGGATGTGTAAGGTGGCAGCCAGAGATCTTACCATTCGAGGAAACAGAACAGAGCTTGGAAGATAAGCATCAGCAAATGGTTCAGCTTTATTTCGAAAAGGGAGTGTCAGGAGCAGACTGCAAGCGATTAAACAAGGAAATGGAGATCACACACTATCTACAGCAACAAATTCAGTTCCTCCTGCCTCCACATCAGACCTAAAGAAAAAATGGCCATATCTTTTCTTGTAGAAGTGGCTTTATTTTCACCTTGAAATACTGACAGACATTCCAATTCTTACAAGAATGAAACTGCTGAGGTAAAGGCAAAGTCAAGTCTTAAGTTCTCCCAGGAGAAACCAACAAATAATAATGTGGTGAAGAGTTCCTTCGAAATAGGGAGATATGAAGAAGACAGTATTGCATACTGCATTGTCCTAGTGCTGATGGCTCCCTTCAAAGAGAAGTGTTCATGTACCATTCTTATTCAACATTTATTACACGTATATTTTGTGTAGACATTAGAACCATGCAACATTACACTATGATTTGATCTTTCCATTATCCCAAGCGGTGTGTATGACACACTATTTAAGCACAGAACAGATGATTAGTAATCTATAAAACTAATAATGAGGAGTGTTTGGATTTAGTACTAGTTGAATCATGTACTGCATTTTGTTTTAACATTGCTGGATCCACCAAGGCCCACTGTTCAAGGTATATCTTTCATTTTAACTAAATGGAGAGACAGATGTTCATTAACTGTTGCATGTCCTAAAAAGCACATATACTAATAGTTTCTTGAACAAAATGTTGAATTAATTTAAATTAATTGGTGAATGGAAATTAATAAAAGCTAATTTGCTCTACTGTAAGTGAAACACCAATGACCCCGGTGAGCTGGATAGTGTCCATTGAGGTTCCAGGTTGTTGTACTGGCTTCTTCTGCAACTTCAACCTGCAGTACCAGTCTGAAGGTGCTCACACCTTGGAATTCACATAAACATAATTTCATTCTATTAATAAAAGGAATTAAAATTTAAAAATAAAAATGTTTTTCACTAAATATGTATGAAATGGTAAGCATGTGGTGAAATGTGTGATTTGGGAGGAATACTGCTCATCCACAGAAGACCTGTATTATTTAGTACATTGGTATTAACTAGCTGAAGTTTATTCAACCTTAGGGCTAGGGACTGCATAAAACAGTTTCATTTTCTTCCTACTTAAGCATGTATGATTCAGTTGATATGATATGAGTCAGATTTCATAGAATATGAAAACGTGAAACAACAGCTGGCCTCCGAGACTGGAAATATCATTTTTTGAAAGTAGGAGATGTTAATTTCATTTTTATCAGAATGCATAGATGTGAAATACATCTTTAAAAGCAAAACTGTGTTTTAAAACCTAATCAATCCACTGCATTTCTGACATGACATTATTACCTCAGACGGACTATGCAGTAATCCTTTTTATATTAAGAACTGATCAAAACACATGTATTGTATAACAGTTTAAACAGTTGCTGTCTACAGTATATTCTATGCACCTGCCGAGTTTATGCAATATGGCCTCTGTTTTGAAGTGCACAAATCTTTAGCACAGTTCTATCAATCAACATTCATGCACAAACTTTGTAAAAATGAGTGAAATTTTGAGTGACTGGTCCGTGTTGTGGACGGCAAAGCTACATATGTAATATGTCATGTTTGTGACATTTTGAGTAGTCATTACAAGTGAAACATTTTTAATTTCTCTGTTTTATTATTTAGTTGTTGTCATGCATGCACATCTAAAGGACACCTTCAGAGCTCAGCCAAGGTATGTATTACCCCACTGGGACAGAGAGAGAGAGCCTCCGCTAACAGTATTATCCTTTTTCTCTTTCTCAGCTGCAAGATAACGTCTGTTGAGGGCAATTAACTCCAACCTGATCAGCAGCTATAAAATCCTGAACACTTCCAGAGAAGGCATCTCATTTGGACCCAGACAAAGTTAAATGACAGAGCTCTGAGATACATACCTGCTCTACAGAGCCACTGTCTTGAACAGCTGTGAAGACTATTTTATGTTCAATTTTGCACCATCAATGTGAACTGAACTTCTTTTGGCTACTTGCTGATATATTGTTATTAATTTCTTGCAGAATGACAAACAATATAGGTTTGGGGTTAAAATGTCAAGAGAAATACTGACAAACAGTATACAGTGACTTTTTTTTTACCTTTTACTTTGTATGAATATGTTTGTATTATTAAGCTGTATTTGCCATTGTTTTCTATATAGAACACTGAATAACAAAAAAATATATGTAAACTGTACTGCTCTAAATTTTGTAAAAAAATGCAAATAAAATACAGAGGAAGAAAATATACAAGATTTTATCATTTGCAGAAAGTAGAATTGATTTTACATTAATTTAATGGCAACTCAAATTGCCTGCATGATATGGTAAAATGAGATCATCTAAAGCTGCTACTGTAAAGATTATCACAGAAATGTTGGGAGCATGCTCTGATACAGCACATTGTCGCACCCACCACATGACGAATAACCTGAATTTGGACCGAAGTTCCAAACCACACTAGAACCGTGTGAGACTTTTTTTACGGTGGCTGGAGTTCCAATCCTGCCACAAACTCCCACAATTTCCCTGTAAGTTGAAGGACCCACTTGCAAGGCTGGATGCAGATTAACATCATACCCAGGATGAAACAAATGCAGGTTAAGAGCCTTGCTCAAGGGCACAACAGAGTAGAGTCACTTTTGGAGTTTATGGGCTTCGAACCAGCAAGATATGGTGGATTTACAATCATCACTGTAATGACAGCAGTGTAAACTAACAGTACAGTACTGTATTTTTACAACATTGATTGTAGTTGTTAGGTTTTGTAAAATCAGTCAGTCATTTTCTAACCTACCTATTCCTGAAGAGGGTGGCAGGGGGAGCCAGAGCCTAACCCAGTTGAAAGGGCATGAGGCAGGAACAAACCCTGGACTGGGCGCCAGTCCTTAAGAGTGTGAACACACACTAACACACCCCAACCACACACTAGGGACCAATTTTATATCACCAGTCTACCTAACCAGCATGTCTTTGGACTATGGGAGGAAACCGGAGCACCTGAGTGAAACCTATTCAGGCACAGAAAGAACAGGAACTGTACAATTACAGCATTTAATGTAAGTACAGTTTTACAGGTGTATTTCATATTTTTACAGCAGCTTATTAGCAATTTAATTGTCAGTAATTTACAGTAAAATGTACAGGTTATTTTTTAAAGTGAGAAGGTTAAGGTTGAAGCTATGACACATTTAAAGTGCATTATGTTTTGTTAAAACATGCATAATGTGGTTTAAGTAAACAATTTTAAATTACCGTATATACTCGAGTATAAGCCGACCCAAATATAAGCCGAGGTACCTAATTTTACCTAGAAAAACTGGAAAAACTTATTGACTTGAGTATAAGCCTAGGGTGGGAAATGCAGCGACTACTTTCAATAATCAAAATAAATACCAATAAAATAATAATAATTGAGGCATCAGCTCATTAATTGAGCACACAGCCCGGAAAGCGTCTCACAGAGGCTGTACAGCACCACACAGAGCCAGCAGCAGTGCTTCTAACGCCCACAGACTAAACCAGGTACAGTGGAACTTTGAAGTAATTTCCCCCATAGGATTGTATGTAAATACAATTAATCTGTTCCAGACTGTACGGACTGTGTGTAAATATAAATTTTTTAAGATTTTTAAGCACAAATATAGTTAATCATACCATAGAATGTGCAGCATAATAATAAACTAAATGTAAAAACATTGAATAACACTGAGAAAACCTTGAACAACAGAGAAAACTAACACTGTAAGAGTTTGCGCTATAGCGCTACGAACTCGCTAAAAAGACTTTTTTTAATGAGTTTTAAGCACAGGGAAAAAAATGAACATTTGAAAAATCCATAATTTAATAAACCACCAAGAAATGTAACATTGCAACAATATACGCTACGAATCGATCGCTGTAAACAGAAGTGAAGTGGAGGTTAAAATCCTATAGAAAAAAGTCTTCATTAAATACAATGAGGTTTAAACAATGCCAGAATCTGTTGTCACACACATGCACATGGGAGGCAGCTAAAGGGCTTGAGTAAGGACAGTTCCGAGACATACCAGGATGTGACAGAGTGCACTGACTCTTTTTCCCCCTTGCCTGCAGACCATTCACGTGAGATTCCACCTGGTCCTCTTGACATCACTTCCGGGACCGAGCCCCTGTGATGTCACATCTGGGCTCACACCAATGGCAGAAGACCTACATGAGCCCGACCCCTTTGACTTCACTTCCTGTCTTCCCCTTTAAAAGCCTCCACCTTTTCCCTATTCCCTGAGTTCTGTTTTGGACTTGGTTTTGTGCACATCAGTGCTGTATTTATTGAAAAACCCCGGTGCATTCTTGAACTGCCTTCTCGGCCTTATGCGGCCAGCCCTCTTTCTCTCGCTCACTCTCTCTCTCGCATGTGTGTGTGTGTCTCATGTATGTGTGTGTGTCTCTCTCTCTCTCTCGTGTGTGTCTGTGTGTGTCGCTTTCTCTCTCGCCTCTCTCTCTCGCTCACTTGCTGCACAGGGAATACACAGGGACAGACTGAACACGTGCGGAAATCATTGCCACGCACAAACCGAAAGGGAAACTGGCTTGTTTGTATACCGAGTGTGTGGTCGTGAACAGATGCAAAAGTCTGGCGAACTTTTTGGTTGTAACCCGATTTGTATGTGTTCAGAAACGTTCGTGAACCGAGGTTCCACTGTACTGTACACTCCAGCTTTCTATCGGGTTGGCGGGGGCAGCGGGACCTGACTCGAATATAAGCCAAGGGTGACGTTTTTCATCACATTTTGGGAGCTGAAAAACTCGACTTCTATTCGAGTATATATGGTAAAAGCAATACAAATTGACCTTACATGCATCCAACAGTTTTTTAGTCTAACCTTAAGGTTACCAGTTTTCAAAGAAATATACATATTGTTCAATCAATAACCATTAGTATGCAAGTGAGTTGAAAAAAGCAGACCTCCTTAAATTGAGAAGAAACTTTAAATGTAATATAGAGTTATAGATGCGACCTTCAAGAAGGTTTCTGTAAGCCAAAATGTTACAAGGCTTCTGGGCATTACTCCAAGGACAAAACATGAACAGGTAAGCTTTCATAAAGATGGCATTCTTTGTTTAGAGTTTTGTTTAATTAATGCCCTGTTCTTTTGCAGCAAATGATTTATTTAAAATACATCTTATTCTAACAAGTAAGAACAGCTAGTCACAACTGTCAGGAAATTAGAAAGCCTGCCAACTGGTTATAATTTGCAAATAAAAATTCTACATTTTCATTGTTGTGAAATGATAAAACATCTGTACTGAGAATGCCTTAGCAGAGTCCCTGCTCTCTGTGTATGCATGTGAATCAAATAACAAGTGTGTTCTGAATTCACCTAAGTAAAAGTAAAAAAAAAAAGTTTATAAATCTAATCCATTATGCCTACCTTATCCTGAATGCAGGAACACACAAGTTGTACTTGTATTTCTGCTGCATGATGGCATCCTAGACATTTGATTTGAGATGGAACTGATTTACTTTGACTTTCAGAGCTGACTCAAGTTGGGCAAATGAATAAATGCATGAATCCCATTGTAATGGAAGAGATATGTTCAGTTTGAAGAACATATTTGCTGAGGCCTGTTCATTTGCCAGAACCCTCTGTAGTATTGCCTCTATGAAACTTGCCCACGTCTGCTTCGGTGTTTCTCCTACATTGTAAAGAAATAACACGTGTTAAGTTAATATTATTGAATGCTGGTGTATACATAAATGTGCCCTGCAATGGCCCACTCAATCCAGGGGTGGTTTCCACTTTATACCTAGCAGTGCCAGCACAGGACTTGGTCCCCCATGACCTTGAATAAGGATATTTTACATTTGTTCTGGAATTATCTTTCCATTGTTCTTCAGCCACCCCAGTATTTTTCTATTGCACAGTTTCAATGCTGAATGAGTTTTTGTAAAGCAGAGCAAGTAGAAATGCAAGGGGCACTCTTGGTGGAGGTGATGACTTAACTGTGCTGTAGTAAGACATACTCTACTGACTATAGATGTGGTATTACGAAGGGATTAAATGAAATTCTATAAACTCATATAATTGCACTTACCTGCTGATTATTTATGAGTTTATACACATTTCATTTTTGTAGACCATCAGTGATAATTTCATAGCAATCACAAATTGATCAAAGCTACAGAGTGGTGCACTGGGGTCAAATTTATTAAACTATAAGTCTCGAAATGTGCGTACACGCAAATGTTTGGATCTGTAAAAGAAAATTTGATGAGACAATTTGCATATATTTACGGCAATTCTGACCCATTCGCACACCACTTTTCAGGCAAACTGAGAAATGATGACACCCTTGATCAAGTAGGAAAACACAGCCACTTGACAATTCACATGTATAATAATTCATATCACTGAGCCACTATTATAATGTGCCTCGATGTGACACACTTGTTAAACATTTCAAAGGATATATATGAAGTATTAACTCAGTTTTATTTCCCTTTCAAGATGGCCAATGCTGTGTGTTTGCACTGAAGAATCTTTTTGTTTTTTGTCAGTTTATATAGGCTACCTATTGTCACTTCTAAGGATTAGAAACCAAAGAGCAGTAAAAACTAAAGTGTGATTTACTTCACAATAAAGCTATAAATATTGCACCATACAGCCTATTTATATAACCTAATGGTTTGAAACATCATGACTTGTTTGGCACTGCTTGAAGACTATGCAAATGGTCAATGAGCTTTTAGGGACCGGTTAGATTTTGATGATGACTGCCTTATGATCTAATTTAGACTTTCAAGAGTCATTCTCTTGGAGCCACGTGCTGAATTGGCCGCAGCATTAGAAAGACAGACTGCCTAAAATTAAGCTCTACCTGCTCATCTAGAGGTTTTAACCATGGTTGGATTTCTGGCAACAGGCACCTATCAGAGGGAATTATCTGATTTTCTTGACTTAGTCATGGCAATTGACAGCACGCGTGTTGCAATAACATCACCTAGCGAGAATGATGAAGCTTTGATTAAATGTAAGCAGACTACTTGCTGATGATGTAGCATGTGATGGCTAGCTCCTTGGTAAAGTAACTGGTTCAGTCTGCAGGTTTGCACATGGCCTATACTTTTCATTGTAACAGCAATCATGTCATTACATGGGCAAGGTGATAGTGGCTACCTATTCAAATGCTGTCATCTTACGCATTTTCCTGACCCTCAAAACACAAAGGAGAGGTGCTACAATGCCATGAAGAGAGTACCATAGAACTGCTCAAATGCAATTGGTGCTGACTGGATGCAGCAGGTGGGAGGCTTATGGTTAATTCAGGGTGGAACTGGGTGGGGTTTGAGGTGCATTCACGTACACATATTTGCAAGGCAATTAGGATTTATAAAGGTAAACTGAGAGAATCGAGTGTTGACCACGTTTTATATTTTTTTTTTTGGCATACCCTTTTTCCTGGTTTTTGGCATACATGTTTTTCACACTCAAATCCAAGCAAAGTTTTATAAATGAGACCCCTGAAGTTCCACTTTGTCATTTGTGATGGCAGCTCAATCCAGCTGGGATGTCCAAAGATCAAAGGGTTTGGGGGAAGGCAGCTAATTTGGGACACTGGCTCTCCCAGGACACTAGATGGCTGCTTCCCTGCAGCTTAGCAGTGTCCCGGATTCCTGCAGGGCACTATGAGCATCTGGAGTTCAGCTTCACAGGCCTGTTGGGTACCGTGGGTGCCACCAGGAGACACTGCAGGAAGACCAGGGAATTTTTACTTTCCATATAGCCCGAAACTACGCCCAAGTCACGGGGACGGAAGCCCTGAAGTACTTCCGGGCTGAAGAAAACTGAAGCCCTCCATTTGACCTGGAAGTCTCGGCAAATTGTGTGAAAGGAAGAACATAAGCACTTCTGGGTCAAGGACTATATAAAACACTGTTGGGAGCCCAACAAGCGAGCCAGAGTTGGGAGGTAGTTGACAGAGCTTGCTAGGAGGTGTGGAGGATAGAATTGTGTTATTTATTGTGTGTTTATAATTGCCTGTTTACTGTGGCTGTGGTGCTAGAGAGCACGGTTCCAAGAAGAAAAAGAATTAGAGCCTTTTTGTGCTTTTACCTGATGTCCTGGACATTTGTCTGTTGGGTTAGAGGAGTGACAGCGGCATATAGTGTCACACATTATTTGCCAATTTGTAGATGCATGTTAAAGTTGAGGATCTCACTCACAAGTACGTACTAGAAATAAATACAAGAAATTATATAGATTTCTTGGATGGTAGATGAGTGTATTTACTATAGAAAAAAATGCAAATAGATTTCATGCTCAAAATGTCAGTGCTGCATAAAGAAACAATTTACAGGAAGCACTCTCTAAAGAGAATTTAGTGGTTTACATTCATAAGGCATTCATTTCGTCTGGAATATATGTAGAAGAAACTTAAAAGACAAATAAAAACGGTTGAATATAAATATATAACTGTTAATATGCTTAGAATTGCATCATGCACATATGAACAAAGGTTTGATCACTGTGCTAAAAAAGCCTGACAGGAAGTTGTGGGAGCAATGAAACCAAGTGCACTGTAGGACCAAAGGGCTTGTCCTACTCTGATAGGCTTAGGGAATTAAACCTCTTTAGTCTTGAGCAGAGGAGACTATGTGGGGACATAATCCAAAGGCAGTGATAAAGCTGATCTATTGAATAAACAGCCAATCAAATACTCAAGAATTCTGCTGGAAATTAAAAGGAAGTGAAATACTGAAGCAAATTAACATCTCTTCACACAAAGACTGAGTCATGTACTTGAAACAGAAACCTTGACAATTTTTAAAAAGCTTCTTGATGAGATATTTGGACAACTTAGCTGTTAGCAGTCCAAATGAGACTGATGGGATGAATAGTCTGTGTTTGTCAAACTTTAGAACATTACATTATTATAGTTTTGACAAGAACAGGCCATTCTTGCCCAAAAACCTACTCAATCCTATTCACATGATTTCTCAAAAAACATTTCTGTTCTACACATTACAGTATGTTCCTGATTATCTTCCAAACAGGGGTCTCTTTGAACAGTATCCAACGAAGACAAGGGCCACTTTTTTCAAAATATTTACTGAAAGCTTATGACTTAATTATTATTGGAAATAATACCTTACCAGCATAAAATTAACTATTCTGCATTAACAGAAGAGATTGTTTGGTATGTAAAGTACCAAATATTTGTATGGCTACGAAAGTGTCTTTCTGGTAGATTGTCAATACTCTGACGATTCTGTTGTCAGCACTACATTACAAGAGTGCCTTTCATTGTCCATAAGAAGAGACAAAGTTAGAGCATCTTGATGATAAGTGACCACAATCAGGAAAGAGACCTTCATGATGCCATGTCCTCCTCACTTCAAACAGTAAATGAAGGTAGCAAAGGAGAGAATTAATACAAAACTGAGTGCCACTATGAGCAATGTTGCACATATCCTCTCTGACACACTAGCACTGATAACTTTCAGCCAACAAATTATTCAGTAGAAGTGTGCCAAGAAACACTACTTGGGCTCCTTTATATCAACAACAATATGCCTGTATAATGCCTCACTGGGACAGCCAAGTCAGAAGTCTTCTTCTCTTTCTTTTTATATTTTTCTTACATTTTAGTCATTCTGGGGTGTGTTCAGACTATAGTGTGTGCATAAATGTATTTATTCATGTATTTATTTATTTAAAGAGCTTCTGTAAAAAGTAAAATTTCCCTCTGGAGACAAATAAAGTTCAATTAATTTATCTATCTATTGTGACAGATCTTGAAGAAAAATTTGGGGCACTAACCGTGTCATTCAATTCAATAAAGCTCAAACCAAAAACAAACACTTTATGGCTTCAGGAATCTTGCCCCATGGCTTACAAAACAAACAAAAAGGGCTTGGTTTTAGCCTACGTTCAAGTCTGTTTGCTCAGGAGTTCCATTAGGCATATCACTCTTGTCAAAGATACACCTTCTTCTCTAGGGTTCTAATGCTTGTGGAACTGAAAGGGGTGGGGCTAAGTGCCCTCACTGGGTGGTTTCTTGGTACTGTGGAGAGAGGAGAAGTCAATGTTAGTGGCAGCACCCCCTCTCTTCCCTGCAGGTTATTACATACCTCGATCAAGTCTGTGAAGAGATCCTCTAACGGCCTGCGTGACACTAACAAAAACAGGGATTTGAAACCATGAAATGCACAGTTGGATTCTCTTCCCATTATCAACTAATACACCATGTTTTTTACATGTGCACTATAGTATGAATTGTGAATGAAATATGCTTTTTTATTTTATTTGTTTTGAACAGAGGTTCTGGTTTTCCATTTTGGGTAAAATGAGGCAGCTGGATGTTCTTCTGGATTTCAAAATGTGGTGTGTCCTTTCTTTGGGGTTGCAGGGACTTAAGAAGATAAATAAAAACACTTGGGCCAGTGCTACAGCATATAGCCCTGTCCTAGAAATTGTATATTAGCCCAAGGCTACTTCAACTGCAGTAACAGAGTGGTGAATCATAATGATTAAATACTATTCAAATAACAATCAATAAAAAATGTGTTTGTTTAAATACGAGCCATTGTAAAATATACATTTTAGATTACCAGTTCGCATCAAGAAGGTTACAAAAACATACAGTATAGTGTACCTAGTTTTAGATGCATTACGAAAAGCTGCATCTTTAAGAATCCAACATATCTATAAATGTGCAAACAATGCCTTCTACATGTAAATCTCACAAATATAGAACATACTGTTATTTTGAAACACAAGGTAAGATTCACTCAAACATAATTTCAGGATATGTGAAATAAAAACTGCCTGAATATTTAAAAAGAAGCAAGTTACAGGATTTGCTTCAGACAATTACCATAAGTCATGTCCACTTTTATCTTTCTGCTTTAACTTTTAAAATTTTTCATGCTGCTTAATTTCATTTAGAAAAAATTGAATTGAAAATCTCTGCATGCATCCAGCATGCAGCATCAATTCTGAGAACTAAAAAAAAGGTATCGATGTAGACTTTAGCCAAAATGCACACACATTTTAATGTGTTTGATGAAACAGGGCTTTATGCTCCAGACTATAATTTATCTGTTAACTCTACATTCTTGAAAACATTCTATTAGGTGGTAATATTAATTACTGTTTGTTTGTATTGTTTTCCAAAAATATCTAAATAAACAACTTTCACAAAATGTTGTTCTAGGTTAACCATTTTATGTTTAGCATTTTTTCACCGTAATCAACTAGTAATCCATCCATCTAACCACTTCTCATTCTACTCTTGCATATCAAGGACTATTAACAATCAAAGCCTATTCGAACAACATCTACCACTAATCACGAACATCAGCTTATTAAATGTCAGCCTAACGAAGCATACACACCACACCATAAATCATTACTTATATGTATCACTTAGACTTTAATCAAACCATTACTTATGGATGATGTTATACCTCTTGATGTGTTAGCCTAAGTTGAAGAGGTGGTGGGAGAGGAAATTCAATCCTGCTGTGTTAGTTATCAATACAGAGCACTTTTTCTTCAAATTTCCTTTAGAAAATGAATTAAAAAGTAAGTAGAAGATTTGTTCAATACTGATCAATTCATCACTCATTATTTTATGTAGTGCTTCTCATACTAAAATTATAAGGCACCATTTTATATTCCAAACACAATTTATAGTAGATACAATAATTCTAGGAGTATATGGATACAGTGTTATTTAATAAATGGTGATTATTTTGTTGCTGAGATTTATGATTTTTTTCACATATGTATAAACTGCTTTTTCTGTGCTTCAATGGTAAATAGTTATTATTTTATATTTTTACAAAATGTATTTACATTTCTGCAAATTAAACTACATTGTAATGATAAATTAATATAAAATGATATATGGGTGGGCACGGTGACGCAGTGGTAGTGTTGTTGCCTCACAGTAAGGAGACCCGGGTCCTCCCTGCATGGACTTTGCATGTTTTCCCCGTTCTCTCCGGTTTCCTCCCACAGTCCAAAAACATGCAGGTTTGGTCCATTGGTGATCCTAAATTATCCTGTGTGTGCCCTGCCTGGAATTTGTTCCTGCCTTGCGCCCTGTGTTGGCTGGGATTGGCTCCCGTGGCCCTGTGTTAGGATATAGCAGGTTGGATAATGGATGGATGGAAAATGATACATCGAGAAACTCATTGGTATTTTCACAGCAAGAATTGTCATATGGTAGCATTACAGTAAGGAGATCGTGGGTTCGCATCCCAGGTCCTCACAGTGTGGTAGCACTTTGAGTAGTGAGAAAAGTGTTATTTAATGCAATTAATTAATATTATTATTATTATTATTATTATTTGAATTTTATTGCTGCTGTTATTGTAATGTGTCACCTAAAACTTGTCAAGAGAATAATGTTAAAGCAATAACCACTGCTGTCAGAAAGAGGGAATAAGCAATTAGAAATGACAGTTGAGCTTGAACAATAAATAATAAACCAAAACAGGACACTCTCCCTATTTGTTAAACGCAGTCGACTGAAGTGAGACCAAGACTTGATCATATCTGTTAGTGCCATGCTAATCTTTTTATTTGCTTTGGTTTCCATTTACCGGTTTGCCTTTGATGCTTGTTTTGTTGCTTCATTCTGAATTCGAAAATTGCTCTTATTTTTAAGTAAATAATCCTTAACTTATATGGGCAGAAATAAAACTGATAATAGCTAATACCTCCAAATATATCAGAGAGGAGGAAACAAGAACCACATACAAATCTTTGTACATTCAGATATACATATCATTATTTAAAACAATTTAAAAGCAAAGACACTTAAAATTCTAAAAGCAGCAGTAGGAATGCAGAAAAAAAGACACATTTTTGGCAACAGAAGAGACTTACAAGGCTTTTTTTTTATAGACATCCACTTCCAGGAGAAAAAATGCTATTATGTTTCTAACAAAATAATCCATTAGGGTTAACAGAAAGAGATTTAACGAATGAAAATGATGAGACCTAAGCACCTTTAAAACCAAGCCTGCCATATTTGGATTCCTGCATTATCTGCATTTCCTCAAAAAAAACTGTGGTGTGCAACTTACCACCTAAAACAGTAAGTTACTTTTTATTAACAAACAAGGAACAGCAGCCTCTGATTTAACAATTGCAACACTTCTGTTTTTTAACCCAACATTCTATTTATGCTTTAATTCCTTGGTCTCTAGAGGCAAAGTGTGTTACTGAGGCACACTTAATTAATGGCTAAACAGTACATATCCCATGTCAAAAAGTGAAACAAACGGACTTCAGGTCAATTTTGACTGCTGCTTAGAAGGAAGTATGCATAATTTATATCTCATGCAATTTTTCTTGCATGCAAAGGACATGACTTTCTTAAACTAATTAATCTAAATCAAATCAAATTGTATTTATCACAGACAAAAATCCAGTTCAGGTTCTCATTCTATCTCATCAGCACCTGGCAAAAAAAGAGAAGCAACCCTGGATACAGGACTCTCCTTTTCCCTTGTCATGTATGTGATTGTATCAGTACTTTTATGGGGACAAGGGGAAAGATTTGACAAATGCACAGTTGTACACATAACTGTGTGTTTACTTCTGAGTCTGAAAACTGGTGATGCAGAGCAACAACCAAATCCCTGGTCATTCACTGCCTCCCACGTCTAATTTTCTACCTCCTTACATTAAGACACACCAATGTGCTGTCATTGCTTACCAGACTATCTAGAGAAAAGCCAAGCAAAATGACACCTTTTATTGGCTAACTAAAAAGATTACAATATGCAAGCTTTCGAGGCAACGCAGGCCCCTTCTTCAGGCAAGATGCAAGGTGTTTTCTAAATATATGAAGATAGTCTTCTGCTAGGGCTACCTGAAGACTTTTAGGATCTAATTCTATGTAGATGTTTGACATTGTATGCCAAGAGAAATGTGTTTGTTCCCTGTCTTGCGAAGCGTAGAAAAATGCATTGCATTAAAATAGGTTTTCATTTATTGTCTGTAAATCTGAGAGCATGTTCCCATTTATTTATGTAGCCCTCCCACCATTTAACTGGCACGTTACCTATTACCTAGGATGAAATTTCACTGCTATGATCCACATTAAACACCTCCCAATAAATTTTAATAACCAATGGGTCCAATGAAAACAATTAGTTTATTATTTATAATTGTTACACTATTTCAAAGTAATGATTTATAAACACTCACTCCTTTTTATTAATTATTTGAATGCAACCACCATGTAAGCACTTCACACAATCATGGATAGAAAACAACAAACAAACAAACAAACAAACAAACAAACAAAAAAAACATAAAACACATTTATTTAAACACACCGCTTATGGGATATTATCACAGTTCAACTTAAATTTGAGTTTCAGCACAAGTAAGGTTTACACATAGAAATCAACAATAAATATATAGGTATATATAAAAAAAAAAAACGGTGCGCTTAGTTGGAGCTCATATGCAGTACATAACTTCATGTTGTACTCACGGTGTCCTTCCAGAACTTTTCCCCAAACTTCTCATTTTCCTCCTTGGTTAAACACAGGAATCTCACAGCTCCGTCTGGGATGACGCCAGCAGCTTCGTCTTGATGTGGGATTTATTTGCGTTCCCTGATTAGTTGTTGCCTCCTGTGATATTTCTGACACTGCTTATTTGCATTTTCTCCTTCTGGGATAAATCATGTCAGACGTATTGCATGCCAGCTGTGCCCTCTGTGGAATGCGGCTGTGGCGGTCCTCCAAAAAGTCCTTATCACCGAACTCTGTATCACTTAAAAAAAAGGGAAAGCGCGCAACTGTGCAGCCATGTTTTTTTCACTTCAACAGGTGAGGTGTCAACCTCTTGGTGCGCGAGTTCCCTTCCCGCTCTCCCTTAGCATCAAATAAACACATTTACTATTATACCCAACTAGGAGGGTGCTACACTCTCCCCCCACCAAAAAAAATCGTTGTGTCCTCATAACGAAGGGAAATACATTAGTCACATTGGATAACACTTGAAACCAAATACAGTATACTATAAGCAACATTATAGAAAATTTCACAAGTTAAACAAACTGAAAACTATTTTGCAGTTAGCCCTACTAAATGATGAAACTATCATCTGTATTTAGGTGCACCTATCCCAAATGTCCAGAATCATCATGCAATGATCGTAGAACAATCTGGTGAAATTTCTGTGGCAAAAGCAATTGTTTACACTTTGGTTTGTTGGGCGACTGTGTAGCGGTACATCACTCCATCTTCCATCTTCAACCTTCCCCATTCCTTCAAAAGTAAAGAGATATATTTGTGTTTTCTCTTGTTCACCATGTGAATATCTCCCTTTCTAAATGCGTTCCACAGCTCACCCAACCAAGGGTCTTCCTGCTGTGAGGCTTAGGACAGGTTCAGTTGGGGTAGTGATGCAGTGCTTAATGTAGCTAGGTTGTAGTATGCTGCAGGTACTGCCTTAACGGAGCAGTTAAAACAGTTAACAACTCTGTTGAATGAAGGACAGTTAAGCTTATTAACCTCCAACAGCTGACACATGCCTCTCACTCCATTAGAAGAAATGCTTATCCAGTCCTCATCCTCTACTGGGGTTTCATGGGCACACCGAGACAAAGCATCCGTATCTGTGTTTTGCTTGCCAGGTCGGTATTTGAGGCTGAAATCATAGGCTGATAGAGCTGCCAACCATCGATGTCCTGCAGCATCCAATTTGACAGATGTCAGTATGTAAGTAAGAGGATTGTTGTCAGTTTGTACCTTTAAACTTGGCCCCGAACAGATAGTCATGGAGCTTTCTACCACAGCCCATTTTAATGCCAAAAATTCTAATTTGTGTACTGGGTAATTCCTCTCAGTGGGTGTTAGGCTTCTACTAATGAAAGCCACTGGCCGCAAACCCTGCCCCTGGTCTTGATATAGGACTCCTCCTAATCCCTCATAGCTTGCATCAATGTGCAACACATAAGGTAGTTGAGGATCCGCAAAAGCCAATACAGGTGCCTGAGTAAGTTGAGCTTTTAGAATGTCAAAAGCTACTTCACATCTCTCATCCCATCTATCTCCAAATGGCTCAGTAGGCTTAAAATAGACCCTTCCTGGCTCTTTCTCCTTATGTTTTTCTGCTGCCTTCTTAGGCAAGCAGCCTTGCAGTAATTGGTTCAGTGGGTAAGAAACTTGGGAAAAGTCTTTGACAAACCTCCTGTAGTAACCACAAAAACCCAGGAAGGAGCGCAGTTCTGATATAGTCTGGGGTCTGGGCCATGAAATCACTGCTTCTGTCTTGGAGGGATCAGTTGAGATTCCATTTTGAGAGACAATGTGTCCAATATAGCTGACAGATGTTTGGCAGAACTTGCATTTATCAAGTGATAATTTTAGTCCTTCACTTTTCAGGCGATCCAAAACCTTAAGGAGGCACTGTTCGTGTTCTTCCAATGTTCGCCCAAACACAATGAGGTCATCCAGATACACCAAAACCTCCAATAAATTCATGTCCCCAACTGTTCTCTCCATAACTTGTTGAAAAGAGGCTGGAGCTCCTGTTATACCCTGAGGCATCCTTTCAAACTAGAAGAACCCAACTGGGCAAATGAAAGCTGTCTTTTCTTTGTCTTTTTCACAGAAAGGAATTTGATAGTATCCGCTTCTAAGATCCACTAAACCACTTGTTTCCACTAAGGCAGGCAAGAGCGTCTTCAATTCTAGGGACAGTGTATTGATCTGGAATTGTACGTCGATTTAGGGTTCTGTAGTTTACACACATCCGTTTTTGTCCATTCTTTTTATGCACTACTACTATGGGTGATGCGTAAGGGCTCCTGGACTCAGTAATAATACCAGCATCCTTCAGTTTTCCCAAATGCTGTCTTACATCTTCAATGTCAGCAGGGGCAAGCCGGCGAGACCTCTCCCGGAAAGGTTTATCTTCAGTTAGCCTGATTTCGTGTTGAGAACTCTTAGCACAGCCCATATCAAATTCATGACAGGAGAAAACATCTTTCCTCTCCAGCAGCTTTTGAGCTAGTCTTTTCTTCCAATCTCCGGGCAGAGAAGAATCACTAAAATCAAAGGAGTCCAAGGTCAACTGATTCTCAGCAGTCATCTCGCCAGGGGAGGAAATATGTGGCACAACCTCTACTGGGAAGATGTGAGCAATTGGCATACCCCGCTTCAAAGTAACAGCCTGATCGGACATATTCCGAACAGTGACTGTGATCCTTCTTGAGTGTTCAACTGGAGTGTTCTGCACTTCTGGCCTCACCAATAATGCCTCAGGAAACCGTGGCTCTTCAGGATGATCCACTAGCAAAGTTTTATTAGAAAATTTTCCTAAATATTTTGGAATCCCCCTAACTCTTGCCGTCTCACCAGGAGACAATATGACAGGCTTTGGGTGTGAAAACCACACTGTACCTTGGCTTAAATCATCAGTCTGGTCAGCTGTTATCCTCATGACCCTTTCAAATGCATCTTTCATGACAGGATGAACCACTAAAGTGTTCAGGAAATCTTTCCCAACCTTTTGCTTGCATGCCTCAATCAGTTTTTTCACCACAGATGTATTTGTTCCTAGTAGAATGGATGCTTCACCCTTCATTACTGGATCCGGACACACCAGCACCAGTGCATCAATGGCCTCAGTTACTCCAGTTACAGATCCTGGAAACTCGAGCCTCAAAGACAAACAACCGTCATAAGGGTATTGCTGAGAACTTAAACCCCATATCTCCAAATTTCCAATTTCCATTAAAGGTAGATGCTTAAGGTACCACTCATAAAAGGATCGATAGAGAAGATTAACTTGAGACCCACTATCAAGTAAAGCTTTAGCATAAATGCCCTCTATCTGTATAGAAAGGATAGCGCTAGGCCCAACAAGCCCTTATGGGAGCACAGCTGTCTTTTGGCGCTTTTCCACTGCATAGTACGGCACGACATGGTTCAGTTCATCTCACTTTTGGGGGGTTTTCCACTGGGAACAGTACCTGGCACCTGGTCCTTTTTTTACTACCACCTCAGGCGAGGTTCCAAGCACGCCAAACCGTTACCAAAACGTGACGTGTAAACTCTGCTGGTCACTGATTGGCCGGAGAAAATCGTCATTACTGCGTCACTGAACTTGTGACACGAGACACAACAGACCCGCTAGATTTTTAGCACAGCCAGCGAAGGTTCGGACGCACCATTTTGTTTTAACCAAAAATGGCTGTTTCGTGGTTTATTGAGGAAGTACAGATGTTCCTCTCGTTGGTAGCCGAGGAGCGGATCCAGCGAGAGCTGGATGGGGCGACGCGGAATGAAAAAGTTTTTCAGGAGGTCGTCGCAACTATAACGGCATGTGAATAATCCCTCCCACTCTAAAGCGGTACTAAACTGCAGTCGAAACGCAAACCGAGCCGAACTGAGCCGAACCAAGGTGAGCTGTACTGAACCATGCTGTGCCGTACTATGCAGTGGAAAAGCGCCTTTTTTGTTTAGTTCATTGCACTGGGTGGAATGTGTCTTTTGAGGAGCTTCAGCCCATCCCTCTACTGAGCCCCGGGCTAGTTTCCCGTCACCCTTCTCATTTTAATGAGTCGTTGATTCACTTTTCTCAAGTTATCCTCATTTGCACAGTCCCGTTTAAAGTGGCCATCCTCTCCACATTTATAGCAGAAAATGTTTTTCTCCACTGTCTGCTTTGCTTAGAGAACTTCTCCCTGTAGTGGCAGCTAAGCTATGCATTTTAGGAGTGTCTGATGTCACTGGAGCAACAGCAGCAGACAGGAGACGAGCCATTTTACTTCTCAGTCCCCTAAATTCCTTCTTTAGCAGCTCAACCTCAGAGTCAGCTAAATCTGTTTTGTCAGAGGCCACGGAGGACACAGTTACACTGGCCTGAACATTACTTCTATTATGAATCATGTTCTCTTCTTCTCTTACTTCTTTTAGTTCAGTGAAAGGAGGTGGTTCACAAAACTTGTGCGTCATTCTCAGCCTAAGTGCCACCATGTCATCTGGAAGAGCTCAATACGAAGGCGATTCAATTCAGAAGACTTCAGTCCCCCTTTTCACAGAACACTGTGTAGTAGCTTATCTAGCTTGATTATATACACAGAGAGCTTTTCCCCTTTTTCTTGGAAGGTATTTCTGAACTTCACCATCAGATGCATTCTCTGTAGGACCAAATGCTGTATCTAGAGCCTTCAGGTAGTCACAAGAAGTAGCTGAAGAATTTTCAACCTTCACAAACCTCACAATATCTGCTGCGGGCCCTCTAAGGCATTCCACTAGTCTCTGTTTCTTCACATTGTCAGAACACTGCCATTCTTCGAGAATATGTGTAGTGTGTTCAGCCCATACCTCATAGTCTTCATCCCCATTTAGTGTAGGAGTCAGTCCAGAAAATGTGTGCAGTTTCCTGTAATTCTGTGTTTCTACTGGTGAGGCAGTTTGGCATTTCTGAACTAGTGAATTAATTGCGCCAACTAACTCAGTGTTAAGTGTGAGAGCTGGGGAAGCTACATTCTGTATGTCAGCTAAAGATTTTCCCTCTTGTTTCAAGAAAGACATAAGCTTAGTATGGAACTCTTCACCTTTACTACTGCCAGATGAAGGGGATGTAGCACTAAGTACTTGAGTGGACCATGGGCCTATTTCATCAGGAATTCCAATAAAAACTGGAAAAGAAATTTCAGAAACCCTTTTAGAAGTCTCTACTAAGACAAATTGCTCCCTACCTGTTTTATCACTGCATCGACCATACACTTTTGTCTTGCCATTTCCCTTAACTGTGTCTAGCACCCTATATATAACTGTGTCTGTAATGTCCAGTGGCATATTGCTTAAAACAACAGCATTCTCAAGTGCAACATTCTTCTCTTTACACCAAGCAATAATCTCATATACATCCATATTGTACAAACTTCATCAATAAACAAACAAACAAGTTTGGAAATGGAAAAAGATATATACAAAACTGCACAGTCGAGCACAAGTAACTTCAAAAAGGCAGAAAACACATAATGCTATACAGGAACAGTATTTATCACATCACATTCATATTTTAATCCCGGACGAGCCCCCACAAATCCCCTTCCCACCATTTAACTAGCACGTTACCTATGACCTAGGATGGATTTTACTGGTGGGATCCACATTAAACTCCTCCCAATAACTTTTAGTAACCAATGGGTCCAATGAAAACAATTATTATTTATAATTGTTACACTATTTCAAAGTAATGATTTATAAACACTCACTCCTTTTTATTAATTATTTGAATGCAACCACCATGTAGGCACTTCACACAATCATGGATAGAAAACAATAAACAAACAAAACATAAAACACATTTATTTAAACACACCGCTTATGGGATATTATCACAGTTCAACTTAAATTTGAGTTTCAGCACAAGTAAGGTTCACACATAGAAATCAACAATAAATATATAGGTATATATAAAAAAATCGTTGGCGCGCTTAGTTGGAGCTCATATGCAGTACATAACTTCACGTGTACTCACGGTGTCCTTCCAGAACTTTTCCCCACACTTCTCATTTTCATCCTTGGTTAAACACAGGAATCTCACAGCTCCGTCTGGGATGACGCCAGCAGCTTCGTCTTGATGTGGGATTTATTTGCGTTCCCTGATTAGTTGTTGCCTCCTGTGATATTTCTGACACTGCTTATTTGCATTTTCTCCTTCTGGGATAAATCATGTCAGACGTATTGCATCCCAGCTGTGCCCTCTGTGGAATGCGGCTGTGGCGGTCCTCCAAAAAGTCCTTATCACCGAACTCTGTATCGCTTAAAAAAAAGGGAAAGCGCGCGACTGTGCAGTTTTTTCTCTTCAACAGGTGAGGTGTCAACCTCTTGGCGCGCGAGTTCCCTTCCCGCTCTCCCGCGGCGCCGAAAGACACGCGCGCTCTTAGCATCAAATAAACACATTTACTATTATACCCAACTATGAGGGTGCTACATTTAAATGTGCTGCTATGGAGGCTTTGGTATTGTTTTGAAATAAGTCTTTTATCAGTGTAATTTTTCAGGTCCATCTCTTGGACGGAGGGTTGGAAATTGTGTTATACTGAATCTGGCATGCATGTAATTAAAAAGTGTTTTGTGAAAGATTGTAATGAGAACAGAGTTGTTCAAAATTTGCAAATATATAGTGATTTTGGATGACAAAACTAAAGAAACATTTAATAAGAATGATGTCCCAATAAAAGCTATATACAGTTTTACACAGACACCACATATTAAACTGCCTTTCACAGAGGCTAATTGCTCAGTGATGCCTTTCAGGCTCTTCTGTTTATTTTATTCCCAGGAATCTGATTTCTCATAAAATGTGACTAAATCTTCTCTTATTTTTAATGTGCTGTAAATAATGAGAGAGCTATCTATAGCATACAAAATGAATTTTGACAAACAGTTGAGTGAACCGTACACATTTTACTGGGTATGTGCCAGCACTTTAATTATATTTTTTTAACTAAGAAAGCAAATAAATATATTACAAATTCCTCCAGCTGAAATGCAAAATTTTGATTGATATGTTGATGTCTCTATTTAAAGAAAATTACAGTTGATAACAGAGGTGTAATTAAAGAAATATACACAATCTACTGAACCGTTGCTCTATACATGCTACTGGTGATTATTTTTATCTATATAGCTACAGTACTTAGCAGAAGCTTGACATAAGAAAGTTACAAAATGCATTTCTTTGTATTTCCAGACTTTCCATATGGATCACACTAACTGGCATTTAAAGTATTATTTATATAAAAAATATTTTTAATAAGAGATGCACTACATGGTACAGCGTGTCAGGAGTCCTAGTGTGTTTCAGTGCAGGGGAAGGGTTTTTTTTCAAATAGTGTGGCCCAGAAACATGAAGCTGGGTATCTGCAGGAAAGATGTGTAGTCCCGGAGCGCTAATGGTGGAGTAGATTAATTAATTATGCATGTGTGTGTGACTGATTTGTGCAGCCATCCCTCATTTGCAGTTTCGTGAGTCATTGAACACAGGACCTACAATTGCAAGGTTATATAAAGGGTCTGAATAGATCCAAAAAAAGAAAAATGATGAAGAAGAGAAACTGAGAAAAAGAAAGAAAGAAAGAATAGGATCAGATGGTAAGGCCAGTGCACAGCACTGGAGGTGAGCAATCTGTGAAGCCCTTCGGTGGAGTGAACGGTGTTCCTGGGGAGGATCGAACTTTGCTGAATGATCTGAGCAAGAGATATAATGTTGTCCAAAAGCCTCATGAGCCCCTCAGGACCAAATAAGTACCATATTTTTCACTCCATAAGATGCACTTTTTTCCCCAAAAGTGGGCAGAAATGTCTGTGCGTCTTATGGAGCAAATATTGCATCATAGACCATGATGTGTATTACCTGACCTGTCAGCGGTAGTGACAGCAGTTAGAAGAGGAAGTGGTAGGCCCATGAGAAACCCCTGGGAACACTTAAATGTCCCACTTTACTGCTGAATCTCAGGGCGTCTGGTCAGTTGCCATCCACCTTTGCCCTGGGAAATTGCTGAAACACTCCCAGCTACAACCGCTGACTTGGATGGGCGATCTTTCCAAAGAAAATCAAATCACGAACCTTTTAACACAAAATCACGATCCACAATTTGAATTGCAATCTGTCTTTTCAATGTGACATACACTTAAGGGAATATCATCAAACTCATCAAGACCTAAGTAACACTTTATTTTAAATATCAGACACATTTGAAATCAATTGTTCTCTTGTTCACTTGATAAGCAGAGTTAATGAACACACCACAAAGCTGGCGAGTGAGTGAGGAAGGCCCCTCCCCTTGGCTCGGATTCGCACAAATAAATCGGTACTGCAAGCGAACTATGATACATTGCGAAATGAGAGAACTCGCAAAATCAACCAGAATGTTGAAGCAAGTTATAGAAAAAAAAACAGATCTAAATCCGTTAAGTAGTTCTCTCGTGAACATGCAGCGGACAGACATACAGACTTTGGATTTTATATATTACTAGACAGTAACGGCGCACTGCACGAATACACTTTACTTAAGCATTCCTAGTTTTCCTACTCTTTCTCTGTATGTTTAGCATTTGTTTGCTCAGAGGTTGATTTGCTTGCTGAGTGACCTGCTTCTTCTCTTCATTCATCGCCATATTTTCGCGTTAAAACTGATTAAGTCAGTGTTTGTGTTGCAATTACTTAGTACGTTTTCCTGAATTTTTCACTTAAGCTGGTGCGTAAGTCTTCAATCTGCCTCAAGAATGATTTAAGATTTGTTAATGACAGTGATGATGGTTCTTAATACCGCTGTTGACTTTACATGGTTGAAATATTATTCTGCTATATTTTATTAAATATATTAGTACACCATTTGGTTCAGAATATTTTTTTTTCTTGTTTTCCTCCTCTAAACCTAGGTGTGTCTTATGGTCAGGTGCATCTTATGGAGCGAAAAATACGGTATTTGTTTGCTTACTTTGTAGACATTAGTGAGAAGCCTGAAGAAGGGGCCTGAGTTGCCTCGAAAGCTTGCATATTGTAATCTTTATAGTTAGCCAATAAAAGTTTTCATTTTGCTTGACATCTTATTGCATTCATAATGTCTAACACGGTACAACACTCTAGTTTGTAGACATTATAAAGGATAGAATGAAAAAACTAAAGTTATACAAAAAGTCATAGTAATAGTTACCATGTAGGTCTCGACTATGGGTAAAATATGTCAAGGGTATCTGTCAACAAATAGGAAATAACCGGAGACTTGTGCTGCCCGGCAATAAAGCTAAAAGCATTCGTTACCCCATCTGCTTCTCTGATCTTGGTGTACCCTTTTCCATACACAGTAAACTCACTTACCACACCAAAAATCTCAAAGTCTCAATGGTGAGGGTAATAATTTGTTATGGTTATTTTTTGAGTCCAGGGTATTTTATCTCAGTGTAGTCTGTATATTCTTCCTGTCTATATGGACAATTTCTCTTTTTTTCTCAATCATATCCCAAAGATGTGCTGATTCTGACCTGGGCCCTCTCTGAGTGCAGATGTTTGTGTAAATGCATTTTGCAATGGACTAGTGCCTTGTGCAGGGCTGGTTCCTGCTTTGTGTTTGGTGAAGCCAGGAAAGGGTCAACAGCACCATGTCTCTATACGGTATATGATTTGACTTGAGTATGCTATGTTATAAATTAATTTGGGTATGTAGGTGAGTGTGCCCTGTGATTAACTAGTGCCGAAAGCAAGACTGGTTCCTTAACTGGACATAGTGCTGCTAGGATAAACTCTCCTGTGTTGTTTCTCTGTCATTATTACAGAAAACTGTCTTTTCTTTCTAAGTGAATTAAAAATTAATACTGCACTTTCAACTACCCATTTTTTTCTATTATGGATGTTCCCTTATGAGTTTTTGCCAATAATGACTTGAAACCTTAATGTAGGTAAAATGTCATCTTAAGGCTGTCTAACAGACAGCAAAGCAAACAAAGATTGATTTCCAGATTACTTTTTGGTTACTAGCATGGACTTGTTTGTAACTTTTTCCAAAAAGTTACCCTTAACTGTTCTCTCTGTGCTCTTGTACAATAACAGATTTTCAAAGTAATTCTTCAGTTTTGTGCCATACAATCCTAGAGGTAGTCTAGACGGTCTTCCTTGAACTTTTTCTCTTTGTAATATGTAGAGCCTAACTATCCATACTAATCCACATGTTATCCCTTACATACAGTTTGCATTGCCACGGTGAAAAAAAAAATATGGACACAGCGAAGAAAAAAAAAAGCCTAAATGTCGAGATTAAAGTCGACATGCTGACTTTATTCTCGACATTTCCCCTTTATTCTCGCCATTTATGTCGAGATTAAAGTCGACATGTTGAGTTTATTAGCTAAGTTTCCATCCAGTTTTTTGCGACGTTTTGTTATCGACAAGCAGAATATACGTAAAAAAAATGTGCGAAATTTGCTGTCTCCAGCCTGTTTCCATCCAACTGGCTTTTTATCGATAAAATGGTGTGCGTGATGACGTCATCCCCTCCAAAACGAACTGTCGCATAAGTTTTGTTGTATCGCGAAAAAAAATCTGCCCTTGAGCCGTTTCCATACATAATTTTGTGTATGTCGCAAATTATCTACCTTTTGTTTTCCACGTTACACCCCCTCCACTAAACAAAGAAATTGAGAGATTATTCAGACAGGTCATAAACTCTAATTAGAAATCTTGGACTTCCAAATCTTTCTCATAAGACAGACTACTTCACACTCCTCTCTGCAATTTGATTAAGTATAAATATACACAATTATGATCACATAATATTATAGTTTTGAGGAGAATAGGCCACACATTCCAACAAACTCACCATTGCTATCCAACTAATTTCTTAAAATTAACATCAAGTTGAATTTTAACAGTCACCAAAATACTAGTATCTACCACACTACTTGGTAACTTTTTCCAAATGTCTATGATTCTCTTTGTGAATAAAATTATACTTCATTTGCCCTGTGCTGGGCGGAGTGGTAGCTCTGGAGCTAGGGATCTATACTGGCAATAGAAAGGTTGCCGGTTTGAAACCTATAAACGCCAAAAGTGACTCTATTTCTTTGGACCCTTGAGCAAGGCCTTTAACCTGCAATTGTTCAATCCTGGGTGTGACATTAACACTAGAATTACTAGAGCATACGAAAAAACACGTAGATCCATCCCACCTTAAATCGCTTTGCAGCTCTCTATCAGTGTCTTTTGTCCTGTAAATGTGTCGATAAGCAGCAAGCAGTCTACTATCATATCCCCCCACCACCACGCAGTTTTCTCAGCTCAGGTCTGTTTCCCTGCATGTCAGTTGTATAGAGTGAGAAGTCAAGCAAAATAACACCTTTTATAAATACTATATATTATTTGGAAGATATGCATTTCATGTGTGTTCTGTGTCTGCAACAATCTGTGTAAACACATCATTAAAACAGAAACGTTTTTCATGTTTTAGTAATAATTGACAAAATGTAGACATGAAATGTATGATGTGTGAAGCCTGAATTCCAAATATCAAATACTGTAAACACTTTCACAAAAGGTACAAATATAACAGAACAAGTGCACTTCTATTCAAGAATATAACTGCAGAAAAAGAACCCGCATTAGGGTGCGACATTGACAGGCATTTGCTACAACTGCTTTGGTGGCACAACAGTATCAACTGTTGACTGGTAATCAAGTCTTCACGAGTTTGATTCTGTTTTGAGAAGTGATCTGCTCTTATTCTTACTATCTTAGAATAAATACATACATTTGATTTCAGTCTGTAACAGCCGGTGTAAATTTATGATACTTGTTTTTTTTTTATTCAGTTTTATTCTCCCAGTCACGTTGACGATTACCCCCCCCCCACCCCCATCTGACACTGCTGCTTACACATAAAGATGCGCTATAACAGAGGTGAACTCAGATGATAACGACGGTTCTACATCGGAGAAAGAATGCACGTCGCCGCATGGATTTTGCCATTGCTGTACTTTGTTTATGTACACAGAAGCTCTGCAGTTCACTTGTAACTTTACGCTGAAGGAAGTAAGTAAATAAATAAAGTTAAATAAGTAAATAACATTAGATATGGCTCTTACAGTTAGGTCCATAAATATTTGGACAGAGACAACTTTTTTCTAATTTTGGTTCTGTTCATTACCACAATGAATTTTAAATGAAACAACAGATGCAGTTGTAGTGCAGACTTTCAGCTTTAATTCAGTGGGTTGAAGAAAAAGATTACATAAAAATGTGAGGCAACTAAAGCATTTTTTAACACAATCCCTTCATTTCAGGGGCTCAAAAGTAATTGGACAAATTAAATAACTGGAAATAAAATGTTCATTACTAATACTTGGTTGAAAACCCTTTGCTGGCAATGACAGCCTGAAGACTTGAACTCATGGGCATCACCAGATGCTGGTTTTCCTCCTTTTTAATGTTCTGCCAGGCCTTTACTGCAGCGGCTTTCAGTTGCTGTTTGTTTGTGGGCCTTTCTGTCCGACGTTTAGTCTTCAACAAGTGAAATGCATGCTCAATTGGGTTAACATCAGGTGACTAACTTGGCCATTCAAGAATTTTCCACTTCTTTGCTTTAATAAACTCCTGGGTTGCTTTGGCTGTATGTTTTGGGTCATTGGCCATCTGTATCATGAAACGCCGCCCAATCAATTTAACTGCATTTAGCTGGATTTGAGCAGACAGTATGTCTCTGAACACCTCAGAATTCATTCTTCAGAATTCTTGCTTCTGTCTTGTGTCACCTCATCAATAAACACTAGTGTCCCAGTGCCACTGGCAGCCATGCATGCCCAAGCCATCACACTGCCTCCACCGTGTTTTACAGATGATGTGGTATGCTTTGGATAATGAGCTGTTCCACGCCTTCTCCATACTTTTTTCTTGCCATTGTTCTGGTAGAGGTTGATCTTGGTTTCATCTGTCCAAAGAATGTTTTTCCAGAACTGTGCTGGCTTTTTTAGCTTTTTTTTTTTTTTTTGGCTCGTTGGTGCCATAATAAACATGAATCTCCTTTATGGATGAAAAGAAGAAAAATCTTAGTTGTCATAAATTAGGGAGCTGTGTGTTGTCTGAGATTTGGGTCCAAATGAGAAGCTGACATTCAGGGGCATCTCCCTTTAATAGCGGTCCATCCATCAAGGGTGTCTGTGTGAGGAAGAAAAATGAGACAAGCAGCAGTGCCCCCTCTCACCCTATCAGGGTATTGCAGACCTTGGATGAGACCTTGAGGTGTACCACGGATGCACATGTGTGACATTAGTTATAAATTAAAACAATTGTCAGACTTATTTCTAAATTATAATTATAATTAAATACTAACATTTTCACAGAAATTTGCAAATTTGATGGAAGTAGTTTTGAAAATTATTCTTCAGATTTCAAGATTATTTCACTGTATTTTATAATTTTACCAAAGGTAAGCCTTTTTCTTTATATACACTGGGTTATCATTTTTAAAAATACTGGGAGATGTGCAGAGAAGCACAATAAATTAATTATTTTTTCTGTGCTAAAAGGCTAAGAGAATTAATCCTTTTTAGCTTTGAACAAAGAGGACTATGAAGTGACTTATTCAGGTCTTATAATATTTTCAAAGGGAACAAATATTACAAATGTAACAAGATTATTTAGTTACATATTAATGCACATACTGAAGAAAAAATTAGGGTATTAAGGGGAAGTGCATGAAAATTTGAAATATTTCTTCATATAAGGGGTCACTTGAATTAAAATGCATTTTTGAGACAACTTAATTATTAGCTCACCAAAGAAGCTAAGTGAAATGAATGGTCTTTTACCATTTTTCCAAATTTCAAATGCACTTATGTACAGTACATGTACAACTTTTACTGGAATGCTTTAGAATAAAAAAAACATAAAAATGGATTATAAATAATCCATTCATTCATATATTTTCAAAGGAAGGGGGTTATAGCAGTTAAATCAAGAAGCCTGCATTAATGATGCTTTAAGTAGCTATGCAGATTTTAGGTAGGGTCTGCTATGTGTCAGTAATGAAAAATTAGAGAAACAAATGAATAAGATGAGCTAAGAGATTGTAAATACACACATTATATTCTGAAATTAGAGAAATGACCTTCAAAAAACAGCTTAAAAAATCAACTATACAGAAGCTTAATAGGTTTTTAATACCTATTAATTTAATAAATCAAATACACAAAAAATTATTGTATATTTATACAATAAAATTGAAGGCTATTTTATTTACACAGCTACAGTATGTGTGTATTACATTAACGTGAAAATTTTAATATATGGTACATACTTATATTTGAAAATCAAGCATACAACCTCTTCTTCTGCACCCATAAGATATTACTGTAACTATTTTTTCCAGTTGGAGAGCTTACTAAAATAATAAACAAATAAAAAACAATCCATTAGTTCAGTAAACTCAAGTATGTAAGCTTTAAAACAGAAAATACGAACAACCAAAATACATTAGCATATTAATGTAGTTCAGAAGAAGGGTGATGCAGAAAGATGACTGAGACTGTGGAAGGACTGTGTAATTTCTTTTAAATAAAAATCATAAGCTAAAGCAAAACACTCTGCACTGAATTGGCTGTGGACTGTGACTAAACACCTCCTGAATGTGTTTTATTATTTCAGATATCGTTTACTAACATATACCTAACTAATCTACATCATTATTCACTAATAAAAGTATCATGTTCATTTTATATATATATATATATATATATATATATATATATATATATATATATATATATATATATATACATACATAAATATATATCACTCCATCGCGGATTTTAAATGTAAGCATATCTAAATATATATCTTCGCTAGATTTTTCGCTGGTTCGCGGATTTCTGCGGACAATGGGTCTTTTAATTTATGGTACATGCTTCCTCAGTTTGTCTGCCCAGTTGATTTCATACAAGGGAAGCTATTGGCGGATGGCTTAGAAGCTACCCAATCGGAGCATGTATTTCATATTAAATAAAACTCCTCAATGATATAAGATATGCTTCCTGTGCTGTGATTGATTATTTTGCTTTTCTCTGTCTCTCTCACTCTCTCACTCTCTCTGCCTGATGGAGGGGGTGTGAGCAGAGGGGCTGTTTGCATGGAGGCTGTTTGCCTAGAGGATACGGACGCTCCTCTAAAAAATGGCGCTTTATCGCGTTGCTTTGGCATACTTAAAAGCCCAAGAGCACGTATTGATTTTTTGATTGTTTGCTTTTCTCTCGCTCTGATTCTTTGAAGAGGAAGATATGTTTGCATTCTTTTAATTGTGAGAAAGAACTGTCATCTCGGTCTTGTCATGGAGCACGGTTTAAACTTTTGACTAAAGGGTGTTATTTCATGTCTAGAGGGCTCTAATAATGTTAAAAGTGTGGGGGAGTTTATAAGGGCTTAAAATATATAAAAACAACATTACAATCATATTGTTTCTACTTCACGGATTTTCATCTATTGCGGGGGGTTCTGGAACGCAACCCCCGCAATCAAGGAGGGATTACTGTACTGTATATATATATAAATACAGTACATACCGAGGTGGCCAAAAAATTTGTTAACAGCTGTTATCTCTGGACTTTACCAAAGTTGAATCAAATTATAACAAACAATGTGTAGTATGGCATTATCTCAGAAGATGTCATTACTCGCATGAATGAAACCAGCTACAGTACACTGGCCATGCTTCGAGAAGAAATTAAAACAACTTGTGCATCAGAGTTGTTCAAGCAGTAGTTTGCTGTAATCAGAAGTGTCTGGATGCTCATGGTAACCATTTTGACCACCTGTTGTAAATGTAGAAGTCAAAAGTGACTTAAATTCATTCCTTGATATCTGTATGAATTTAAAATCACAACTTTAATACAGGTTTTTCTTTTGTTGAAGTGTGTATACCTTTTTTTTGCCCCATTTGTATGTATATATAATATATATATGTATATAAATATAAAGTATATATGTTCTGTCTATACACAGGTTTCTCACAACAAGAAACTTTCAGAAAGAACTTGAAGGAATTTGCAGACAGATCAGGAGTATCTCAATCCATTCTCAGCCAAAACATGTCTCCATATCTCATTAGTTTTCCCTTATGATGAAAGAGCTCAAGGCCTGATTAAGAAGGGATCAATCATAATCAGTGCAATAGATTGCACCCATGGAACAATACAAAAGCAGTTTTAGTAAAGGGAAACAGTTTAAGTGAGTGAATAACTCTGATCTATATAAATAAAAATCATAATCTGTTTGTTTTCCAATCACGCAAAAATGACAAATGATTTTCCCAAAATTCTGCCATTGGCTATATAGTAAATTGCGGAGAGGAACTGTAATGGGTGGGAGGACCCAAAAACCAGTGTGTGACATGGGGACTACAGTTTCTATCTGGCAGCAGGAGAGCATTGGGGCTGTTGGAATGAAACCGTTATCAGTGTGCACAGTTTTTAAATCAACCAAAGCGGGATGTCATCTAAAACTGCAGATTATTTTCTTCTAACTTATTTGAATAACAATTTTATTGCCTTGCTGGATCACTATTTTGTCTAACAGGACATCATTTTGTCTCATCATGGGATGTAGACCCTAGACCCTTTTCTAAGAAACATACGGGCCCAAGAAGGGGGTGCTGTGTTGCCAAACTGTTAAGGAGTAGCATTACTTTCATTTTAGTCTGTCCCCCCCCGCCAAACTTTTAAAACTCCAGAACACCCATTCTAGTGAATTTTGCGCATTGTGAAACCATATCTGAAAGGAAACATAGCTGTTTCTCTCACCACTTCTTATGATTTTGCGATGTATTATTATACAGTATATAATGAATAGAGCAAGATTTGGGCTGCTGGTTGAGGGCAGTTTTGGTTTTCTCTGTGTTGGTCAAACATTTCACTGTATTGTGTACACATGACAATAACCCTGATATAAACTGAAAACACTACATTTTTAACAAAGTAAAATATAAAATTTTTGAAAAAG